>NC_134568.1:250683766-251390016 GCF_050947875.1 Dermacentor variabilis
TACTGAGTCCGCTTTATCACACCTTCAGTGATTTTCTTGATGACCTCGACGCTGGAATTCTACGGCATATATCCGTTATCCTTGCCTTGAGCTCATCTGACATCGTGGAATCGATCATGTAAACATGATATTTCACATAACCTCGAAGAAGAAATCGAGTGGAGAGAGGTCAGGTGACCTATCCCGCTAATTTCCAGGCCCGTGCCTTCCGATTTATTGCGCATGAAAAGTCGCATCCAGCCAGTTTCGTGCTCGGCTGCTGCTGTGTGCTGACGACTCATCCTGCTGATAACACAGAAGTAGAAGACGTGACAGCGGGACTTCGCTGAGAAACTCATCCACCACTCCTTCAAGTATTTTGTCCACGTAACCCTATCCAGTCAGTGTTTCATCGAAGATGGGACCGATTATAGCAGCGGCGTAATTTCCGCGCCACACATTGAACGCCCACTGGTATTTTGCCGAGTGCGCTTTACCCAGTGTGGATTGGAGTCACTCCAATGTGTACATTATGCAAAGTTACCTGGCCATTTCTGCAAAAATTGTCTTCATCTGTGCCCATGATGTTACTCAATAAGTCCGGTGACTCATGGGCTTTAGTGAGGAACTAATTCAAGAAATCTAGACGATTCTGCAGGTCCCTATCTTCGAAGATTGTTCCTGGTTAAGGTGGTACGAGTAAAAGGCCTTATGACTTATAATAATGCAAACTAATGACTTGGAATTGATGCCTGGGCGGCCACGTCCCGCATGCTAGCATGAGGGTCTGAGGCCATAAATGCTACAACATCCATGCGTAGGCTAGAACTCAAAGATGGAATCCTCCGCTGCTGTTTCTGGAAGCTGCCGGTTTTTCTCAGGTTTTCATGATTTCGGATTATACTCTACCACCACACTTCCATGGCTAACATATGTTTCCGGCCTTCCTCTTGTTGCCATTTGCAGCTCCCAAAGCAAGGATCATGGTTTCCTTCTGCTCATTAGAGAAATACATGGCGACTGGGACGAAACAAAACGCACCTTTCAACATTTGCACTGACCTGGTCAATTCGCTTTTGGGGTGATAGGTTTTGTGGAAAAAATAAAGAAAAAACATCCCTGCACTTAATCTACGCTAAAACAACAGCTATCACGGCTTGTTTCCAACTAACACCAAAGGCGACGTGTTCCTCCAGCCGGGGCGCGGCAGATAAGACTCGATCACGATGTTTTTCTTTATTTCCTTTATTTCGTTCTGACTAACCCAGAGAGGGCGTTGGTTTATGATGCGGGTGGGAGCGCAGTCACGTGGCATTTTTCATATTTCGCCGGGTTTATCTTTCCGTCGGAAAAAAATGTGTACGCAATTAGTACGTCGCTGAAAATGCCGCAGTTGGATGTCCCTTGGCTGTGCCTGCAAATGCCTCATTGACATTGGCATAATTAGTATAGTCACCTCGAGTTAGGTAATTAATCACAGTTATACCTAAATAACTATCAGTAATGAAAAAAATTACTGGCGGCTACTGCACTGTATTGGAAACAATATGTACTAGGTTTTCTTCGAGTAACAGAATTGCTCTTATTTGAAATCTTGGTGCATCATAGTAAATTGGGACACCCTGTATATATTTATGACCTCTGAATGCACATGACGATATTTCTATCCCTAATAAATGTTGTGACTAATTAGGAGTTTCTGTTTCCTTTTCTTGAGTCGTTAGCATTGCTTACCAGAGAGAGAAGCAATATACTGAAACACGCCGTTGACAAAAGACTGCCGAAGGGGTCACTGAAGTCTGCAGGTTTTTTTCGGGGTGAAGAAAGCATGCAAAGCAATTTGAAGCGAGGTGAACATGCAGCAGCATATTCATTCTCTACGCATAGGCTATCCATACCTTTAAAAGTAATTGTTAATTGGCTACCTCCTCCTCTTTCGAAAATGTGGTAAACATTGTCATTTGCACATATTTAAATATATTGTGCATATGCAGGTGTCTACAGTAGAAAGTTAAAACTATGTTGAAGTGGAAAATACGGATGAAGCAGCCGCCGCTGATGCTTCTAATGCGCTTGTCATCCTCCTGTCAGGATTTGAAGAAATAAAGCGAAATTATGAATTGAAAGCCGTGCACGTCCGCGCCAACACGGATGCAGTAAGCTATTAGCCCCAATAATATTATAGATGAAAAGGCAGAGGTGGGTCAAAGGAAATTTCAAATGATGTAGGTGACAAACTCTAGTAATAGCATTTCGGGTGTGTGCGGGGGAGGGGGGGGTGAAGGGGTAGCCTTCGGCATCGACGGGAGGGGGGGTTCGGGCCCCGGAGCCCCCTCCCCATAGTCGGCGCCTATGCAATTATACATTTAATTATGCTATTTATGGTAAAAACCTGTAATTGTTTCTTGTTCAATTTTTGCAACTACTGTAATTTGTGCTTCATTATGTTTAAATTCTAAAGGAGGTCCCATTGAAGTCTTCGACTACGGGACCTCGTCCTGCATATTAGCATCTTGTAATCTTTCTAATCATCACAACAAAACCGATTCTGATTCTCATTCTGAAGGCCTATAAGTGCCATTACCTTTTGACAGCGCTCATTACGAGATTGCCAAGCAGGAAATTGTAATGAATTGTCCTCATTCAGCTTTAACAAAGGGATGTGACCATAAGACGAGCTGAAACTTCAATGATAAGGCGGCACGGTTAAAGGATCCTGAATACTAGCCAATAATTTCTGCCTTCTTTACTTTAAAAAAAAAAAAGCGCTCTGGCGCACGAAAAAAAAAAAAGACGGAAAAGCAGCAGAGGCTGGTACGAGTGATTCTGTACTTTCATAAACTTTCCCATAATATCTAAAAGGTAGTGAAAACATGATGTTCCGATAGCTTTTTCGTTTTTCCGGCCCCGAGCAAATTATTAAGACTGTGCCAAGACAAAGAAGAGTTGCCACAGTACAAGACACAAAACGGTGCCGGATTTACAGAATGTGTGGCCAACGTCATCTGTGAAATTCCACTAAGATGTGGTTGCCAGTACATAGGGCAAACAGGTAGAGCCCGTAGGGAGAGGGCTTAGGAGGAAGCTTTAGCTCGGGCCAAACTCCGACGCGGCCTATTCAAATACATGTAAAACGTAAAAACGTTTTTTATGAGATAACCCCTGGACCGATTTTGGTGAAAGTTGTTGCATTTGAAAGAGAAAGTTAAATTCTAGTGACTGTTGGAAACGGAATTTCGATTTAGGGCTTGAATTTTCTTAACACGATTTTCAAATATTTGACCATTTGAAAAAAATAGAAGCACGAAGTTTACAAATTCATAGCTCTGCATCAAGAACCCATATCGCGGTTCTGTAAACGGCATCCATTAGATCATTCAAAACGGACAAATTCAAGATGTCATTTTACATCTTACGTGAATTTGTTACGTCGGTTACAACGGTTTTGCAAAAGTTCTATTTTCCTAGGATTAAATTTTTTATATTCATGTGTAACATATTAATTTTGTCAGCTTTACATGTACTATTAGATGCAATTCACAGAATTTTATTGTCATTTTTAGTGGTTGAGTTACAGAGTTGTAAACTTGATAGTTTCGTTTTCTGAAAATTTTCGATTTTTGCCAATTTTTAATAAAAAAATAGACGACCTAACTCAAAAATTCGAAACCAACAGTCACTAGATTTTAAGTTTGTCTTTTAAATGCAACAAACCTCGTCAAATTTGGTGCAGTGGTTGCCGAGAAAAACGAGTTCTCCTTTTACAAGTATTTAGATAGGAGCACTCGAGCTAACGCTTCCTCTTAGGAGCACAGTTTTAACGTACAAGAAAGGCGGCTTCTTAGCTGAACATTGCAAGCTGTGCTGCGGCGCGCAAACTTTGGCGGTGGGAAAAGGTTTTAATCAAGTTGAAGACAGGACTATGCATGAAATTGTAAAAGCATTTTTTATTAAGAAAGCCGTGAGTAAGCCATCTGTTTTACTCAGTGACGCCAAGACCGCGTTCTGCAACGGTTTTATTTAGGTTTTGTGTGGTTCATCCCCAAGAAAAGGTTTCCGCGTTTCTGCCGATCATCATTTCAGATATATATATATATATATATATATATATATATATATATATATATATATATATATATATATATATATATATATATATATATATATATATATATATATATATATATATATATATATATACATACACATACAGGGTGCCCCACGTACTTTTAGCCAAACATTAACAATATGCGAATACAACGTAGCTTGACATAAACAAGCCAATGTTGTTTGCCATCGCTTGGAGATAGATTACTTTTGTCCATTCCCCCTAATTGCATAACTAGTCTTCAGAATCGGAATTAGGATCAGAATTTATTGTTAGAAGTTAGGTCACATTACAAATATTTAGTATGCAGAAGGAGGTCCCATAGTCAAAGTCTCTATCGAGAGCTCCTGTACAAGAACAGAGGCACTATAACGTAAAACTATTCCAAACTTTTCTATTCCAATCCTGCAATCAGCCCTCCGCGATTGGTCAAAAACATTTTTGGACCACCCCCCCTTCACCTGTCTGTCACGCGACGTCACGAAAACCGCGATAGCTCCCTATCGGATATTACGTGTACACGCCGATTATGCATGATTTGACTGAAAAAATAAAAAGAGTTACTTCTGATTCGACGCCTTTTCGCCATTAGCCCCCCGGCTATTGGTCAGAAGTTTTCGGGCTGCACCCACTTCACCTGCCTGTCGCGCGACGTCTAAAAACAGCAAGCACTCACCGCGTCGAAGTGACGTGTGCGCGTTAAACAAGCATTAATATGCCTAACAAAACTGAATTTTTTTCTGAATAGCCGCAGGCTGCCCCGTTCCGAAAGGAATAAATGATGGCTTCCGCCGATCGCTCCGGCACTGGCTACTCGCCCCTGCTGGAGAGCATGGGTTTATTTGCGAGTAATAAAAATTTTTTTGTGTGGCCGTGTAACGTTTTCGAGAACTTTCGGCACGTTTACGACTTCGTTCTGCCAACCCTTCTTTGCTGAGGATCCGTTTTAGCGTCATTCTTAGGCTCCCGTTGCATGCCGCCGCGATTGTCGATGAGCCACCGCAAGTTGAAGTAAGAGAAAGCGGAGCAATCGCAGACGCCGGCAGCACCATCTTCATCCGGTTATCCATATTCAGTGCAGTGGCTCGGCCCCATCGAATCCCTCTCCACTTGAGCATGCTCCTCGCCTCTTGTGAGCCAGTTAGATAAGACAAGCCGCTCAATGTAGGCGATGTTATTAGTTTTTCAAGCAAACAAAAGTGGCCTCCTATGAACGAAGAGAGCGTTTGATTGGTATGGTCAGTCAACCTTTCGGGTGAACGCCCGGTGCTTGCGTCGGCGGTTACGCAAGGTTGACGTAAGGAGATTGGAATACAAACATATTGGAATAGTTTTACGTTATAGGGCCCCAGTTATGATAGTTAACTTCTCACAGTAACAGTAGCATATAATGAGGTAGTATACAAGCAACAAGAAATGAACGTTAACATCAGAACAAAATACAGAATTGATTACAAATAATAACAAGGTTTAGCATATCTGATGGTAGCAAGAAGAATTGTATGGGAAGAAAATACCAGTAGTTTATTTACAGGACTGAGAGAAAAAGCGGGAAAAACACGAACAAAATATTGTTACGGTAAACGTGCTCATTAGTCTGTCAATAATAAATGCATTTTTAGTTTCCTTCTAACAGGGTTATTTAATCAGCTTCTCAAACATCCTAATTAAATGAAAAGTGTGAATGAGAAAATTGTAGAGCAACACGAAAAAATCCCGATACAGGTTTCTGTTTCTCAATACGTGCTACATAAAAGTGTTTTTTCAAGAGTGAAATAATCCCGCGAATACACACAAAGTGCCTCGAGCGGCCAGTCGCGCGGCGATTTTGCGTGTGTTCACGCGCTTCTTTAACTTTCAGGAAAACAAATTTATGTAAAACATATTGAGTAAAAGAAAACTGCATCTTCTACACCACGTTTTGCAGAATTGCGATTACGTATCTGCCCGGAAAGACGTGGTGACCCCCAACGCGCCTGCCCACGTCACCTAGGCTTAGTAGTCCAGTGATTACACTGTCTCGGAGATCGACTCGGTTTTCAGTAAACCATTTCCGGCATCAGCCAACTGTAGTAGGCGAGAATCCGACCGAATATACATGCCAGACCCCACGGTTGAAGGCACAGAATGCTTTGCTATAACGAAGGAATTATGGACTTGAAAGCATGTATTGCTTGCAGTGATGATATTTAGGTACAGTTTGTCGCTTCATCGCCTAATTCCGTAGAGAAAGGAGCCGGTCACCTGCACAGCTGTAGAGGTAGAAAAGATGGCTACCTATCAGACGATTCGCTATATGTGTGCTGTCATGTGTAGGAGCTATTCAGCAAGACAGTAGCAGCACCAGCAGCAGTCACGATCAGCAAAGTTCAGGAGGATTCACAAAGAAAGGAAGACGAAAAGTCAATTCAATCGCAGCAGCATACCGGTCAAAGTACAAGCAAACGTAACACAATCTGTCACGCGTGTCTGCTCGCTTACCCTAACGCTAATGCAAGCGGACTGAGCCAGAGTTGCTTTCCCTTGGGTTACGTTTGTTCAAGCTGCTCCAGATACGCTTCAGTTCAGGCGTAAATAAGTGATTCGCCGTCAGACGTGGCGCCTATTTTGCAAGCGCTACTCCTCTATTTAGCACATAGCAGTAATACACGCCGGGGAGTGCGTCTAATTATGGTGCCAATTAAGTCGCTGAAGCTGAGCTATCTACTTACAAGTAATATTATTTAGGCGCATTGACGACGAAGACAAGCGAGTGAGCACACACGAGCGCTCGCCTCGCTTGTCCTCGTCGTCAATGCGCTTGAACAACCTCGAGTTATGCCTTACCAACAAAACGGCACGTCAACACTTGTGAGATATCTGCAACCAGCTGGTTACAGAGGGAACTTTTTGCTTGCAGAAAACTTCGCAAGTACATAACGTGCATCGACATGGCGCTAACGTCAACAAAGTGTCGCAGAGACCGCTACGTTTTTGGTCGTGAAGTTGAACGCCGCAAACGCCAAGTAGAGACCTACAACTGGGACTGCAATTTACAAATGCGTAAGATCTTTTGGGTTATATTAGATCCGTCATCGTTAACCACCTGTGTGTAATAAAAGTGATAACGCGAAGAAATTAGACACGCCCTTTTTTATGTCTTTGTTGCCACCTGCTGCTTGGTATGTGTACTTTAACGGTCCTCCAATGCATGCTTGCTCGAGCCTCTTTCGTGTAATAATATCCATAGAAGATGCCTGGAATCACTTGAAAAGACCTCGAAGGAACGTCAGGGAAAATTTTCTGACAGCGGAATTGGCTCGTCATACAACACATCACGTGTTTGTCTTGAGCAAGGAAGACGCAGAGCTCAAAGCGTTCTTACGTGATTGAGCAGAGTGGCAATTTGTTCAAACAAAATAAACCTACAACATGTTTAAAAAGCGCGCTTGGGATTGCTGCTCAGATGACTATAAATGGCGCTATGCCTCTGGGGTCCATGTGTATATATAAAAGTTGTCTTACCAAAGTGCCGTCTGTGATTGCCCATCAGCGCGGCAATAATTTCATTATCGCTGCAATCGCAATAATGAGCGGCGGGCGCAGGAGCGTGCGCTATATTTGAGGGTGTGATCATCGAAAGGAGTTTCATGAATATGGGTTCTGATGCCTAAGGCCGTGTTCGAACGAATGGACGATTGCGAAAAATTATCCTACATCGAGAATATGTTTGCTATACATCACCGCACAATGTTTTTAATGCGGTCAGTAAGAACGCGCTACGGGGATTTTCGAAGTTAGAATCTTAATCGAGAACATTTGGCAAATGCAAAGGAGCGCCCCGGAAAATATTGAATACGCTTTTTATACCCTCTATTTAAACTTAAATTTCAAGAATATTTCTGTGAGCAAGCCAAATAAATTCCAATTACGTGTATGGTGCTGATACCATCTCGATTTCCAGAAAACTACGACTACGTCATGTGCGACAGCAAAACGCTCCTGAATCGCCATCTTGCTTGCGGCACAACATTCGACAGGTCGATCGTCAATCTAAACTTCGAGCTTGATGAGGACAAAGAAAAGCTCTGCAGGTATCGTGAAAGCTGTGTTTCCTTGATGGTATTCGTGTGTCGCACGAGAACGAAGAGCAGAAACGATAACGCCAAATAACCATGCGGTGCGTGCAAAGCACCCCGAATAACCTCTCTGTGCTCATCTCTTCTGACCTTCATTTCAAGAGCAGCTCGTTGACGGACTACAAGCACTGCGTAACACCTCTGATAAAGAACGACGCGTGCTCTGGCAACAAAAACCTCATTTCAAGATTACTTCACTTCTCAAGAGCTGTGGTGGGAGAGTATCAAACATCTTGCAAGACAATAGCCATGAAACGTGAGTTCTTTTAAATTTCATTACACAAGCGTGTCACGATAATATTAAACAATCCCCCCCCTCCCCAGTACTCATCGCTCATAATCCTGTGCACAGATCAGGAATCGAGCGGCGTCTTTCGATGCCTAGGGAAGCCGCTTTATTGCTCCGGTTGTGTAGCTCAGACAGGAGCGGGGGAAATCGTTTCGCTCGGCACACTTCCAGGTTCCTAGTTGAGTGCACACGAAGTTGAGTCCTTATTTCGTTAAGTGCTAAGAAGCACCCATTTAGGTAACATTATCCCATCTTTAATCATTGGTGCCGAAAGGAACCTGTCGATACGTAAAATGCCGTTGTTTATAATAGATATAAGAGGGTTGCGAAGGATAGCAGAGTATAGAATGCTCAAACTATAGCTTCCGATTGGCACAAATGTTTTCGATTGTCAGAGCGGTTTATCCTTGGTATTCAAAAGGCGCAGCGCGACTGGGACGGACACAAAGAAACACAAACTACAACACAAGCGCAACACAAGCGCAACACAAGCGCTGTGTTGTGGCTTGTGTTTTCTTTGTCTCCGTCCCAGGCGCGCTGCGCCTTTTGAATAACCATGAACCAACTCGCCCAAATAAAACTTTTACTGCAACTTATCCTTGGCAGACCGCTTTTTCTAATCTTCGCTATGACGGTGAGCACCAACCTGTTGAGAACAAATAATACTGACAGTGCTAATCTCGAAAGTGAGAGTTGAGGATATCGACAGCCGATTCGACTAGTGGCGCAAGACGCTTTTGCTTTATTATCTGATGGCCAATGACGAACGGTATTTGGGCCAAACTTCGCGACAAGTTCACAAGAACTGGTGCCGCTTGTCACCATTGCGACGACAAGAGAAAGTGGAGGGTAGCCGGCGCTGTGGTGAAATTTGTAAGGACTCTGTCCAAGCAGTCGTTGCCAATGGCGAAGTTGCGTTTAGTTGCGTAGTTATGCTACTTTGTCAACACAAAAGCCCAGCTCGCCAAGATGGGCCTGATAATGCGTGCGATAGTTCGTACTGCCTGCGTCAGCGGACGGCCTTCCTATACGTAACGTATCGTCACTGCGCCGAGAGGCAACGCCTTCATTCGTGTCTGTACCCGCTTCTGCGTTTCTTGTCATGTAGTGGAGTTTTCGCGCGCATTATATGTTGTGAAGCAGTGCACGTGACTTTCTTGAATTGTGCAGCCTGGTAAAACTTGAAGCCGAAGGTCTGGCCTTTCTTGCAGACATGATGGAAGCTCGCCAAGTTGAAGAAACTGCGTGTCTCCCCGAGGACCTGAGAGAGAAAGTGCTCACCTGTCAGCAGAGCGCCTACCGCACTATCCGCGCACGGGATGTGCATAGCGAGACGGACATTTGCGAGTGAGTTCAGCTCGGTTACTGTGAATGTAAATCGACCAGCCACCCCTTTGTCAGCGCCTATCCTGACACAAACTGTAACTTTGTAACTGGTCGTTTCTTGGTGTCGAACATTCTACTCATTTTATTTTTATTTCCCATAGCTCTCTTTTCCCCATGTTTGATCAGCTGGGAGAGCCTACCAGCTGATTCTACACGTTCACAAATCCTTTTCCTCTTCCCGCCGTGTCTCTCACGGCACGTCTCCCATGAGAGGTACTCGCTTATCTCTACTGCATCTCACTAGCTTCTGCCTGGCGTACAAAAAATCGCACAGAATATGCATTTCCCTTCATCTTCAGGAATGCGAAAGTGGTCATGATATTTTTCTCATATTATTAGGCATGGGCCCCATAGGTTGCAGCATAAACTGCGGCTCTAACAAATACACAAGATCAATTAAAACTGCTGAGCCAAATCAAAACAACTTTTCATGAGCCACGTACCCTCTGAACAATCCATTCGAGGGTATATTTAAGAAACGGAGGAAAAGGTGGCTTCACTCATGTCATCTAGGCTTGGTGGAAACGATGGGACACTTGCAATTTACTTACCGGGTAGCATATAGACAGGGATAAAAATACCGATGAATAACTTTCAGAAATAAAGGTTTCAGAGAATTGAACAACCCTCTTTATCTTTAGTTATGCCAATCCTTTCTCGTTCCTTAAATCATCACAGACGACATGCAAAGGTACTTCATCATCGTACTATACTTCCGTAATATTAGGAATCATAGTTCAATAAAACTTGTTGTTGGGAGAGTTCGCTGATAATGTTTAAGACGGTGTGCCAAAGACAGACAGTGAGTGTTTTTGGCGCAGCATCTTTTCTTAAGCATTAGGAATACTGCATAGTCATCCTATACAGACGGCGTTATAACTTCCTGTGCTGTTTCTGAAGTTTATTTATAAAGAAGACACTAGAAAGAAAGCGTCAAATGTTACCTTTCAGCAACGTAGGATGTAATTTCAAACAACCGGGAAGGAGAGACTCAGCCATGTATTTAGAAGCATTATAACCTAGGGAAGTTACAATGGGTTTTATACATGACTATTTTAATGTACTTTTGGTCTATCAGCAGGTTACTAGATTTCAGGCCATGATAATCAGAAATCTGACACGGCTATTGTCTCGGGGCCAGTATTATATCTTTGCGTATAAAGAATTAAACCATAAACGCGTAATCTTATTCAATGTACATTTACCTTTGAATTGTACGCACTCAATGCAAATGATGCAGGAGGCGCATGAAAAGGCTGTTTTATGAGGTTGTTAACTATACAAACACTCACTGAAGCTATCAAAACTAGACCACAATGTTTTAAGCCATCTGTGTAAATGCAGCCAGAACTCCAGCTGTGACCCGACCTTTTCTACTGCGTCGTATATCATAGCCTGGAAACAATAAATACAGAAATGTGCAGAGTTGGATCATCGAGAGTGTAGTGAGGTGCTCAGTAAACAAAACATTATTACTATTTCTAGGGAACTTGACCTCATGAAAGAATGCATCGACAACGCTCTCAAAGAGACCAGCTGCTCACGTGACATTTCATCAATGCGGGTTGCAAATGACACGACGGCGGAATCGTACGCTCGGTACAACGTCAAGTGCCGCAGGTTTTGACAGAAACTGATCGTCGCAAGCTGCGCCAGCTCGCTTGCCCCACGCACTTGCTCACTCGCCGATACCTCCATCGACTCGGTAAACTCGTGCCATGTAGCATACAATAAACATCGCGCAAACGTTTGTTGCCTCATGTACTTGTTATCGGGAACAACTGCCGTCGCTTGTACAACTTACATTCGGCAGGCAACAGTAGCGCGTATTTCCGAGTTTTTCTTTTTCGCCGCAGCCACTACTCCCGAGTTGTGACGTCGTTAAACCGCGTGTGCATGCTGGAAACATGAGCAGCGTTCAGAATGCGGCGCTTGCGCCGCACAAAGCCTCCTTGCGTATTGGATCCTCTTACCAATTCTGCTACCCTAGAGCCAGCATGCGTTGCACTTGACAGCACACAAAGGAACGATACTAAGATGCATACTGAAGAACATATTTAATGTCAGCTCGTGCCTTCCATCACTCGCGAGCTGCCCTCCCACGCTTCTTCGTTTCCCTGGCTGTCAAAAAAAAACTATCTCTTGCCTAGCACGTAATCGTTGAACATTACAGGAGCTAAACGTACCAACGTCGGGGAGCCTGAACTCGGCGTCGGTGACTACGTCCGCGTAGGGAAGTCACGAGTCCATGGCAAGTAGGCAAGCCCTCGCTGACTCGCAGACCACCGAGGGGTGCTAGACTTAGTATTTCTGCTAAGCAGGCCTGATTTCACTATTCTTCGTCTTCAACTTCACAATTACACGTGTCCTAAAATCAACGATTAAGAAGTCAAATTGCCAATTTTAGATAATTAACAATATTGTCGTTAGAAGTTTTCCTTGTGGTGAAAGTTTGCCTAGTTACGCAGCCTATTTGCAAAAACAGCAGGGGCCTATATATGACAGTTTTATTTAAAGTAATCTGCTCCCCACAAAGAGAATACTTGGAATAACAAAACGACTCTTAAAGTAAGCGCATTTCCCCGTTGGCAGTCGTTTGGGCGTCCACCACGTACTCACTAATTCCGGCAGAACCCATTTCACGATGAATGTCGACGTTAACGCAAGTGCCATGCTAATCTTCTCTGTATCGTTCCAACCTTTGAATATGTAATTTGGAAGTATAAAGTTCATTCGCTTTCTCTCTCTCGACGTTAATACGATAAGAATTGAAGCAATGTAGCGATACACCGTATTGTCACTGCTGAAACATGTTCGCGGGCTTGCTTGCGCCCAGCAGTGAATAACTTTCAAAGGACTTTTCTTGTCATTGAACAGTGGCACATACCCAGTGGAGCAGACCCTTTGACCCGGATTTGTGTCAAAGAGGTTCATTCAAAAACCGCACACACCCAGTGACAAATGCCCAGTGACGCAAGTTTGTGTGTAAGAGGATCGCTGAAAAGCGGCGCAAACCCAATGTCACGTACGCAATGATCCAAGTTTGCGCAACGGTTGGTTTTCAACACGGTTCCCTTAGCACAGCCGCCCCGATGCTGTACCCATAAGACCATGGACTACCCAGCGACCCTAGCTGGCGGAAAAACGGTCAGAAACATAGATAGATACCGGAAAGTTCATAAAGTATCCTAACAATACTAATGGCATATTGCTCTCTTGTAAGTGCTGTCCACTGTTGCTCATCTCATTAACACGTCTCATCTCATTAACCGCCTTATTATCAGGCTTCTCGCTATCATTGTAGCTGCGCATGCCAAAAAGCTGACCAGTGAGGAAACGTACTTATTTAAGAAAGATTTGTTAATACACGCCGTGAACGTCTTGGGAGTGAAATAAATTGAAGGTCGGTGTCATAATAAAAACGACGCAGGTTCTAGCCGGTCATTAAAAGTAATTATATACAGTGCAGCGGAAACTGAACAAACAAGGAAACAGGAGGGGGGGCACGGCACTTCTATGCCGCCAAGTGTGTATCGTTTGTGCGACACTGAACATAATGTCATAGCAACTATCCCATCAGTCCGTCCTTCTGAAACTGAATTATTTTTAAGGATATTCTGAAATATTATGAGTGCATCTAGAGCACACGCGCGCGATGACTTTCAGTAGGTTGGCTACACCTGCAAATAAATGAAATCACGAATGCGGGCTTCTCCTTACAAACACCCTTAGCGCAGAGAAGCCAACTCTGACGAATGTTGGCAACTCGGTTATTGCTCAGAGGCTGTCTGTAAAAGAAGTCGCAGTTTCGCCCGAAAGCCGAAGCATCGATTGTGATAGCGAATTAGTAGACATTTATATGAAATAAGAATAGTAGATTTATCAGCCGTAAAAACCTGGAAAAATTCGCTTACTTACTAAATTAACATGCATGGTGTCAGTGCGCACAGGCAAACAAGAACACGTCACCCTCCGCGGACAGTCGCTGTAAAAACACTGGCGTAAGGAAACGCGGCAGCAGTAGCGAGCGAAGTTACCTTCGTGCTGTCCATCGCTTTAATGCAAACTGACCGGCGAGAACACAGCACGCACAAAGGTATGAGCCGTCTGCAGATCGCTTTCAAGATAGGGCGCGCGAGGCCGCGCGCGACCGCGCAACGTACGCTGTCACTGCCGGAGTAGAACGCCGCCCCCCTCCCACCCGAGTCCCGCGTTGCCTCCCTGCTTTCCTCCCTTGCGTGCGCGAGATTGAGCCGCGATTATCGGTTCCCCTTGCGCGTGGTTGTGAAGTACGCAGTTGCTGCCGGAGAACAACGCCGCCGCCCCCCCCCCTTTTCTCTCCTGCCCCCCATGGCCTTTCGAGTGACGGAATACGGGGCATTTCTTCCCCCCTTCCCTCCCTTGCGCGCGCCAGATTGAGCAACGATCATCGGATCCCCTCGCGCGCTTTCACTAGCACATACAGCATACGGCGCACAGCGTCCGTGTTATCGCCTTTGGAATTTATAAGAAACATCCCGACGATGGCTACGCCGACGGAAAAAATCCGTATGGGGTGTCCTTATGGTTGTTATCGCAATAAAATACGCGGCAGCCACATTCAAACCATGCTAATCCATGATTGACATGACTGCTTGCGCTTCACCATCGGCCAAGCGTGAAGCGAGCATCCTTATCAAGCCCCAATCACGCTAGCTTCATGCTGGTCCAACGGTGAGGCACAAGGAGTCACGTCACTCATGGATCAGCGTCTACTAAGAGCGTGACAGGTGAGCTCTTCGGCTGTTCAGTTTCGCGTCTCTGTGTAGAGTCGGCAGGAATTAACTACGCTGTAAAAGTTTGCAGCATCAGCTTTCTTCATTTCTGGAAACGGTTGGGCTCCTCAGATGGCGCGCTTCAAGTCTTCCATTGGGACCAATCGCATGCCTCCTTTGTTTAAAAACTTAAATAATCTGCTTTGCAGAATTACTTGTCTAATTACTATATCGAATAATTTTCAAATGTGTGCGTCTGTAGTAAAAGTAGTCTAGAAGAAATCGTGTTTTATTTTAAGGCATTTCAAACGCACTTCGTGAAATACTCGGTATATATGTATGCCTTAAGGGATCTCCAAAGTACATATATATGCTAATAGAAGAGTTCCTTATACTCACTAGTTTTATTGTGTCCACACATTAGGTGTTAGACACGAACGCCGAGCGTCGGCCGCACGCACTGAGGATAGGGAAATAAGCGCTTGCATGCTCGGATCAAAACTTTTTCCACCAGCGTCGCTACGTTTCGAACTCATGTTCATGCGGCACTTTGGAAAGGGACGCTCCATTCACTGCGCTATTGAGCAACATTTGCGCTGGGTAATTTGTGTAAGGTGTAGCGCCCCACAGATTATGAGAGTGGCACTGTCTGTGCACGTATTTCGGAGGTCACAACAGCCAATACTGTATCGGAGGAATAGACTTCGTGCGCATCACAAAGTTGATATTCTATAGAAGATGACGGCGTCAGTTCTGAGAGCCTGTTGCTGTCGCAGTAAGTTTAGTGCCTGAGGAATCCATGAAGTCTGCTGTACTTTAGGAAATCTATGTTCGTTATCCTGCGGAAAGCAGTGAGCAGGGACGGTCCGCATGCGCGCGTCCTTCACAAATGCAAGATTACGTGTACTTATCGATGGCCTGTCACAACAGGCACAATAGGTAACAACAATCGGGGCCTAATCGCGAAGTTCCTTTCATATTAAATTATATTTGTAAATTTTGACCCTTACTATAGTCGACACCTGGTAAATCTACTGAGATGCAAGTTTTTAATGACATAGAGCTAATTTGTGTTTACTCGTTTCAACGTTATATGCATCGGTGTTTCTCACACGTCACTAAGCCCAACGACGAGACCATAAAAAACCACAACTATTTCTGTAAAGACAGTAACAGCCCTTAACCTCCAGCACAAGGCTGTAAGAGGCACCGAAGCATGCAAATATTAAAAAGACGCTTCGCAAAACATTCTGAAGAATATAGGCGAACAATCAAAATATTAGAAAGAAAAGGTATTGCTCTTGAAACACTAAAACGTACATTACCCTCCCCTGCCCCACCCGTATTTTTTTTTATTTTTCTTTTTGTCTTGGCGAAAGCTGCAGTGATATTTCAAGAAAACAGCAGTATACCGGTGAGCTTTAGACGAAAAACATAGTGGACGCGCGAACCATTCACCACCCGTTAAGCACGGCTGTTAGGAAGAATAGAAAGGACGACAAGGTATAGGGTGGGGGGCACAGGCGGGGGTGGGCGATACAGGACGTACCTAATTACGCAGATGGTCATGATTTTCGGCGCCTCCTGATACGGCGGAGCCTTAACGGAAATAGGGTTCATTCAGAAGGGCCGCCACTTTTTCGCATTTCAACGAAACTAGCCGCTAGCCTCAAGAAACCCGAGAGCCGGCCGTACGCCGAGGGTGCCTCTGCGCAGAAATGCTCGATACAGAAAACCGGTCGCGCCTAACTTTGAATGAGGGCGCACACAAAATCAATATCGGCAGCTCTGCTGCGTAACATAATGCAAGTAAAACACAAAGCAACGTATCCCCATCACAAGTCCCAGTGCTGGCGGAACGCGCGCACAAATTAAAATCTGATACTACGGCGTTTACTGCTGCCGTGGCGGTTTTCATGATGGGCATATACTTCATTGAAAACGTGATCTAAAACCATGTCGTGACTTCTCTCTTCGACCGATATCAATGGCGGGCTCCAGGAGAGCTTAAAAGCGCTTCCACGGGCGCCATCTGGACCTGTAAACAAGATGGCTCTGGCACGACCGAGCCGATGGCTCGCATTGAGAAATAGGCGAGTGGAAAGTGACGCGGACGGCCATCAAACGCGTGCGGAAACGAGCGGCGGCTCTGCTTCTCTGGAAATGGATGGCTAGGAACGGTCGTGCCTAGGTTATATCTTCCAGAGTTGGGCATCAACCGAGAACGAGCTTCGAGAGGCCCTTGCACTTGCCGCGAGGCTGCGGTCAAAGAGCTTCAACTCGGACGCGTTTCCAGGTGATCGCATCCATCCTTGTTGCACGCTTTGGACTCCTTGGGAGTGTTCGTGTGAAATGATTTACGAGCTTTTCTCGCCAACATGGCCTTACCCTAACCCTTTGTTCTCTACACCAATCAAATGAAAGGGAGAAAAGGTAATGAATTTATCAGACTATTTTCGCAGCTGTGGAAGGCAACTAAATAGGAATCTGATTATCTTTTGTAATTGCCAAGTTTTGTACATCAGTGGACCCTTGTTGAGGTTGCCTGCAATTGAAGAAAGAATATTTACTTCATAAGGCACCCTCATTATACTGCAGCTTAATGAGAAAATAATTTACTGTTTCACCTTTTTGTACGCCAAGTAATGCAGCCTAGCGCGTACATCCGTTTTACACGCCGTGGTGACTCAGTGGCTACGGCGCTCTGCAGCTGAACACGAGATCGCGGACTGGATTCGCGACCGCGGCGGCCGAATTTCCGTAGACGCAAAAATAAAAATACTCTCCTGTACTTAGATTTAGCTGCACGTTAACAGTGCACCTACACGACGGATTTTCGCAGCGAGTATCTACAAAACGGGCGAGCCGCTCAGCCGACGGAGCGGTAAACACTAATGGCACTCACCGCAAATCCTAGCCACGGATTGCTTTGAGAGTAGCGTAGCATAAATAAATAAATAAACGTGGTTGGCATCAATTTCTTCTCTGTGTGTGCGCGTCACGCTCTGTATCGCGACGCTTCTCTCAAAGCAATCCTCGGCTAGGATTTTCGGTGAGTGCCAATAGTGTTTACCGCTCCGTCGTCTGAGCGGTACTCGCTGCGAAAATCTGTCGTGTAGGTGCACTGTGAACGTGTAGCTAAATCTAAGTACAGGAGAGTATTTTTTTTTATTTGTGCCACTACAGAATTTATACATGCGCCATGTATATATAAATATATATAAATATATATATATATATATATATATATATATATATATATATATATATATATATATATATATATATATATAAATATACACACACACGCACGCGCATGCCTGTGTGTGAGTGTGTGTGTGTGTGTGTGTGTGTGTGTGTGTGTGTGTGTGTGTGTGTGTGTGTGTGTGTGTGTGTGTGTGTTTCTGAATTTAAAAGAAATTATGCGGTTTTACGTGCCAAAACCACGGCATGATTATGAGGCACGCCGTAGTGGGGGGACTAATTTTGACTTTAACGTGCACCCAATTCACGGCACACGGGTGTTTTTGCATTTCGCCGCCATCGAAATGCGGCCGCCGCGGCCGAGACTGAACTCTCGACCGCGAGCTCGGCAGTGCTACGTCATAGCCCCTATCACAGAAAAAAAGCGCTGATTGCCAACCTACAAACCACTTTATAAGCTAAAGCCGAGGGGTTCGACCACCAGAATCAGGATGCGAGAAACAGTGCGGCATTTTCTGTCTGTCCGAGTCGCTGAAGAGCAGCGGACGACTGCAATCCGTTACGTGTGTCACGTGATGCGCTGTCCGGCACGGGAAATCCGGATTTATTCCGTCGTGTGGATGCACTATGAATAAATAGGAGGCGAATCCACAAACATTTCAGTTGATAAGTGCTCTTGACTATTGGCTGACCACCTTCGTTAATGCAGTGTTATGTACGGCATAAGAATTAGCTGGAATTTGCTGCTACGAAGAAATATAGCCTGAGAGGGATTTTTTTTGTTTTTTTTTGGCACGCGTCCTCTGAATTTCTGACGCACTCTGGGGTCATCCACCCCCAGTATATTGTGCCTTCAGTGCGAATTCAAGTTGAGTGAATAGCTGTGGTGATGTGAGCTTTGCATCTATATTCAGCCTCATCATCCTCCCCGTCCACCTGAACTTTGGTGTGCACTGCTGAGCTCGAAGTCGTGGATTTTATCCCGGCAGTGGCGGCCACATTACGATCGGAACGAAATGCAACAGCGGTTTTGTATTTAGCTTTAGGCAAAAAACTCCAGGGGTCAAAATTAATCCGGAGCCTTCCACTACACGGGGGCATGTCTCACAATCAGATCGTGGTTCCGGCGCGTAAAACCGCAGAATTTAATTTACTTTTAATAGATCTGCGGGTTTATGAACGGAGAAAAGATTTAATCGCACATCTGAGATACAAATTGTTCGACATTACTCGTACGCTGCAACAATGGACCAAGATAGAATAAAAGGGTTGGATTAACGAGGTTAAGCAGAGGTACTCGCATTCCCAAAATACTCGTTTGTACACGAGCGAATTCCAGCCAATCCTGACGCTGGGCAAAGTTAGAACCTGCATCTAACCTCTAGTACCATCGCCATTGCCGCGCACCCTCTCTGATTTGAACGCTAGTTCCCTTTTCTTAGATTCCTGCACTTTTACAATGCATTTCCTTTCCTAATATTTGCTGGTGATGACCGTTGAAATGTGTACCAGTTGTATTGGTGCAAGATATCGATCATGCTATTGCACATAATTTTGCTCTTGTACTATCTCTTGCTTGCTTTTTTAATCCATTCCCATTTTTGTAACAGATTGCAATCCTGTGCCTGGTTGTGATTTGCTTTTTATTTTCAATATTATTTTGTGGTGTTTGCACATTGCGCATGATCGATACGGCGTTGATTATCTTTGCTTGTCAAAGTGGTTGTAAACCATCCTCGTGGTTGTGCTTCATTTCGTGTGCGCAGCATGCATGGTTTCGAAATGTTAATTTGAATTTGGGGGGGATCTTTGCCTTAAATGCTCTGTATAGAAGCATGCTTTCTTCTCTTTTTTTCTCAAATAATATTTTGTATTTAAATTTTTTTTTCACAATGGTGCTTGATTGTGCACTGTTAAACTTTATTTCAATATTAATTTTTTTGCTTGAAAAAACTGCTTAGACCACATTTATTGCTTTAATGCTACCCTGGCGGATGTGCTTCGGTATTTCCTTGTCGATTCTTTTTTTTTCAGTTCTTTTTAGACATGATTGCCTTTATAATGCCCACCTGCTATGCTCTGAACATAGAGTGGCAGTATTGAAAATAAATAAATCAATAATATTAGGGAAGACGGCCAGCCAATGGCTAAGATCACTTATGAACGAAAAGCTTCATGAATTCGGCCCCAGAAGAGTAGCCGGTTGGCTTCGCACGCTGCGTAGACAAGCAAAAGAATAGAGAGAAATTGGAAGGGAAGTCGCTGTGAACACGCGCGCCCACGAGCCGCCCCGCGCAGACAAAATAATTCGCATGTCGATCAGTCGATCTACAAAAAAAAAAAAAGGTCCAGGTCTCGCATTCACAAAAAACATCTGACACTAGAATTATTCGTCAGGGAAAATTTCAGGCAATGGTGGTGTTCGACATATTATTAGCGGAGGTGGCTGGTCAATGGCAAAGAACACTTACGAGCGAAACGCTTTGTGAATTCAGGCCCAGCTCCCCAGTGCACCAGACACGGACAACAATAATCGACAGTCACAAAAAGAATGTCCATTCTTGTTGTCCGTGCAGGACGCACCAGGAAACTTTGATAACGCAGCACCAACTAGCCCAACGCTCAACCTTGTCGACCTCAAAAAGCATTCAAGATCCTTCAGTGCATCGCAAGCCGACGAGTGGTTAAGCTATAGTGTAACAGTCTTCTGAACGGTCATTGAAAAATCGTTTAATCGGTTCGGTGCAGTGGGGAGGAATTCTGTCTGTAAGTCAAATCACGGATAATAGCACTGGTAAGCGGCTGCTGTTTTCTTGGCAACAACCGACATCGAATGAAGCGCTGTTAAACATTCTGAATAAAGTATTCATTTTGGTCACGGTAACTCTTTGGCACAGCCGACACAGAAGAACCACCTTACACTGCAGAGATACGGTTAGCAGCTGCATCTGCTGTCAAGGTGGGCGCCCTATAGTGGGCGTTATACTTGGCATTTCACATTCAGAAAATGAAAGTGCGCGCGCAAGATGGCGACGTTGACTCTCAGCATCTGTCCTTCGAAATGGAATTGAACCACAAGGGTTTTCTATAGGTGAAAATTTAGCAGCATTGTACGCGCAGTCATTGCTAGTGCTGCCACAGAAGCCAGTAACCACTGAAAATTCTTTTGCAGATTGTTTTCGTTCTAGTTTCTTTTTTTCCACTGGTAGTGAAGTTTGGAGATTTTGAGTTGTCGTCGTCATGCCATCCTTATCGTTATTACGGGAGCCGTTGCCGCGACATTGGTGTCGTCGTCATTCTTATCGTCGTTTCATAGCACCTTTCTTCTCCTTTCATAAAATACCTGCGTAACCCTCAGGTGTTCGCTACTTTCACTAATCTTGACTAAAATCTTTAAGTGGCTGTGTAGACAGCAATACTTGGCCTGCCTTAGTGTCTTCTCATCGTTTCACATATTCGCCAATCTGCTCTACGCGTTGCATAAGCTACCCAATTTCATTTATTCCCCTTAATCTCAACTGGAATATCGGCTACACCTATTTGCTTTTAATCCATACCGCTCGCCTATCGCTTACCGTTAGGCCTATCGTTTTTCGTTCCATCGTTTATTGCGCGATCCTTAACTTCTTCTCGGGCTTCTTTGTTAACGTCCATGTTTCTGTCCATATGTTAGTACCGTTAGAATGCAATGACTGTATACTTTTCGTTCCAAGAATGGCGGTAAACTACCGGCCATGACTTCGTAATGCCTGCTCTTTGAACTTCAACCCTTCTTTATTATTCTGTAATTTTGTTTTCGTGATACTGTGACTAAATAGCCTAGATAAACATATTCTTGCACAGATTCTGGATGCTGACTATCAATCACGGCTACTACCAATCCAGTCTACTGAGCATTACGTTTATGTGTGTATGCGTTCAATTTAGATACGTAAAGCGATTAACCAAACACTAACTATAAGCTAAACGTTTCGAAGAAACAGGGCCCGTGTTTACAAAAAAAAAAAAGTTCTTACGCTGAAACTGTTAGTAAGAGCAGATGAGAGTCAGTCGCGAAGTGGGTCATTAGGAAAGGTGGTCGACAAATAACAAAGCCCACTTAAAAACTAAATGCTTTGAGAATTCGGCCCCAGGGTTTTCTTCTACGGCTATGGTAGCACCAAATTTTCATGCTTAAAACCCCGTAAAACTTTTTCTTCTCTCCCACGTGCCAGTGACATCATCTCATTGTTCTTCCAGATAAAAACTTGCACACACAACTACATGTTACTATCATGCGAGGACCGTGTGGCGTGTCACGAGATGCCAAGGATCAAATCTACTGTACTGAACCGGTTCGTGAATTGTTAGCGTTCCTTGATTGATGAATGGGGGAACTGAACCGCAACGAAAACGAAAGCGCTTTAACCACAACCCGGAACAAACCGGCATATTTTTTGGTTTGGCACTCTGGGCTACGAGACAGGCATATTGATTTGTGGGTTTGCAGTTTGTGCTACTGGAGCCCTGACATTTCTCGGCGCGGAACTTTCAGGATTGAATTCCGAAGTTCATTTTCACTTTTTGTCGCAGTGGATCCACCGTGCCAGTATGAAGCTCCATGTGATGTTAATGGCTGCCGTAGCAACGTCTTTCGCTTTTGGTAAGAAGGGGCTGTGTTATGACGGCGCGTATGCCATCTAAGCATGAACTCACATAAAAAGGCATTCGCTGATCGCGTTGTACATCATCACCGCTCCATTTTCTTTTTTTTTTCTTTGTGTGTGCGTCTGTGTGTGCGTTTTTGGTTTGATCCTTTTTTTTTTGTTAGCTCGTGCGCGTGCGTGCACCACATAGTATGACACACACGAGCCTAATTTATGCTTCATTTGTTATGATTAAATAGCGTGAAATCTCCGTTAATAAGTATTAACTACAAAGGAAAATAAATAATACCAAAATCTAAATCAAATATATGTAGTGTACAAAATCAAAGCCATAGTTTCAGTCTACCTTTAGCGCGTGTTTCCGTTATGGCAGCAGTTTGAAATAATTGTAACATTCGAGTGATATCTTTTCTAACAGATAACGGGAGCATTAGCTTTTCGTTGATGTTGTTTAGAACAGCGCCAGCAGCGTGAATGGACAAGTCCGCAAGAAGCACAGAAAAGTTGCGTAAGGGGTACGCTAATGGCTAATTCTGGCAAAAGATAGTGATATAAATACTGCATGCTAATAGCTGCGTGGATCGACATTTCTTCATGCACGCAAATACCCGCACTCTTTAACTGTACGCACAAAAAAGAGGACAGTCGATAAATCACAAGCTGGAATCTTCTCTACATTTTTAGGGAAAAAAAAACATTCAGGCACGCAAATACGACTACGATGGTGACGTAATGCGATGTCATCGGTGCGGTCCTTAGGACGCGAAATTCTAGAAAGCGAACTTCATTCTTCTCTACTAATAAACCATATTTCTTTAACAAACTATTGCATAGAGTGTTCCGAAAAAGTATTCTGGTGGTCTAGCCTGTTACACTGTTTCTTTCTAGCGTTTCTTCAGTTGGTAGCTCCGTGGCTAGAACAGCAATCTCACGGTGAACACAAAGCTTTCGAAACAATGCGAAAACTTTGATAGTTTCTCTGCACATTGAACAACGACCAAGTTGTTCCGATGGCCACATATTGAACGGTTTGTGCACGCGCTCTGTGCCTCTAGGTCAAAATGTTGTCTACGGGCCACCCGTGCTCGACCCAAGTAGCCAAGAGGGGCAAACGCAGCAGCAGTATCAGCAGCAGAACCAGCCTTTCAGGCAACAGCAAAAACAGCAGCAACAACAGCAGCAGCGGCAGCAGCAGCGGCAGCAGCAGCGGCAGCAGCAGCGACTCACGTTCAAAAAGAATATGGCTCAAGCAGGTACGTAGATCATTTTTCATGAGCCAAAATCATTGGTGAAACGCATTAACGCTCGGTTTTTGTAGCCAGACGTCGACAGGATAAAGTTGCATCTCGCGACACGAACACAAAAATCAAGAGAGAACGAGAGAGAGAGCAGTTTGAAAGAGCGGCTGTTTGGGCTAGTCGGAAAAGCTGTTGTTGGTGGTCCGAGCCGGTAGCTTCAAGGAGCAGGCATGGCGGTGTGAGTTTCTGCCCTGATATCGGAAGCGGAGTAATTTGGCGTCACCAAATTTCTCGCAGATTCCCAGCTTCATTTACAGAAAAATTACTTTAACTATAAACCCGCCATCGAATGTGTGTATTTTTGTTGTAGGGTGATGCGTTCCATTAGGCTAAAAGCACGAGCGCATTAAATTGCTCTGGTTTTTCTCTACCTGTTTAAGCCATTAAAGTCTATTCTATTGTCCAACAAAATAATGCGGTACAGCAACTTGTCACCTCAGAATATAAAATCGTCCATCATCCAATGGCGGTTAAACGATGTTGCTAGCACCAACGAAGACATTCCTAAGTGGTATGCTCGCATGCCTCTAATGCTTAATTCAACTGCAGCATTCTTTCTTCTCTTTTAAATAAAGACTTCAGAAACGAAATCTTGTTGTCAGTTCCAGCACAAACCTTCATCGGTTTATTCGCTTACTACTTAGTGCCCAGTTTGTTCATAATTACTACAGAGCAAACAACGAAAACGAAGGGGAAACACGAAACGATACGACGATGCGCTGACTATCAACTAGATGAATATACACCTGTTTCCAGACAGGCAAGGGTTATTACTCCTTATGTAGTGTGAATCTCAACGTAGAGCTCCTAGACCTCCAAAGAAGAACAACAATTCATGTTATTGAGGAATAAAAGGCGTCGTGTTTTGTAGCTGCAACCACAGAGACCTGCGTTCTTCCTCAAAATAATTTTTTTCAAGAGTTCGCGCCCGCTGCTGTACAGTTCTCGCACAAATTTTGCAGAAATATCGAATTTTAGGGTCCGGATCGTTCATTATAACCCTTAAAACTGTTACTCTCCTTGTCTTTCAATAAATATGCAAGTTTTCCTTCGCCCATGTCTCTTAGTATACAAATAGCACGCCCCAACAATTAATGAAAACTTATCTCGAAAGTCATCTCCAGACGCCCTAGCCCGGACGTGACACAGTCGCCACGTTTTAAACATTACTCACTACGATGGGCGCAAACTATATTGAACTATACCACATACAAAGGCAAATTCGCAATTTTTCCTTTTGAAAAACCAAGAGCGTAGGAATTTCACGGGCGCTACAACGTAAAGCTATATTCCAAACTCTTCTATTCCAATTCTGCCATCAGCCATCCGCGATTGGTCAAAAACTTTTTTGGACCACCCCTATTTCGTCTGTCTGTCATGCGACGTCATGAAAGCCGCGATAGCTCCCAATCTTACATGACGTGTACACACTGATTATGTATGATGCGACCGAACAAAAGAACAATAATTATTTCTGATTCGACGCCTTTTCGCCATTAACCCTCGGCTATTAGTCAAGACGTTTCTGGCTGCACCCACTTCACCTATCTGTCACTCGACGTCACAAAACCGCGAAAACTCATTGCCTCAAAGTGTCGTGTACGCGTTAAAGATGCATTAATATGCCGAACAAAGCTGGATTTTTTTCTGAATAGCCGGAAACTGCCTCGTTTCGAAAGGAATAGAAGATGGCTGCCGCCGATCGCTCAGGCACTGGCTACTCGCACCTGCCGGAGAGCATGGGTTTATTTGCGTATAACAAAACTTCTTGCGTGGCCGTATAACGTTATTGGGCCCTTTCTGCACGTATACGACATCGCTCTGCCAACTCTTCTTTGCTGAGGATCTGTTTTAGCGTCTCCATATCCTCGTAATCTGTGAGCAATCAGACTACGAGGGAGATTATTGAGGCCTACTATATCAGGAAAAAAGGATTGCGTTGCGTAAGCATGCCATTTTTAAATTTGTAGGAGAGAGAGAGAGTAAACTTTAATGACGACCAGCAGTTCAGTCGGCTGGGCCTAGGCCTCCCACGATGGGACGTCGAGGTCTTGCCTCTTCGCCGCTTCGTAGGCCTGCTGGGTCGCCCAGAGTTGGTCGTCGAGATGGGAGCTGCGCAGGGCGGCGTGCCATCTGAGTGATTTTTAATTTTTTAACCACCTCATGGTTTAACATTAGATTACAGGGTTTTGCGTTTTTGCCTGTGCACTGATAATGACGCCGTCGATGGAAGAGCACGTGGGTATGGGTTGTAATACATAAGTTCGTGTATGCCTTCTAATAAAGTTAGTTGTAGTTCAGCACTGTCTTGTGTGTTTCCCGCCTTTTGTCTTCGTCGTGTTGCGCTGCCCCTTCAAGATGTTCAACCAGTACCAACTCGCCCACACACCGATCCTTCTATCGATAAGAAAAACCGCTCAATGTAGGCAATGTTATTCGTTTTGAAAGGAAACAAGAGTGACCTCCTATAAACGAGGAGAGCGTTTGATTGGGCTGGTCAGGCAACGCTGTGGGTCACCGCCCGGTGCTTGCGTCAGCGTTTACGTAAATTTGACGTCAGGAGATTGAAAAAAAAGAACATGTTGGAATAGTTTTACGTTATAGGGCTCCAAGTGTTATATTGACCGATCTGGACCATAATTTTTCCACCGATTTCTAGAAATAACCATAAATTTCCCAATTTGAAAGCAATAATGCAGTCCCCTGTAGTTGCGACCGAAGTGCTGTGCGAAAAGTGTTAAGCCTAACGCTGAAGGGTCGGAATAAGAAAACAGTTCGCTTATATTCTTTTCCCTTTTTCAGTGCTACAGAAAACAAATCAAGATGAAAGATGCCTAAATGGTAAATATCATTTAACTGTGATCAATTCTAAACATGCATGCATTCTCTTCTGGTGCCTGACCTCATTAAGATACCGTGGCTGAAGTGTTATTGAATATGCCAAGAATGTCTGCTGATATGTCACCGCTGCAGTCCTTCTGTTACTGCCGCGTTCGCTATTTCATCTTTCGCTGTGCTTGTTCATTTGGTTACGCCGCTGACGTCGACGCCGACGCTCGCCCCAGGAACGGACGGCTAAGAGAAGCGCTCTAAAATAATTGCAACAAGGACTGGACGAACCCATACTTCCAACCTCAAATTTCGTTAAACAAGGTTTCATGGTGCAGTAGCGCAAGCATTTGTGTACAATCTGAGGAAATAACACGGCGCCTGTGGCACTCCTACCGTCATTTTACCGGAGTTGGTTCGACAACGGACGTTGATGAAACAGGCGCCTCTAGATTCAGTTCCTCACCTCACAGTAGTCTCGCCGGTTATCTGCCGCCTATGTTCAGCGTTACCGAAACGCCGTATTTGCCTGGCACCTCATTGGTGCGCTGCACGCGTGCCGAAAAAAACCTGGTGAAACCATCGGCGATGATAGTCGACGTTAATGCTATTAGCAGTGAAACTATATAGTGACACACAGCATGGCCAATGCCGGAACGTGTGTGCATCCGGAGTCCTCTCTCGCGCTTACCACTGCACACGCTGCGCCATCTAGCTGCGATGCCGTGAACTCGGCACGAGGCGGGGTTTCGCTTCTCCCGAGCAGCGGAGAAATTTGAAAGGATTTTTTTTTTGTTTTTTTGTCATTGAAGTGCGCCACATGCGCAGTAGCACAGGCTAAGTTACCTAAGGCGGCCTCAAAGGGATTTATTGAAGAGCGGCACATACCTACTGGCACATACCCACTGCTCCAACTTGGCATCGTAAGCAGTGGTACTTAACCTGTACCACGTGCCTATTCACCCTAGTTGTTCCGAGGATTAATATTGAGCCCTGTTCCATCAAGACAGACGCCTTACGCGCTACCCATCCGACCATGGACTACCCACTTCCAGTCACCCAAGTTGGCAGATAGATAGATAGATAGATAGTCCCCAGAAAGTGTGTGAAGTACCATAAGAGTGAGAATCGCATTAAAAGTGCTAGGTCAAGAAATAGCACAGCGACGTATTTCGCTCACCGCTTCCGCGTATCAACTTCATGGGAGGTTTCTGGTATTCGAATGCCATCAGCCACAGCTTGGTTAAATCGAGTCTTCAATTCCCATTTATTCTATCAATCGAGAAAAAAAATGTAACTTACGGTTATCTATACAGTCTAGTTGCGAAAAATTTTTTTAAGAAAAGAGATATTCCAATGATTCCAGTGGTCCTGCTGCGAGTCAGCGCTTGCGGTGTCCATTCCACGTAGAGTTTTGAGTTGCGAAAAATTTTTTTAAGAAAAGAGATATTCCAATGATTCCAGTGGTCCTGCTGCGAGTCAGCGCTTGCGGTGTCCATTCCACGTAGAGTTTTGATTTTAGTGCTACATTCACTTTATCGTGGACAGACACGTTGATTCTACGTCATCTATATTTAGGCACCAAATTCTGCAGTGTCACAGCAAGAAGTGCGTGCGCCACCGGTTTTGATTACCATGCAGCACTATTTTTTGTTGCAATATAGTGCAGTACGCACACAGAGGGTTGAAGTTCAAACAAATTCACCCCATGCAGCCGGCATTCATAAGGATACCTCAAAATCAAGAACGCCAGAGAGTTAATAACTTCTCAAATATTGTGTTGCCTAACATGTGCTTGCCCTGTTTCGCGTGTCACTTCGTCTGTTTATTATTATTATTATTATTATTATTATTATTATTATTATTATTATTATTATTATTATTATTATTATTATTATTATTATTATTATTATTATTTTGGTTCGGTACCGCGTGAGTGGGTTGAAGCGTTTCGACCGGAGACAATGGTTAATGTGCAGGTCGTTGCCAAGAAGTCACTTGTACAGCAAAGCGTATCGTGCGGCTACTAAGACGACGTTGCATACTTGCACCGACAGGAGCAGCTGAAAAATGCCTGTAAGTACATCACTCAGCGCGGATCATTCATACTTGCACACAACCACTTCTTGGCTGTGTTTTCGTTAAAAGTAAAAACAGTGCACCTTGCATCTGCGAGCAACACTGAAGCCTCAAGAAATGGAAAAAAAATCGCGCTCACATTTGTTCATGCATTTCATTTAAAAGGAGGAAAGAATTCATGCGTGCTCATGACCCTTTCTGGCTCTTTTGTACAGAAAATCTGAGTGTTCGATATGAGCATGTTGCAGCGAATGTACAGTAGTCATGCTGCGATGCCACTTAAGCTGTAAAAAAGGTACCGTAAATTGTGTTGTTGAGCAGTGAAGAAATTAGGTTGTAGGGCTCTGAAAAGTAAAGTATTTTTATAACCGCTGAAAATATACGAAGTTGTGGATCTCGGATCACTTTCACCAATTTTTATTGAGAAATTAGGTTAGTGATCCAGGGCCCAGATTTCAGGCCAGTACAAAATGTTCGCATTTTTCTACATTTAGCTCTCCAAGTAAAAAGCATATAACAGTTGCAGCTGTGTTACTATTTCGGTCGTCAACTATACTCGCAAGTGAGTAAGTAATACTCCTTCGTTTCAACAGTCTCTTTGCGACGCGCTACCTGAGTACGTCGGTGACACATGGTAAGATAGACACTAAGACGTAATACAATTGCTTGAACAAAGCACTATATGATGTACTTTCTATCATGTGAGACAGTCCGATTTCTTGTGCTTGCACTCCGTTCAATAACTGAGCGCCTTAACTGCCCACAGAGATAACCGATGCGTTCGTTACATCCTCGATAAGAACGGCTGCAATTATGAAGATCTTCCAACGTGGATTTTCGACCGGGAAATAAGGAGTTCGAGGAACTTTCCAGCTGTTTGTCAAGAGGGTGAGCATAAGACGTTTCCGTACATACAAAAATATATGCAGATGCTTGAATCGGGGCAACGAAAAGCGGTACCGGCGCATTGATTCCCCCACGGAGCTGCTTTCCCGCGCAGGCCTAGACATATTATTTAGTCGTGTAATACTTCAGAGAGTCAAGTTCTTATTTCAATTAATATGCAATGTATTCAACATGGTTCCTGCTACTTACATTAGTTTTAACCGTTGGAGGGAAACGCGTCACAAGCATGAATTTACGATAAATGAATACTCTTGTGTTAACAACGCATATTACTTCACTTTCTTCCCCCGTGGGCTCATTTTGGCGCTCATTTTGTGGCGCTCATTTTGTGCATGCAGGAATGACATGCACAAAATGAGCGCCAGTTTTAATGCACAGGTCCGGCGCCTATTAGAAGCAGGTTATCCTAGTGTAGCGGTGGCCACTGTGGCTGAGCGCCTAAAGAAGTCGGTTTCGAGAGGGACGGACGTGATTACAGAAAACAGTAATAGCAAAAAAAAGAGTAGTGTCTATTCCGTATATTCATTCAGTGTCGCACAGGCTTAAGAAAGTTGCAAGTAGATATGATGGTAATGTTGCTTTCACTGCTCCCAATAAGCTAGGTAAGATATGCGCTGCCGTACAGAATAAAAAAGAGGGGGTAAAAGGCAGAAAACGAACAGATATTTGTCCAGTGAAACACAATAAGAACAACCGTTTTACTGACTGTCGTATGGGTGTGGTTTATTATATTCCCCTTAGCTGTGGCCAGTTGTACGTAGGGCAAACGGGACAGTGTATCAATCAGAGGCTAATGGAACATAAAAGGTCGTTAACCGGTGGATCGCCTTCTAATCTTTCGCTACATTGCCGAGATTGTAACTGCACGCCTGAGTTAGATGAATGCGCGATATTGTACAGGCATAAGAATGAAGATACGCGTCTTATGGTAGAGGCATGGGATATCTATAATGGTGGAAGTGCGTGCGTGAGTCAGCCTTCGATTACTTTACATAAAGAAGAGATTAAGTGCCTTAACAGTTATCTCTCACGTAGACCGGCACGTGTACACGACTGACATGTGATGTTACCTTTCCTGAGCATGTGAAGATGACTTTTGTGTCTTCTTTCTTTTTTCGCCTCAGTGCTCCCTTCAGTTGATAGTCGGCGTTCATGTTGTCCACTTCTCTACTCTTGTGTCCTGTCTGCACGCCTCACTTCCTTTTTGCATAATGAATCCTTACCAACTAGCTCAGCTTTCTGTCGTTCTGAACAACTCTGCATTTTTAGTTCTAGTTTGATGGCGCATGTCTAGAAACCAATGCCATCCTCAAAATTTCTTTTAAGTGGGTATGACTTGCAAACTCACCGGCTAGAATTCGCAAATTCCAGTATGTGCAGTCAAGTAATTAATTAATAACTTTAATAGGGAATTTTCTTCAATTAGTTGATAGTGTCTTTCGATTTCTCGTGTAAGTAATGGCCGTTTCTTTGAATAATCCACCTAAAGGACTAAAATTATGCTGTTTGCAACAGGCGATTTTTAAAAATTCCCAAAAATCACCCTGTAAACCATAGTGCATTGCGGGCACCTTGCGCGGCTTCCAAAAATGAATTATTTCACTTCCCGTGAGGAACGCATTTCTTCCGCAACTTATGAGGACCAAATTTATTTTTCGTGAGCACCGTGTAAATTTGGACGCACTCCTGTAAGGGGCGAGAACGGGATTATAGATAACTAAACAACTGTCACATCCCCGTTTTTCTTCGCAGGAACTAACTCCCAAATTTCCAGTGCCCAATCGTCGGCGGAAGCACTGCAAACCCAGGTCACTCAATCCGAACGCTATTCTACAGCTCACACCAAAACGGCCCAAGCTCAACTAAAGCAGCAGTCTAGTTTGCAGTATTCTGAAGGTCAGCAAAAACAACTGGCGCCTACAACAGGAGCTGCTTTAGATTCCGCTTACAACAGTGGTGAACTCCGGTCGCTGATGATACAAAGCCGGCTTGCAGAACCAATGGCGTATAGCTATGGGATGGTGTACCCACAAGTTCCGCTGTTCTTTGTTTACTTGACGCATCCATACGATTTCATGCAAGGGCAATACACGGCAAAAGAATCATTGGAACAGTATTCGCCGACAGGATCGGTTGCTAGCAAAGGCGCCATGCTTAAAGACCTTTTCGGTGATCAAGGATTGGCTGTTATAAGTGAAGCTAGCGCGCGGAAATTCTCCACACCCATTCTGACTTGGTCTTCGAGTAGACGGATGGCCGCGGAAAATCAAGGCCAGACAAAACGACGAGTGACAAGGGACGGAGGTTGGCATGCCAGCGAACAAACAGCGGTCCAGAGCTACCAGCCCTTCAGCACGTCGAGCGCAGGCCAGGCAGGTCTGCAGGCCGAAGTCAAAAGTGCAAAGCTTGCCAAACTAGCGGCGTCAAGCCTATCGGGAGCAACCTCCGCAGCTCTCTCGGAAGCGGCAGCGCAGCAGCAAACCCAACAGCAGGTGTCCGGAGCGCGCGACGCTGCCGTTTCCTCCGGTGGCTTTTACCGCGAGGCAAAGCGCGATTTCAGTCAGGTCGGTGCAGCAGACACGTCAGCGAGCCAACAAGAGGAGCAAGAGGTCAGCTCACAGTCCTCGCAGGAAGAAATCGCTGCGCAGTCGAGCGAGCTAGCAGACGTGCCGCAACCTCTCCACGAGGTGCCGAGCGCAGCTGCACAGCCGAGCCTGTACAGTGAACAAGCCTCTGGACAGCAAACGGCCTCCTCAAGTGCCTGGAGCGGAGGCGTCCGCCGCCAGAAGGTGGCCAAACTGGGCGGCACGAAGGGAGGAGGCACGAAAGGCATGCTGCGCACAGTGGCGCGCAAGCACTCGTGGACGCGAAACAGTCTGGGGTACACTGGGTAGGCGTTCTTTTTTCTTCTTCTTATTTTTTTTTGACGAAGAAGGAACAGGGCAAGCCAAACCACATCCTCACGATGCACATGAGTGCATCCCGATTAGAGAATAAATGTCCTTGTGCCCAGAGCGAAGTGCTTCCCTGACTGTTTCTGTGCATGGAATCGGAAGCGCCGGTGTTCTCACAATGAATGACTCGTCGTAAAATAACTCCTTTTTGCCCTAGTTCGTGCGCTACTCATATCGAGAACACTGTTTCGAATAAAGACGGAACAACGGACGAAGTAGACAGACAGAAAGCGCAGGAGGCTGCACCAGCGTTGATGTGTCCTTTCTGTCACTTAGTTTGATTTCTTCCTTTATTTTGCCCAGTTTTCACGTTATCAACCTCTTGTCGGCTAACGTGCCCGCGATAATGGCGCCTACCGCAGCGGCTGCGCTCACCCCCACCAAAGGACGCGGTCCAACCGCACTCACGAAACTACGCCAAGATCGTCGCACCATTCCCTTCTTTCTTTCCCCCCCCCCCTTTTTTTTAGCCCCCTGTAAACTTATCCTGACGTCACCATGCCCCTTCCAAGGGGTCATTTTGTATGCCTTTGTGAGCAAAAAAAGAAATCGTAATTGTTCAAAATTACAGTTCAGAGCTTGTTAAAAATTAGCATTTGGCAAAAAAACTTTAAGCCCGAAGCACAAAACAAGCATGATGGCTACTAGTTCCTGATGCACTGCCTTGATTTGCATACTATAAGCAATGTAAACACTCTTATAACGGCTGGCTCGCTGCTTCGTTTGCGTGAGATTAAAGGAAGATATGTTTTAACTTCAAGTCACTCGGACACTCGGCTATATGGAAAAGAGATCACCTGGAGCTTCAGTCCGCCTGGTTTCAGTGTTACGCTTAGTATTAGTTTTAGTTTATTTGTTTCAAATGAGGTGCAGTAGGCGATAATAAGCATGGAGAAATTGGTACGCAGAGTGAAGCAATGTAATAAGAACCTCTTGTTGTAACGGCTCTTAAGACAATCAGGTGAACAGTTAAACAAAGTAGTTGTGTACAGAATAATCATTAGTTGTGCTAAAAAAGTAAATTTAGAATTGAACAACCATCAGGAACAGTGAAATGTTCAAAAGATCCAAATTTACAGCACATTATTGCGGGAATTATGAAACATGTATTTTTAGCAGTCGTTTGATACTTTATGGCATGCGGCAGATTTACTGCGAAATGGTAAGCGCCATTTCAAATTTTTATGGCTAAGAATCGAATTGTTCATTTCCAATAATGAGGACGAAGTCTTGGAATATTATTTTGACTGACAAATCAGGAAGTTATAGAACAAATAATCTTCTCGGCGTCTACAATGGCCAAAACGTTAGGATCATGTCGCTCAGCAAGTGTCACTTCACGATGTCCTTTTTCTGTGCGGAGTCGACGCCTCACGCCGAGCTCTCTGTCTGTTCAGAAATAAATTTGCTCTCTATATCTTCTCAGTGGTGTTGGTACCTAAGATGGCTTCCCAGCGGAGAAAAGAGCAGGCACTGTGCGAGTAAAATCTATTGAGACCAAACCGAACACGAATTGAATAGTGCCACAAGCAAATAGAATGGAATATTAAATAGTTTTCGGCTAGCGTTCGATTTATGAGCAGTTGTTTTCAGCATTAACATTAAGCGCTGTTCACATGCTGGTACCAAATTAGCAAGTTTCAGTCATTACATTGCACATTATGAAGCATACTTTATTAAAAGACCGCGCCTCCTTTCCCCAATCCCCAAGCGGACCATTAGAAACAAATAAGCAGTCTGTTCGCTAACTCAGGACTCTTCAGAGCATACTTGCGCGTGCATTATCATATTGAAGTGAAAAGGCAGTTTTGTGAGTAGCATATTTGTGTGCTTTCGAGAAAAAACCTAAAATACTCATCATCTACAGTGATGGCAGCGCGCAAAATAAAATATCAAGCTGTTTTCTACTTTGAGTGGTCGCTGCCGATAGTGTCACTATTATAACCAATATTGTTGCTGCAAAACGTATTCAGGTTTAATCAGAAGAAAAATTGAAGCCGAAAAGGTCATTCTTCTACGTCGTGGGAGTCAATGTTGGCGCCTTTCCGGCAGTTATGCTAACGGCGAATTGAGCGCCGCACGTTGGCAAAGAGGGGAAATTCTGGCAGCGAAAACAACGGCATACAAGCAGCGCGCCTCGCCGCAGTGTCTCGACATTGTTGTGGGATGGCGCCACATGCACCGTGGGGCGCTTCGTTTTGCGAGGCCCATGCTCGAACAGAACGCGAAGAATGCGACTGTATCTTTTTTGTTGTTTTTGTTCCTTCTCGGGGAGCAGGCCGCCCAGGCGTTTTTCTTTTCGGCACTCGTCTGCACATGACAGTTCTCTGACAGCGCGAGATGTTTAATCCACTGCACGAAATCAGAACTCTGGCTCTTGCAGGAACCTCAAAGTACAGTTGCAAAAGTAAAAGGAAGATCTGCAGCCAATCGGAAGTGCGCGGAATTTAAGGCGGCCAGCGTTTAAACAAACACGACTGCATTTCTCATATGCCGGGTGGAAATTATATTTAAATTTATATAGAATCTGTTGAAGGTCAAATGACATTACAGATTAGAGTGGTTACAGAAGATGGTTACAAAAATATGGAACAAAATGGATTATAAATTGGCAACAAAATGTCGCTACACGCGAATGAGTCTTATCCTAGAAATACTCACAACCATAACGAAAAATACACATGGGCAAGCATAATAACTATACAGTGTTTCGCTAAGTAAAACACGCACGCACACACTCACGCTAACGCATGTTACAAATAATTGTTTCAGTTTGATACAATGGTAGCTAATAATTTCATGAATGCATCGTCATATTCAATGGGGACTAGTGATGCGGGAAGGTCAATCCACTGGTTGAATGTATATGGCAGATGCGAATTTGAAAATGTAGTCGTCCTGCAATGGGTCGAACAACAGCTTTATGAACGTGATCAAGCCTTTATTATGTGTATTGCGCGGGATGGATTAGATGATTGAGCAGATCATGGTGATGATACAACGCATAAAAAATATCTAAACGAGCTATTTTACGAAGAATTGCTAAGTTTATTACACGTTAAGGCTTAGTTTTATTATTATACTAGCCGTGTGGTCGTAAGTATATAGTATGAATCGAGCAGGATTTCTAGTGTATGGGTTACATTTGTTTACCGTGGTGCCTCATACTGATGCTCACTGGCGTAGCCAAGGAGGGGCAACATTCCTGCGTTAGTATGTGGCCTGCCCAGCACCCTCGCCCTCACCCTCCCCGTCCTTGGTCAAGTCTGTGCGCCTAGGTGGCGTTGGCCTAGGCCCACACCCCCACCACTCCTCCTTCCAGAAAAGAAATTCTCTCTACGCCTCTGCTGGCGCAGCGCACTCATGTTTAGTCCGCACATGGGTTTTATAAAGGGTGTTTCAGCTGCGCCATTTTTTAAATTGCGTTTGACAGAAAGAGAGAGAGAGAAAGACAAAGGAAAGACAGGGAGGTTAACCAGAGATTATCTCCACTTGGCTACCCTGTACCGGCAGAGGGGCAAAGGGATGCGATAGGTAAGAAAGAGAAAAAGAATGAAAAAAAAAGAAACGAAAAAGAAGACACACATACATACAATACAGAACTGTTTCTGCTACACTGTCACGGAGTCTGTGGGACATATAGCACAATTCTACCCCATGATCTAAATTACTCGATGAGGCGGCCATTACTGCTACGAGAAATCGAAAGTTTAATTGAATAATTGACATAATTACTCTAATTATCTTTTTTAATAATTACTTTACGACACATATTTCAATCTACGAAATGTATTTAGTGAGCATGCAAGGCATATCGACTTAGAATGATTTCTGAGAATGGTACCAGTTTCGAGAAATGTGCCGTCAAACTTGCGGTAAAAATTCACTGTTGTTACACTCATTTAGCAAACCCTGTTTTATGCATTGAAGCACAAAAGTAACTGGAACGCCCATGCATTTAGTCGGACACATTGAAAAGTAATATATCAAAACTCCAGTAGTCCTGAAAATTTGTTCCATCTGTATACGCCTTGCGAACTCATCGGCTACAATTCGTTGATTGAAATATGTGCCGTAAAGTTATTAATAAAGAAATTAATTAGCATAATTGTGTTAATTTTACAATTTGGCATTTGATTTCTCGCAGAAGTAGTGGCCGCCTCATCGAGTAATTTAGATTAAGTGTTAGAATTCTGATAACTGGCACGGGCAATTTTTTTAATATGGTGCAGTTAAAAAAAACAGCCACCCTGTATATGGTAAGCTTATATGGTAAGCTTAAGTGTAGTAGCTGATCTGGAAAAGTTACATGAAATGTATACCATCATGCCGTTAGCTTTGTCAATGATATATTGATTGCGAATAACGTATTCACTCGTGTAAGGTCCACACATTTTCTATTTTTGAATTCTTACCGGGTGCGGGTCTTACACTAGGCAGGCTTATGGCGACGAGCATATTTACAGTCGCCGACTGATTTTTCTGATACGGACTAGTGCCACCTTGTAGTGGCTTGAGGAAAATAAACAGCTCGCGAGTATGCATTTTACGCTTAGTGAAACTTTTTTTCCATATTTTCGTACTCCAAAGTGGGAGAGAGGGCCTTACACGTGGGCGGGTCTTACACGAGTAAATATGGTATTTCAGAAAGGTTGGATGCAGCGTGAACACCGAGATACTGATATCGTCGCGTTATATAGTGACGGTTAACAACCACAATAGCACAACGCAAGTCACGGAACTAACTGTTTATTGGGCGAACCTGTACCCAGAAAACAAGTAAAATTCAGAACTATGATAGTGACGAGCACACTCTTGGTTCGTCGAAATGTGATGTGCGGGTCAAACGCGTCGACTTTTAATGCGTAAACGTTCTAGGGCGACTTCCGTCGGAAATTTGTCCGTCCGTCTGACCGTATCGCGTGACACGATGCGCTCTATAGATATACATGGGGTCCGGTCTTCGTCAACATTGCTGGATTTCGAACCACCGACAGAAGATCCTGTCCTGTGACGCAAGGGGATACGTACAGGGGCGGTCTAAGCGAACCTTTTTGAGACCTGTTCGCGCATATGCTGCGTAGCAAAAGATTAGCTAGCGCTGAACTGAAGCCACCCGGCCACTTCCTCACTTTGGACTTAAAGCTCAAAAATCTACGCGCTACCCGTAGAAGAGCGGAACGAAAGCTTATGAGGACGAAGAGCGACCCATCAATGAAGACTATGTATAACAGAATTAACACAGTGATTAGCTGTCAGGCGAGGAATCTGAGAAGATATCAATGGACGGCAATTTGTGCTATCCTATAAGTCTTCTCGCCGATTCCAAGGATACGGTGGGTTGTTAATAACCTTGCTGGAAACTTTCGACCATACAAACCATTCGAAGCCCTAGCATTGAAGTTTGCTAAGACGCTCGCTTGTCTAGCGAAGGACTTTGCTCAAGTACACTCTTCCGGCAGGTCAGCTGGTACAACTAACCCACCACCGCCGCTATCGTCGTCTCTGATGGATGCTCCATTCACACTGAAAGAGTTGTAACTAGCTGTGAGCATCCTCCGGCGGCGCAGGGCGGTGGCACCTGACCTTATCAGCAATCAGATGCTGACTAACCTTCCGGTTGAGAGACGACTTGATTTGCTGGAATTTCTTAACCAAGTGTGGGCTAGAGAGGATATCCCACATTTGTGGAAGGTAGCATGGATGGTACCGGTTCTGAAGCCTGGAAAGAATCCTGCAGCTCTGGACTCATACAGACCGATGGCGTTTACTTCCTGTGCAGCAAAGCTAATGTAGAAGACGGCTGCACAAGAGTCACTTGGCACGTTGAGCAGGGTCCGAAGCTTCTGTCGTGCAGGACTCGGTTTCGGCAGTGTCTAAGTGCCCAAGAGAATGTGCTGGAGCTGCTAAGTCACATAGAACATTACAGTGCGGATGGCCTGTCCATACTTCTTGGCTTTATGGATATTCCGAAGGCTTACGATTACGTGTCTCAAACAGTCATCATGAGCCAATTACAAGTTACAGGCATCGCGGTCATCTTTTGCACTTCATACATACGTTTCTCAGTGATCGCAGCATCAGAGTTCGTCTTGGCGACGCTTTGAGTGATGAAATAGGTATATGTCGCGGCGTATCACAGGGGAGCGTTTTCAAGTTCGTTATTATTTAGCTTTGCCATTAATTGCTCATCTCCCAAGAATACAAACAATCGAACACCAGTGAAGATATATATATATATATATATATATATATATATATATATATATATATATATATGTATATATATATATATATATATATATACGCAGGAAAGAGACGACGAACTTTTTGGGAGACTTCTTTTTCTTACTTAACGTTTTCGGCTGGTGGACCAGCCTTCGTCAGAGTACAGTAACGCATGGACAACACATACACAGCTTTAAAGGCACCGTATCACGAGCAGAGGGCGCGCTATCTACACTGACTCGACCATACACTGCGCATCATAAATCATTATCATTGCGCATTATAAATGATTGTACATGACACGCATTTTGGAATATACAAAAAAATGAAATGCAGATGTGTTCACGATACAATACATACAAACATGACTCTCAAGTAAGTGCCAGCGGTTACAATGGTTATGTGTAGTGAAAACAAAATGACTTACACGTGCAGATACAAAGGCGTGATGTTTGACACATGGCATCTCTAAGTGCAACCTCGAATTATCTAAAAATGTAATATGTTAAGCGTTCAACTTCGAGCCACAGCGACATACGTCAAAAAAGCCACATGTAAAATAAGAGACAGAAAAAAGCGCTGAAATCATGTCTGTACACTGTGCGGGAAGTGTATATTTGTGCTCAATCTAAAGTTAGACAGGTTAGTTTTCCTTTGTTTTCATTTATTCCAGACGAGACAGTGTTAAATTTGTGAATCAGGTAAGATTCGCGAAGCTCGCGGTCATGGTTGGTGCGGAATGCAGATTCGAGTATTGTTACTTTGAGATTATTAAATGAGTGGCCCGGCATGTTAACATGTTTCGAGAGTGGTAGATTTGGTTGGGATTTGGCATGTGACCTGTGGTTGTTAAAGCGGATCCTGAAAGGTGTTTCAGTCTGCCCTATGTATTGCATGTGGCAAGTGCCGCACTCGAGCAAGTACACTACGTTATATGAATCACAGTTGAAACTGCCTTTAATAGTGAACATGAATTGGCTGGCTGTGCTGGTGGCAGTTAATGTAGGCGTTATATGAGCGCAGACTTTGCAACGTGGTTTATTGCAGCGGCTGCAACCGGTCGGGTTAGAAGTGGCGATTTTTGAAGACGTTAGTATGTCACCTATGTTTTTCGAACGTCTATACACGACACGAGGTGGCTCAGGAAAAATGGCTTTTAACCTGTCGCTTTGGGTAAGAATGTTATAGTGTTTGCGGAGTATGCCTGAGACCTTAGGGTTAGATGCGGAATGTGTGAGTATCAAATTAGTCGACTGGGAGCCACTGGGCTTGTTCCTGCCTTTAAGAAAGTCCATCCGGTCATATCCTGCCGCTCGGTGTATCGCGTCATCGATCATCTTCTCTGGATATTTACGGTTGAGAAGTTTCTTTTTGAGTTCCTGGCAACAAGAATTAAAATCGCCTTCTTCGGAACATATGCGCTTAAAGCGCTGTGCCTGGCTATATGGAATCGCAGTCTTACAATGACGCACGTGGCTGCTTTCAAAATGAAGAAATTGATGATTATCAGTTGGCTTTTTGTAGAGTTTTGTGATTAGGCGTCCATCGGCAATGGTAATCGTCACGTCAAGGAAGTCTACAGATGACGGTGAGTAATGATGCGTGAATTTGATAGCGGGGTGTGCCTGGTTGAATTCCGCAATGAAGTTTAGGAGTTCCGTTTCGCTATGCGTCCAAATACAAAATATATCATCGATGTAGCGCTTAAAGTAGATCGGTTTTAGTCGTACACTATTAAGGAACGCGTCTTCGAGCACTCCCATAAAAACATTCGCATAGTTGGGGCCTATTTTAGTTCCCATCGATGTCCCACTAATTTGTACGTAATGAGAATTATTAAATTCGAAGTTGTTAAACTCGAGAACTAACTTAAGCAGAACCTCGAGGGTTGAGCTATCAATCGGGCTATTACATTGGAGGTGTTCATAGGATTTCAAGACAGCTTGAATGCCATCCCTATGGGGAATATTCGTGTAGAGGGAAGTGACATCCATCGTTACCAGAAGCGAGCCTTCGGGAACGGTTAGATCTATTATGTCATTAAGAAAAGCATTAGTATCCTTAATGAAAGAAGAAAATGTGGCTGGAATAAATTTGATTAGACTGTCGACGTAACGAGAGATGTATTCTGTGACTGTTCTGATGCCGGATACAATGGGACGGCCTGGATTACCTGGTTTGTGTATCTTGGGCAGCAGGTAAAAGCGCCCAGCTATTGGACTAAGTGGGATCAAGGAGCGTGCTGTTTTATCGTCGATCTTCTGCTTCTTCACCAATGCTTTTATGGTCTCCTTAATGATGGAAAGGAATTCGTCGGTAGGATCACAGGGAAGTTCTTTATAAAATGTACCGTCAGATAACTGTCTTACGACTTCTTTGTTGTAATTTTCTTTTGTCATTATCACGACCGAGCCACCCTTGTCTGCCGGTTTAATAACAATATCATCGCGCGTGCTTAGGCTTCTAAGAGCATCGGATTCGCTAGTGGAAAGATTTCTCTGGAATGGGGCGCGTGTCTTGTAGGTGTCGAGCACGTCGCGAGAAACAGCTTTGATATATAGGTCTAGGCATTTGTCCCGTTGTGAGGCAGGCGTCCAGTGTGTCGCGGACGGTATAGCTGGGTGGTCCTGTTTGCTGCTAGCGCGGCCATGAAAATATTCTTTGAGTCTTAAGTTTCGGGAGAAGTTTTCAATGTCTTTCATTAACTGGAATTCGTCGAAGCCCCCGGTGGCTGGACAGAAATTGAGGCCTTTTGAAAGAACCCTTTCTTCCGTAGGCAGAAGCGCAACATGGGAAAGGTTAACTATGGTAGTGCCCGGGTTGGTTGTCTCCGGCAATGCTTTAGCAACTGGGATTACAGAAGTTGCCGAACAGGTTTGTTTGGTAGAGTATGTTATCGCCGGGACATTGTCCCGTAGCAGTTTCCGACTTTTTATTTTGGTTAACGCGTTCACCTTTCTTTCTTCGTAAACATTCAGCAAATGTACTTCATGCGAGGCAAGTTGGCCAACCAAGGTTTTTTCTACATTTAAAAGTGAACTTGCCGATGATTCATAGTGATTTAAAATAATACGGACTAGCTGGAGTGAAGCATTAGTCAGTACATCTTGCCACTTATGCTTGTTTACGGTCGATAGTTCAGAGGTGGCTGGGTTTACACGAATTCGAAGGCCCCTAGGGATTACTGAAGTATTAACATACTCACTAAGGGTGGACACATGAAGTTCCGCACGAATGCGTTTTTCAGTCACCTTCCGGCACTTCAGAAAAGATACGGAAACAGTGCTTAAAGTTGATTTACCAAAGGAGTCTTGTAGTCACTGGTCACTCGGTGCTGGGTTATTTGGAGACTTGCAGCACGGAACCCGGGATGGAACTCTGTCCCTTGACATCGGGGTTTGTGCAGGTGGCTGTGTGGACTCTTTTGACGCGTGGTCGCACCAGAACGACGAGGCACCCAGAAGGCTCTTGGCGCAAAGATGACGGATGTGGCTTGCTATCAGGCTAACTCCTTCGAAGCTGGGATGTAGCCCATCGGCAGCAAGCACTCGGTGGGGGGATAACCATTGAAAACCGTGGTCGATGAAAAATACTGTTTTCGATCGATGACACAGGCCGCGAAGCATTCTGTTGAACCTGCACGCTTCCGCATTGCATCGTCGTACAAAGCCTAAATTTTTACCGCCATAACGGCGATTTAGGCTTCTTGGCAAAATAAGGCTTACGTAGATTCGAGATACTTTCGGTAGTTCTATCCGGATGTGGTCAATTAACGTGCGGTATTTCTGGAACACTGTTGCGGCACTCGAACAAGAAAGGTCGTTGGTACCGACATGCAGTACAAGAGTCCTTGCGGTGTCAGGTACGAAGTCTAGCAGGGAGCGCACGTCCTCGACACGCGCGCCAGATTGCGTTATGAACGCAGGCGTACCCATCTGATGTGGATTAAAGTACTGGTATACGTACTTTAGTTGTGAATCACCGATGACCGCTGTTTCGGTGGCAGTCTTCGGATACTTCCAGAAAGTCGTCTTTGCAAGGTCCATAGCGGTAAATATAGGGGTTTTCTTCAAAGTTCAGCACGCTGGACCCGACGTAAAATACGCAGGAAAGAGACGACGAACTTTTTGGGAGACTTCTTTTTCTTACTTAACGTTTTCGGCTGGTGGACCAGCCTTCGTCAGAGTACAGTAACGCATGGACAACACATACACAGCTTTAAAGGCACCGTATCACGAGCAGAGGGCGCGCTATCTACACTGACTCGACCATACACTGCGCATCATAAATCATTATCATTGCGCATTATAAATGATTGTACATGACACGCATTTTGGAATATACAAAAAAATGAAATGCAGATGTGTTCACGATACAATACATACAAACATGACTCTCAAGTAAGTGCCAGCGGTTACAATGGTTATGTGTAGTGAAAACAAAATGACTTACACGTGCAGATACAAAGGCGTGATGTTTGACACATGGCATCTCTAAGTGCAACCTCGAATTATCTAAAAATGTAATATGTTAAGCGTTCAACTTCGAGCCACAGCGACATACGTCAAAAAAGCCACATGTAAAATAAGAGACAGAAAAAAGCGCTGAAATCATGTCTGTACACTGTGCGGGAAGTGTATATTTGTGCTCAATCTAAAGTTAGACAGGTTAGTTTTCCTTTGTTTTCATTTATTCCAGACGAGACAGTGTTAAATTTGTGAATCAGGTAAGATTCGCGAAGCTCGCGGTCATGGTTGGTGCGGAATGCAGATTCGAGTATTGTTACTTTGAGATTATTAAATGAGTGGCCCGGCATGTTAACATGTTTCGAGAGTGGTAGATTTGGTTGGGATTTGGCATGTGACCTGTGGTTGTTAAAGCGGATCCTGAAAGGTGTTTCAGTCTGCCCTATGTATTGCATGTGGCAAGTGCCGCACTCGAGCAAGTACACTACGTTATATGAATCACAGTTGAAACTGCCTTTAATAGTGAACATGAATTGGCTGGCTGTGCTGGTGGCAGTTAATGTAGGCGTTATATGAGCGCAGACTTTGCAACGTGGTTTATTGCAGCGGCTGCAACCGGTCGGGTTAGAAGTGGCGATTTTTGAAGACGTTAGTATGTCACCTATGTTTTTCGAACGTCTATACACGACACGAGGTGGCTCAGGAAAAATGGCTTTTAACCTGTCGCTTTGGGTAAGAATGTTATAGTGTTTGCGGAGTATGCCTGAGACCTTAGGGTTAGATGCGGAATGTGTGAGTATCAAATTAGTCGACTGGGAGCCACTGGGCTTGTTCCTGCCTTTAAGAAAGTCCATCCGGTCATATCCTGCCGCTCGGTGTATCGCGTCATCGATCATCTTCTCTGGATATTTACGGTTGAGAAGTTTCTTTTTGAGTTCCTGGCAACAAGAATTAAAATCGCCTTCTTCGGAACATATGCGCTTAAAGCGCTGTGCCTGGCTATATGGAATCGCAGTCTTACAATGACGCACGTGGCTGCTTTCAAAATGAAGAAATTGATGATTATCAGTTGGCTTTTTGTAGAGTTTTGTGATTAGGCGTCCATCGGCAATGGTAATCGTCACGTCAAGGAAGTCTACAGATGACGGTGAGTAATGATGCGTGAATTTGATAGCGGGGTGTGCCTGGTTGAATTCCGCAATGAAGTTTAGGAGTTCCGTTTCGCTATGCGTCCAAATACAAAATATATCATCGATGTAGCGCTTAAAGTAGATCGGTTTTAGTCGTACACTATTAAGGAACGCGTCTTCGAGCACTCCCATAAAAACATTCGCATAGTTGGGGCCTATTTTAGTTCCCATCGATGTCCCACTAATTTGTACGTAATGAGAATTATTAAATTCGAAGTTGTTAAACTCGAGAACTAACTTAAGCAGAACCTCGAGGGTTGAGCTATCAATCGGGCTATTACATTGGAGGTGTTCATAGGATTTCAAGACAGCTTGAATGCCATCCCTATGGGGAATATTCGTGTAGAGGGAAGTGACATCCATCGTTACCAGAAGCGAGCCTTCGGGAACGGTTAGATCTATTATGTCATTAAGAAAAGCATTAGTATCCTTAATGAAAGAAGAAAATGTGGCTGGAATAAATTTGATTAGACTGTCGACGTAACGAGAGATGTATTCTGTGACTGTTCTGATGCCGGATACAATGGGACGGCCTGGATTACCTGGTTTGTGTATCTTGGGCAGCAGGTAAAAGCGCCCAGCTATTGGACTAAGTGGGATCAAGGAGCGTGCTGTTTTATCGTCGATCTTCTGCTTCTTCACCAATGCTTTTATGGTCTCCTTAATGATGGAAAGGAATTCGTCGGTAGGATCACAGGGAAGTTCTTTATAAAATGTACCGTCAGATAACTGTCTTACGACTTCTTTGTTGTAATTTTCTTTTGTCATTATCACGACCGAGCCACCCTTGTCTGCCGGTTTAATAACAATATCATCGCGCGTGCTTAGGCTTCTAAGAGCATCGGATTCGCTAGTGGAAAGATTTCTCTGGAATGGGGCGCGTGTCTTGTAGGTGTCGAGCACGTCGCGAGAAACAGCTTTGATATATAGGTCTAGGCATTTGTCCCGTTGTGAGGCAGGCGTCCAGTGTGTCGCGGACGGTATAGCTGGGTGGTCCTGTTTGCTGCTAGCGCGGCCATGAAAATATTCTTTGAGTCTTAAGTTTCGGGAGAAGTTTTCAATGTCTTTCATTAACTGGAATTCGTCGAAGCCCCCGGTGGCTGGACAGAAATTGAGGCCTTTTGAAAGAACCCTTTCTTCCGTAGGCAGAAGCGCAACATGGGAAAGGTTAACTATGGTAGTGCCCGGGTTGGTTGTCTCCGGCAATGCTTTAGCAACTGGGATTACAGAAGTTGCCGAACAGGTTTGTTTGGTAGAGTATGTTATCGCCGGGACATTGTCCCGTAGCAGTTTCCGACTTTTTATTTTGGTTAACGCGTTCACCTTTCTTTCTTCGTAAACATTCAGCAAATGTACTTCATGCGAGGCAAGTTGGCCAACCAAGGTTTTTTCTACATTTAAAAGTGAACTTGCCGATGATTCATAGTGATTTAAAATAATACGGACTAGCTGGAGTGAAGCATTAGTCAGTACATCTTGCCACTTATGCTTGTTTACGGTCGATAGTTCAGAGGTGGCTGGGTTTACACGAATTCGAAGGCCCCTAGGGATTACTGAAGTATTAACATACTCACTAAGGGTGGACACATGAAGTTCCGCACGAATGCGTTTTTCAGTCACCTTCCGGCACTTCAGAAAAGATACCGTATCTTTTCCGTATCTTTTCTGAAGTGCCGGAAGGTGACTGAAAAACGCATTCGTGCGGAACTTCATGTGTCCACCCTTAGTGAGTATGTTAATACTTCAGTAATCCCTAGGGGCCTTCGAATTCGTGTAAACCCAGCCACCTCTGAACTATCGACCGTAAACAAGCATAAGTGGCAAGATGTACTGACTAATGCTTCACTCCAGCTAGTCCGTATTATTTTAAATCACTATGAATCATCGGCAAGTTCACTTTTAAATGTAGAAAAAACCTTGGTTGGCCAACTTGCCTCGCATGAAGTACATTTGCTGAATGTTTACGAAGAAAGAAAGGTGAACGCGTTAACCAAAATAAAAAGTCGGAAACTGCTACGGGACAATGTCCCGGCGATAACATACTCTACCAAACAAACCTGTTCGGCAACTTCTGTAATCCCAGTTGCTAAAGCATTGCCGGAGACAACCAACCCGGGCACTACCATAGTTAACCTTTCCCATGTTGCGCTTCTGCCTACGGAAGAAAGGGTTCTTTCAAAAGGCCTCAATTTCTGTCCAGCCACCGGGGGCTTCGACGAATTCCAGTTAATGAAAGACATTGAAAACTTCTCCCGAAACTTAAGACTCAAAGAATATTTTCATGGCCGCGCTAGCAGCAAACAGGACCACCCAGCTATACCGTCCGCGACACACTGGACGCCTGCCTCACAACGGGACAAATGCCTAGACCTATATATCAAAGCTGTTTCTCGCGACGTGCTCGACACCTACAAGACACGCGCCCCATTCCAGAGAAATCTTTCCACTAGCGAATCCGATGCTCTTAGAAGCCTAAGCACGCGCGATGATATTGTTATTAAACCGGCAGACAAGGGTGGCTCGGTCGTGATAATGACAAAAGAAAATTACAACAAAGAAGTCGTAAGACAGTTATCTGACGGTACATTTTATAAAGAACTTCCCTGTGATCCTACCGACGAATTCCTTTCCATCATTAAGGAGACCATAAAAGCATTGGTGAAGAAGCAGAAGATCGACGATAAAACAGCACGCTCCTTGATCCCACTTAGTCCAATAGCTGGGCGCTTTTACCTGCTGCCCAAGATACACAAACCAGGTAATCCAGGCCGTCCCATTGTATCCGGCATCAGAACAGTCACAGAATACATCTCTCGTTACGTCGACAGTCTAATCAAATTTATTCCAGCCACATTTTCTTCTTTCATTAAGGATACTAATGCTTTTCTTAATGACATAATAGATCTAACCGTTCCCGAAGGCTCGCTTCTGGTAACGATGGATGTCACTTCCCTCTACACGAATATTCCCCATAGGGATGGCATTCAAGCTGTCTTGAAATCCTATGAACACCTCCAATGTAATAGCCCGATTGATAGCTCAACCCTCGAGGTTCTGCTTAAGTTAGTTCTCGAGTTTAACAACTTCGAATTTAATAATTCTCATTACGTACAAATTAGTGGGACATCGATGGGAACTAAAATAGGCCCCAACTATGCGAATGTTTTTATGGGAGTGCTCGAAGACGCGTTCCTTAATAGTGTACGACTAAAACCGATCTACTTTAAGCGCTACATCGATGATATATTTTGTATTTGGACGCATAGCGAAACGGAACTCCTAAACTTCATTGCGGAATTCAACCAGGCACACCCCGCTATCAAATTCACGCATCATTACTCACCGTCATCTGTAGACTTCCTTGACGTGACGATTACCATTGCCGATGGACGCCTAATCACAAAACTCTACAAAAAGCCAACTGATAATCATCAATTTCTTCATTTTGAAAGCAGCCACGTGCGTCATTGTAAGACTGCGATTCCATATAGCCAGGCACAGCGCTTTAAGCGCATATGTTCCGAAGAAGGCGATTTTAATTCTTGTTGCCAGGAACTCAAAAAGAAACTTCTCAACCGTAAATATCCAGAGAAGATGATCGATGACGCGATACACCGAGCGGCAGGATATGACCGGATGGACTTTCTTAAAGGCAGGAACAAGCCCAGTGGCTCCCAGTCGACTAATTTGATACTCACACATTCCGCATCTAACCCTAAGGTCTCAGGCATACTCCGCAAACACTATAACATTCTTACCCAAAGCGACAGGTTAAAAGCCATTTTTCCTGAGCCACCTCGTGTCGTGTATAGACGTTCGAAAAACATAGGTGACATACTAACGTCTTCAAAAATCGCCACTTCTAACCCGACCGGTTGCAGCCGCTGCAATAAACCACGTTGCAAAGTCTGCGCTCATATAACGCCTACATTAACTGCCACCAGCACAGCCAGCCAATTCATGTTCACTATTAAAGGCAGTTTCAACTGTGATTCATATAACGTAGTGTACTTGCTCGAGTGCGGCACTTGCCACATGCAATACATAGGGCAGACTGAAACACCTTTCAGGATCCGCTTTAACAACCACAGGTCACATGCCAAATCCCAACCAAATCTACCACTCTCGAAACATGTTAACATGCCGGGCCACTCATTTAATAATCTCAAAGTAACAATACTCGAATCTGCATTCCGCACCAACCATGACCGCGAGCTTCGCGAATCTTACCTGATTCACAAATTTAACACTGTCTCGTCTGGAATAAATGAAAACAAAGGAAAACTAACCTGTCTAACTTTAGATTGAGCACAAATATACACTTCCCGCACAGTGTACAGACATGATTTCAGCGCTTTTTTCTGTCTCTTATTTTACATGTGGCTTTTTTGACGTATGTCGCTGTGGCTCGAAGTTGAACGCTTAACATATTACATTTTTAGATAATTCGAGGTTGCACTTAGAGATGCCATGTGTCAAACATCACGCCTTTGTATCTGCACGTGTAAGTCATTTTGTTTTCACTACACATAACCATTGTAACCGCTGGCACTTACTTGAGAGTCATGTTTGTATGTATTGTATCGTGAACACATCTGCATTTCATTTTTTTGTATATTCCAAAATGCGTGTCATGTACAATCATTTATAATGCGCAATGATAATGATTTATGATGCGCAGTGTATGGTCGAGTCAGTGTAGATAGCGCGCCCTCTGCTCGTGATACGGTGCCTTTAAAGCTGTGTATGTGTTGTCCATGCGTTACTGTACTCTGACGAAGGCTGGTCCACCAGCCGAAAACGTTAAGTAAGAAAAAGAAGTCTCCCAAAAAGTTCGTCGTCTCTTTCCTGCGTATTTTACGTCGGGTCCAGCGTGCTGAACTTTGAAGAAAACCCCTATATATATATATATATATATATATATACCGACGATATCGGACGGATACCAGATTCGACAAGTCAGCACAACACCCGATTTCTTGGCATTACCTTGGACCACAGCTACTCTGGCACCGCGCTGTTGATCACGTTGTGACGTCATTGTCACAGATTCTACATGGGCTCAAGCGAGTCGCTAGCATACGCTGGGGCAACCACCCGACGTCAATGCTACGGGTACATACAGCGTTGGTTACCATTTGGATTCTATACCAGCTACCTCTGATGTCACCCTCGGGTACTTAATACGAGCGCTTAGAAGGCTTACACAGGAAAGGTCTTCGACCGTGCCTGGGAGTCCCTCAGCCGGCTCAGCTGAGTCCCGCCTTCTGCCACTTCAGGCTTCCCAGACTCTTGATTACGCAGATAATACGTTTAAGTGAGCCTTCGCCCTGCAAAGCCCTCTTCAGACTTATAGGTAACAGGCTGCAGAAACATTATTATGCAGCACTGAACATGCTTCGATTCTTATATAGGATTGCGCTGCTCGAGAAAGAGAGGAAAGGTAGACAAAAAATTGCAGTGCGGACTAGATAAGGACGAAATAGAGACACATGAAAACAAGAATAGCGCTGACTTTCAACTACAAGTATACACAGATGGGTATGTCAAAGTAGAAGAAGACGGCGGCGCAGCTCCATTCTATATTCCTTCTTTGACAGATACGTAGTATGTCCGTCTGGACTGTATAGCCTCGTCCACATTTGTGGAAGACGTAGCAATAGCTGCTGCTCTACGCAAGTTAAAGACTTTGCCTCCACTGAGTGTGCTCCTTCTCAGGAACTCAAAGGCTGTGTTGCAACAACTCTGTCGTGGTATACTGTCCATGAAGTTCCCGCGTGAATCACTATAGCCCTCGTGAAATAACTCGGCAACAAATGTTTCACAGCAAAGTTTCAGTGGATTTCCTCCCACACTGATATTTCTGTCGGCAATGAAGAAGCTGGTGCTCTTGCATACGCAGCGCTCTATCAAAGGCAAAGAGTCATCAAGTTAAAAAATCGGACATTCTAAATTACCTTGAGTCACTTTTGATTCCACCATGTATGCCCCAACCAAGAGATTTCGTCCATAGGAAGCCTCACTTCTGTATCGAATAAGGACAGGATTTAAGACGGGCCGTATCAATTCTCCGAACTGCCTGGCAAGGGAGACAGGAGACATCGAACACTTTCTGTGGTCGTACCCGAAATACCAAGATGAAAGGGCGGTTATTCTGGAGAACCTGCAAAAAAAAAATGGCATTACGCATGCGTGCCTGCAACACCTTGTGTTCCCCGAAGGATCAGTTATGGCGCGCAAAGAAGCTTCACGTCTTCTTGCTGCATTCTGAAGACAGACTAGTTTGATGGACTTGTGGTGAAACAACGCAGTGATATTGTAAGAGGCACTCGGGCGGAGCAATTACCGGCGCGTTGAATGCCAGGCTAAACCCGCCTGTTGCTACAACTCACCATGCGGTCCTTTGGGGGTATACATGAGAATGCCTTATGACTAGGTGTCACTAATTACTGAGATTGATGATATATATATATATATATGTGTGTGTGTGTGTGTGTGTGTGTGTGTGTGTGTGTGTGTGTGTGTGTGTATATATATATATATATATATATATATATATATATATATATATATATATATATATATATATATATATATATATATATATATATATATGAGCGACTGGAAATAATTCTTACGCACTATATCTTACGAGCCCAACTACGGAGAGTCTGGAGTAATTTTTTTCATGACACATAGAAGGCTCCATCCAGCGTAATCGGTGTTACGCGCGTGCCTTCCACAAAGCAGAACACTATTTGCGTCGCGCATACAATCCAATTACACAGGACTCGACTAAACATGGCCAACAGATACAACCCGCGATAACATTCGAGAAGCTTCCGATACAGAAAGGCGCGTCTTGCGCTGAATCTGTAACTTTTAAAATTTGTTAGTCGCAGAAATGCAGTCACCGGAATAAGACAAACGAGTGCGCGTGTCAATTCCACCCTTTTAAAAAGCATGGTCCCGGTGCTACAAGCACAACATTATAGCGAAACACAATATCCCGTGTAGTAACGAAAACTAACAAAACAACAAATAAAATTAGTCTGCTAGTTCGTTTGCACCATCGGACGGCTTAAGGCGCGCAGCATGGACTACTTTAGGTCTTGAGCGGCGTAGCTGGGATGGCGTAATGCTGTCTGGCAAGACCTCATAGTACAGAGCGCCAATACGTCAAAAGATCTTGTAGGCCTACAAGATCCTTTGATCCGGTTGAACCAGAACCGGTTCAGAAATAGCGTCCCAAACGTTTCTCATTAAGTCCTCGTCGGCGTATCGGGGACCAAATCCAAACACGGTTGCAGGATCGCTTGCATAAGCTCCACCAAAAAAGCAGTTCATCTGTCACCGATCAGGACTTTTGGAGAACCATGTCGCAGCAGGATGTCCTGGACGAATAATTTCGCTACTTCGGCCGTATACCTTTAGGCAGGGCTTTAGTTTCGGCGTAGCGGGTAAGGGAGTCGGTAGCCACGACAATCGACTCATTCCTGGAGGTTGATGTCGGAAATGGCCCCAACAGGTCCATTCCGATCTACTGAAATGGTCGGTGGACGCTCGTTTGGCTGAAGCGATCTCGCTCACCTTGGTGGTGGTGTCAACTGTCGCTGACAGTCTTGGCATATATTGATGTAATGAGCAATGTCGGTGATCAGGCGCGTACTTCTATTGTATCCATTGGTCTGATCGTCATGTAGGGCGTGCAGAACCCTTGGACGCAGTGCTGAGTGCACAACAGGAAGGCAGTTGGCGCTGTTTGGATCGCACCACTGGTACGATCTGTTGGGAACTCGGCGCTGACGCCCGTGGTTGTACCTGGGTCGCAAGCCCCAAGGGTAGCGTTGGCCTGGCGGCCTGGGGTACAACTGGAAGCATCCGAAGGTCCCGGCAAAGCATGAGTCGACTGGTAACAACAAAACAACTTGTTTATTTTAACATCGCAAAGAGTTGGCGGTCAGGTTGACCGAAGTAGAGAGACGGGAGAGCACTTTACTCAGCAGAAGAAATCGGAGCCCTCCTTTTGGCGTCCGGGGGCAGCTGTTTTTATACTCTCGCAGTTGAGGGCAAGAAGGAACCCCTCAAAAGACGAGCACGTGAATGTACAATGGGCTAATGGTGACGCACACTGTCGAAGCGCTGCCGTAGCACCATGTCGAGCACGATCTCGTAGCACCCTGTCGTAGCGCTGCCGTAGCACCATGTCGAGCACGATCTCGTAGCACCCTGTCGTAGCGCTGCCGGTCGGGCACAATGACTGTAATGAGAGGATGATCCCTGCTTTCGCTTCGCCTGGTTCGGGCACAATGACTGGAATGAGAGGGTGATCCTTTGCGGTCGCATCGCCGCAGTCGCGCCTGGAAACACCTGCCGATGAGCGTTGCGGCGACGACGATCGGGCCAAAATGTCTGCCGCCCCGCCGCAGTCGCGCCGGCAAAACCACGTGTCGCAGGCGAAACGCAACAGACCGCCCCGCCGGGGGAAGGAGATCCCGATGGACAGGGGACTGCATCCGCTGTCCGGAGGGATGTCGCTCGATGATGCTCATAACCGAAGTCGGGCGTCCCTCGACGTTTCTTGAGCGCAGCGCACAGAGAAGGCCTCGTTCTCTCGTTCAGGTTCGCACGGGACACTGCAAAGTGACTTCGGGAGAGTTCACATTTTTGTTCTCGTTCCCGGCAAGCGTTAGAACTACGCTGAAACTCAACCGCTCAGTCAGCAAGCACGGCACAACCCTCACTAAGCCATGCCAGGCTCTTTCCCCTTTTTATACCACTGCCTAGTTCCTTACAGTAGTCTAGCATCACTCAGAACGCGTCCACAAATTGAAAAATTGCACTAGAAAGCATATCATCACTTTGAAACACTAAACAAAAGCAATATGTTAAAAAAAATCCTGCCTCAGGAAGAAAAACATCAGTAACAAACAATTTTGAGGCTGATTCCTACGTTAGGGGCTTCGACTTAAGCCATCGGCGTTACCGTTGAGACTCCCCTTTTTGTAACGCACCTCAAAGGAATATTGTTGTAAAGCGAGGCTCCAGCGCAGGAGGCGGCCATTTTTGGGAGAGATGGTCTGCAGCCATTGGAGAGGGCAGTGATCCGTCTCAATGATAAACCTCGAGCCGGCTAGATAGCATGACAATTTCTGAACGGCCCACACGAGACATGCACACTCTTTCTCGGTGGCGCTATACGCCTGCTCACGACTGGTCAGCTTACGACTAGCATACAGGACGGGGTGTTCTACTTCTCCCTTTTCCCGTTGGCACAGTACAACGCCCATGCCTCGCTCACTAGCATCGCACTGAACAATGAACCCTTTTGTATAGTCTGGCGATCGTAGCACAGGCTGGTTTGTTAGGGCACTCTTTAGGGCGCTAAAAGCTCTTTCCTTTGTCTCGTCCCAGACGACTGTTTGAGGCTCTGTCTTTCTTAGAGCATCCGTCAGGGGAGCCGCGATATCAGAGTACCTAGGGATGTACCTCTGATAGTAGCCGGCGACACCCAAGAACGACCGAATATCGGTCTTGGTGCGCGGTTGCGGAAAGTCTCGCACAGCGGCCACTTTTATTTCAGAGGGGCGGCGACGACCCTGACCAATCACGTGACCGAGGTAGACAACCTCGGCCTGTGCTAACTGGCACTTAGGAGCCTTGACTGTCAAGCCCGCTTCGCGCAGGCGGGTTAGCACTGCCCGCAAGTGTGCCATATGCTCAGACCAGGATGCGGAGAATATCGCTACGTCGTCTAGATACGGTAAAGCGAATTCTTGCTGTCCCCGCAACACTTTATCCATGAGACTTGAAAAACAGTATGGCGCGTTCTTCAAACCAAAACTCAACACTTTAGGACGGAATGTTCCCATTGGTGAAATGAACGCCGCATACCTACTAGCCTCTTCTGTAAGTGGAACCTGCCAATAACCCCTGACAAGATCTAGGGTGGAAATAAACTGAGCGCTACTAACTTTCTCAAGGCGCTCCTCGATGTTAGGGATCGGATAAATTTGATCCTTAGTGATGGAATTAAGCCTGCGGTAGTCGACGCAAGGACGAGGTTCCTTGCCCGGTACCTCAACTAAAATCAAAGGGGAGGTATAATCACTCTCACCTGCCTCAATAACACCGAGCTGTAGCATTTTCTTTACCTCAGCCTCCATAATATCGCTCTGGCGGGGTGACACCCGATACGCCTTGGATCGTACTGGCTCTGTGGAGGTAAGTTCTATATCATGAGTAAGTACAGAAGTCCTACCAGGCCTCTCAGAGAACAGACCTTGAAACTCTTGTAATAGCTGGTGTAGTTCGGTTTTCTGCTCGGGCGACAGCGGTGCTTTACTGATAAGGTCACTAATGACTTGACCGGTGTCTTCCCTGTTCGTCACTGAGCCTAGTCCCGGAAGCTCGACCGGAAGCTCTTCAGGAACGTTTACCATCATGCACACCACTGCTTCCCTTTGTCTATAAGGTTTGAGCAGATTACAGTGGTAAACTTGCTGTGCTTTCCGCTTTCCTGGCAGACTTACCACGTAGTTAACGTCCGACAGTTTCTGAACAATTCGTGCTGGGCCCTCCCACTGCACGTCTAGTTTGTTGTTTAGCGATGTGCGCAATATCACGACCTCATCGCCCACCTCAAAACGACGGGCCCTGGCTGTCCGATCATAATAAACCTTGGCCCTCTGCTGGGCCTTTGTCATTGCGTCACCTGACAACTCCTGTGCCCTTCTTAAGCGTTCGAGGAGCTTAAGTACGTACTCCACCACGACTGGGTCGTCGCCCCTACCTTCCCACGATTCTCGAAGCATGCGAAGCGGAGACCGAAGCGAGCGACCGTACACCAGTTCAGCTGGCGAAAACCCCGTAGCCGCATGCGGCGCGGTCCTTAAAGCAAACATCACCCCAGGCAGACAGCTCCCAGTCAGTTCGATGTTCAAAACACAACGCTCTCAACACGCGCTTCATGACGGAGTGGAGCTTCTCAACGGAATTCGACTGTGGGTGGTACACTGAGCTGTGTAACAGCTTTACCCCACACCTTTCGAGAAAAGTTGTCGTCAAAGCGCTAGTAAACACTGTGCCCTGATCTGATTGGATTTCCGCAGGGAAACCAACTCGCGCAAATATGGACAGTAGTGCATTAACTATCTCAACTGAGCTGAGTTCTTTAAGCGGCACTGCTTCAGGGAACTTTGTCGCTGGGCAGATCACAGTCAAAATGTGTCTGTACCCCGTGGCTGTTACCGGCAGAGGTCCCACAGTATCAATAACGAGCCGTCTAAAAGGCTCCGTAATGATAGGTACCAATTTCAACGGCGCCCTCGATTTGTCCCCTGGTTTGCCCACCCGCTGACAAGTGTCACATGTCCTCACGAAATGGTCTGCGTCCCGAAAACACCCTGGCCAATAGTACTCTTGCAAGAGACGGTCCTTAGTTTTCTTAACTCCAAGGTGTCCGGACCACGAACCCCCGTGTGACAAGCGCAACAGATCCTGACGATAGCATTGAGGCACGATCAGCTGATCGAACTCCACTCCTCTGCGGTCTAGATACTTCCGGTACAGGACTCCACCTCTTTCCACAAAACGCGCAGTTTTCCTGGCGATACCTTCTTTGACATTGCAGCGCACGTTTTCCAGGCTGCCATCCTTTTTTTGCTCGGCTATCAAAGCCGTCCGGCTGACTTTTAGCAACCTATCAAGTCCGTCTGACGTAGGCGCGATGAGCAAATCAGTAGATAGCTCTTCTAACTTTCCCGCGTCGGGCGTTTCCTCTCCAGTATCTGGCGCCTTTAACGTTACAGACTCAAGTTTATTCAGTTCGGGCGTGCTCGGAATATCAGCTTGCTGCGCCTCTGACCCTTTTTCGTTGTTTGATAACGTCGGCCCCGCAACTACCGCCTTTGCAGCGAGCTCCCGAACCTTCGATCTGGTTAAGGCCTGAACACTAGCTTCACCAAACAAAAGCCCCTTCTCGCGCAGGAGGTGATCGGACCTGTTTGAAAATAGGTACGGGTACTGGGGTGGCAGCATAGATGACACTGCCGCCTCCGTCTCAAGCGCTCCGAAAGGTCCTTCAATAAGCACTTTTGCTACCGGCAGACACACGCTATGAGCTTCCACGGCTTGCTTGATCCACGCGCACTCGCCCGTGAACATATGGGGTTCTACATAAGACGGGTGAACTACATCCATCGTAGCTGCGGAATCGCGAAGCACTCGGCACTCTTTCCTGTTCACGAGGAGGTCTCGCATGTAAGGCTCGAGAAGCTTCATGTTCTCGTCAGTGCTGCCTATTGAAAAAAACACAACTTTTGGTGTTGTTTCCGGACACTGCGCCGAAAAGTGACCCGGCTTCTGGCACGTATAACAAACGCGCGCTTGCCTCATCTCGAACCGCTTTCTGCGTTCGGCTTCGGCTGCCGCCGTCTCCTTAGGTTCGGTCGGACTGCTTTCACTCGCATCCTCCCTACGCGTGTCCCCCTTTAATCCCATGGGCGTGAACCTCGGCCTCTCAAACTTCGAGCCAAATTCACCCTTTTGACCGTCCTTAGCTCCGCGAGCCCGACGCGTCACAAACTCCTCGGCTAGCTCAGCGGCTCTAGCTACCGTACAAACGTCTGGCCTATCCAAGACCCAGTAACGCACGTTCTCAGGTAACCGACTATAAAACTGTTCTAGCCCGAAGCACTGCAGAACTTTATCGTGGTCACCAAACGCTTTCTCTTCTTTGAGCCACTCCTGCATGTTTGACATAAGCCTATACGCAAACTCTGTATATGACTCACTTCTGCCTTTCTCATTTTCCCGAAACTTCCGACGGAACGCCTCCGCAGACAGCCGGTACTTTTTTAGCAGACTCGATTTTACTTTGTCGAAATCCTCTGCTTCCTCTCTATCCAAGCGAGCGACTACGTCGGCCGCCTCGCCGGGTAACAAAGTGAGCAAGCGCTGTGGCCACGTTTCCCGAGAGAACCCCTGCTTCTCGCACGTTCGCTCAAAGTTAACCAGGAACAAACCAATGTCCTCTCCAAGCTTAAACGGCCGCATCAGGTCAGTCATTTTGAACAATACGCGTTCTCCTGCACCGTGTGCCTGACTTCCATTACGAGCGCGTTCCATCTCTACCTCAAGACGCTTCATTTCCAAAGCGTGTTGACGGTCACGCTCTTGTTGCTCTCGCTCTTTCTGTTCTTTACGTTCACGCTCTTCTTTTTCTTTTGCAGTCTTCCTCTCTTCAATGGTCTCAAGGCATTCCGACAGCTCGTCATCCTCAGCCTCTAACTCAAGAATAGCCTTTAGCAGTTCAGGTTTTCTTAGTTTGTCTGAGACATCCAGACCCAACTCTCTTGCAAGCTCCAACAATTTCGGTTTGCGCAACGACTTCAAATCCATGGCTGCTCTGAATGCTGCTTTCTCTACTGCTTACTATTGTCTTGCTGCAAACTAACCCGGCAGCAACGACAACCACAATTACCAGCTCTGTTTCTGACACTAACAAAAGCCTGGCAAAGCTCAGAAGAAGAAAGTCCCGCACTCACCAAACCTCGCAGGCAGGAATTCCACGCAGTCGTTCCGCTGCAGGCAACCAGTCATCACACAGGGCTCGTTGCACTGCTCCCGGATCGTCGATGAGCTGCTCAGCATACAGTCAACTGCATCTCTTCGCTGCTGGCCTCCGTTGTCGCGATCTCACCGCTGGCAGACAGTTGTTTGAAGTCGTAGGCGATCTCACCGCTGCCAACCAGATGTTTGGATCGCACCACTGGTACGATCTGTTGGGAACTCGGCGCTGACGCCCGTGGTTGTACCTGGGTCGCAAGCCCCAAGGGTAGAGTTGGCCTGGCGGCCTGGGGTACAACTGGAAGCATCCGAAGGTCCCGGCAAAGCATGAGTCGACTGGTAACAACAAAACAACTTGTTTATTTTAACATCGCAAAGAGTTGGCGGTCAGGTTGACCGAAGTAGAGAGACGGGAGAGCACTTTACTCAGCAGAAGAAATCGGAGCCCTCCTTTTGGCGTCCGGGGGCAGCTGTTTTTATACTCTCGCAGTTGAGGGCAAGAAGGAACCCCTCAAAAGACGAGCACGTGAATGTACAATGGGCTAATGGTGACGCACACTGTCGAAGCGCTGCCGTAGCACCATGTCGAGCACGATCTCGTAGCACCCTGTCGTAGCGCTGCCGTAGCACCATGTCGAGCACGATCTCGTAGCACCCTGTCGTAGCGCTGCCGGTCGGGCACAATGACTGTAATGAGAGGATGATCCCTGCTTTCGCTTCGCCTGGTTCGGGCACAATGACTGGAATGAGAGGGTGATCCTTTGCGGTCGCATCGCCGCAGTCGCGCCTGGAAACACCTGCCGATGAGCGTTGCGGCGACGACGATCGGGCCAAAATGTCTGCCGCCCCGCCGCAGTCGCGCCGGCAAAACCACGTGTCGCAGGCGAAACGCAACAGCGCGGTCTGGTGAGAATTTCTTTCACGAGGACGCCATTTTGCAGGAAAAACGAAGACAATCCTAGCTTGAATACCCTAAAGACAGCGTCGGTGTTGCCTTCCAAGTACTCGACAAGGCGTTTTAGTTCCGGGTCTGTCCGTTGCTGCTGAGCGAGGCTTTCTGCACTTATTGTTCCCAGGGAGGCGTCGTCGTCCTCGCCGTCTTGCGGCGGTGGGTCAATGGGGGCGCGCGACAGCCAGGCGACATCAGAGTGCTTCCGCGCGAGTTTGTAGACTACGGTGATGTCGAATTCCTGGAGTCTGCGACTCCACCGTGTGAGGTGGTCTGGAGGGTTCTTTGCCAACACAAGGCATGGTGGTCACTTACGACATTGGAGGGCCCACCTATAGGTAAGGTCGGAATTTCGCAGTAACCCAAATGATCGCTAGGCATTCTTTTTCCGTCATAGAATAATTTAATAAGAATTGCTTGAGTGCTGGCAAAATGTGATTATATTTAACAATATTCGGAATACAATTCCAAATTAGGGCTCCATTAAATTCGGGTAATCGTTTTTCATAAACATCTTTACAAGCTGGCAGGCTAAATCCATTATTAACGTAGGCTCTCGTATTCCGTGTAGGTAATGTAAGTACACTTACTGGAAATGGTTCGGTCTTGGCTAATACTTGATCACTGACTTGGGCGACCTTATATATGTGTACATTGTTTAGTGGCAATATCCGAAGTGCTTTAAAGGCAGGTGCAATGTGATTTGTTGACCTAGAGAATGTTATAACCCTTATTGGGCGTTTTTGTATTTGTCTATGCGGTTTTAGGTAGCTAGAATAAGTGGCTTTCGAGGATTCAATACAATGAACTAAGTGTGTGTGAACAAAAGCAATATAGAGTGAACCCAAAAAATACGTAGGGAAGAATTCACGCGCCCTTATATGCCACTCATATGCCACTCATATGCCACTTTATTGCAGAGATTGTTGATGTGGGCACCCCAATTCATACTAGATTCTAAAGTGACACTGAGGTACTTAGAAGATTTTACTTGATCTAAATAGGTACTATCCAGACTTAGTCGGAAATTCTCATAAACTTCTATTTTTTTTTCTTAGAATGAAAGACTGCCTGCTTTGGAGGGTTTTGTTTTAATTTATGTTGAGCTGATTACTGTTAAATTATCTTTGAACATTTTTAATTCCTCCTTTATAGTAGCCTCTAGTTCATCCAATGTGTCAGGCTTCAAAAAATGCTGTTTTCATCAGCCTACATCGGAGCCTCAAAATATTTGAGGATAAATGAGAAATCATTGACCTATAAGCTGAGCAGAACAGGCCCTAGAACAGAGTCCTGTGGTACTCCTGTTAGCATTGTTTGGACTGAAGAAGTTGAATATTTTATTACAATGCATTGCCTTCTGTTAGATAGGTAATTTGTAACTATCACCGAAAATTTGCCACTAAACCCATACCTATGGAATTTACGCAATAATGATATGTGCGATTCATGTATGACTGCGATTCAATGGTTGCCGAGAGCTCTATTTAATCTTATGGCGAGAACGAGAACTGCTGTATAAATTGGTCCGCCAGTTCTGAAACTATGCTGTTGGGAAGTGCTGATGTTATACTTTATCGTAAGGTATATTGTATTACAGATAATTTCCCCTGAAATTGTGCTCATTGTGCCCAAAATGGATATTGGTCTGTAGCTAGGTGGCATAGAATTGCCCCCATCCTTATAAACTGGCACTACTCTAGCAGTTATAAGCGCATCAGGGGATAGTGTTGCGTTTAGGGAGGGATTAAACAAATGCTGGAGGTCTATCCCTAGGCTATCTACGTTATCCGCAACGAGAAGAGTTGATTGTTGGTCTAGTTGGTTTTCCATAATTGAAATAATAACTTAGCGCTATAAAAACCACAGAGGCAGGAAAGATGGACAAAGACAAGCGCTTCCTTTCTTTCTCGAGACCTTTCTTGTCCCTGTGGTTTTTATCGCGCTGAGTTACTACTTCAATTATCCTTGACGAGCTTAGTTGTGATTACATGCAGAATAGGTGCTTTATTTACTTGAAGACATCGGTCTGTTTGTGAAACTTAGGACCGCTGTATTAAATGAAAAAATGCAGGTATTCAACACACACCTCACTGTAGAGACGGGGTCTGTCACATCAGCGAACTGAGTGGCAAATTGTTAGCCTACATTTATGAATTGTTGAATGCATCCACTGTGTCTTGTTTCATCAAATTAGGCATTATTTTCTTATTTGAACGAATGCCAATGACCTCGTTGACCAAGCTCCATATTCTGTTAGTATATTTCCACTTGCTTGTTCGAAAAGCTGGCTCTAATACTCCTTTCTTTTTTACTTTCTAATTACGGAAACCAGTTCATTCCGCAAACTTTTGAAACGACTGTGATAGTATCCATTTTATGTTCTTTCTATTTACTGTATCACAAATCCTTTTCTTTTGGAACTTTTAATATGTTATGAGTCATCCATGGGCAGACGGGCTTCGCATACTGACCCTGTACATTCTTACGAGCGCTTTCTTGTGCAGCAGTGGTGAGGGCATCAACAAATTTATGATATTCCCTGTTTACGCTATCGTCATATAACCCAGAAAAGTCTATTCGTTCTAGCTTTTCCCGAAGAACAGTATAATCTATTTTCACGCATTCATTAAACCGAAACTGTTTCACATGAAAACGGAAGCACTTATCAGTAACAACAAAGATGGGCGAGTGATCGGTTACGGGGGTGTCACCTAAAGCCCGCATACGCATCACTTTCGCACTTTCACAATCAGTGTACTATAGAGGTGCATATGTGACACGTGTTGCCCCTGCTGTAACTTTTCGCGGGTTAACTTATTGTGGTGGAAGGCTATAGTTAGTAATCACAGGACGTGTCAATATTAAAGTCGCCGACTATCACAATATAGCCGCGACGACCCCGACATAAGCCTACAGATAGTCAAGAAAGTATTGTACCGATGAGCTCGCAGGGGGATCAACGACCCCTGCTATTGGACCGCCACTAACTTTTATGAACAATACCTCCAATATATCAATCCTAACATATGCCGACGTTAGAACCTAGTACGCCTTCTCAGATTTCAAAAAAAGGCATACGCTTTCACCTCGTGAACGTGAGTCACGAGGTATAGTGACCCTGTATCGAAATTGATTCATTTCATTTGCACCAAGTTTCGCTGGCAGCTACAATATCATGAGAAAAAATTATACCGTGCTATAGAAGAGGTCAAGGAACCCAAATTTTTTATTAAGGCTACAAATGTTGCAGTGAAATATTGTTGGTCACGAGAGCAGCAAGTATGTATCTACCATTATTTCTAACTGCCGCTGTTCCCCTCTGGCGCAGTGTGACGAATCAGTTTGCGATGGCGGTTTTAAACTATTACACAAGTTATCCTGAACGCTTGAGTAGCGGAGCTGGTAGCGAGCCGTTATAATTGAAGTAGTTTAGTAACATATTGCCCTCGCTAAAGAATCGAAATTCCGAACCAATACTGTGTACTGCGACGACTGCGCACTATGTCAATTATTTGCATTACGGCTGGCCTGATCGGACATTGGGAAATGGTCTTACTGCGTTCTTTGACCAACATCCCTGAACAATTCTATACAGCGTATGCGGCTACCAAACGTGGCCAGATTATTGTGAACATGTGCCAGGCCGACAAATATGGCAGCCAGCTGTTCCGTGTTTTGCCGATCATCGCACATCAGCCAGTTCCACTTGGCTACCATACATGTTTTCCTTAACTATATTTTTCTAAACGTCTGTAATCGTTTTCTTGACCGTACTGCGTGACCTCCTGGTTCCATCCTCAGTTCTGTAAAGGGTTGGTCCTCCAGTATCCCTAAACCAGTCCGAAGGGCATGATATATGATGATCTCCATATGATATGGGACCATGGCCTCGTGCGTCTGCCATGTGGAAGGCCACGGAAGCTCTGCTGCGCTTCTTGAGACCCACGAGCTTATATTACCACTTGTGATTGGCTGAACGATGGATGCTATATTCCATATGTGCCCGTGGATACTATGAACTTTTCTTTTCTCGTTCTTCTAATCCTTCAGTCCCTGTTCCTCCTTCCCCAGTGTAGGGTAGCCCACCGCGCTCAGACTGGTTAACCTTCTTGCCTCTTCCATATCACTTATCTATTTCTCCCTCCCTCTCTATCTGTCTTTCATGTTTCCATGCATGTCATGGTGGTTGCCCTTATCACAACACGAAACAGTTTATTGCGACAGTTTTCCTGTCGAGAAATAGTCTGCTGACTCATAACTATGAAATCAGTAGCATTTTTAAGGAAAATATATAGTGCCATGCATTGCCAATCATGCAGCTGAAAGTGCCTATTTTTGTTGGTGCCTACATGTTTTGCATTACATGATCGTCGTTCTAGTAATGACACTTGCCAGCGGTCATTCTGGAAAGTGCTAGCACGCTTCGACCACCGGCCGTTTTCGGTCTGGACTATCCTCGAATGGCGGTCTGTCGCAACGGAAAGCGACGAAGAAACTTCAGAGCTTCCTGCGTTCAAGTGATTTACTTAAAAGATTTTAAAGGGAAATGAAAAAGAAAGATAAGTTGGCCGATGGCAACAACATAACACTGTTAGTAAATTAAGCTTCTACATTGGCAATAAAGTTGCTGTTGCCCTGAAAGGAAGTTTGATAAGCCAGAAAAGAGGCAAGAACGAGAGACATATATGCAAATCAAGAACTACGAAGGTGCCTGCTCGGGTCTAGTAAGTTTTTTCATAGGTAAAGACGCACTACACTGCGTTTTAAAGGAGCCAAAGACTGAACGTTTCAAGAACATTTACAGCAGAAGAATTACCGAAATAGGACATGATACTTTGAGACCTGTGACGTCAATCTGACGTAGCGTTACTGGTGTTTCGGAGCGAAATTCAGTAACTCGAAGCTTTGGAAGAACACTTTATCAGTCTAAACTAATTGAGAGCTTCTCTTTAGTGTCCCTTTAACACACCCGCACTTTCTGTGGTGCAGCTCCTTTCTGTCTCCGCTTTTATTTTCATGTTTGTGTTTCTCCTTACCCTTCCACAATGCAGGGTCGCAAACCGGATGCTTCTCTTCCAAATTAACCTCCCTGCCTTAACCACTCTTCTCTCTCTCTCTCTCTCTCTCTCTTGCTAGCGGTAGATGACATCAGGCTATGACGCTGTCACGGTATTTAAAAAGCAGGTTTGTGCACGCGGCTCCTATTCAGCTCGCCTTTTCGCGAATCGGACAGACTCATCCACGTGGCCACCCATCGAACATCGCTGAGAGCGTCGCAGCTGCCCGCGCCCCAATAGTCGCCGCAGCAGCGTGCGCGCCCTCAAGTACGGTTCTATATATGCACGGCTCCGAGTGCGTGCAGCAAAGCAACGCCAAGTGCGGAGCGACCGCGGCGAACGACAGAGGTGGTGAAGAAGAGCCAACCGCGCTCGAACGCCGCAAACAACGGGACACCAAGATAGTGTGCGCCGGGTTTTGTGGACTCAAGCCGGCGGAGGGGGGCTGGCGAAGACCCGTCTCCGCCTCGGCGGCTATCTCGGCGGCTCGAGCAGCAGCGCCTTTGTCTCCGGGGAGGGCCCGCTCTTTTCTCATCGTCCCCCGAAACAAGTGCAATGGTGCCGATAAAGACGTGTTTTATATATCGTGCCGCGGAGCAACGTGTGTACCCGCCATAACTCAGCGGTCACACCAGGACCTCCTCCTCGCGCAGTCGCCGAGAATCGCACTCGCCGCGTCCAAGGCGAACGGGCGTCCTAAAGAACTCGCGCCCGGACTCAGCTTTGTTTGGGAGCTGCGGCCATGATTTAGAGACCTCGCCGCCGCGATGCGGCGGAACCTTATCTTTGTTTGAACACTGTGACGAATCGGAGGTGGTCGCGCTGACTGATGTGGCGCGCGTGCCCCAGCCGCACGCTCGGCGCGGCGAGCACGATTCCGGCGCAAATATCGGCGCCGGCCTACGGCGCGCCTTCCGCCGTCCCCCGACGGCGACACAAGGGACCGCAGTCGGCGCAGCGCTTGGCTCCACCGACCGTTGCTCTGCATGTACAGAAATGGGAAGGAAAACAAGAAATCAGAGAAAAGGACGCGCGCTGCTTTTGTTCTTTCTTTTTCTTGGCCTCGATCGTCGCGTATTTGCATATGCCACCGCTGTTTTTTAATGTCAGACTGGTGCTCTTTCTCTGAGCATATCCGCGCTCCCCAATCATTCCCTGACTGAACGACGTCATGTAAATAAGGGATTAATTATGCATTCTAATTATCAAGGGGTGCCCTTTTTGGAGCCCGCGCCAGCCGTCAGAGAAACTAGCGGGCATCTCCCGAAAGGCTGCGGAGCTCACCCGAGGTCTTTAACATGCCAGCAATCGATTCTAATGTGTGCCACTGAAAACGAGTGCCAAGCGGCAGGCTTCACTTCTTTTCCCGACGTTTTCGAAATGCACGTCCCATCGTGGGCTTCGTTTCCCTTGCTTGACTTAGTTGTTGTATTTTTTTTTCTAGCGCCGACTTCGGCATAGGGTGCTAAAGAGGCAACTGTGACTTGATGCGTCGGTTTTCCCGGCTTTCCTTCCGCACTAAGGCCTTCTTCACTTCACGTGGTCGCATAGAAGACGTCAGACAGCCCGTTGAGCAAAAGTAAGACGCCTTTGGTTGAGAAATGTTGTTATCATTAAATGCGAAGATAAACAACAAAGGCGGGCTGTTGCGTTGCGCCTAGCTTCGCTTACGGAAAGTTGCCCTAGGTGCGTGGCACGGTGTTCAAAATGAGACACGCATCTGTTCGTACGTATTTGTATATACCTGAAGATTAAGAAACCGCGTGGAACCAATTGCTTGTGGCAATATTAATCTCGTCACAAGCAATTGGTGCCACGATGCACGACTACAAGTGACATGCTACAAGTACATGTTGCGAGCGCATGTTGTCGGTGCATGACTTGTCGCAGGACCCAGCACAGACCCACTTCCCTGTTGAAAGTAAGAGGAAATTTCCACTGAGAGGAAATTTTAAGTAATTAGACGTCACATTTACTCAGTTTTCCTCACCGGATGGGAACTGCTGACAAATTGTCAGCCTTTTCCTGCTTCCTTTTATTAACTGCCTTTCCGCTGACGAAGAGAGGGAAGGATTTTCATCCAAACATCTTGTTATACCGAGCAGCGATTCCATTATATCGTCACACTGACTCATCTGCAACAATGTTAGCCAGGGAATATAGATATAAGCAATAATTATTATTTGGAGGCATGAATTAGCAGTGAAAGTGCGGGAGAGGCCCCAGCCAGCCCGGATGTGTTCGAGAAAGTGTGGCTGAAGTCACGTGCTGTTTTTTGCAAAGGAGCACGGGGAATGGTGGTCCAAACGTCCACTTTATCATATCAACCCCGCTCGTGAAGACCTCGCTTCTGCTCTTGGCCTCCGAAAAGGGGTGTAAGATTTTTTCGGCACGGGTCTTTCTCGAAGCACATTCGGTCCGCGAGGCATGCTAAGTTTGGAGTGGGATGCGTAAGCTTGAAAGTTGGGTTTTGGGTCTGTGAGTGTGTGTGTCAGCCACCAACAGAAACACCCACGTAATCACGGCACGTATCTTCACCGTCTTCCCCAACGTTCCAACGAAAACACAGGGGCGCGTCTGCTTCGCTAAAACTGTTACAGAAGTTTTGCAGGTTCCGTTCTAACGCGCGTCACCAACGCGCAGTTCCGGCGGCTCGTAGCAATGCAAGATGAAAGCTCGCGCCATTTGCTCCGGCTAGCTGATTGGAGACTCAAAGGAAGGCGGGCCACCAACGTGGCTGCACTTCCGGCTTCAAAAACATGACGTCAAGGCCTCTCCTATTTTGTTTCTTTCCCTCATGCTTGGAACAGTGCCCTCCTTGTGCCCGCCGCTGTTGTTCAGAGGCTATGACGTCCTGCTGCTGAGTACGAGGTTGTACTGGCTTGGGGGAGTATATCGACTGGAGCGGCCAATGTGCTGCTTTAGAAGGCTGAATCCCATCAGACAACCATGTCCTCCGTACAAGAATTAATAAAGGGCTGAGTCAGTATTTGGACCGAATTTCACGTATACCTATGCATTCTTTTAACGGCCTCATCACACATCACGTCGCTCCGCGAAGTCGGACATGCTCTCTTCGAGAAAAGGCTAAAAATGTGTAAAACCCAACGTAGCATTGTGCACTGGGTTTTTGAGCGTGGAATACATGCAACGACTGACAAGGCAGTGAATTCACGGAGTCGGGGGCGACAATCGCTGACAATCGCAAGATGGCATATATACAGGCGCAACCAGAGTGGAGCCTGAGGAGAAAGTTGTCGCTGCAGCTCAATGAGTCTACGACGACAACGGCAGAGTTGAATGCACGACGGAATCGCATTTTCCCTTATAAGCTGCAAAGAAGCCATAGGCTGAAGAATGCTCGAGAAATTCCAGGAATTAGATATGTGAGTACCCGCTAAATCGATACTGCACACATCGTTACACATCACGCATCAGCCCTGGTACCGCTTTCTTTTTCTTCTTTTTTATGCCGGGAAGTCGCCTTAAACTCTATGCGAAGTTAGAACTTCAGCATCATCATCAGCAGCAGCATCATCAGCATTATTATTATTATTATTATTATTATTATTATTATTATTATTATTATTATTATTATTATTATTATTATTATTTAGTGCCCGTACATAATTCGGATGCTAGAAGGGTAGTTATCGATTGCCGGCCCATATCTATCTATCTTCTGTGCTGCGTCTACAGTGTTTGATTCTGTATTGCAGTCCCTGCTTTCTGTTTGTGCTATGGGAACATTTTAACAAATGAAAAGCATGACGATAAAGAGCAAAACTCTATGCCCTCTTCACAGGCTAAATGCATGAAACAACGTGGCCTTCGCGCTCTTGGTATTATTTGTCGTATGTCGCATCATAATCCTTTAGAATTCTTGGGGTACTTCAAGGACTTTCCGGGGCATATCTATCTATCTATCTATCTATCTATCTATCTATCTATCTATCTATCTATCTATCTATCTATCTATCTATCTATCTATCTATCTATCTATCTATCTATCTATCTATCTTTGCATCTAACCGTTTTCCCGTCAACCTCGGAACGGTCACAGTTCATGATCTAGCGGTTAGAGCATCGGGCTGTTGTGCTGAAAGAACAGGGTACGAAACCAAACGTCGGATGAACTTGAGTGACTGAGTGCCGCACTGAGTGTGGCAAAGTGTATACGTATGTGCCGCTCTTCCACGAACCACTTTTCCATCGACGTGGGTCACTGTAGATGCGGGACTGGGTGTGTGCCGCTCCTCGATGAAACTATATCACGCCTATCTGGAGCACTGGGTAGGCGTGACAAAATAATGACTGGTTCGTTTATTGAATGCGTTAATGAAACGTCGATTTATTGTAAAATATTTATTGCCGGCTATAGAGAAGTACATGTTCATGACTGAACGGACAATATTCAGAGGGGGTCCAGGTGGCACGTACTGTAAAGATCGCCTTGAGCATTACGCGGTTACCAGTGCAATAAACAAGGCTGAACAATGCGCCAGTGAAAGCTATCTTTGTCGTTGGCAGATCTTGTTTTCAATCACACATGATGAACCATTACAGTAGAGTGTTGCCGAAATTTTCTGAAGCGTGTCACTGAAGTGAGAAAAAAAAAATGTCGCTAAAGATCTTGTTAGAATTGTCAAGTGGATTTAAAGAACATGGATGTTTTGGAGCCCTCTATTATAAGGTAACTTGAAGTAAGTCATTTAGCTAGACGTTTCATGTTGGTCTGATGTCCGTGCAGATGACGGAAAACAGTGAATTTACCAGCAGGGTAAATAGGACTTTAACTTTACGGATGTATTCACTATAGGGTGGGCGAACATTCAAAGTTTCAAAAACAAATAATTGGCGCGTAATATTTTATTCGCATTCGAAAATGAACTATTCGGTATATTCAAATATGTAAGCTAACCAAATATTTCGCAGCAACCGGCTCTTGAAGTCAGGTTACTTTTCTCCACTTGCTGAACAAAGTGACGTCAATTATCAGAACTAAGAAAACAACAAAATTTTTGAAGCAATGCAGAAACAAACTTGGTAATGCAAGCTGTGTTTTCGATATGGCGGTGAAAGTATGGCGCTGGTTAACACTCCTTGGGTTAGATCTTGTGCACATACAAAAATATCCAAGAATGTGGACACGGGAACTACCATCGCCGTGGCTCAATTGTCAGTGCAACGCGCGCATAATGCGGCGGTTCTTTCCTGTATTTTCCTTTACCTCCTAATTTTTACATTTCATTCAAAAACAAAGTATTTTCTTGTATGCATTCCTTTTCTTCATTATCTGTGGGTTTTACATGGTATTCACTAATAATAAATCGGGTCCCTCGGTTCCACTTCTTCTCGTCCATTACACGACAACCGGTTACGCGTCTCATACGTAATTTATTTCGATGGTGGCGATGCGTTCCGCAGATATATTGATACAATGTTGAAAAGCATATTATTATCATATTATTATTATTATTAGTAGTAGTAGTAGTAGTAGTAGTAGTAGTAGTAGTAGTAGTAGTAGTAGTAGTAGTAGTAGTAGTATTCGTCAGCAATTCAACAGTCTTGATTCATTCCTTCTTTATGCCGACGACTTAAACCCATTTAAGTTTGTAAACAATGTTCACGACTGCACTGACCTCCTAAAAGACATTTGTTCATTTTCAAACTGGTGCAGAGACAATAAACTACTATTAAATGCTTCCAAAACTATCGCATTAAGTTATACGCGGAAAACACACATTGGCAATTTTCGTACACCCTTCGTTGTGCGCCATTGCTCATTCGATGAAATGAACGATCTTGGTGTGTACTTCGACACAACGCTAAGCTTCTCTTCACCCGCTAAATATGCGAAACAATGTGCTCTTCGTGCTCTTGGAATTGTTTGTCGTATATCGCATCCCCTGTTTCACTCCCCTCCCCTGTTGCCTTCCTGAAATTGTAGTTTATCGTGTGCCTTTCACTAGTAGAGTATGCCCCGGTAGTTACGGCGGGGGGGGGGGGGGGGGGGAGGACATGGAAGTCTAATTCTGACCTCATTGAATGCGCCCAGACTAAATCGATATTTATATTCAAGCACCGCCTTTGCCGTTCTGGTGACCATAGTCCAGCCCTGTCAAATAAAACTCAACGCACACTTATAAAATCATCATCATCAGCAGCCTGGTTACGCTCACTGCAGGGCAAAGGCCTCTCCCATACTTCTCCAACTACCCCGGTCATGTGTTAATTGTGGCCATCTCGTCCTTGCAAACTTCTTAATTTCATCCGCCCACCTAACTTTCTGCCACCCCCTGCTACGCTTCCCTTCCCTTTGAATCCAGTCCGTAACCCTTAATGAGCATCGGTTAGCTTCCCTCCTCATTACATGTCCTGCCCATGCCTATTTCTTTTTCTTGATTTCAACTAAGATGTCATTAACTCGCGTTTGTTCCTTCACCCAATCTGCTCTTTTCTTATCCCTTAACGTTACGCCCATCATTCTTCTTTCCATAGCTCGTTGCGTCGGCCTCAATTTAAGTAGAACCCTTTTCGCAAGCCTCCAGGTTTCTGCCCCGTACGTAAGTACTGGTAAGACGCAGCTGTTATGCACCTTTCTCTTGAGCGATAATCGCAACTTGCTGTTCATGATCTGAGAATGCCTGCCAAACGCACCCCAGCCCATTCTTATTCTTCTGATTATTTCAGTCTCATGATCCGGATCCGCGGTCACTACCTGCCCTAAGTAGATGTATTCCCTTACCACTTCCAGGGCGTCGCTACCTATCGTAAACTGCTGTTCCCTTCCGAGACTGTTAAACATTACTTTAATTTTCTGCAGATTAATTTTTAGACCCACCCTTCTGCTTTGCCTCTCCAGGTCAGTGAGCATGCATTGCAGTTGGTCCCCTGAGTTACTAAGCAAGGCAATATCATCAGCGAACCGCAAGTTACTACGGTATTCTCCATTAACTCTTATCCCCAATTCTCCCCAATCCAGGTCTCTGAATACCTCCTGTAAATACGCTGTGAATAGCATTGGGGATATCGTATCTCCCTTATATAAATAAAATATCAAGATGTTGTAAATCGGACCTTCTGTCCCTCTAACAGGTTGTCCATAGCATTATACATTGTCCAAAGCTTTTTGATTATGTGCAATTTACCGTCCCACAATAGTATATCAGGCAAGCATTCCGCGTTTTCTGCGCGTCCTTGTTGCATTAGATATTATTCTATGGTTCCACCAATAAAAGTATGTAATAAAGATTCTGCCTGGAATGACATGTTTCAGAGTTCATTTCCTGTGTGTTGTAAATATGTAGATAATCATGTTGTATGATTACCTTCCTTTTCGCCACCTCTCCGTCTTATGTTTCCCTATTTGTTTGTATACATCCCATTGTTTTTTCTACCTCATTTGTCTTCTCTGTATATTTTGTCTCGCGCATTACTTTTTGAGTGCACCAATACGAAGGCTCCTGGACACTATAATAAACATTTGATTGATTGATTTATGGGGTTCATTTGTTTGTTTGTTTCTTTATTTCTTTATTTATTCGAAGTGTGAAAACATAGATACAATGGACATAGAGGGAAATAATGGAAGAAGCAGGCTGGCCTCTACCACCGAAGGGGCGCAACGCCTACCTGCTCTTCAAAGAGGGGATATTAAGGAAAAATGAAGGTAGGAAGTGTAAAGTTAGAGAAAAAAAAAACAAGCAGGCAGATCATAAATACTAAGGCAAAAAATAATAAGAGAGTACGGAAGTCTATGGAAGTTAGCCATATTCGAGACATTTCTGAGCAGTAAAAAAGAAAAAAAAAGAGTAAGATTTATATGCTGCCATTGCGATTGCTCTAGAAGTTTTACAAAGTTTTACATCACAACTGCTTTCACGGAGAATACTTGCTTTTGTAGAGGCCTGTTGCAACATTCAAAAAGGTAAAGCTCATGCACAAAATGTAAATCTTTCATAAATCAAATGTATATAAATGGGACGTGTCTAGTTTTATGGCCACTTCGCGTAGTTTCCAACGTACGCGATGGATCTGCATAATCTTTATTGTGGCAGCAATAACTCGAGACACATTTGCGCCGTCGGCGCAGACGTGCTGTCCCGTGTGCGACGGCTCATACCCGGCCCGCGCCGCCCAGCGCGCCAATCCACTTTGCCCGCGGATATGCTCAGAGACCTGCCGCGGGCACAAGGGCGAAGGACGCCCATGCGATGCTATGCAATGTTTTCACTTATGCACCAAGCAGGTCACAGCATTTATCGCGAACTCAATCCCCATTCCCCTCCCCACGTGTAAGGTAGCAAACTGGACTCAGTCTGGTTAACCTCCCTCTGCCTTTCCTTCTTCTCTCTCTCTCTCTCACCCCCTCCCCTGGAATCTCTATGCCGTATACCGTTCACAAGCAATGCCGAAATGCAAACACCAAGTTTGAAAACGCCACACCGGCGCAGCAAGGTCACGATGAAGAACGCTACGTATGATGCCACGTACACGTCCTCATCAACTGTACTTCTGATGATGAAAGGCAGAAAATATATCGAGGTCTCGACCATCATCCGCACAGAAGAAGGCCACGTGCCAGAGCGTTGCTGCATTTTTCATAGACGATTGGGCTGTGCGACCCCCTTTGGCGGCACGGTGAACGTTTTTCCTTTGTGCGCGCGTGTCATCTCTTATGCCTCTCGCTTTCCTCCCGCTTCCCCTACTTCCAGTGTGTTGCAGCAAATTGGGTAGAATCTAGTTAACCTCCCTGCATTTCCTTCTATGTATCTCTCTCTCTCTCTGTCTCTCTCTGTTGTAGAGAAAAGAAAGGTGATGAGAGATGTGTGCACAGAGAAGTACGACACACACGCAAATGCAGTTATGGATTCGGCACCCCTTGCGCCACAGCGACACTTACCCGTTCTGGAGGAAGGACCAAAAATGGGCACATATCCAGTGGTTCATACTAAAGGACCCAAGGTCGAGGTAGTCCAGATATAAGAAACTTAAGGAAATCAAACAAGCCATTGAATATCATAATAAATTCCATTAAGAGATCTGTGTCCGTTGGGCATGCGCACAAGGCGGGCATTATGCTATATGCAGGCTTTAGGCCGTGATTTATTGTTTTAGTCGGCAGAAGAGACGTGCGCTCGCTTGCGCTACTTTGTTCTTCGAAAGTATGTGCTATACAAGCGGGAGCATCCGGTGACACAAACCAGTTGCCGCAGAGTTGGAGAGCTAAGATATAAGAAATTTAAGAGAATCAAAGAAGTTGTTGTCTATCATGCGCTATACCGTCGAGACGCCGTCGGTGTGGTTTGGAGAGACCTATAAGCCGAAATTGTATGTACTGGTTTTGTGTCGTAATTTCTCGTAACTTAGACCAGAGGTTCGCTCACGGGCACTGTACTCTGTTGGTCGAGATTCAGTGCTATATAAACCGCGCGCGGACACAGACGAGCGGTTTGTATAGCACAGCATGTCGACCCACCAAGTAGTGTCCGTGAGGGCCACCTTTGTTCTACTCGCGAAACTGGGTTACGTATTCAATGATTTATTTGGCCCTAAAACTGCTGCCCACCTGAAGGCAGCAGTATCGTACAAAAGAAGTCATTTCAGCGCACTCGACAAGAAAATTTAGCAGTTTGGTGGGAAATTTCGTCCCGTTCCAGGTCCCTAATACCGAAATACACCCCCTTGTACTATTCTGCTGCAGTCATTTCAATAATTTATTTGCATAATTGATTTCCTTAGATAAGCGGGTGATTTAGCGGGGAATGTACCGCGCCAAACTGCGCTCAATAGCGAGGGAGGACTCGATGGAGAGAGCGCGGAGAGAGAGAGAGAGAAGGTGGTAGAAGGAGGGAGGAGAGGAAAGAAGATTAACTAGACTTCTTTCAGTTTAGTAGCCTACTCGTGATGAGGGAGGAGTGAAAGGAGTGATTGGGCGAAGAAAGGAGTCCAGATTAATCATGTGCACTAGGCGACGCAGATCATGGCTGCAGTGAGGCAGACGAGTGTGTTGAGAGGTAGAGAGAAACAGTTATTTGTATTACGGGAGGGTATACGGGGTGCGTTATCTTCCTTGCGGGGTGTAGTATTTAGTTCAGACGTCAAGTACTGCACAAGCTGTGAGGGTGTTCGCGTTGGAAAATCTACGGAACACCGGAGAAGCATGTCCATAGAGTTAAAATGCAATGCTGCAATCGCAGTCAAGTCAGCTGTGCCCGTCTGCTGCCCGCAAACAAAGGCGAACGTGCAAAGAAGTCAAGAAATACTATTGCCACCAGGAAGATTCAAGCATCCACCTGTCGATGTGTTGACAGTTAAGACCTCGCGCCTATTTAGTTTAGCAGTAAGGTTACTGCAGGTAAATCTGGCTCTGTAATCGCTGTAATCGACATTGTATCCTTGTAACCTTACGCGTCGTCTTTCGTGGGCGTGACGTTGCACAGCAACAAGTTACTTATCAAATCGAGAGCATGTCAATTTATCGCATTCTTCCTTCGTGCCAACTGCCAGTTTGAGATGTCATTTTATGCCTGATTAAAACAGCTGGCATCAGGCCTGCCTCGTCACAGTCACGGCACCAGTTTTCGACAGGAGAGAACGTTTCCTCGCTGGTTTCTTGTCAAAAACACAACGCTAGCGACCTTGGATGATTCTTCTAGCGTCGCCGGCGTTCAGTTTTAGAACGGAACGCCGGCGTCACTAACGTTCAAATCAACCGTTTTCACAATTGTTTACATTAAAAAAAGCAATCTAAACGAACACTCTACAAGCATACAAACAACTTGGCATAAGTGTGCAAATCTATGTCGGTGCATTACCTGGGACCAAGCACGAGTATAGTCTCTTCTCATGTTCAAATTGTTCAGTTCAAAGCGAAGGGCATAAAATTTCACTAACGCGTAATAATAATCATGATAAGATGGACAAGAAAAGAAGTAAGAACGTTAAAAAGTGAAAAAGGAAAAATTTAGATGGGAAGCAATAACAGCATAAGACGCACAAATTATCAATGACACGAGAAAGATCATCATGACGGTACTGCGAGACAAAAATTACGTCACTCAAATAGCACTATTTACAAGGAGCTTATCAGGTCACTCTCCACAAGAAATACACGCAAGGCTTTCACAGCTTCTCTTTGTTTATAGGGACCAGGGACTCAGCAATTTCTTTACAGATAAGGGATACATATCTGCAACGTCAAGACGATCACGAAGTGCCTCCCGATGTTTGTCAAAGTGTTGAGGATATGTTCTACAGAAGCCTCTGGGGGGCCCCAACGTACGCAGTTCGAAAAGGGTATTTTCCGTATATACGATATTGAAAAGGGAGTGTGTATACCAGTTCGATACGTAGGCGATGTAATAGTGTGTCTAAAGCCCGTTCTATCTTACAGTTTGGTGAGATGCGTAACGAGGTATACTGTACAATATAGACAAATTTGTCGGCTTATCGAGCCAAATGATGTTTAATAATTGGCGCCTCAGTCCCCGAAGGGATGTTTTGGCATCGGATGCAGTAGCGTATATTGGTGTAAGTCATACAAAGAATGCAGCAGCTAACCCTACATTGACGCTTTGCAACATTGTACTGCCTTTGGGATTGGCGTACGTCGTAACGAAATAGGTTCTAAAGTTTCTTCGCTAGAGTACAGAAACATCAGTCGTCATGATAGCCGTCACCGTAATGCTATCGTCGTTTTGCTGCTGTCAACACTCCCATGTACAACACACAATTTCTCTCCTTACAGAAACGCGTTAGTCCAGCTAGTAACGCTTTGCACAACCCCAAGTGATGCAGGATATCCAGATACCTGCAAAACGCTTCGCATAACATCCGCTCCCAGAGTGCGGGAGATGTAGTATATATAACTTTTTTTAGTTTGAAACACTCTGACCGCAGACACATGCTTTGCTCTGCTAGCTACGTTTTTCTCTATGGTGCATAACGTTGACTGACAGCAGTGCTCCATTGATTGCAACATTCATAGTTTATAATCAAGTTTCATATTTCCCATCGTTACAAAGATAAAGATGATACGTCTGATCACATTCTAATGGCCTAACATAGCAGCATCAAATTAGCTGATGAAAATGAAAGTCAGAACGAAGCACAGTTATACTTGAATATATTGTTTGGTATTTAACTAAATACCGGCGTGTCAAATAGACACTTGTAGATCGCGTCAATATAAACGCCAGAATCAAGTGTTTCGGACTTAAAACTTTGCGTAGCCTTTGTTTTTTCTCAGGAGGAGAAAAGTAATCTGAATTTCGGACAGATGAGCTTTCTGTGAAAATTCGCTTCGTTTCAAGGAATCGACTTATAAATGTCTGAAACAAAAACTATATATATTTTTATATTTTTTATGTTTCTAATTTTTAAGTAAACTTTACATCCCTAGAAAATGTCTATTAAGACGTTTACCATGCAACAACCCCAGTAACGAACTTAGCGGCGCTCCAACCATTAAATGATTAATTCACAATTTTTGTCTTTTATTTAGATTGTTTATTCCCCGTGGCATTGTAAAGCATCACGACTGGGACACAAGATACACTGCCCGCAACATGAAGTTTATTGCGCTTTTGTAGAACAATTTTTTTGCATTTTACTTCATCAAAAAACCGTGGACACTCAGGCGAAAGAGACCGCATAACACATTGACGTTTCTTTTACGATTCCGATATTGAAAGGGTTCGATATTGAAAAGTCCCGTCCTTTAAAGCATCTTCAACGTGACCAGCGGTTTCCACAATACAATAGTTAGCTTTGCACCTTTCCTTAAAATCATCCAATCCTTGCGAACGATTTACTGTTAGGCATTCTAGCTCTGCGCAAAGGAAGAATAGGAAGCATGTTTCTTTGCTTACCGGTGAAGCGTGCGTGCATGAACTTCAGGAAGTTTCCAACAGCAAGTTATGCCGTTAAGATTGTATTTACGACTGCTGTCTTCCAAGGGCCACGTTTCAGGCGTTCTTTCCATACCTAAGTTAAAGTAATGCATTTTCCGTGGCCTCTCTTCATTTAGGCACGTTTGATGTCTGATTCTGCAGCCCAGTGTAGGCATGTTGTTTCAGACGGTACGACAGAGTTAGTATTGGTTGTCCCACTAGCGTCGATGCATGAGGCCCGTCTGGTGGAGTAATATAGCAATGCCAGACTCTAAATCTGCTTTTTCCAGCAGTGACAATGATTTTATAGCTTTAAAGCCTGCTATGTTATTTTTTATATTTATTAGATTTAGATGAGATTTTTAGAGGGATATAAAGCCTGATTTTATAGCCTGCGCTGAAGTTAAGATAATTGCCGTATTGGCCATATTGGCGCTCAGTGTAAGGCTAAGCTACATGTAGTGGGCTCTCTGGTAACGCGAACAGCGCAAGGAACGGAACCTCGCAGCGATCTTCATGATCGCCCGTCTGGTGCGTCTGCGTCCTCCCGACAATGTAGTACGGACGGACTTGGACAATATTTATAAGATACCACAAACGGTGACATGGGTTCTGCTGCCACGTCCGACGTAAGCAAGCTCGCAGCCCTTTCTGTTCTCTCTTTTCGCCAACTGTTCTGAAAGAGAGTGACACGCCTGGTGCGCGTGCGTCAGAGCCGCTCCCGCAGTTGCACCGCATCAAGGAAGCTTCGTTCTCAGTTAGCCGCACGGCTCGCGGGCCCGGTGCTGTGAAATAAGGCGTACACGAAGCGTGGGCAGCCCAGGGACCCGAGGTTCTGCCACGCCGCGTTCTCATTCAAAGCTGGCAGCCTCGGCACCAGAAAGGCAGCCGCCGCGGGGGCTTAATTCCGCGGGGTGCAAAGAGGCGGGATGCGTAAATCAGTCAGACGACGAGGCTGCGACGGCGAGGGCAAATCGATGCGTGCCGAGCGGCTGCCGTCACGGCTCCTCGCCCACTCCCCCTCGTACCCGGGGCTCGAACGAGGCCTGTCCATCATTCGTCACTGCGTCTCCCAGTGACGGCAGGGGGGGGGGGGGGGGGCGAAGGAACCGTCGTCAGGCTGGTCCCACTCCGCGGCGCGCGGGGGAGGACGGCTGCGGGGTTCGCGACCTGCCACCGCGCACCCCTCAAGGTGGGCTTTTCAACCCGGCGCCTCGCGGACTTCGACCCTGCCACGATGTGCTGAACGCGCAGAGCTGCACGTGCCTGAGATGTCGCATACTCTCATCCGCAAGCGGTTCTCTGTGATGAAGCGTTTTCGGGGAAACAACGCGATGATGTTACCCATGGTTAATAAGATTACCAATGGCTGTGATGTGTAACGCATGTCTTTTCCTGTCAAATGCATCTGTGGCGCCACTGAGATCTTCAAGTAGCTATTAGTACGAAGTTGCTATTTACATTCTTTGCATTCCTTTTACAGTAAACGCGATAGGCTACGCAGATTACGGTTGTCATTGCAAAATGGTCTCAGCAAATATGCTGTGCCGTAAGATATTCACGGTGGCATCTCTACCGCGTCAATTTGCGCCTTGTTGCTGCGATTCTCTCACAGTTTGTGGATGCAACAGTAAGCAAATGGTTTGTGCCGAGTTGAACATACAAACTTAGAGAAACAGACTGATCTATTTGAAGTAAAACGAATTCTAGGGATACTTTGCGGAGATGCTATGGTAAATTTTTGCTATCAGTTTTGGTAAACAAGTTACGGTTCACTTACACAAACAGCACAGTTACGTATACAGAGTCAGAATAATCAAGTCAAAGAAGTGTTTTGAAATATCGCTGCCATATGTTGTGTATTTTTTATGTGCTAAAAAGGAAGTCGCAAGATGTCGGACTAACCGATGTAGTCATGAATTTATGCCATTATATAGCCTACGCCAAAGCAGACATACTCCACTGCATGCGAAAAATGGCCTTTAGACATTCGCATTATCGCTCGGGCACGAGTGTACAAATTAGAACTCTACGCTGCACATCATTTGAACAGTAGCGTGTATGTGCGCTGAAACTCGTGAATGCAAGAATATGACTGATACATGTAGGTTTAGCGAAAGTTGAAACGTCATGCTTTCTCCTTTCTTAGGCACATGCGGCGATTAGAACAGCAATTCATTGGCCCTATTCGCCGATCAATATATCGGGAATACACTGCCCTTATGTTGCATAAAGCAGTCCCTAAATGAAATATCCTCATCTTTTCGTCAAATGAGGAACTAGGCCACCACTGCCTCCCCCCACTCTACCCCATATAACACCCCTCCCTCCCCCAGCCGTACAGCCTGCTCCTATAAGAAATAAACAAAAACAGCTAAGCCATATATTGTTCAATGGATGTTCATTCATTCGACTTGGGTAACTTGTCAACCCAAACAAAATGCTATAGGTTCTCCTGTCAGTATACAACAGCCTATTATTTTATGCACAGTTCTGCTTTTCGACGTGTATATATTATCGCATTTTGAACTGCACGCTCAAATATTGCACTTGCCAGTGGGAAGCTGTGCTATGTGTGCCGATTGAACGACGAAGACAGAGAGAAAGCTTATTTGATTTATTTCTGCGCCCTTTATACGACTGCACCTTCATTTATTCTTTGCTCGAATGCCCACCAGACTTTCAAAATAGCATTTGCCTATATTTCTTGCGGTCGACGGAGCCAAGGGCGTTATGCCACACGTTTTGTTCACTTCCGACTCCCCGAAATTCTTATCTGCGCTCACTGGTTGAACTTCATTAAGATACACCCAAGCATTTACATACTAAAGAATGTAAATTCCCTATCGCGCACAGATAGGAATCTGCATTCGACTTCTGGAATCTGGAAGAGCGTATTCATGAATGCTTCGCTGCCATGGCCAGGCTGCGGGACATTCCTGCGGTTGATGAAAGAACACGAGCTGCGGTCACTGCGGGGCTGCCCGCGTACGCTTCTGCCGCTCTGGCGTGCAGGAGGTGGCGCCGGGATAAACTGGGAGGTTCACCCCAAGAGAGAAAGTCAGAATAACTCGACTCCCTCACTTGAACTGGTGACTTGACCGTTATCCCTGACGTCTAACGCAGTACTTCAGCTATGCAGATCGGGCCGCCGAACAAAAGGAGCGATAGAAAGACGAAAAAAGAAAAGAAAAGAAAAAAAAAAACGACGAACGGAAATGGTTGAGAGTCGAACGTAGCAATGCAGGAACAACGAACCAGTAACGAACAAAAACGCGAGAGCTCTTGGCGCGAAAAGTAGATAAAAATCCAAGAGAGAAAGAGAGAGCAAAAGGGGGGAAAGCAAAACCAGGAACAAGCGCAGTAAAGCAAAGCTAAGAGAGAGAGAGAGAGAGAGAGGTGGGGACGAGAACAAATAAAGGTAAGCGCAGAACGTCCCATCACATCTTAAGGCGTGTGAGAGTAGAAGTTATGCATTCCTGGAGCGCCGACCCCAGCCACGCTAATGGGATGAGCTTCAAAAGAATATTTGCCCTGATGACGAGTCTTGTGGCATTCTTCGCCAAGTGCGCCGCTCTTGGTCAAGGCTCGTGCCGAACGGCGCACGCATTCGCTAGGCGCCTATATCGTAGGTTTCATTGCGCAAATGGCGCAATTAAAGTCGCGATTCTATGAGTTTGTTTTTCTTAGGCCGTGGTTTTCGATAAGTTTAACTGATGCTGACGGTATTTAGTTTTGAATACCTCTGCATATAGCTGCCGATCCCATTTCTTATTTCGAGCACATACGCAAACGTCTCGAATGCTTGTATACTTCATGTATGCCATTTGTATAATTCTTTTTCGGTAGAGGCGCAAAACTTTTCACTCGAGTGCGGGTAATTAATGACGAGGTCGTCCGAATTCGGCTTTTGTTCCCAGGCGTCGGGCTGATGTGCTTTTCATTTAGTATATTCCTGAAGAGTTTCGCATAATTTCATACTACAGTTAAGGGCAAAGATTTTCAAATGAGAAGTCTCAGACATCATGAAAAATAGTTCTCAGTTCTAGGGCAGCAAAGACTTGGCTGAAGTGAGCACACATTGAAATCAGATCCGAACATTATAGATGCTGTTGTTGCTTTTTTTTTCTTTTATAACGCGTTTAGAAAAATACCATAAGCGTGATGTGGCTTTAGACCAGTGTCGTTGAGTGCTGTCTCCGAGAGATGATGCGAAATGCTGGTTCGCAACTTCGTGGCGGGAAAACCTCCAATACCAGCAATGATATGTAAACACGACTATGAACCACGTCAGTATTAAACCCTCAACTACATGGTGTCTAGGCTGTGTGTGTTTGACAAAGCCTTTGTGATCAGCAAACGCATATTTGTCAGCCGGCCCCTCTAGCGCGAATTTCGATACTGATAAATACCAAGCCTTGCTGATAGAACAGAAGCATGATTTACATGACGCTTCTTTGCGCCGGAACTATTTAAGGCTGTGCCCTTTTCACAGAAAATTTTATTATAATCAGACCTTTAAAGACAATTTATTCTATCATCCATGACATCTTGATCATCTCAAAAAAAATTGTGTAACTTTCTGCCACACCCAATATTTACTTGTACTCATCGATACCAAGAACCTATAGGCAGACTGAAACCAAGCTCTCTGTCTCTATTGCTGTCATCTCTAACTCTTCAAAACAATCTTTAATTTTCATATCTGTCCTTGCCACTGCTACCTGTAAAATATTCGGCCGATTTAGATCGTGGCAAGTAACTAAATAAATAAAGGTGTCGTCCATTCACGAATACATTGTTAATGTGTACTTCTGTTTATGGCGTCTTGCCTTCGCCTTGCAATATCAGATGTCTTCCGAAACGTCTATATTACAGCTGTTCTTCAGTAACTGGAATAAGAATTTCAGGCCACTATGTTTTGCATCACTACTTCCTGCATGGTCTAATTGGTTTATATACTTCTCACAGAGAAGAAGACGATAATCCATGCGAAAAAAAGGCCAGACAAGAAAGAGCGTCATGCTGTAGGGTCATCTCTTCCCATGGTATCGCGTATTTTGTACCCTAAGTAGCATGCTTTGCTCTGGTAAACAGGGATAGTGAACCTGTTGCAGCGCTTCATTATGTCTCACCCGGTCCCATGCGGTGACGTGGCAGAGGCTTCGGTTTGAAGAAATCGAAGGTCGGATGTTAGAAAAACGAAAACCAACAGGTTAACTGGATCTTGTACATAACTTATTTAGATTATTGAATAGGAAAAACACAAAAAAGTGAACTGTTTAGCAAAGAGCGTCTGGATGAGCCTAGTTTCCATGGTCCAGAGATGCTTTTTTTTCTCTCCGCATCGTCATTACAACACCACTGTTCAAACCCTCCCTCCTGGTGGCAGCCAATCACACACAGGTCACAACCCACCAGGACAACAGACAATCAAGAAGCACAAACAACACTGTCGTAAACAGAATATCATACCGGCGACACCACAAAGTTCCAGCGGGCGCAAAGGCAGAGGGAGGGTCTGTCCGTGGGAATGGGAGAGATCTTTTACTCGCAACTGGCTTACTCCGCTGCTTCTTAGTATAGGACAAGCACCAGTTCATGGCGGCTTTCTTCCGGAAAGCGTCCATGAGCCCTTCGCGTCGTCTCTACGTCCCCCGGAACGGCAACTCTTTCTTCCCTTTGTGGTGCTTCTTCCCTGACGAGGGGAGCTCGTTACAGGAAAATTAGCAGCGCCCAGCATCGCGTGGAAACTGTCCTCCGACTATCCTCCCAGCGTGGTTCTCGCATTCTACTCTTGCGCGGGACAAACAACCATGTTGCCTGCTGCAGTCCTAACAAACCATATTGAGCCGTAAGTTGGGTGAGTGAGCCAACGCTTCTCTACTTGTTCTGGTTGAGCCTATGATAGGCTTCTTTCGTATTGCCTCTGACATTTTATTGCGATAGCAATTATATGGACACTTCAGTGGCATTTCTGCAGTCGCAGTCGCAGTCGCCGTGATGTTCCTTATAAAGTCCAAGGGTGATAACATCGTAGCCGCGCTCCGTATGCAGTATGTGCGAGAAAAAGCGTGCGAGAATGAGTCGACGATGGCGGTTCAATCTCGCGCATGCGGAGGAGGAGAGCAGGGAGGAAGCGCACCGTCTTACGTCGCACGCAACGCATCGGGAGAGGCGAAGGAGGGGATGCGTTCTGCTCCGGCGGCTACAGCCTATCTTGAGAACAATGTGCGATGTGGACAGAGTCCAGGTTCGACGAAGACTGATATCTTCGTGCGCGCTGTGTTCTCGCCGCTTAGTTCGCCTTGAAGCGAGAGGCAGCACGAATGTCCATTCGCTCGCTGCTGCTGCCGCGCTTTCTCACTACAGCGTTTTGACAATGGGTTTTAACGGTCATCGAGTCCGATATGTTCATGCTTGCTTGTGCGCACGTGACACCATGCTTGTTAATTTAGTTAGTAATGGAATTCTTACAAATTTATGCGGTCGATAAAACTACTATCCTTACTTCGTGTAGCTGTCTACTAGTTTGCTATCGCAATTGATGCTTCGAATATCGATGCGTTCCACCCTTAGACGCGCGAGATTGAGCCGCCATCTTCGACTCACCCTCGCACGCTTTCACTCGCACATAAAACATACGGCGCTGGCGACGATGTTATCGCCTTTGGACTTTATGCGCAAAATCACAGCGACGCCGATACCAATGGTGTCGCTGTGACGTTCCGCATTTTTTAGTCTATGCTACAGATTCTGCTGTGACGTATATAGCGCACATCGACGGGAAAGAGCGAGAAACAAGGAAAGGCATGCAGGTTAATCAGGACTGCATCTGGGGCTTGCAGAGCTTTGGGAAGAGGGCTGTAAAAATTACGACCGAAGCAGGGAACTTTTAGTTCAAAATGTTGATTCATTTTATCCCGTAGCACCTATTCATTCTTACGGCAAGTTAACGCGGGGAAAGGCCAGCGACATATTTCTCGCGAACATTTGCAGTGCCATAATTTGCAATGCCATCATAAAAAGAGACAAAAAATCAGTCAACGTCTTCGCATGCGTGCTATCCCACAAGAACACTAACAGATTGGGTAAAATTTTTGACAACAAATCGTGCCGTGATTTGGCTACCCTACTTAGCTAGGAGCTTCCGCCAGATCAAATGAACGCCAAGAGCGAGCGATAAGACGATGACATTGCTGTTTGCGCAGTGGCTGAAAAGTCAAGCACAAGAAGGCGAGTTCACAGCGGTTGACGTCGAAGAAAGACAAGGTCTTCTTGGGCACACTAGCGTACCATTTGTTTACACTGCACTAGTTTCGGGATCGGCCCAGATTTTTTACTGCACTATTTCCAGGGTCGGCTCATATTTTTCCCTAAGTAGAGCCGCCCTTCTGGTTGTAGGCGCGCGCAATTTTAACAAGCGCATCTGGATTTCATTTCTACCTTTTTGTGCTAATTGCGCACTATTACTGCTCCGTGCATAGCTCTACGCTAACTTGCTGCGCATTTTTGTTCCAATTTAAGCTGCATTTTGTTGCCTTTGTGGCTGTCCCACATGTACTATAAAATGCCTCAAATCGTCTAATTCGGCGAGACGTAAGTGGCCAGACACCAAGACCCCACGAATCCCAGATGAATTTGAAGTCTCCTAAGAAAACTGTATATTCAAAGAAAGAAAGAAAGAAAGAAAGAAAGAAAGAAAGAAAGAAAGAAAGAAAGAAAGAAAGAAAGAAAGAAAGAAAGAAAGAAAGAAAGAAAAATAAAAACCTGGGACGTAATTGCAAGACTCTTCGCTTGTCACTGGCCCCGATGATATTTCTAACATCAGGACTGGCTGACGTCGAAGAGTTATAGCGTAAGAACATTTTTATAAATATGGGCCTAGGAGCCCGAGTCGTATTATCTTGACTCGATATTCAAGAACGTCAGCCAAACGCGAACGTAGCACCACGAGGAACGAATGCGGCGGATGGCCGACATCTACTTCTAGCATGGCCTGGGACAAAGACAGTCCGCGAAAGTGTACTCAGAGGGGTGAAGTTGAGAATTGACCAACTTGAAGACTATGAGCGATGGCTCATGGACAATACATTTTGTAAGTCCCTTTTGCAGTATCTGTATGAGACGGCCCCCCTTGCTTATATGTAGTTTCGTTGCGACATTATGCCGCGTGACAAACCAGCAGAATAAAGAAGCACAAACCGCTAGCTTTTCTGGCGGTGCGGCACTGTTCAGACAGAAGTTTTTGGCTATCCACAGCGTTTCAGTGCCACCACAATGCTTTCGTTCACAGCACTGTCTACATCCGATTCACCAGACTGAAGGGACTCAATGACATGATAAGAGGCGCGTTCCGCAGCGTCTTTTGAAAGCTCAAGCTCAAGAACGGTGGGCTCATGTCATGCGCGACAAACGGGCCTAAACGCGGCACGAAATCGAGAAAAGCCAGTTACGTTGAAAGGTGAGAGTCAGGTAATTGAAGTGGTCGTGCAGTGTACTGAAAACATACGCTTGGGGACAGGTATACAGTGGCCATGGTTTGCCCCGGGACAGCTTTACAAGCAAGTCTCGCCGAGCGCTCTTTGTTTTTAGTAGCTTCTTGTGCTCGTCCCCTGTGGCTCTTCAGCTGGCGCTGACGCGCCCCGGGCGCGGAGTCGTGTTTGGGCCAAGGCGCGCCATCCAGAATGTATATATAAGGGCGCCTCGCCCCGCAGATATCCTCTTCACTTGTCACCAGCAGGAGCGATTCGCAATTTCCTCCTCATGGCCACACCCTCTCCATTTGTCCTCGACAAGGAACGCCTCGGTCAGCCAATAAAAAGCCAACAAAATCACCAGTTTTACTTTGTTTTTATTTATTTTACTTTATTTATCATAATATTTTCTAGCAGTTGTCCTCGCTGGACTGCCACAGCAGGAGGGCATACGTGTGATCAAAGCCTCCCGGGCTTCTGCCGGTCGCGTTGTGTAATTAAACTCAAGACGTATAACACCACACGGATATCGCACTGTCGCCCAAAACACAAAAGGAAGCTGTGTACGGCAGACAAGTGCCGTACAGAGCTTTGGTTTGAGTAAGGAGCAAATAGATACTGTGCGGACCCGACGTGGTTACTTAGGGGCTATATATAGAGCATTGCACTGCTAAGTCCGACGTCGCGGAATCAAATTCCGGCCGCGCCGGCCGCATTTCGATGGAGGTGAAATGCAAGAATGCCTGTGTACGGTGCATTGGGTGCGCGTTAAAGAACCCCAGGTGATCGAAATTTATCCGGAGTCACACTCCGGCGTGCCTCATAATTAGATCGTGATTTTGGTGTGTAAAATCCTAGAATTTAGATATTGTGCGCCTATAGATGCTGCACCCAAAAGCTATTTAACATTTCTTATTTTTGGGGCGATCAACAATAACGCCTAAACTTGTGATTCTTGCTGTAAGCAACTGACTGATCATCGATACGAACAGACACACGCAAATACATCGGCTTTTGTGTCAATGCTTTTATTGCACATTCTCCAGCTGAGGCACTCAAAACTTCTCTCCAAAGGTATGCATTTGCCAGTGTTTCCGCCTTCTAGGATCTTGAGCGCACTTGACGCCTATCAATTGCTGGAACCCTATAGATGCTAGTATCATCGGCACAGAGCGAGATATTAGCTGTATGTGATAGTGATTCGGCCGGCCCGACAAAAATAACATTGAAAAGAGTAAGGCTCAAAGCTCAGGCTTGTGAGACACCAAGACTGACAAAAAAGGCTTAGTTGTGGGGCCATCTTCGGTAAGAAGAGACACAGACCCCCTTTAAAGGAAACGTCTAACCTATCAAAATATGGGACTCCCCATTTTAGCTGCCTCAAGTGCATCGACAATGGCCTGCATGGGTCAGGTTTACGTGCCCACCCTTTACATCTAAGAATAGTAACAATGAGAGATTGTTTGACAGATAGACAACGAGCGATTGACAGATATTTAGAACACAGCTCTTAGGCGCCCGTTCCTGTGGCGAGCGTCGGCGGTGGCGGCGGCGTAACCGAGCGAACGAGCACAGCGAAAGATAAAAGCGAACGTGGAGCGCAGCGGGAGATGAAAGACGCGAGAAGGAAAGCGCCTCGTGTTCAGCGGAACCATGAGGCGGGAAGCGGAGGAAGGTGTGGCAAAAGCGTGAGAAGAAAAGCGTAGTGCGGGACGATGGCTACGAGATTGCGCCAGAGTATGGCGCGTCGTCTGGGAGGTCTGTCGGTGGCGGCTACTGGGAATCGCAACCACGCGTCGCCCAAGCGCTGGCTCTCGCGAACTTCAGATTAGCGAGGCAGTCGCGCCGCGCTTCGCCCCATTTGAAACGTGCCGCGCGAGACAGATTATCGGCACGAAATGAAAACACGCATAGAGCTGCGCTCAAATTTCACATTAAGGAGTATCGTAATCGTCGGTGATATTTTTTTATGCTGTACAGAAGTCACGAGATCAATTACGCTGTCAGTTGACGAACTTCCACGTTGAAAGCCGTCTTTGCCGGCATAAGGGTATATTTGTAATTGTCAAGGTATCAGGCGTTGACAGTCGCACAGGCACACACAGGACTTGTTGGCCGCTGGAGGGCACTGCTTAATCGGTGCACGCGTTGCTGATGATTCCGAAATGACCCGGCAGTCATTGAAATGTGTGTGCTTATTCTCAACTGCGCGGTGGTAAGCTTCATGATTTCAAATACCAGCTGTTATGGCACTTGTGACTCGGCATCACTTTTACAAACGCCTACTACATTCGCATCGGCATGATGGACAGTGCCTCGTGTAAATTTTGGGATTGCGAAGAGACAATAGTACATATCCTCATCTATTGCCCTTATTTTATTAATGGAAGGCAGAATTTACATGCTGCTTTGAGACGACTGGACGAAAGAGCGTTCGCAGAAGAAAAAGATATGGGACCATGTACTCGACCTTCATCCGCAGAGATAGCGAAAAGTCACTGCTGCAGGTAAAAATTAGTACAAGCACACTCTACGTATCTCATGCCACTAATATTAAATAACTTATTCTACCGAGTTACCTTAATGTATCAACACTGTGTTTCGGGGATTTCAAGCTGAACTTTGCATAAATACCAATCTGTAGCGTTCGTGTTTTGAGCACGCGCATTAAGTTATTCTGTTATTCCTATTCCTGTTTTTTTCACATCACATGCATTCATGGTATCTTACGTAAGGATATCAGTGCCGTGCAGACCGCTGTGCGCCTCAGCCATTCGAGCGACTGCCCTGTCTCGTGTCTAAAAGCGCGTTGTACGGCGGTCCAGACGCACTCAAACTACAGTGTTGTAGGTTTTCGTCAGTTATGCATCACCCCCTTTGTGTAGCCGCGAATAAGTAAAGTTCAATAATTAGTTCATTACTTCACTCCAACTTCGCTTGATTTTAAAACGTCACCAGCGTGTTCTTTCCGGACAAGTTACAAAACCGACTGCACTCGAGACCGTTGTCTGAGTGAAAGATACTCGGACCGTAGTCACATCTGTCACTGGCACAAAAAGTGATTCGTGCCCTAGTGCAATACTTGAAGTGCACCGGTTTGAGAAAAAAAATGTAATTATGGGGTTTTACGCGGCAAGACCACGATCTGATTATGAGGCACGCCGTATAGTGGGGGACTACGGAAATATGGGCCAGCCGGGGTTCTTTAACGCGCACCTAAATATAAGTACACAGGTGTTTTCGCATTTCGCCGCCATCGAAATGCGGCCGCCGTGGCCAGGATACAATCTCACGACCTCGTGCTTAGCAGCCCGACAGCATAGCCACTAAACAACCACGGCGGGTTGCACCGGTTTGAGGAACCGCTCAAAGTGCCCCTGTGCATCCTCCCACGTGCACTCAGTGCTGGCTCTCTTCCTTCTTTCCTTCCTTCCTCTTTTCCCAGTGTAGGGTAGCAAATGGGACGCTCGTCTGGTTGACGACAGTGCCGTTACTCTCCTTGCTTTCTCTTTCTCCACCAGCGTTGGAGAAAGCTGCGAGCTGGTACAAGAAATTCGCAGTGCACGCCTTTGCGCGAAGTCTCTGCAGGGTGGCATGACAACGCATCAATTAAGACACGGAGAAAAGACGAACACACACATTGTTCGAGGACGTAAAAGATCACGTGAACGCCCCATGTTGGACCCTTGCGTTCGCACACGATGAAACCGGGACTGACGTCGTTGCGCTCGCGGGATGCCACAATCCACCGGAAACGGTGCACCACAGTTGCAGAGCTGCACGCGCGCAGACGTTGCATGTCTAAGCGTCTCGCTTCTCAGGCCTGCGATACTAGCGCAGGATCGGAATCGGCAAATACAGCGCCACCCTAAATATTGCCCGCTAAACCAATGTGAACACACGTGTACGTTCATGCCCACTCACGATCCCACTGTTTTTTTTCATTGTCATAAATTTTGGCAATTATTACTTACGTGAGCGGCTGATCGCTTCGTCTGGTATCTGCTGTCTTTACATATTTGCCTTTGTGGCATAATGTTTGCTTAAGCGGGGTAAAATTACTGGCGCATTCTCAAACACTCCACGCGCATGGCATGTCTTCAGGTAGCAAATTTGGCCACGATATGAACGCTACCTATAACAAGGCCAGTCCATTGGTTCTGTAACAATAAAAGGAGAAAACTTAAAGGTTTCAACTTTCCAGCCAAGGTTATACCTAATCCGCTACAAACCGTAAGGCTAGTTTAATTGTTTAGCTACTACTTGTTTTCTTTAAGCACTGTTTTCTTTTAGAACAATTGTCGACTCAAGAAACAAAGAAAAAAGCTGAATGTGGCTTTTGCTCCCTGAGTGTCGCTCTTCCTCCAAACTGTTTCATCAGGAAAAGCCGCTGCGACATCAGAAGATTGAATAGGGGAAGTACCGGGGTAAGGCATGATCCGAACAGCTAGACGGTGCTCGGAGCCGGAACTTACCTGAAAGAGTCAGTTTTCTTTCTGGTGACGAATATAGCGTTAGTTCAAATAGCCACGAAGTTCTACGCGTAGCCTACAAACTGTGTTCACGCCTTCCTTGAGCGCAGTGGTACGGAGCAGGGGCGTAGCCAGGGGAGGGGGGCTCATGGGGCTTCAGCCCTCCCTCCCCCCCCCCTCCGAAACTTTTTCGTGCTGTGATGCACCGCCAACAAAAACAACCCACGGCGCCGGAAATCATTCTGGATTTTCTCTAAAATGTATTTTTCGCCCCCCCCCCCCAAAAAAATACATTTCGGCGCGAAGATTGTGAACTCGGACTGGGTCTCGTGGCGACGCCCACGCACCTGGAGTCACAGAAGGCAAAGATCCCCATCTGAGCACAAAGTTTCAAGGGCGCTTTGATGGCGAGCGGGCCCGCCGCGGCATCTCGCAGAGGCCGCAGAATCTACAGAACGCGTGGATTTCAATTAAGAAACTTTAGAGGTATAAAGATCACATAATGCTTTGATGCGACAGGTGCATTGACATTTCCAAAGTCGTGCTTTACATTTTCAATTCCGGATCTTTGTGGATTTAATGTTCTTATTAACATTTGATGCCAAAGCTGCATTTCCTTTTCTAAAGTCGTACATCGGACCATACAACGAAACAAGACAAATCAATACACTATCACACAAGTTGGCAAAGCACGCAGCGAGGTCCGATGAGACGAAGCGTTGTGATGGTTCATATTTGCCATCATGTCGCAGAAAACAATATCAATATCTTTTTCACCTGCGCCAAAGCATTCATGTCAAGACACTCAAGCCAGCAAAGGTAACTGCGTTATTATTTTTTTTCTACTTTCAATTTTATTCGCGAGGACCCATTGAACCACTCAAATTTTTTGTTCTCGCTACACGCGGGATACCAGAGCCAGCCAGAGGTCATGCGTTTTTCAAGTGTTGCCCTGACAACAGCGCGGCGCAATGCGGTGCGCGTTCGTTTTTCTCTGGCCGAGCGGACTTTGGGCCTCGGAGAGTTTTGGACGTTTTCTGGCTAGCAGACGAGAAAAAGAAGCAATGGTTGCTCGCCGTCACCATTGTGGGGACTCGACAGATTGCAATGCGTTCGCTTGAGGGCATCATCATCGTTTCGATGTTATCGCAACGTCTACGGAAAGCCTTATATCGCCAGTGTAGGATAACGATCAGCATGCATATGGTTCTCTGTGGACCAAGCGTCTCACGTTTTCTTGAATTTTCCTTAGGTAGCTACATTAGGTGCCCCAAGTAGGCATTCGATTGTGGCCAAGATGCTTTCCTTTGCGTTTCTTCATTTCGGTGCCCCCCCCCCCTACACACACAAACAAGGACATTGTTGCCGCGCAGCGAATTGTCGCATGCTGAAAGTTCGATTTTGTTACTACTTTTGCGAAAAGTTATGGGCCATGGGACTCTTCACTTGCCGGATCATCATCATCATCATCATCATCATCATCATCATCAGCCTGGTTACGCTCACTGCAGGGCAAATGCCTCTCCCATACTTCTCCAACTACCCCGGTCATGTGCTAATTGTGGCCATGTCGTCCCTGCAAACTTCTTAATCTCATCCGCCCACCTAACTTTCCGCCGCCCCCTGCTACGCTTCCCTTCCCTTTGAATCCACTCCGTAACCCTTAATGACCATCGGTTATCTTCCCCCCTCATTACATGTCCTGCCCTTGCCCCCCCCCCCCCATTTCTTTTCCTTGATTTCAACTAAGGTGTCATTAACTCTCGTTTGTTCCTTCACCCAATCTGCTCTTTCCTTATCCCTTAACGTCATTCTTCTTTCCATAGCTCGTTGCGTCGTCTTCAATTTAAGTAGAACCCTTTTCGTAAGTCTCCAGGTTCTGCCCCGGACGTGAGTACTGGTAAGACACAGCTATTATACACTTTTCTCTTGAGGGATAATGGCAACCTGCTGTTCATGATCTGAGAATGCCTGCCAAACGCGCCCCAGCCCATTCTTATTCTTCTGATTATTTCCGTCTCATGATCCGGATCCGCGGTCACTACCTGCCCTAAGTAGATGTATTCCTTACCACTTCCAGTGCCTCGCTACCTATTGTAAATTGCTGTTTTCTTCCGAGACTGTTAAACATTACTTCAGTCTTCTGCAGATTAATCTTTAGACCCACTCTTCTGCTTTGGCTCTCCAGGTCAGTGAGCATGCATTGCAATTGGTCCCCTGAGTTACTAAGCAAGGCAATATCATCACCGAATCCGAAGTTACTAAGGTATTCTCCATTAACTCTTATCCCCAATTCTTCCCAATCCAGGTCTCTGAATACCTCCTGTAAACCCGCTGTGAATAGCATTGGAGAGATCGTATCTCCTGCCTGATGCCTTTCTTTATTGGGATTTTGTTGCTCTCTTTATGGAGGACTACGGTGGCTGTGGAGCCGCTTTAGTGGTCTTTCAGTATTTTTACATACGGCTCCTCTACACCCTGATTCCGCAATGCCTCCATGACTGCTGAGGTTTCGACAGAATCAAACGCTTTCTCATAATGAATGAAAGCTATATATAAGGATTGGTTATATTCCGCACATTTCTCTATCACCTGATTGATAGTGTGAATATGGTCTATTGTTGAATAGTCTTTACGCAATCCTGCCTGGTCCTTTGGTTGACAGAAGTCTAAGGTGTTCCTGATTCTATTTGCGATTACCTTAGTAAATACTTTGTAGGCAACGGACAGTGAGATGATCGGTCTATAATTTTTCAAGTCGTTGGCGTCCCCTTTTTTATAGGTCAGGATTATGTTAGCGTTCTTCCAAGATTTTGCTACGTTCGAGGTCATGAGGCATTGTGTATATAGGGTGGCCAGTCTTTCTAGAACAATGTTCCCACCATCCTTCAACAAATCTGCTGTTACCTAATCCTCCCCAGCTGCCTTCCCCCTTTGCATAGCTCCCAAGGCGTTCTTTACTTCTTCGGCGTTTTCTTGTGGGGTTTCAAATTCCTCTAGAATGTTCTCTCTTCCATTATCGTCGTGGGTGCCACTGGTACTGTATAAATCTCTATAGAACTTTTTCAGCCACTTGAACTATCTCATCCATATTCGTAATGATATTGCCGCCTTTGTCTCTTAACGCATACATCTGATTCTTGCCAATTCCTAGTTTCTTCTTCACTGCTTTTAGGCTTCCTCCGTTCCTGAGAGCATGTTCAAATCTATCCATATTATACTTACTTATGTCAGCTGTCTTACGCCTGTTGATTAACTTCGAAAGTTCTGCCAGTTCTATTCTAGCTGTAGGGTTAGAGGCTTTCATAAATTGGCGGTTCTTGATCAGATCTTTCGTCTCCTGCGATAGCTTGCTGGTATCCTGTCTAACGGAGTTACCACCGTCTCCTATTGCACACTCCTTAATGTTGCCCACAAGATTGTCGTTCATTGCTTGAAACACTAAGGTCCTATATATTATTGCGATAGCAATTAGGTGGACACTCAAGGCGCATTCCTGTCGTCGCCGTCATGTTCCGTATGAAGTCCAAGGGCGATAACATCGTCAGCGCGCGCCGCATGCTGTATGTGCGAGTGAAAGCGTAGCGGGGGGGGGGGGGGGGGGGGGGGGACCGACGATCGTGGTGGGTCAGTCTTGTGTGCGCAACGGAGAAAAGTGGGAAGGAAGCGCGCCGCCTTCCGTCGCGCGCGGTGCATCGGGGGAGTGGAGGGGGAGGGGGTGCGGTCCTTGGTATTCTGTGATCCGTGGATCTGTGATTGCGCGCCATGTTTATTTGCCTTGTTTGACGCATTATACAGGATGTTTTAGCTAACTTTAGCCAGAGTTTAAAAATATGCCGATGCACTCTAAGAAGACGCGACCAAATGCATGTTGCTCACTTTTGTATGCATTGTGTAGCTATTTTTTATTTTGCTTAATTAGATAATTAGTCACGATTAATTAACGAACTTCCGAAGCAACGAAGCTAGGAAAAGAATTCCAATGAGAAAGTTTCAGAGCGCTTTGCAACGCGTCCGAATGAACAGTTTCTGTCTTTCTATCTATTAAGTATTAGTGTTTTTCAGCTCAGTGCGGATTCCCGCGAAATTCAAAAAACACAACGTGACATGACCGCTTGCGTGTCGTGATTGCACTGCTCCCAATCTTTCCGCGCACAAACAGCCATAGGTGCGCTAACTGCTATACTTAAAAAGCGACAGAGCAGCTACGCAAGCGGTGACTGTTCGATTTAAGCTAGCAACCTTTATCTCCTGTGCTGTGCAAAGCGACTGATGGACGTAGTTGTAGTGTGAGGTGGTAATTCCAGACAGCGATAAACGTCGGCCGCTAGAGCGCGAGCAATATCGTGATGCCTTTTTCCAACGAGGAAAAATCAAACATGATCCTTGCCCTAGTAGCTGCAAGCAGACAGGTACGGCAGGCTGCAAGAATATTTCGAAGCTGGCACCCGGGTGCGCGACTGACCCCGATGACAATATTCAACACCTACGAGTCACTGAAGCAAGCCGGCTGCTTCATAAGAAAGAGGCAGAGAGCTTGAGTCATAAATAATGAGGTTCGCTCCAATGTTTTGTCTTTCATGGCGTCTAATTAACACGCTAGCACGCGCAGCGTGAGCGCACAGCTCGGTGTGTCCAACTAAACCACCTGGATGATTTTGAAAACAGCTGGACTGCACCCTTGTCACCTGCAGTTGCATCAATGCCTGGAGTCAAGGGATGTTCAAAAGACCCTCAACTTTGCGAATTGGATTTTGATTCAGGAGGAGCAGGATTCTGACTTTCTCACCAAGGTATCCGGACTGACGAGATGAACTTTTCCTGAAATTGCCAAGTAAATATCTACAACGCCCACTATAAAAGTGAGCAAAATCCCCACTGGCTAGGAATATCCCGCCACCAATATCAGTGGTATTTTAACATTTGGTGCGGAATATATGACAGCACAGTCATTGGCCCAGTGTTTTTAACAACACTCTGACTGGCAAGAGGTATGTCAGTTCCTCAGAGGGCAGGTTGAAGACTTCTGCTGCAACATGCTACTAGCCCAGCTTGACGCAATGTGGCTTCAGCACCACGGGTCCAGCCAACCACGACAGTAAAGCACGAGCAAGCCTTGATGTTACTTTCCCAAGGCAATGGATAGGGAGACACGGGCCTGTGCTCTGGCCGGCAATGCCACCCGACCTCAACTCTCTTGACTTTTTCTTCTGGGGCTATATCAAGGATCACGAATATACGACGGAAACGACGACTCCAGAAGTCTTACAGGAGAAGATAATTGAAGTCTGTGACAGCATTTCACCGACGGTACTCAAGGCAGCGACAGCAAGCGTTCTCAGAAGGTCCCAGTGTTGTATCGCTGCAGAAGGTGGCCTCTTCGAGCGCTTCCTGTGAAAGCGCAAGAAGAATAAACGTAAATTCAGTGAAACACTGCGTCTGGTCATTAATGATACTCTTATTCCACCATTTTCAGCCTTCTGAAAACAGATTTTTTTTTATTTAGGGATGTTAAATTTGCTTACAGCTATTGCGAAATGACGGACCCGTTGCTTCCGGCAGCATAAGCGATAACCGCTGCGTCTGCTTATCGCTATAACGAACTTTCGCGAGGGGAGCATATCGCTGGCGTAAACGGCACAGCCGACGCCTACGTGGCTGCCCTGTCGCCTTTTAAGTGGTAGCGCGCCTATGGCCGTTTGTGCACGGAACGTTGGGGAGCTGTACAATCACGACGCGCAAGCGGGCATGTCACTAGTTTTGTAGTGAAAATTAAGGGGTTTTACGTGCCAAAACCACTTTCTGATTATGAGGCACGCCGTAGTGGAGGACTCCCGAAGTTTAGACCTCCTCGGGTTCTTTAACGCGCACATAAATCTAAGCACACGGGTGTTTTCGCATTTCTCCCCCATCGAAAACGGCCGCCGTGGCCGGGATTCGATCCCGCGACCTCGAGCTCAGCAGCCCAACACCATAGCTAGTTTTGTAGTTCGCAGGCATCATCAGTAAGCTGAAATACACTAATACCTAATATATATATATATATATATATATATATATATATATATATATATATATATATGAACGAGAAGATGAGAGGGGGTTAAACGAGGGTCCCGTTCTTTATTAGTTATATCTTATGATATGACTAATATATATATATATATACAAAGAGAGAAACTGTTTATTCGGACGCTTTGCAAACCTCTCTGCAATTCTCTAAATGGAATTCTTTTCCTAATTCGTTACTTCAGATGTTGGTTTATCAATCTTGACTAAAAATCTAATTAGACAAAATATAAAATATAGCGTCACACACTACGTACAAAAGTGAGCAACATGCACTTGGTCGCGTCGTCTTAGAGTGCATCGGCATATTTTTAAACTCTGGCTAAAATTATCTGAAACACCCTGTATAAAATGGCTTTTGCTTCGATACGTAGATATATTGGTTACTTATACGTATATTTAAATATCTTGTTGCGAGGTTTTGTTTATACATGCAGTGAACTTTGTTTCCAGAGACACTTTTTTTTTGCTTTTTATCAATTTTTATCTTGGCATTTGTGTATTCCAAAATACTTCGAATTTCTAATGTATGTTTTGCAGAACTGCTGCTTTTTATATGTGATCTCTATTGCGAATAGGATTTCGGTGCAATTACAATACGCAACCGGTGACAGCTGCTCCTGTGCAGTAAATTGTAATGCAAGACAGCGTCACTGAGATTTTTCCGTGGCCGTTGCATATCTACAAAAATGTAAACAAGGCTTTCGAATGACAAAGTATCATTAACATAATTTGTCTGAACTTGTTCATTTCACGGCCTTTGTATTTCTTATATCAGCGGCATGCACTGGTTTGCTGGTTTCGCACTGATGTAGTTGTAAAGTTCGTGTGACATTTTCTTTCTTAATAAATAGACAAACAACATGGAAGCATTGATATCAGTTATTTCTGGCACAATATTTAGCACATAAGAATATATTCTTCTATGAAAAAATACATATTTCACTCGTCTTGACAGTGCGTAGCGTTCAAGAATTTGTTTGCAGCATCTTTGGCAATTGCAATGCAGTTATTATTCGTGTATGTGATCCGTAGACAAATTAAGTGAGGCGGCCAAGCTCAACGTGAGCCTCCCCCCCCCCCCCCCCCGAACGAAATTTCTGGCTACGCCACTGGTATGGAGGGACAAGTTACTCTGAATGAACGTTATATGGACAAGCTGTCATGAGTGCTCGATCCTGGCCGAATATTTAAATTTATTTTCATTCATATATAAATGCCACCAAGAGAAAGAGAGAAGGAGGATAGGAATAGCCTCCTAAAGAGGACACCACACCCACCCGCTTGAAACTGAGAGAAATGAGAAAGAGAAAGAGAATAGGAAGGATATAAAGAAAAAGAGACGAAAAAAGTCCACCAAAACAACACATGCCATCACACACAGATTGCGGTGGTGGTGGTGGGGGTGGTGGTGGTGGTGGTGGTGGTGCAGCGGGCGGGGTTAGCCTGACATAAATAGCCGGTAATTGTTCCGCCTGAGCCTCCTATGAGAGTCACTGTGTGTGTCACCAGGTGTCGAAGAATCCCGTGTCTCGGATGAAGGCAAGCAGCAGTCGTTGCGCCTTGTTCCTGATTGCCGCGGGCCCTCCGGGGAAAACGACGTCTCCAAAAGTCGTGTGCGAAAAGACATTCTTTTGCAAGCTGTCGACCATCGCTTTCCTTTCTGTGTCGAACTGCGGGCATATCCAAATGAAATGTTCGATGCCCGCGATATCACCACAGAAGGCACATAACAGGGAACCGCATCGTCCGGTATTGAATAACCAAGCCGTGGAGTCTGCTCGGATGCGGTACAACAGCGTTGCTTCTGCCCGAGTAAGTCCATGAGTCACACACGCTGGGTGTGGAGTCTGGTGGATCGCCCTAAAGTGCAGATTGCATTCTTAGGATTTTGAAAAATCGTTGGCGCTCTTACTTTTGGGACACATATCAGTGCCCGGCGTGCAAGAGCGTCAGCTTTTTCATTTCCTTCAATTCCAACGTGTGATGGGATCCATTTAATTTTTACGTTAAATCCCTTGTTCATTAGAACTTTTATCAGTGCCAGAGATTGCCTTGTAAACTTGTCTCGAGGTAGGCCACGGTGTAATCGTTGTAACGATGATTTTGAGTCCACACACAGAGTCCGAGCATTGCTGACGAGAGTGCAGCCCTGTGATTGCCAATAATTCCAGTACAGATTTGTGAACCTTGAATCATGTGACCGAAGGCGCTGTTATGATCGACCTGTCAAGTGTGAGAGACATTGAGGCATACGTTCCCATGACATGATGATTTGCTCGTCCCAGAAAAGGCTGTTACGATAAGCATCGACATCGACCTGTCAAGTGTGAGCGGGCGTCCTCATGTCGACATAATTTCCCTCTTCTCCGAAACAACGTCACCCCTTTTATTCCCCGAGCTGACACAAAGGGAAGGACGAAGAGAAGATAAACCGAAGGGCAGGAGGTCGCCGATGACAGAACCTGACGAAAACACTAATACTTCCACAGGTTCCTTGTAAGGTCCTTGTGAATGTTCGCCTTGGTTGAGCTCATGTGTGCATTCTTTTTGTTTGGTTGAAGTGCATGCTTGCTCGACTGCTCTGGGGTCCACTCTGTATTTGTGTATCTGTTGCATTGCAATGTTGTGCTGTTGGCTCGCACCCGGGCCGCTTCCAGAGAACGCCTGTTTTGGGAAGGCGGTGGCCGGACGCTGTTCGGCGAAAAAGTGAGCGGCAAGGCTTCTCACGCACTGGTTCTGGCGAGCGCCATAAATCGCGCAGCAAGCCGCTGTAGCGGCAACTGGAGAAGGAAGTCTTTGGGGAGTGTTTGGGTCGGGCCGAGGCGCAGCGGGCGGCTCGGGGGGTCCGAGCGGCGGCCAGTTACGCAGCCCGGACACATGGTCCCGCGGCTAGGGGTTAGAATGTGCGCGGCTGAGCGGGCAGTGCGGTCTGAGACTTGAGAGACAACGGACCGATCACGTCAAGTCCCCGATCGGGGCGACGGACTGCCCCGAGGCCTTCGCTCAGCCGCATTCGTTAATGCAAATTCGCTTTCCTTGTAATATATACTCAGTGTAACCCCCGGTAATGTCTGTCTGTAAATAAATTCAGTTCAAATTATTCATATCCAGCATCTTTAGCCCCGGAATACCGAAGCAGAGAACAGTTCAGCGACTTAGGAAAAGCCGAGAACAAACGAAAACACCGAGAAAGAAGAACCCGGCGGAGGAAGAAAAACTTTGCTCAAGAAGACAGCGACGGCCACCAGACTTCAAGGGGTTATTTAAGGCCGTTCTGGCCCACGTGTTAAGCAGAACCACTCGAGACTCGGAGAAGAGTCACAACCATGCACCAATGAAGTGAATACAATCTTTTCAACTGTTTTTTTTTTCATCATCACAATGCCCGGCTTCGTCGTCATTTCCTGATTCTTGCGGTGAAGACCAACCTCACCCGATCGAGATCGTATCAGCGCCCATGGATTGGGGCAAAAAGACACCTTATAGGGCGATCGCTTTTATTCCGCTCGGGACAGATTGCATTTTAGCGGGACAGGTTGTATAGTGAGGCAGTATTACCGTCACCTCGACAGGAACTACAGAGAGAACTGCATGCGTGTTCCCTGCGTGTCCCTGCAAAGTATTCTTCACTCTGCTAATAAAGGCCGTTTCAGCAGACCGCTTACCCCTCCTGTGCCGGAACATCTAACCTTTTCCCAAGAGCTGCCGATCCTCACCGCTAGCGTTCCTGTATATTTATTTATTTATTATTTATTTATTTTACAACACTACCGCTCTCAGCCGAGAGCCTAGCAGACGGGCATGAACACTTTCTTTTGGCTACATAAATACATGTGCGAGCTACACAAAGAATGAAAAAGCAACGATATTCAACAAAATACAGAAGATAAGGTAGATAAGCTATGCAACAGAACACTAAACAAAGCAGAATAAAGTGAACAACAACCGGCGCATATCATAGTCAAAGCAAAAACATGAAGTATTTGGGAACAAACAAGTGTATACATTTTTTTTCTTAGTACTGTTAGTTTAACATAAATAAAATAGGGAACAAACATGAGAAGTCGTTAATAATTTCTTGTGATGAGCTCCAGTTGTGAAACGAACAGGAATAAAGAATTTGTCGCTGTTAATGACGAGTTAAGTTCATTCCATTCTCTGATTACTCGAGGAAAGAATGAGTACCTGAATGCGTCATTAGAAAAGGAATACTCGGTTAGCGTATGTTCGTGTTGATGCCGTATTATTCTAGATTGCGAATATGAAATGTACCGGGTGATATCAATTTTATACTGACGGTGCAGCATTTGAAACAAATTTTAGTCGACCTTGTTTCGCTCTCGTCGATAATGTGTTGAGGCCTGAGGAAGCTAAGAGACGTGAAGGTGAGTGAGTAGAACGATATTTGCTATGAATGAACCTTGCGGCTTTTCTTTGTACAGCTTCAAGTTTAGCTATGTTAGTTGCTGTGTAAGGAAACCAAATTGTGTTAGCGTATTCTAAAATAGGTTTCACAGATGTTTTGTAGGCCAGAAGCTTAATGTTCGTTGTAGCGATCTTTAGGCGTCTTTTTAGATAAAAAAGCTTTCGTAGTGCAGTAGTTGTATTATTAGTTATGTGTGTTTCCCAATTGAGGTTTGATGTCAGCGTTATCCCTAAATATTTCTGTTGCTCAACCATGGAAAGAGGCGTGCCATTAACGATATAGGTGAAATGAGAGGGTTGCTTTTTTCTTGTTACTGTCATTGCCACTGATTTATTGACGTTAATAGACATTTGCCACTGGGAGCACCACTCGGCTAGCGTGTTAATGGAATCAGAAAGATCGAGATGGTCGTTATGGCTGTTAATTTCTTTATATATCACGCAGTCATCCGCGAAGAGTTTGATTTTACACCCTATATTATTGGTTATATCGTTAATAAAGATCAGAAATAACAGCGGCCCGAGTACCGAGCCTTGTGATACTCCAGATGTGACAGGAACGACATCAGATGGCATGTGGTCAAACATAACAAATTGTGAGCGGTGTGTTAGAAAAGCTGTTATCCAAGCAGAAACTTCTCCTTTCCCGATGGCTTGCTCCACTTTTGCAATTAGCTTAGTGTGGCTCACGCAATCAAAAGCTTTAGATAAGTCAAGTAAAATCATGTCAATTTGAGAACGAGTATTAATACTAAGAGCAAGGTCATGAACTTCCTCTGTTAGTTGAGTGATGGTTGATAAGCCAGATCGAAAACCATGCTGGTGAGGCGATAGGATGTTTTCACATTCTAGAAATACTGTCATGTGTGTTAGAATGATGTGTTCTAGTATTTTGCATGAAGAGCTGGTGAGAGATATGGGTCTGAAATTGGCAACATTATTTTTGTCTCCTTTCTTGTGGATCGGTATTATTTTAGCCTTTTTCCAGTCGTGTGGTAGATTAGAAGTTGCTAGTTATTTACGAAAAATGTGTGCCAGATATCCACTGCACCACTCAGCATAATTTTTTAGGAATTCGTTTGGAATTTCGTCAGGCCCGTTTGATTTCTTGGCGTCAATATAGGGTGTTTTCTTTCTTTCTTTTTTCAGCGGCACCAAATTTTTTAAACTTGCCTGCGGCAGATAGCAGAATTCTAACCCCTGAGCTAAATTATTCGATGAGGTGGCTATTACTTCTACGAGAAATTATAATGATTAATTTATTAGGTGACATAATTACACTAATTAATTTTTGATAATTAGTTACGGCGCATATTTCAATGTAAGAATCGTAGCTATTGAGTTTGCGAGGCATGGAACGAATTCTGAGGATACTAGTTTCGAAATATGGGCCGTCAAACTTGCGATACAAATTCACTCTTGTTCCATTAACATTTTTTTTAATGAAAAAAATCTCTTCCTCATGCCATCGTCATAATTCATTAGCCCTTTTCCTCCCCGTCCCTTTTCCCCAGTGTAGAATAGCAAGCCAGAGCAAGTTATAGATCAGGCCGACCTCTCTGATTTTGTGTATATAAATCTCTCTCGCTCTCTCTCAACATCGTTTCATGCATTGAAGCACAAAATTAACCGTATGGAATGGCAATGCATTTCGTCAGACACACTGAAAATTGAAGTCTCGAAAGTGGTGTAGTCCTGGGAATCCGTTCCAAGTGAATATGCCTTGCTTAACTTACCGGATATGATTCGTAGATTGAAATATGTGCCGTAAATTATTTAAAATGTTAAATAACTTAAATGTGCTAATTATTCAATCAAGCGTCTTCATTTCTTGTAGAAGTAATGGACACCTCGTCATGTAATTTAGCTCTAGGGTTAGCATTGTGCTATCGGCCGCGGAAGGTTTAACAAATTTGGAGCAGCTGAAAATAAAAATAAAAGAAAAACTGGTATGGTGCTTCCGCAGTCTACACAGGAGCACTACAAATGCTTTTCCCATTGCCTTTTTCCCGAAATGCATCTCCCGTTCTATATTACGGGGAGTGCTACAGATGCCACTTGTAATAGCAATAACTTTTTAAAGAGGTGGAGATGGCGAATACGCTTCCAGTTAGGCACTTATCAAGTTCAGTATGCTGCGAATTACGCTTGTCCCAACTATTATATGAAATAACAATTGCTTGCTCACTTTTGTCCAACTCAGGCTTTTTTTTTTCTCAATAAGTAAATTCGCCGCTTTTTCAGGTGCTCCTGCGCAATTTTTCATATGGATTCTGCGAAAATTTCTTAACAATCATCTCCGATTTGCTTTCATTCAGAACACCTATTATTCAGCTGCAGTTTTATGTATCGCAGTATATGTGGCGACTGATACGTCTTGAAATAGAATGATAACACAAGCGCGCCGAAAATGAACACCTTTCTGGCGGTAAGGAAATATTTAAGCCACAATTGTCTCGCTTATATGAGATAATTATTGCAATTATGCAAGCGTACGTATTTAATTTCGTGTGTTTAAAGCACTGACGTGGTTTCATCCAGGTTTTCGCGGGCTGACAAGCCAGACGAATGGCGTAAGGCGAGATATTGCGAGATCAGTAAAATTGTCGTGTGGCAAGGCTTTACGAGCTCCTTACGAGGTTTACAGTCGACATTCTGCGAGATATTGGCGTGAAAACGCTTAACGCTACCTATAATTTTATACTTTTGTATTGCTATCGCAAATGGAAAAGGCAAAGTTGAATGCTTTCCGTCTACAACGCACTCATGCAGGACCCCTCTAGATCAGTCTTCGAGTATACCCGTTATCAGAATACAAGAGCCAGAATCGTACCCATTCTTAGATTTAACGTACACATTAGCGATTTAATTAAACACAAAACATGATAAGGTTACATCGAAAGCACCAAAAGGAGCTATGGTTTGTGAAATAGTAGTAATAGCAGTAACTTATTCTTAACAACACATATTTTCATGCTTCGATGTTTCAGGATGTATTTTGCGTGTTTTGATTTCCATTAGTACACCTATGTATAACCAGAACGATCGGGTCAATAAGAAACCAAGAGATAAAACAGAAAGGAAAGCTGTCGAAAAGCATGGTCAGGAAATCTCTAGCGCGCACTTATCTTGTGATAGTCGGCCACATATGTACCACGTCATCCAATGATATATCCTAACAAGCACAAAATAAGCTCTACAACTGCGCATATATTGATAAGCGGGCTATAAATTTGTGTTTCATGAATTACTTCCTAGCTCATTCGTTACGTTAAATAACCGGATCTTTCCAAGAGGGACACCTGCCAACCGTAACATCATCTACGACATCTAGTGGCTACGCCTCTCTATAGGAAGAGAACAACTTAATCTAGGCACTTCGCCAGCAGCATCAGAGGTGTTTCTCTTCTATAATTGATTATTTTATATTAACGTTTATTTTTCATTTCAATGAACGCTTTCTGTCTTTCTATTTCTCTCTTCTTCCAACATCCTGACAACGATAGGCCCGTCAGTTACTGTCTCAGCATGAGCACCTCGTTTCGATCATAAAGTGATGCGTGCCACAACAAACGGTGCATCTTAAGAGTACGTCCGTGTTCCCCCTCTTGGATCATTCTTGCTTGCCTGCCTAAGTTCAAACGTTGGCGCTGCAGTACATGAGCGAACGGACGGGAGTCCATTCTGGACTCCAATGAGCGTTCCTTATGCCCAATTCTCAGGGCGGCATCGTTTCGGCAGACGACACGGATCATGGGCGTATGCGTACGAATAGAGGTAGCCGGGAAGGCAGGGACGAAACAGAAACCTCGATGCAAGGGAGCAAAAAAAAAAAAGGAAACAAGTCGACGGCTGCTAGAGAGAAACGATAACCATTGCAGTGAAACAAAGTCACCCAAAAAGTAGAATGAGGGCAGAGAGAGAGTGCACAACATCTCGAATCCATCCATAGGCGGTGAAATGACTAAGCCAGTCGCCGGGATGCCCGCAGTAATAGTCAGGAAACAAGAAGGGCGAACACAGCCCTAAAAACAAAGCACGACGTCCGAAGCAGAAAACCGGAGGCGGGCAGCGAGGACGCTGGAAGAGCGAGGAGTATCGCAGCGATCAGGCTCCGAGTCCGTGTCTATTACTCAAGCCGGGCGAAATTGCTTCATCCCGAAGTATTTGATTAGAGACGGGCGTATATCTCGGGGAGGTGAGCTCATGAAAGAGTTAAATCGCCTCCCATAAATCAGCGGTAGGTACCGCACGCTGGCGTCGCCTTCCTTCGCATTCTTTTTTTTTTCTTTCCTGAGGGCAAGAAGAGCGGGGGAAAAAAAAATGCCCGAGGGGCAAATGCGCAGAAGAAAGAGAGTGGGTCACAAAATGACACACAAAAGGGGGCGCGTAAAAGTCGCGAAAGGAAAGAGCGCTGAAGGAGGAGGAGGTCGAGCGCAGCATGCCGGAGCGGGCCCCTGTCGGGAGTCCGAACCGTCGACGAAGGGGCCACTTGTTCCCGCGCTCCGTTCCCTTCTCGGCCATTTCGTCTTTCTGCGCCGCTTTGCACTCATTTTTCCTGGGGGCCTCCATTCGAGCCCCGGTTTGGATTCGCGTCAGCCCACGCTCGCCGTCTGCCAATCAGCATTCGTCAATCGTAGAGTAGCCTGCCTGCCTCGCACGTCCGCTTCTAAAGCAGGCCTCGAATGGCACGGAACGTTTTTTTTTTCCCCTCGTTGTTTCACTTCCTTCCCGTCCTTCACTTCTTGCTGCACGACGTTCACCCTCTCCCCCGCATTTCCTTTTTATTCCTTTCTCTCGCCTTGTTTGGCGCCGAGACCCGCCGTACGTCTTGATAACGGTGCCCGCCCCACAGGGTGCCTTGTGCCTTCCACCGTTCTATGCCCGATCCTTCTTGAAACGACTCGAAGACTGAAAGTGCTGGCCCTGCACAGGGTATCCTGACAGCATGGGGTCGCCATTCTCGACGAAAAATACAAAAAAAGATGCGGCTTGCATCAACACCGCACTGTCACATATGCCCACCCCGCCACACACTGGCAAATAATTGTCGGGAAAGCAGATAACTAAGACAGGTAAGTTGCACACTGTGCATTCTCCCTCCATTGTGCCCCTTTTAAATGTTTAAATGGTCCGCATTTAACGAGAATAAAGTCACAGCAATTACAAAAACACTGAAGTAAGTATCGTCAACAGAAACACATTTTTCTGCATTTTACACACCAGTGACACCGATGTTATGCCATTACCTGCCCTCGAACGAGCGGCCGTAGACCCACGCTGAAGAAGAAAGATGCCGAAAAGAATAAAAGAAAAAAATGCTGATGCGTATCTTTGGCACACATGTTTCTTTTTTCTTTTTTTTTTCTTTTTTTTTTACGAATTGCGAAGCGTGACGTTTATTGCATACCCCCTTTCCCCGCCGGCCGCAGCTCGGGCACCGCGCTGGGAACGCATGTAGCGCGCCGCCTTTCGTGTCAGCGCAACCGATGACCCCAGCGTGTTGGCCCTTTTGTCGGGAGTTGATTTCTCTGGTTCACCCAGCCGGGCTGCGCGCATTAGCCGAGTGTCGCCGAGCAGCGGCGTGGGCGGCGACCCTCCCCCCGCACCTGGGCGCAGGTGCACCTTATCGGCGCCGCGCTGTTCCCCGGAGCGTGAAGCAAGACAGAGGCCCCGGCGGGATCCATAACTGTCCCGCTGCTCCTAACGGGTCACCGGATGAAATGTCATTACTTAACCAGTGTCGTTGATAGAACGTCTGCGCGCGCTCCGATAGTAGGGCCCCGTAATGTATGGCTCGCTCGGACACGGCCGTAATGAGTCCCATAGCTCAACGCGGCCGGCGCTGGGGCGGCAACGAGCGCCGCCGCTTTTGCCGTCGCCAGCGGCCCTTTTATTTTACTCGATCCGCCGGGGGCTCCGCATTTGTCACCCCGAAAACCCATTCCAGTCCATCAAGCCCCGGCGTGGCTGACGGAGCGCCGCTCGCCCCGCGGGCCGAGACAGAAAACGACCCGTGCGCGCGGGCAGCCTGATGGGCCCTGGGCGTCGGCCGACGCCGCCACTTAATCCCGTTCGCGCACCTGACCGCGCAGCAGCCCGGGGCAAGCCACTGAATTCCGGCGCTGCACGTGCACGGCTGCGAGACGGCGACAGCAGGCGCAGCAAGAGCGACTGCCGAGGCCACCGCGCGCTATGTACCCGCGGCCAGCTCAACGTTGCCCGAGAAAGAAGTGCGCCGTCTTCACTCTACACTTTCTTCGTCTTTTTTCTCTGTATAACGTGCCGCAGTTCCAACCAAACACCCTTTCGCCTAAGTATGAACATCGAAGAGGCCATCAGGACCATGATCGCGATTACTCGTCGCCATCACAGAGCTGTCACCGATGCCAGATTCGTTCATATACTCGGAACATTAAAAATAAATAATTTTTGATCCGCCTAAAGGTTGTAATACAAGTATAGGCCAACAACTCTCTCCGGCTTCTCGCTCCTGCGAGGATGCCCCACGAAATCTCATGAAGATATACACAAGTTGTTTCAAACTATGTTTCGTACAGCTGTTCCGCCACTGCACCGGTCGTGATATATCCATCATGCACCAGAGAGCTCAGAAAGTGCGCTTTCCCTCACCTACGTATCTGAGGATCGACAGCACGGTGGTGCCGCCATTTTCGAAAGGAAATGCGGCTTGCATCCGTGCGTGGGAGACGTCCGCGGCGCGCTGACGCGCGTCCTGCGAGACGGCGACAGCAGGCACAACAAGAGACACGAGCGACTGCCGAGGCCACCGCGCGCTATATACCCGAGGCCATAAAGTTTAACCAAATTATTTCAATAAAGTTTAACCGATCCAATGCGGGTTGCAGCATCGCCACATTGTCACAGGTCACAGGTAAATAAATGAAACCGAACACGCAGACCCTTCAACATTCTTGTATCTCGTAAACCAACAAACATTTTTCACGTATGTTCCGATATTGTTATTTCGCCTTCGAATATTTTGATACTCGATTGACTGTTCCATTCGATACAGGCAAAACAAAAAACAATAACATTAAAAAATGTTCGTGCATAAATTCTTATCTTTTGAGGTAAAGGGTTAGATAGGCATCAGTTCAGACATAATTATATAATTTTCACAGATCATACCACAATTCTCACGCGGTGGATGCCCTTTCATAGAACAATGGATTATTCATATTCTGCCATGTCGGTGCACATGAAGTTCTTCAATAAGGAGATCGAGAAAGAAAGACAACAAAAACGTCAAACTGTCTGTGGGAAATAAACTTCTCAGAGTGATGATGCCTCGGAACGCGCCCTTCAAGGCTAAGAAAGAAAGAGTGGGTAGCACGCCAGCACACCGAGAACAGAAAACTGAAGGATAAGAAAACGGAGAGAAAGCAAGGAGTGCGCGTCATTTACAAGGCAGGCTGTGGCAATCTGTAGGGCCGAGTTACCGGGCCACTCATTACCGCCGGCATGGGCAAATTGCAGGCACACCGAGAAGTGCGAGCCGGCAGTGCGACACCTGGCGGATTGGTAGAAAGCCGCAAGAGTAATGACAGCCCTGACAGCTTAAAGGCGCGGCGCCCCTGCATTACCGTGGGAGGAGGTAGCTGACGTCAGGAGACACTTCTTAGATCTTGGCGGAAGATAGCGAAAGACAAATTGAGTTCAATTCGACGCCAGTGCCTCGGATGTATGTAGGCACGCCGACTAAGGACTCCGGGAATGCAGCTTGAATCGCTTAAGCGCGATGTTCGCCGTACGAAGGCGCACACCAGGCGTCGACACCGGGCGCTGCAGTGGTCTGGCAAGTCTGATGGGCCGTGGCCCACGCTGCTATCCCACCAGCCCTCGTGGATTCGAGCAGCCCGCAGCTATATATACTACAGCGTTTAAGTGTCTAACGTGCGCTCGGCGGCTCCTCAGATATCGAAGCCTTCCGCGCGGGTTCATATATAGGCCGAACAGCCGTTCTATATATATAGAACTACTAAATTCACGTGACGTGACATGACACGTTGTCGAAGCAGTTGCTTCGACAACGTGCTTCGAGTTGCCTGGTAACCTAACGCGAATTGTAGCAGAAGACGAACTTTCCTGCGCTCACTGAAACGGCGCTCTCTTGGTAACAAAAGTAGAGCAGCAGCAAGGAACTTGATATAGCGCGGCAATGACTCCGAAGCAGGGAAAGAACGAAACAGCGCTCTTTTGTTTGGCTCCTTGGCCATGGTAGAAAAAAAGAGGAGGAGGCGTGTTGATAGCGGTCGAGCAGACGGTTTCATCCCTTCTAATAGATACTAACCCTAAGAGAGAAATAACTTGGGCAGCATGCGTTAAATCTGGTGCTAAATTACTTCTAGGATCATGTTATCGCCCACCAGATGCCGATTCTTCTTTTAGCAGGGAACTACATGATAACATAGCACGCGCTACACAACTCTGTCCAACCGAGGTAATATATTTTTTGGCGACTTCTATTATCCTCTGATCGATTGGTCTGGTATGTTTACTATGTGTCGCGCCTCAGCAGAATTTCTCGAGGTAATACTTGACTACAACTTACCACAAGTTGTTGATCAAAGCACTCGTGGTACTAACCTATTGGACTTGGTTTTAATGACTGCACCGGACACTGCTGGACCGGTTTCTTACATAGAAGAATTTAGTGATTATAAACCTCTTAACTTCATAATTACCCTACCCTTAACATTTTCTGGTGTAACGACTAAAACTACCCAGGATAATCGAGCCAATTACGACGGAATAAACACCGAATTAGAAGTCTTTTGCAACGAACTTTTTCTACCATCGTTTGCTTCACGGTCCGTGAATGAGAATTGGACACACTTTGAACGCAAACTTTTAGAGTTAGGTTACAAATATGTGCCTGTAACCTCTATAGCAAATGATAAAACTAACCATTGGTTTACTAAACAACTTCGATCATTACGAAATAAAAAGAACCGTTTGTACAATACTACGAGACGTAATAATACGGTTTCTTATTGGAATCACTATAACGAATGCCTACAAGCCTACTGTACAGCATTAGGTGCAGCCAAAAAGAAACATTACTCTCAAGACTTGCCCTCACTTATCAGCAATAATCCTTAAAAATTCAGGAGAGTAATTTGCCCTAATAATTAAACTTAACACATCGCAATGCACGATGCAAAACAAACTCCTGTTTCTGATAAAGAGTGTCCAGTTGCTTTCAATGCGTACTTCTAATCTGTTTTTACACAAGAAGATTGTTCAAGGGGCTGTTTTTTCCAGAGCAATAATTCACCGTCATGGCACCAATCATCGTCACTGGCGAAGGAATCGCTAAGGTGATTACAAATCTTAATGTTTCTACTTCATCTGGTATCGATAGCATAAACTCAAGAATACTAAATATTACTACATATACTTTTAGTCGCATTCTGTGCCTCATTTTAACCAACCGTTATCATCTGATGAACTACCTAAGCACTGGAATATAGCAAAGGCCATTCTCGTTTTCAAATCTGGTGACAGGCACTCACCTGGTAATTATAGACCAATTTCACTAACATGCATATGCTGCAAACTACTTGACCATTATTTCTCTTATTTACTCTTACCTTGAATTCAATAACATTTTTTTCTTTAATCAGCATGTTTTCAGGAAAGGGTACTCACATGATTTGCAGTTATTTGAATTCACGACTGACCTTCACTTTAACGTGAACGCTAATGGCCAGAGGGACTGCCTCTTTCTTGATTTCTCTAAAGCTTTCGATACGGTACCTCATTGCCATTTGATTGCCAAGTTGTCTGCCCTTTCTTTAGATTCATGAACACTATCCTGGCTTCGTAACTTCCTTTCTATGCGTCAGCAATTTACAGTCGTAAAAAGCTTTTCATGTAACCTTTGTGACGTCACGTCCGGTGTCCCTCAAGGTAGTGTCCTCGGTCCATTACTTTTTTTTAGTATGCGTTGAAGGGACGCAAAAGGTTACTATTCAGTCAACGTGGACTGTTGAAATATCATCCCAGAAACCTCGAAACGCTTTTTTCGTGCCAAGGAGAGACTTATTTTAAGAGAAAATGCGTTCTGAAGCGTCCGCGTACCTCTAGCGCAGTTCAAATTGCCCGCCCTCCGATCGAGGAGTACTGACATCATGGTCTCATAGTGACGTTGCGCCATCGGTGAGCAGAACGGCGTCCGCAGACGGCGCTACGGCTTTTCTGCGTAAAACGCAAACGCGTGGCCAGAAACAGAGCCAAGACAGAGCCGACAGGAGAGCAAAAGCGGGAGTATAGTGGCTAGCGGAAGGAGAAACGCGCGACCATAAGCTGGTACTTCATTCCATGACGCAAACTTCGACGCTCGTCGCAATGGACCCTGACAACGACAGATTGGCTCGAGATGGTGGGCTCAACTCCAGCGATTTGAGCACTGACGAGCGCGACCTGCTGCTGAGGGCTCGCGCTGCCGGCGTCGTTGCGTACTACGACGGTGGCCTCGACACCGGCTCTCCGGAGCGGGAAAGCAACGAGGGCTTCCCACGACATCACATGGACGTGGCATTCTCGCTGCTTCTTCCAAATGAAAGTTTCGCGAGCCAGCAGAACCCTCACAGCACGACGGGATAATGAAACTACTGAAACTCCAAAGCGTGCCCGGCGCAGAGTCGAGCGCGCAGAGTCGAGCGAAAACGAAACCTTTCGACCACCCATATTACTGAAGGGTAACGTCAAAATATTATTTTTTCTTAGAATCGAATAGACGTAGACAAGTAGCATTTTTTTTCGTCTTATAATCGAATGAAATGATATTTTTAATACGGGTAGTTGAGTATTGGTAACACAAATTATGAGGAGTGCTTTCGTCATCGGGCTAGTACCGGAATGTCTCTGGGGGGTCTCAAATCGTGTCATGCATTTACATCAATTTCTCGGTTACTAAAGCTCTGTTCGCGATTATATTGACGCCTTAGACGTTCTAGAACATTGCTCTACCACTTTAACTTGAGTTTATGGTAACCTTCAGTGTCCCTTTAAGACTTACCTTCAAACTGTCTTCCTCAATTAGGTTGTTTGCTGACGACTGCATCATCTACTGCACTATTAAATGTTTCGATGACAATTCTACTCTCCAAAATGACCTTTATCTTATTTACAGTTGGTGCAAAACATGGCAGATTCCCCTTAATGCCACTAAATGCAAGTTAACTTTGTTTAGCCGCAAACGCACAAACATGGTGTTTCACTACTCTATTAATAATACCATAATTTGCAATACTCCTTCGTACAAATATATTGGCGTCCATCTTGTACCTGATCTTTCCTGGGCTGCACATATGCCTGGGCCACGTGCACTAAATCTTCTAAGTCCCTCAGTAACCTGCGTAGAAACTTGCGTAACACGCCTTCTAAAATACAGAAATTATCATATCTAACCTATGTTCATCCGCAACTAGACTTTCCTTCATCCACGTGGTCACCATATCAGGAGTACGTTATCAGCATGTTGGAAGCTGTTCCGAATGGAGCCAGCAGCACCTAGATAGCGCAAGGCCTTTTCACTCCAATTCATGACATCATGTTACCTGGCCGGACTGCCATAGAATCTAATGGGGATGCTCTAGAGTAGGCAACAATAAGCAACAGCTCGCCCTTCTAGTTATGGAATTCGTCGAGGGATCAAATACATGAATAATAACTGCATTACCATTGCCAAAGGTGCTGCGAAGGAATTCTTCAACGCTACGCACTGTCAAGACAAGTAAAATATGTATTTTTCATGAAAGAATATACTCGTTTCTCCCAAAAATTGTGCCAGAAATAATTGATATCAATGCTACCATGTTTTTTGTCTATTTAATCAGTAAAAAATATATCACATGAACTTTCGAACTATATCAGTTCGAAACCAGCAAAGCAGTGCATGCCGCTGATCTGAAAAATGTAAAGTCCATGAAATCAACAAGTAGAGGACAAATATTTGAATGAAACTTTATCGATCAAGAACCTCGTTTACATTTTTGCACGAATGCAACGGCCAAGGAAAAATCTTCCAATGTGTTCCACAGGAGCAGCTGTCACGGGTCGTGTATTGTGAGTAATTGCACCGAGATTATAGTCGCAACAGAGAGCACATATAGAAAGCAGGAGTTCTGCAAAATATACCAGGGCGAGTCAACTGAAAGTCAGCCAACTTTATTTAAAAGTAGTCTCCATGACAATTTACTCATTTGTCCCACTGTCTAACGAGTCGCATGATTCCCGTCTCATAAAACACTTTGGGTTGCTGCTTCAAAAAGTATCTAACTGACTCTTTCACGTCATCGTCCGACACGAATCTGGTTCCTTGAGCTGTTTTTTTAATTGCCCCAAAATGTGGAAGTCGCAAGGCGACAGGTCTGGACTGTGTGGCGGATGTTGCAGCGTTGCCCACTTGAACTTTGCCAGTTTTGTGTTAACCACATCAGCGACGTGGGGACTGGCATTGTCGTGGAGCAAGATGACCCCATTCGTCAATTTTCCACGTCCTTTGTTCTTGATTGCGACACGCTGCCGATCCGCCGTTTCACAATATCGGAAACGGTTCAGTCTCTCCAGGTTTAGTAAATTCGATCAGTAATGGCTCCTAACGATCGGAAAAAAAAGTGAACAACACCTTTCCGGCGGAAATGACGGCCTTTGCTTTCTTTAGAGTGGTGAATTCGAATGTTTCTACTGTAAGCTTTGCCGTCGTGTTTCAGGCTTGTAGTAGTGGCACCATGATTCGTCCCCTATTACAACTGCAGAGAAGAAATCGTCACCCTCATTGTGATACCGGATCAGATGAGTCAAGGCAGCGCCGAACCTCTCCGTCTTCTGGCGGTGGTTCAAAATCTTGGGCATCCATTGCGCACACAAGAGCCGATAACCGAGATGTTCATGAATTATGGTGTGAACTGAACCGTGACTGATGTTCACACGATCTGCCAGTTCATCGATGCTTATCCTCCGTTCTTGTCTCATCAGTTCATTAACCTTTGCAATTGTGTTGGGGGTGACTGCATGGTGGCTTTGGCCCGGTCTTGGATCGTATTTGCAACTTTCACGTCTTTCTTTGAACCATTTGCTCCAATGCTTCACAATGGCCAATGAAATACAATGTTCAACGTAAAACACAGCCATACGGCGACTAATTTCTTTTTGGGAAACACATTCAGCTGTCAAAAACCTAACGACACCACGCTGTTCAACCTTTAGAGCGCCCATTATGTCACGCCACCATGTTCAACCCAGTGTATGAGAGCATTAAAGAACATTTATTCTCACACCTGCATGTCACTTTTGTAAACGAGAGATGCATGTGTGCTACGCGCATGCCTCGCACATAATGAACGAACCATTATTGCGCGGGATGGGTTGGCTCACTTTCATTTGACTCTCCCTCGTACATTAGAAATGAGAAGATACAATGAAATATACAAATGCGAAGATACAGCTTGATAAAGGGTAAAAAAGTGTCACTGGAAACAAAGTTCACTGCACGTATACACAAAACCTCGCAACAATATATTTAAATATACGTAAATGTCTCCAATAAGTATACGTATCTAAGAAAAAGTCACTGTGTATAATGGGTCAAACAAAGCAAATAAACATGTTGCGCCATCACAGATTCACAGATCAAAGAATCCTAATGCTCGCCCCCCCCCTCCTTCCTCCCCCTGACGTATCGCGCGGGAAGGAAGGCCGCGTGCATCTTCCACGCTTTTCTCCCTTGTGCACACAAGACTGAGCCACCATCGTCGGCTCACCCAAGACACCACCCCCCGCTCCCCCACCCTTTTATTAGCACATAGAGCATGCGGCGCGGTCTTGATGTTATCGCCCCTGGACTTCATACGAAACATGAGGGTGACGGCGACGGCAGGAATGCGCCTGCAGTGTCCATATAATTGTTATCGCAATAAATAATTAGAGTATCCGGCAATAGAAGCGTTCGCGGCTCATCACTTTCCGCAAACGAAGAAGTAACAAAATCGAACTTTCACCATGCGAAGCTTCGCTGCGTCGCAACAATGTCTTTTTTTTCTTTTGTGGGGCGGGGGCACCGAAATGAAAAAAACCGAAGGAAAGCATGGTGGCCACAATCGAATGCCTACTTTGGGCACCTAATGTGGCTACCTAAGGAATATGGAAGAAAACGTGAGACGCTCGGTCCACAGAGAACCATCCGCATACTGCTAGGTATCCTACATCGGCGAGACAAGACTTTCCGGAGAGGTTGCCGTCAAGTGAGCGCGTTGCAATCCATCGAGTTCGCAAAGTGATGGCGGCGAGCGACCATTGTTTCTTTTTCTCGTCTGCTAGCCGGAAAGCGTGTAAAACTCTGCCATGATCCACTCGGCTAGAGAAAAACGAACGCGAACCAAAGAGGCCACGCGGTGGTCGGGGCAACACGAGAAAAACACATGCGCTCTGGCTGGCTCTGGCAGCCTGTGGGTAGCGAGTATAAGAAAATTGAAGAGGCTCAATGTGGGTCCTCGCAAATATAAGTCAAACAACAAAAAAATATTAAGAACGTATATATATATAGTTACCTTTGCTGGCGTTAGTGTCTTGACATGGATGCGTTTGGCGCAGGTGAAAAAAATTTTGAAATTGTTTTCTGTGACACGACGTCACAAATAAACCACCACAACGCTTCATCTCATCTGACCTCGCTGCATGCTTTGTCAACTTGTCTGATAGTGTGTTGATTTGGCTTGTCTCGTCGTATGGTGTGATGTACGACTTTAGAAAAGTTAATGGACCTTTGGCGTCAAATGTTTATAAGAACATGAAACTCAGAAAGTTCTGGAATTGAAAACTAAAGCACGACTTTGGAAATGTCAATGCATGTTTCGCATCAAAAGTTTATGAGAACTTTACACCCATAAAGTTTAGGAATTGAAATCCATGCGCTCCGTAGATTCCGCGTATCCGCGATATGCCGCGATGAGCCCGCTCGTCATCAAGACGCCCCTGAAACTTTTTTGCATGGATGGGGCTCCTTGCGTTTTGCGACTCCCGGTGCATGGGTGTTGCCACGAAGTCCAACCAGAGTTCGCAATGATTGCGCCGAAGCGTCTTTTCGAGCATGAAAAAGACCCCCCCCCCCCCCCATTTCTAGACAAAATCCAGAATTCTTTCCGGCGCCGGGGGTCGTTTTGGTCGGTGCTGGGGCTGAAGCCCCATAGGACCCCCCCCCCCTCCCCCCTCTGGCCACGCCCCTGCATGCCCATATTTCCAGCATGTTTAATCTGCAGTCATGGATGGCAGCTCGTTAGAGTAACCTGTAGTGAGCGTACTACACTTGCAGGTCGTAGAAGCCAACTTCCGCGATATCAAATCATTAAATACGTTGTTATTCCCCGCTGCATACCGAAGCTTTTCCATCGATTAGCCTGTCCCCCGTCGTCACGAAACAAAAAACTACCCATGCACGCAGAAACCCGGTGGTGCAGCGAAGACTCGCGAAGGCAGACCCTCGGCTTCGCTTACTCTTCTCGCTCAGGGAAGACTGAATTCAGAAAAACAATGACTTTATTCTTTGTTTAATAGAAGCGTTTATCTCTCTCTCTCTCTCTCTGTCTTTTAGAAAGAGTGAGAGAAACAGTTATCTTTTTCTGCGACACATTATTCTTCGCGCCGGCAGACATCACAAATTTAGCGATAATCACTGCTTTAGCAAAATTTGGCCAATTATATTCACATTCATTACCTTAGAGAACATATTAAAACTGCAGAAATTGAACAAGTGGTCCAGGCACGTCTATTAAGTTGGAATCCCGAGGTTAGCTCAATAGTTGCCCGATATGTATGGATAGGTTTCCAGCGAGATGCACTATAACGTTCTACTTATTTTCCCAGAACGCATTTCCTTGCGCACTGCGGGACAAAACCATGTGGAACATAAATGTATATTGCGGCTATTTGCGGGACGAATAACTCCAAAGTGGTGGTAGCAACAGGTTTCCAACTAAGTACACGTGCCTTAGCAATATGCAAATGACTTGGAACAATTAGAATAGTGAGCACCTAAACCAGAAAAATCGAAGGATATCGGAACAAAAATTATTGTGCGCAAAACGTAACTAGCGTTCACTGAATTGGGAAGGAAACAAAATCTCGTGAAAACTCGTCAGGCTCTCGATAAGTGTGCTTATCTGAGCCAACGGGTCAGAGCATGCCCGGATCAGAAAAAGAAAAGTTTCAGGTCAATAAAAAATGAGTTTGAGCCCTATATGGCAGGCATTCTCAAGTCATGTCGTTGGAAAGAAAATTATGTAGGTATAATCAATGTACCCTACCAGCGGGAGCATATGGAGAAGAAACCTGGGAGACAAAAAGTAAAAGAACTATACTGGCGCGCAGGCAACCTTGTGTGGCTATGAACGGGAAGCTACAGGGGCGATGCGCGCGCAAGAGCGCTCATGAAAAGGTTCCGCATTCTCACTGGCGCTGTCTAGGCGAAAAAACAACCATCTTAAATACAACAGCAAAATGGGACAAAATACCCAACTAACTGTAAAATTCGATTGATTTTTTCTGCTTTTAAATTTCCCCGTTTAATTAGGCTAATTCGAAACCTCCGCAGGTTGCAGCTACGCTGATTAGGTGTCAAAGAGGTGTTGAATTCCGGTATATGTGTCAAAAAAACTCTTGCACTTTCAAATTCCGCCGGAATGCTTGGCACAGTAAGACATGCGCAGGACCTCTGCCTTTGTGGCTTCTCCTTCATTGCCACAGACTTGAAGTAGTTCGCGAGTATGAGGACCGAGCTATGCGAGCCATGTCGACGAAGAAGATTTGCTCTTGCGTTAGGAGGCAGCACGGGTTAGAAGGAAAACGGTGATAGCTGATATTCCAGATGTGATTATCGTGATTAAAAGAAAGAAGTAGAATTGCGCAGATAGTGTAATGCGCATAGCAACTTAACCAATGGTTTCTATAGTTTGCGGAATGTGTGCCAAAGGGAAGATAAATGAAGTCAAGATAATTTTATTTTTTTGGCTAGTTCGTTGGTGCTCGGGGAAGACATTGTAGCACAAATAAAACAGACGCAAAGAACATAAGACACAAAGTAGCGCCTGCAGTGTCCACACTTTGGTTAGGTCGTATATCGTGACTGGGAAATGTTCAGGCCTACGATGGAGTCGGCATACGCCGAACGGGGTAAGGGGAGATCGCCGGGGCAGGCTTTCTTCCTGCTGTGGACGTAAACAGCATATCATATTGACCGCAAAAAAGACGGGGCAGAGGGAGAGAACACATAAAGAGCACGGGCGGTAACTTTCAACTGTTTTATTCACGGCAGCCCGTGGGCATATATAGGCAAAAAGAACATGCGCAGATCGCAGCAAACAAGAATACACATCAGCTTAGCGTGGCAACCAATTATCAAAAAAATCTATTTCCGATTGAAACAACCTAATGGAGGTATCGCTAACGCAGTGTTCGCCTTTCTTTTTTATGTGATAAGCCTCCATCAGTTCACGTGCAGTCTGGTCATGGCTTTTCCCCAGAATCTAAAAAAAAGAAAAAAGAAAGGCGGAGACTGTGTTAGCGATACCTCCATTAGGTTGTTTCAATCGGAAATAGATTTTTTTGATAATTGGTTGCCACGCTAAGCTGATGTGTATTCTTGTTTGCTGCGATCTGCGCATGTTCTTTTTGCCTATATACGCCCACGGGCTGCCGTGAATAAAACAGTTGAGAGTTACCGCCCGTGCTGTTTATGTGTTCTCTCCCTCTGTCCCCGTCTTTTTTGCGGTCAATATGATATGCAGTAAATACCAACCAGGCCAAAGTGAAGTTCTTCTGGGACGTAAACAGATTGAGGATGACGAGTCACGCCTGAAGGACTGACAGCACTAATTCCGGCACATTTGAAATGTGTACCTGAGTAATTGATGAAACAGCTTAATGCTAAATCGCTTAATTAGTCACTTAATTAAACAGTCAACCTACGCGCTTCTCAAACTATTTTTGACAACCGCCCAAACGCGTGGTACATGCAACCTAAAAAAAGATGTCCTCTTTATGCCTACTGCGCTTTTTTTTGCCGACACCGAATATATACACGAGACAAACGCACACTCACTCACTCACTCACGAGTGAGTGATATTAAGTGAATCACTAATAGCCTGCATTGTTATTAATGTTTGCCCGGCGGACACACATGTGGGATACATACGCACATTATTAACAATGATTTATCAAAAAACTAGGAACAACTGTAGGAACTGAAAAATATCCACCTGTTTTCAGATCTCAGTGACTTCTTCAGCCACAATTTCCCCTGCTTCGGGAACTCTTTTGAATAAACTTGCTTGAAGCAAGTGTCCCTCTAGTATATGGCGATTTCTGCTGTCACAAAAGAGCGAGAAAAGTACAAAGGTATCAACAAAACTTGTTTATTGTATGCATATCTTTTTTTGTTGCAATCCTGCGCTGCCACACCTTACAGACCCTTTAACACTTTTTCGCAAACAATCAATTTTTAATGACTTCACGCAACATTCGTAAAACAGCAGAAAGAGCAAAAGTTCAGATGGTTTGATAGGTATGTATCGCACATAAATATCAAAACGCGATAATTTTTTTGCATAATTCACCCTCACTTGAATGTGATGCAGTGGCCTAGAATCTAGCCCTCGACCTCTTGCTAAGCAGCAAAACGCCATTCTAATTGAGCCACCACATTGAAGTGCACGAAGTACTAGCGGATTCAGCGGGCCTACGAAAAGAGCGGCTTTATACGGCACATATCCATACAAAAACGGGGCTTTAAGGGACTTAATTCACTGAAAACAAAAACTAAATGATGACTGAAACGCGCACAGTGGGGTATCAGGACGCCACGCTAGAGGGCTTGGTAGTGTACATTTGACCGCCTGTAAGGATCTTTTTATCGTTCACGTAATGATAGCTCTGTAAATAGGCGAGGATATATCTGTTTCTTGCGAAAATAACTAACGCTAAGGGCTCGCTTTGTCAGAAACATTTTTTCCCACCAGAGAGAGAGAAAGAATGAAGCGGAAAGGCAGAGAGGTTAACCAGATATGAGTCTCCGGTTTGCTACCCTACACTGGGGATGGGGGATAGGGGTTAGAAAGATGACAGAGAGGAAAACGCAAAAAAGGGGAAAAAAAAACAACACGCACATGGAGACACGCAGACAAAAGGCGTTCCAGTTAAAGTCGTTCACACAGACCGGTAGATCGCAAAAAGCGCAATAGCGCTTCACGGCCTTCTTCTGTAACGGTAGGTCCTTTCGATGTTGTGGAATTCTTTTTTCAGATAGCGGTTGGTCGTCCAGTTGGTCAAGTTCGTGGCGAAGGCATGCCCTCTGTGGTCTGTACTTCGGGCAGGCGCACAAAATATGGCCAATTGATTCTTCATGGCCGCAGTGGTCACAGGTTGGGGTGTCGGCCATCCCTATGCGGAATGCATAGGCTTTGGTAAAGGCGACGCCCAACCAAAGTCGATATAGAAGGGTGGCGTCTCTACGGCGAAGCTATGATGGCGCTCGAAGACTTAGTGTGGGATCAAGTGAGTACAGAAAGTGCAAATTTCATATAAGTGCCGTATTATCGAAAGCCTATGATTACTAATACAATCTTGTGAGGTGTCGTAGAACACAGGGGTGCTGGCTGCACTCTACTAATTATCGTGAGAAAGTAGGCTCACTCCATGTGAACAAAAGCCCAATATCAGAATGTCAGGATTTCGCTGCAGTCAATTATTCCCGTCGACGTTTATATATAGTGTCGATCACGGGAATCAAGGAAACATTTGTGCTGTATAAATGACCGATAATACGCATCGGTAAGCACGCAACGCGTGCTGGGATTTCTGGGACGACCGCTCCATTTTATCAAAGAATAGGAAATTCAGAGACAAACTGAAAATGTTTGACGAGCAGGCTTCGTGGCAGAGGTGGACACCAATGCGAATTTTAGTCCTCATAGTTGCACTACTAAACTGATCATTGAAGATCTTTGGGATAATGTTTTGATAGCAGGATCTATGGCACGTGGCTAACTATGGTGCCTTACATACTATATATGCCACAACATGTTGGATACTTGAATCGCTTGTGAGTCTATTTTGACACTTTAAGCGGTTCACCGTCCACACTCTTCGGAACCAAGGCAGGCTCCATAAATACTTCCGAACAGAGCACGCCAGCAGTATCAAGGGTTTACTAAACCGAATGGAATGATGACCACCGTAAGTGGTTCCACCTTTCCGCGCACAACCGCAACAGCGTTCATATCCTCGCGGAGTACATATACCCGGAGTCTTCCATCAACACCAGACCTGACATCCACAGCAGTCATAAAGTTTCTGCGAACCCTTATTTCTATCAAGATCTTCGTACGGAGTACATAAACAAGACGCACTCGAGTGGCGCTCTCATGTTGCAGGTGGTGCGCGCGGGAGGCAGCCGCGAAGCGGCAGTTTCGCCATGGCCCACAGCACAGTTGCGGGCTAGGTCGACGCAAACACAGAAGAAAGGAAAAATAAAAGCGGGTGGAGAGGAGAGGGCGGCTGGGTTGAGTCCGAGAGAGTAGACCGTCAGTAGATAATGGCCAGATTGCGCGAGAAATATAACCCCGCGTCTCTTTCGTGGAGAACAGCACAAAGGAATTAGTGCGACGTGCACAACCGTTCGCACTGCATGTTTCAAGCGCGCAAACAACAACGTGTCGACAGAGCAAAACAAATTCGAAAAAAAAAAACAATATAGCTGAGAGGTAAAGGGAAAGAAACAGGGGGAAAGGGGGACATCAAAACGAGCTCCAGGACAGGAGCTAACACCCCCAAATGGGACGAGAGTTCGACAGACTCGCGCCCAGAGGACAGGGCACCGATAGCAATATGTAAAAAAAAAAAAATAGTAGAAGAAAGGCATGGTATAAAAAAGGTAAAACGAAGCAAGCACTGACCACAAGCAAGAAATGAAAACAATCGCAAGCTATAATCGTGCCCACCCCCACCCACCCGCTCGCCTTCCTCCACGTCTGCGCAAAATTTATGGCCAACACGCCTTTGGAAATAACGCTTAGGATGAATGTCTTAATTAAGACAGGAACCACCTTCTCGCCACCTGCAATCCTCCTCCTCCACACGAGTAACGCATGCGAAGGCAAGAAAGCAATGCGAGCGAGAACTCGCGCGCACCGAGAGTAGGTGAAAATAAAGGACGCGGATAAAAGGACGCCATGCGCGCGCGAAGCAGCAAAAGGAGCGGAGGAGGAGAGAGATCGGCAGACGCGAGCTTGCGGCGTCGTATAAACATTGTTTGGGAGACTGCGCGAAGGGAAAACGGGGGAGTGGAAGAAGTGATCACGTCGGTGCGCGCATATACGGTGTAGCGCTTGTTTTAAGATAATCACGACCCAGAGCGGCCGGCCTCTCCCCGACAAAGAACAAAAGGATGTGCGGTGGACGCCCCCTCGACTGTGCGTCAGCGATATTTATGGGGTCCCAGAGCGGAGGAACACCTTTCACGGCTCAAGCGGGCGCAGGAGAAGAGACGCGCCGTTTTTGAGGATAGCTCACGTATACGGCACAGGCTTTCACGTCTCGCTTTAATGTTCCCCTAGCCGGGCTCTCGGCAACCTCGTAATGCGGCCGCTGTGTTTACATCCGTCCACGGCTGAGTTCCTAGATAGACGACTGACGATAACTCAAGTCGCCCGCGAATGAGCAAGAGCCGCCTCTCGCATGGGCCAGCCAGGCAAAACAAAGGCGCTCGTTGAGGGGCCCCACGTCGCACTAACCGCCTCTTTCGAGCTCTTTTTAGTTATTCATTTCACTCCAACATGGCAAAACGTGACGCGCCGGTCACACCACGGGCGGTCCTAATTACCGCCGTGTGATTGGCCGCATCACAATGCCGACTCGAGACAACAGCGGACGGCCGGAAGGGACGTGCGTTCAGCACCCAGGCGCGACCGGAAGTCCGTTGCTGATGACGTCAAACAGTTTCGACAGTTCTTCAACAGGGAGGCAAAGCTTGACCGGCATCCCAGATCCTGTGTCCATCTTGCATGAAAGCAGCACATCTAAGCAACAGGTAATTGGAGTAATTGGTAATTGGAGTAATTGGTAACGGGTAATTGGACTAAGTAATTGGAACGCGAAAGTAGTCGCCGCGTTAGCCCAGAGCATGGCTATGGCTCAGCTCAAAATCGCAATATGTCAATCCCGGCCGCTGCAGCCGTAATCCGATAGGGCCCAATGCAAAAACGCCCGTGTACCATGCATTGGGCGCACGGTAAAGAACCCCAGGTGATCGAAACTAATCCGGAGATCGCGGTTGTGGCACGCAAGATATCATAATTTATTCTCTCTCTCTTCATTCCTCTTTTTCTTTTCTTTGTTTCTTTCATTTTTTCTTCTCTCTCTCTCTCTCTCTCTCTCTCTCTCTCTCTTTGTTTAGCATGAAAGGAACACTGGGGGACGGCAGGACAGACGCGCACTTGATCAGGTCTGTCCCACAAATGTCTATGTCGCGATTCAACTATCCTCGTTACAAAACAGCCCGCTCCAAAGAGTCACTTGATCTCATTTCTAAGAAATACAGTTCGATACACGACCATCACACGTCTGTCTCACCGGCATCTCGTCGCCCGCGATGTGAGCCTTGCCGCGTTTCGGTGTTTATGCCGCAACTGTCAGACCGAGGAAAAATGTTTCAGGTGTCAGTGTGCTACGCGCTAGGTGATTTGTTCATTCCATGTGGCCCGCTTCAGAAGATCAAACCGATAATGACAATGTTTGCGCACATGTAAGAGTCTTAAGTAGACCCTGTTTCCGTAGACGAGCGTTTCTATCAGCCAGAAGCCCCGTTGTCCACCAACTGGGACAGCTCTCCGTTCCGCATTTCGCACTTTGTGCTTAAAGTCGTCGCTCGCGATGTAAAGGCCGTGACGCACGGTGTCTGTGCATACCTGCTCAAGTGGCACGAACATTCGGCGACAATGGAGCGTGGGGGGGGAGACCCGACTAAATTAGCCAAGCGGCGTGCAGGCGCGGCGGCGCACCTTGGTTCGATCGCGCGGCGACAGGGCGATTGGGGGGCGGCCGCTGCGCGCGCGCAATCAGCGGCCGTCGCTGGCGTGATGGAATCCCATCGGCCGAGCGTCAGCCCAACTGCCCCCTCAGATTTATCGCCGCGGATGGCTCGCCCATAAACAAAGCTATTAATCTCGAAGCAGCGGTGACGCCAGGGCCTCGGCGCGCCGCGAAGGGAAGAGACGCGCGAGCAGCCCGGACTACGTTACCGGTAATGAGCGCCAATAAATCACGCCGCGTTAAAATAAACGCTCGAGCCTGTGGTGGCTCCTTTGAAGCGCGCGCCTCCTCCGCGGCCGGAATTATCTGGAGCCGGGCGTCTTGGGCCGCTCTTGCTGCTTGCCATGTGTGCCTGCTTGGCGTTATTACCATTATCTCCTCTACTAATTTTGAGGAACAGGATGCGCTTCTGCCCCAGGAAATAACTGCTGCCTCGGAAAATGATTACAACATCTAATAAATCTCGCCTCCGCGCGCGGTTTCAGTGATAAAGGAATGGTGGCTGCAACGGGAAAAAGCCAGGCGCGCATAAAGATTGCCAGGCGCCGTCGTAACGAGATCTTTGACCCGCGACCGATGGAGGGGCGACCCGCAGTCGCGTCGGCGCTCGCCGCACGGTGCTGATCGCGCGGCCGGTTTGCGCGCCAGCAAGGGGTCACGCGAAACGTAAAGCGCCGGCAAAACGTGCATTGCTTAGACATTTCCGAGCTGCGTGTTCCAATTTGTCGTAGCCAGACCGGCACTGGCCTTACATAAATATACATACATGTGCGCGCGCGTGCGTGTGCGTGTGCGTGCGTGCGTGCGTGCGTTACCACTTCACCAGAAAAGTTGTCAGTGAGCGCTCGTGTGTTATCGTACTTCGCCCATCACCGAATATGAATACAAGTTGTCTGACGAAGTAGTAAATTCCGTGCTCCGAAAACTCCACACCGCATAGTGGCACCGGGCACCAAAGGGGCATCGCGCATCAAAGAGATACCGCAATGTGTTCACACGACCAGACGATAGTTGTACAGCAGCACACTGCATACACCCAGGTGTATTATGGAGGCACAGGCCATGAAGGTGAAGACACGTACAGTTAACATAAAGAGCAAACCGTCGCGCCACCTCCAAGCTCCTTTTCCGAGTGAAAGCTGAAGGTCGAGCCATCTTCAGGCCACAGAAACAAAATTAAATATTTACAGAAGCCATGACGCAGAATGAGATGATGAACAGACTTATCGGTTTTGATGGTGCGACAACCGGTATCCATTACAGGATACTGAGACGTGGTGAAAATTCGAAAGTGCTGGAGATAACTGTGGACTAGTGAAGTCTTTTGAATGCCAAGGCTGTTCCTGGAGTGGGACTAACAATTACTGTGTGGAGAACGAAAGGGAGAGAGAGAGAAGTCATAAGGGGAAAACCAAGTAGGTTAACTAGCCTGAGTCCGGTTGGCTACCCTGCACTGGGGAAGAATGGCAGTGTGATGTTCCCCGCTACTGTTGAATCTCGAAGGCTACTCAGGTTCCCTATGCCAGTGTGACAGTTCACTGGTTCAGTAGCTTCGATACTGTTCTCTGACGCCTAATAATTAAATTTAATTATATAAATTCTGTGGTTTTAGGCACCACAACCACGGTATGATTATGAGGCCAGCCGTAGTGGGGGACTCTGGATTAATTTGGACCAGCTGTTTTTTTTTTCTTTTTAACGTGCACTCCAATGCATGTTACACGAGCGTTTCTGCATTTCGGCCCCCTCGAAATGCGGCCGCCGCGGCCGGGATTCGATGCCGCGCCATCGGGCAGCGCAACGCCATAGCCACTACGCCACGACGGCGGGTACGCCTAATGATGGTGGTGCACACTGGTTCTTGCCGATAAATTTGTCGGATAATAAAAAATGCAAAAGCTCCCATTTTAACTGCTACGACGTCACCAGAAATTGGCATTGCGTTAAGAAAATAAACATTTCCACTCGGAAAGTACTTGCAATTCGTTTTTTTCTCTGCTCATAGAGTCCTTTTCACATGATCAAATTCAGTTGGCGAGATGTACCCATGCCTCGATTCACGAGAATAAGCAGCCGGTTAATAGTTCATTATATGAAAAGACAGAGATAGATAAATAAACAAATAACAGGTAAATAAATAAAAGGGAAGTAAGATGTGTTGACTTTATCCGCCGCCATGACATCGCGGAGAAGCTGGTGCATCAGGCATCCTCATACATTTTACATGTATCCAAACAGGACAAAAGTTCAACGGAAGGTGGAAATTTGAAGGGATCAGCAGTAGTTGAACAAGGAATGGCGTTGAAGCGAACGTTTCGATAACGGGACTTGATGAAGGCCCTGACGAAGTCCCCTTGCGGAAACATTAATAATATTTGGGGTTTTACGTGCCAAAACCCCTTTCTGATTATGAGGCACGCCGTAGTGGAGGACTCCGGAAATTTTGACCACCTGGGGTTCTTTAACGTGCACCTAAATCTAAGCACACCGGTGTTTTCGCATTTCGCCCCCATCGAAATGCGGCCGCCGTGGCCGGGATTCGATCCCGCGACCTCGTGCTCAGCAGCCCAACACCATAGCCACTGAGCAACCACGGCGGGTTGTTGCGGAAACATTGGCTTCAGCGACATTCCTTCTTGTTCAACTAGTGCTGTGCAATATACATGTTACACAGCATGCCCTTTCTTTTGCAATGATAGCTTTGTTGAACTGTTGGCAGGTTCGAAACGATGCATGGTGTCGAACGTAACCAATATTGCGGATAGGCTCGAAAAAAAAAAAAAGAGAGACACCGGTATTAATGTACGAGTTTGGCCCAGCCGCTTTATAGTAATAAAAAGTTGTTTTTTTCGCTCGTTCAGAATCTTCTTTCTTTCGTTGACAGACAAGGAGGCAGCCTAGCACTGCCGCAAAGCTGCGCCAACTACTCAATAAATGTGGTATACGTCACATAGAACAGCCACACCCGCAAGATACACAGAGACAAAAGCTCATGGGCTGGAAACGTGGGCAGAAAAGGATGTTAGTACGCCTATACTAATCACCGGTGCCACTGTGGTGTCATATGACTAAGAGCTAAAGGTGCGTTTCTAAGTTTTAGCACGCGAGCTTGAAAGGGACCGAGTATACCTAACCTATGGTAGCCCACAGATGGCTCGCCATGTCTCTGGCTTGGATTGGCGTGGCTTAAGGCAGCATGCATACGCCAGCACACGCTCTTCTTCGATCGTGGTAGCTCGCGCTTTGAAGTGATTGAAACACTTACACAAATGCACGAAGGCGCAAAAACGCTTAGATTTATTGCATGCAAGCGCGCGAAATAAACAACAGCCTAAAAACGCATGTCCCTTGTTCGACCCGCCTTCTTCAATAGCGAGAAAGTGTACATCATATACAAGAACCACAGGCGTTTATGGTAAGCGTTCACTGTGTCTTATGACGTCAGTTATTTTGCGTCATACCGCAAAATATGTACCGACTAACGGAAGCCTCAGTACTATTGCAAAACGCTCAAAGACAAAGTCTAGAAACGCATGAACAATTCTCGGACCCTTTCGGCTAGCTCTCTCATGCTCGCGGGATCTCGCGTCTTGAGACGACTGAAACGCTCATTCACGTTCACAAACGCACCAAGGCGTTACAACGTTTCTATAACTCTTTTTCGACCCCTTTACGATAAGCCCGGATCGCTTGGGGGCTAAAGAAATCTCACAGCTTCAGTTTCCATATCTGATTTCTAAGCCGCGGGGTGCCACCTGGTTTAGCGGTGTTTCACGACAACCCGTCATATATCTGTCGTGAAAAAACGCACATCAACGGCAGATATACGGGCCGAGTTTGGTAGCACTCTCAGTTTAATCTAGTTTGTGACCACTGCAGCCGCGAGGAGGTTGGGTTAAAGAGGAACCGCATGGGTGCTGCGTGGACTCCAGCTACAACCTGCCTATGGGATCCAGACCATCGATCAGCCTTCGGCGCAACTTGTTCCTTCTGCCCTTGCCCAGCTGCCCGCACAAGTCCATCATATCTCTTCTGGTGGACCTGGTGGTATGTGGCACCGAATCGCACTTATCAAGGTGACACTACCTGTGAAAAGTGAGACTACACCAACGTCACTCACCCGACTACCATTTGTAGATCTCTCTGGATCTATGGTCCACACCATATAGATTCCTGTTAGACGTGATCGGACATAAAGTCTACAGAACATAAAGTCTACATGTACACATATAGCATGCATGCTTCCCAGGTTTTATGCCGCAAGGCAAACTTTCGAATTATATATTAAAAAAGATAACTTTCATTAGTTATGTAGCGCTCACCAAGCTCAGCTACCGCGGTCACTAAGGTTGGTTCAGAATGAAACAGGCCTAATTTACTATTCTTTTTTTTTTGCTTTTTTTCTTACCTATATGCAATTCCGCTTATCGTACACGTCACATTCATGCAAATGCGATGGCATTGAAGGACTAGGCTGCCTACGGGTGACCTTATGCTTATGAGCTCGCACACAAGGGTATATACTGTGTCAAAAGTGAGAACACGTTGCGTGGATTTCAACCGTTAGAAGGAACTATAGCCGATGGCGTCACTTCTGGTCTCTTCATCCTTGTATCTCTCGTTTTACATTCGGAGAAATTTTGTACTGTGCAGTATGTTTTCTTTTTCTTCAGTAATTTTTTATTAAGGGTAAGTTTAAAGAAGACCAAGTATTTTGGTAAAATTTCAACTAACTAGCTACGCATATCTTTTTTCTCAAGAATATAAAGCGTGATAACCGCAAGGACAAATACCGCCATTTGACATCCAGCTTATGTGTGGGATACACACAGCCAGATAAAAAATTCGGAGGACGCTTGAGCTTCGCCTTTTAAGAGTGGAACGCGATAGCATTCGAAGTTACCTGACTGCTACTCACACTTGCCGGCAACTGCAGCTTATATGTAACCATAACGTTTTCCTGGAAACGCTAGCGGCGAACGCTATGCGCGAAGGCGAGATTTCTGGGGCGCGCCGCTCCTACCAAGACATACCTCAAACGGTTGCTGGAAAAGGGGTTCTGTTTCAGTTCTCGCGTAACATAATTATGTTTGCTCGTATATTCAAGTTACAGCCCGACGTTATCGTGTCTGCAGGTTGTGTGTAAGTCGAACTTTACGAATTTCCTGACGCATTTTAATTCGAGAACTTCAATTAGTTCAGTAACGTCTAAGCGCCACACGGAGGGCCTGCGTGGATGGGGATGCGTGGTACGGGATGACTGTTCTCGCAGACAACGTCGCGCCGCCGACGCCGGATTGTCTGCGACACGGGGCCCTTAACGCTATCACGTTAATAGTGTGCGAGACGTGAATGGCGAAAGCTTGCAAAGTATGTACTATGAATGGAAGACACTGGTAGTTGCTTGAGATGAATTGTGGTGCAAACTGTCTCCTCTTAATGACATTTTAGCTTCTGTTTGGGTTCTTTCACTGATTATTGTCACTAATTTCGTTTTTTTCTTAGTCTGCGTTTCTGTTGGCTTTAGCAATAAACAAGGTTCACGCGCCCAATGGTCATTACGTTTCTGCATTCACGGCTTACTTGAACAGGACCACCGCGGAACTTCTAAGAGGAATAAAGCCCACATTGCTTCCTAATATAGCAGAGGAACAAGTGAAAGAAAGCGGGCAGAAAGCGACAGAAAAAAAAAAAAGAAAGGAGAGCACATAGACTTCCCCTCTCTTCGGGAGGCAGTAATGACTTCTTCATTTCCGTTCCCCCAGCGTCACCGGAGCCCTTTGGAGCTTTGGTCTTCGAAGAAAACAGCGGCCCGCGTTGAGCAGGCGCGCATGTCTTCGCCGTGACCGACAAAGGGCCCATTGAAAAACAAACAAATGCGTGATGGATAGGGCGGTGCTTGCACCTCGGCTGCGGGCTCAAAACTGGGCACCTTTCCATCAAATTTATGGGGCTCGCTCCTCGCGCAGGCGCCGCGGCAGGAAGCGCGGCGCACGCGGTCGTTGCAGCAGCAGCAGCAGCCCTGGCGGCGCGCCGCCTGCCTCCCTCCGGGGGCGTCGTGGCCGCGCATGCGACGCTTTCTCGGGAAGCGAGCGGGGTCTCCTTCGTTCGTCATTGTCGCCGCCGCAGCCATTGCTCATTCACCCGTCATTAGGCGCAGCGGTGATTTGTCACCGCAGTGCGCCTGCCTGCTTGCCTGCCTGCCTGGCCGCCGCAGACGACAACGAAAGTTCCGCGAGCTGAAGCTGCGCAGAGCGCGAGCAGGGAGTTAGGCCTATAGCCGACTTTGGAGGGCGCGAGGCCTCGTCAGGCGAAAGGAAAAGATACAAGCTCGAAAGCATCAGAGCTGGGACGGGTAGCCGATTTCGAGCCCCGCGATTGCCGCGCGGATCGCGCGCCGCAGATGGTTGTCCCCCGGAAGCTGCCGCACCACAATCAGCGCGCTCCCATTGCAGTATACGCGCCCTGGGGAGAAACGCCCGCTTCGCTTCTCGGCGCATGAATGACGACACCGGCCAGTTACCAGGATATTGATGTCTCTCTAGCCTTCATCAGAGCGCCGGCGATGTCCCCTAACGTGAAATGTCGGATGAACTGAGCGCCAGCGCTGGTACATAGCACGTGACCTATGTTCCCCTATTTGGGATCTACCAGACGGGAATCGACGTTCTTATGGCGCAGCCATAACTTTATGCTTCTGAGAGCAGTCCACGGCGTTCTTTTGCAAAACACCTGTTTCGCTACGTATGCCTGCCTTCCATGAGCATACTTTTCTTTATGTAATCCACGCTCTAGACACAGTGGATCCGCGCACAAGCACGCTTATTATCCTTGCATCTACACGACGCCAGCGCCGCCGCACATGGATGATGTTCTGAATGTGCAATGCACGAAGATTTCGCATGCACGGCTGAAGAAGATGTCGATCTCGATGACGCGCTTGGTGTTCACCTTTTGGGGCTTTTACTACAGCCCGGAAAAATGCCGCGCGCGCTGCAGGTTTTCTTATCAACTAAAGCAGTTTTGGCTCCCTGGACGTTTCGATTGGCGGGAAACCAACCCGAGCGGTTCGCGCATGCCTTTAGCCGCCACGTAAGAAGATGGACGTCCCGTAATTAACGGGCCGGCCGAGTCCTTCGGCTGCTTAATATGCACAGCGGTGGCCCTCGCTGAGGCCAACGGCGCGCGCTTCCTCGGGCAGCTGGAGCGACTCAGGTGTACTTCCGACCGGCTTGTTTCTCGCGTGTCAGCTGCCGGCCAGGTCGCGTGTAGATTTGGCCGATAGGGCCCTCGAGACGTCGGGCTGCGGCTACAAGCTCAGAAACTAATGAGCGACGTGCACCGACTGGTCAATCGCACTGGACCCACGTGACGTTTGAAAATGGCAGCAGGCCCTCGGCGCGACGTTGGTCGTAGATTTATAAGTGGCGCGCACACACTCCGGCAAGAAGCATTCCGTCCGGGTCACGCTGGGGCTTGGAAGCAGTGACTTGCGAAATCGGACTAGCGCGCAAGACAAAGCGACACGACCGAGACAGGGTTGCCAGGCATTTGTCTCCGCCTGTCGCGGACTGGCATTCCGGCAGCGCGGATTATTCCCAGCCAGCGTGCGCTCGCGCGGCCCGCCGCGGTTTCGATTTATGCGCTCCTCTCGCGGCGACCGAGAGGGTCGAGCGCGCTCTGATGCCGTGTAACAAATCTTGCATCGACTTTGATACATTGTGCACCTCGGGCTCCGGGCAACCGCCGTGCGAGATACTCATCGATTAAATATTGGCCCAGGAAGAGGGCCGCCGCCAACGCCGCGCCACCCGAGGGTCAATCACGCGGCCGGGGGCCCTGCTCCGCCCGCCGCGAGCGTCGGAAGCAGCGGTGCGTCTGCGAAGCCACCCTGTTGTCTCTATCCGCGCTGCAAAGAACGATGAAAGGCGCGACTTGCTCATAGACCATATGCACACTAGCTGTTCCTTCTTCGCTTATTACAGATAGAAAAAAAGAAAAGATAAAAAGAAAGACGTATGCACAAGAGACAAGAAGTACACAGGAGGATTTCTGGACTAATAACAAAGGTGTGTTACTGATCATGCGCACACGCACATCCGCAAGGTTAGCAGCAAGCGCGTGCGCAATCATAGAAGCAATCCTGCAGTAATCTTCCTCTGCGCTTCCTGCCTTGTGCATAAGCTTACGCGTCTTGTTTCGCTAGCCCTAGTTCATCACGTATACCAACTCATCCAGCACATAGCCTTGTTCAGTAAAACAAGTTCTTAATTGGTCGAGTTGGTGCTTCGATGCCATGGAAGAACGGGCGCAAAAATCAACACAAGAATGGACACAGACACACAGAAACGGCTTTTCTGTGTATATGTGTGTCCATTGCTTGTCTTCATTTACGCGATTGTTTTACTCTGCCATCATAGTCTTGTTCAGTTCGTCTGCATATAAACAAGGAGCGTAGGCTTCGGAACTGTTAGCATGCCTTTCCATCCCAGAATAAGTGGATCGACGGCGTACAAGAAATATCATAAATAAAACCAGAGCTGGTATCATAACCACGGTCATTACTATTCGCTTTGGTCTTGTTTCCTGAACGGCTTTCACTATTCGAATTTAATAGCGGCACTTGCGACATGTTGACCGCGCGGAGCAGAGCATTTGTTCAAACTTAAATTATGAGCCAGACGGATAAAACATCAGGATCAAATCGTCGCCAGCGAATTCGTGTAACTGGTTGACTGATCGCGTCGAGGCGAAAGGAAGGAGCGCTAGGCAGCTGATTCTCCCCCATGCCCCTTCACTTCGGACACCCCGTGCGCCCACTGCCTGATTCCAGTGGTTGAACATCGCGGCGGGCTTGTCGTCGAAATATCAATGTTTGTGTATGTGTGTTCCCATGCTGTGAAATTAAATAACTTACGCCGTATTGCAAAGCCAAGGGCCAACATCAACTAGCAATCCTACCGGCGTTATTGCACTGCCATCCTTCAGCAGTAGTTGACGCATCAGTTCAAAAGCGCTTGAGCCGCCAATATGCCGGGTGTTTCAGGGAACACTTTCAATTTTTTTTTTTTTACTTGCCTGTGGCAGATACCGCAATTCTAGTCTCTGAGCTGGTCTACTCGAAGAGGCGAACATTAATTGCGCAAGAAATTGAAACACATAATCGACTAATTAATAAACATCCGCTAATTAAGTTTTCAACTAATTTCCTCGTGGCACGTACTGGAATTTACAAATTCTAGCCCAGGAGTTCGGAAGTCGGATCCCCTTGGAAGGAACTTTCAGGGTGACACCAGTTTCGAGATATTAATATCCGATTTTTGCGGAGGAATGCAATAACGTTCCAGTCACTTTTGTGTTTCAATGCATAAAACGACGTTTTGTTGAGAAAGTGGAACGACATTGCATATTTAACGCAAGTTTGACGGCGCATACCTCGTAAATGCTCTGATCCACACAATTCTTTTCAAGTGCATATGCATGCCTTGCAGTCTCACCTGATTGAAAATCTAAATTACAATGTGTACCATAAGGTAATTAGAAAAAAAACTTCATTAGTAAACTTTGTTAAATAGCTGAATATGCATTTCAATGTTTTGTGCAAGTAATGTCCGCCTCTTCGAGTTGACCAGCTCATGGACTAGAATTGTTCTATGTGCCACAGGTAATTAAAAAAAATTTGAAAGGGTTCGTTGAAACAACCTGTATGTAGGAACGTCACGGTACTGGGGTCATCTGAGAAAGCACTGCCTATTCCTTCACAGCTTAGCATGCCATGAGCATTTTGGGACACAAATCGGCGCTTCGCTTAACCTGCCGCTATATGAGCCGTCGATTAGAACGAAGAAAAGCATCACACATTGATTAAGTCCAAAGATATCAGCTTCTCTGGCAGGCTTTCAGGATGTGGATACTCTCAGGCGTTGTTCTTTCGTCAACTCTGCTTTAGCTACTTCTCATGCTTTGTTCGTGCTCTCTTATGGTGTTAATACATAAGCTACAGCAAAAAGCCGCTTGCAGAAGTCATGCGTCTCTCGAGTTTGTGGGCTGGTACTGAGAGTACTTTACTACTTCAAGGAAAAACAATCACCTCCTGTAGAACGATGATTCGGTAAGTATTGGCGGCGAGGAGTTGCGGAGTCGCCATCTATCGGAAGCGCCTCGCTGGCGTAGTATGAGGGATCACGCGGCGCGCTCCTCATAGGTTTTGCTGTCCGCGCTCACTGAAAACACCACGCGCGAGCTCTCCCGGACATTTCTGTAAGTACTTTCGATACGAGAGAAGTTGTTTACTGTCTAAATAATATTCTTGGGCAAACTGAGAGCACACAATCGTTTACAGACGCTATCTCTTTACCGAATACGTACAGTGAACGCCACTGCGCGCGGTCGCCGCGATGGAGTCTCCCGAACCGGCTTCTTGCGTGAAAGGTAGGTAAACGCTGAGAGAAAACTATGTGAAATATGTTCTTATAGTGTTTGTATAACTAAATGGAGCGTAATAGAAAGAAGTCTCAATGCAGAGATCGCGCAGATTCGCAGCGACCGACTGCGCGTCTGCATGCTTGTCGGCGCACTGTTTCGCTTTCTCCGCGCGCGCGTTCTCGCACCGTGCCATGAGCTTTAGGCCGCAGAATATGAGCATTTGACAGTATACAAGCAACCATTGTTGCGTGGGAGCTATCAGAGCTGTTCAAAAATAACTTCATTGTAGAGACTTCGACGCCTACAGGGACTATGATGTGCCGTCGCGACGATTCAATCTTTTTTTTTTCTTCTAAATTATTTGACTTTTCAATATTATTTTTCGAGTTGCGTCGCACTGTATGTATATCGGTGTTCTCAGCGCGCGATTTCCCGCTGCTCCTTTTTTGCAATCCAGTGCATTAATTGATAACACAAACATGACATATGCCATGCTTTTTTTTAAATGTGCTTCTTACCACTGCCTTTCTACTCCACTGAACTTGCCAGTATCTATAGCATTGACAAGTTGATAGACCAAACCGTCATAACATTAGTCGTGCAGCAGACTCGGGCGAGCGTCTCAGTGAGTGTTTTCAGAACATCGCAGACCGGGCGCCGTAGCAGAAATCTTCCTCGCGTCTGTGCTTGCTGCATACCCGAGTTGTAGCCGATGACTGTTTGCCGGTTTCATGTTTCCCGAGCCAAGCTTCACGCAGCTTCTTGTCCTGCGGCTACGTGTGAATAAGGCTGACACCGGCCTCCGTTACGTGCGTCCGGCCCTGCGGCACCGAGCAGTAGCCTACCATGTTGCGCGCCTTCAAAGGCAGCCACTACCTATTGTAGTGCTTTCAAGCGTTGTAAAGGAGACACTCGAAGCGGGAAAATTTCGCCACTTAATGAGGACCGCAGCGTACGAGGGAATTCAAACTCGTTTTCAGCTCGCTTCGGCGCTCCCGAAGCAGCCGACGCGGCCGCTATGTCCACGTGCTCCCTCCTAGCACGTCACGCCGACGGTGGCGCCAGCTTTTCCAGTGGTGGAGCTCGAGGCCAATACATATGTGGCATCAACGCAGCTCAGCATATGGTGCATGTCGCATACTTAGGGAGTGTCATCACCTGCTCTTAAACAACTAACTCTGCTCCTTTTGCACGAGAGGTACGCCGAACACGTTCATATTTATACTGATGGATCGGCAACTCTCCAGTGTTCCTCTGGAGCCGTAGTCTTTCCAGCGAAATGCACCCCCATCAGTTTCAAGACATGTCACCCAACGACACCGATGGCCGCGGAACTTGCAGCCCTTCGCGCTGCACTTCGTCTCGTCAGCCAAGGGCAACCTCGAAGATGGTCAATATTCAGTGACTCGAAGGCTGCACTGCAATCTTTGCTATCGGCCCTGCGGCGCGGACCACACGAACAACTGGTATTTGAGGTTAGAGAACTCATTCATACCTTAACTGAGCAAGGACACCACGTGACATTTCAGTGGCTTCCAAGTCACTGCGGAGTCATAGGGAACGAACACGCTGACAACGCTGCTTGGTCGGCTCTTCAAGGGGACGAAGAGGAGCCGATACCGTTATCAAGGACAGATGCCGCTCGAAAACTTCGAATGATCAGCCGTGACATCACGTTCTCCTTGTGGAACGCTGGAAGTTTTCACGACTACCGACTCCACAATCTTGACTACCCTCTACGCCTTTGTATTCCAGCTGGACTCTGCCGTCGCGAAGCTACCCTGCTTTGTCGACTATAGCTAGGGGTGGCTTTCACCAAGTCTTTCGCTTACCGAATTGGATGGGCCGACGACGCCACGTGTGAGGACTGTGGTAACGAGGAGACTTTTCAACACCTTCTTTGTGACTGTCCTCGATATAATTTACAGAGACAATCACTCGCAACCGCGATAGCGCGCTTTGACCAAAGACCTCTCACAGAGGAACTTATTTTAAAATACCGTTATCACAAGCCATCGCAGCAGAGGGCGACGAGGGCACTGTTGCGGTTTTTGAGGGCGACAGAATTGGGCAGGCGGCTGTAGCCTGAACAGATGTTGATAGTGCGGCAAGTGTCACTGTGCTGTGCGATGACAGTATTTGGTGCCAGTGACCGATTGTGATTGTGTGTCTACGCTCCTTCCTTTCCTTATCTCTACTTTGTTACCACTTTACCTCCCCCTCCCCTCTCTCCCCAGTGTAGGGTAGCCAACCGGATCTTTTTCTCTGGTTAACCTCCCTGCCTTTCCCCTTTCCTCTCTCTCTCTCTCTCTAGGGAGTGTTATCTGCTTCATATCCAACGAAAATCGTGACAGAATACCACATTGCAATGCCGCAGAATATTTACGATTGAAACTTCATGTGAAGGTAAAAGGCCTCACTCAACATTAAGAGTGCGTATGTGAGATACCCTACCACTGCTTCTTTAACCAAATGTACGTTTGCGAGAATGGGACTAATAGCCCTCCCGTCTACCTGAAGTTTCTTGGCCGATTGCTGGGTGCCTTTTAACCATCTGATCGCTTGACTAAAAGGTTAACACGACCATTCATTTTAAGAAAAATGCCCTTCTCGCATTGTCTATCCTCCTTACATTTATAATCAGGAAGATAAACAAACTTTACTTACGTAAAAGTTATGACAACTACATCTAGCATGTCTACATATGCAAGTTATAGAAGAGCCCGCTTCGTCGTGAAACCACAAGCAATTTTTGCCTCTGTGATTTGACGACGTCACTCAAAGATATAATTGAACCTGTTCATCATGGGAAACGACGGTGCTTCTCGCCTTAGCCAGGACAGCAAGACCTCATTCTTCTGTCAACTTTGCCCATTTAGGAAAAGCCATAGTTTCGATGAAGTTCTTCATTTGAACCTATTAATAAAGCAATCATAGCTCAACCACTTATTTTGAGGGTATTTCCCCAGTCCTACCACCTTTCCTTGCATGCCACATCATTTACTCTGACAACGAAAATACATTTTCAAGAAAATATTGCAAAGTGAACTCCCGTTTTGCAGCCAGGCAGCCTGTGTGTGCACGTGGGAGCGCGCGCATGTGTGTGTGTGTGTGTGTGTGTGTGTGTACGATACTGTCACCGCCATGGACTGAACGTTATTCACATCTTCTTTACACATACGCACGCACAAAAGACGACACATTATGCTGAAAAGTCAAAATAAAAGATTATATTGGCGTTTCACGTCGCGAACGCGGGTTACGCGCAAGCGTAAGGGTGCAGTTTCGGAGTTTCTAAGCTATGCCGTCTTGTCTGACACATCCGCATTGCCGCAAGCCGCCTAACACGTTCTTCGGTAGTCTCCTGGGTACGCCTAGCCCGCGCCTTTTGCCAGTCTTGTTCAGCTCATGCCCGGCGCTTGCCGATCACTTCGGGGTCTGTCGACTCGCGCTAGGCATGAAGCTTCTTGTGTTGCTGCTTCCTCCGGCGCTCGGCTTCTCGATCGCTAGACGAACCTGGTACATTCATAGCGCACACAGAGCCCTTAACAACTGGCAAAGGAGGTGAACCCAGCGCGCCTCCGCCTACCCTCTTCGTGCGTGATGCTCCGCCTCCTTCCTCCTACCCCGCTTCACCGTACGCTCCTCCGTACCTCCTCTGGCGCGCTCTACCTCTCCACATCCAAGCGCCCTCGTCCTCCGGTGCTCGCTTCCCTCTCCCAGCTCGGCGGCCTAAATCTCGCCGGTTTTACAAACGCGGCATGTACGCTTGCGCGTAACAAAAAAAAAACAACTCGGGCGTTACATTGCATTGTGGTGCTTCTGAACCGCATAGCACATGCGGTGAAGAAAACTTGCGCTATCGGAAGAAAGACGATGAAGTGTTTCTCCTGTGGAACGCTCCTCTTTCAGTCTCCTGAGATTTTGCGTGTTTGTGTGCTTTTTATGTCTATCCCAGGGATCATCCCTCTTCTTCGGGTGGCGATGGATGCTGACCCCATTGTACGTGGTCCCAACATGGCATTGCCTTCGACGTTGGCCTCAAGGAACGGGACAGCCGAGATGATGACACCACCAGTGACAGCACGTAACTGTACAGTGAGTCGCGATGACAACGATGACGCCTTCGTCGCTATGGTGAAGCACAAGGAGAAGAGGAGGATCCCAGGCGGGTCAAAGTTCGTCAACCGTGAAAGCTTCCCGTGGTCCGCCGCGCCACATTATACTGTTTGTTCCTATTGATTCTTCGGACAACCTGAGAAGCATGAATTGGCAAGTCATCTCGGCACGACTTCAAACTCTCGTTCCGAGTGAGATAAACGACACTCGATTTAATTGACGTAAGAAGGACTTGGCCATAGACGTCGAGCACGCGGCCTCTTTACATACATTGCGAACTGTTACGGAGCTTTGCGACATCAGTGTTTGTACTTAGATCCCGCAGGACAGGGGCACGACAATGGGCGCCATATATGATGTCGACGTTTCTATTTCGAATGCTCACCTTTCCTTCCTGGTCAAGCCAGCTACTGACGCTACGGACATAATGCAAGTTTGCCGAATAGGCAACTCCCGTTGCGTCAAGGTGACCTCTAAAGGCGACTGTCGTCCTTCACATGTGACGGTTGGTCTTTTTCGTCATGTCGTTCGAGCCCATATTCCGAGGCCTCTTCAATGCAACAAGTGTCTGAGAATGGACCACGTGGGTGGCGTGTGTAACAAGCCAGCTTTCCCGCGATGCGCCCAGCACCACACAGCAGAGTCTTGCAACGCGAATACCCTGAAATGCATAAACTGCAGAAACTGCAGTGGAAATCATGATGCATCATCAAAAGACTGCCCACTAATCAAGAAGAATACAATCTTGAGAGAAATGGTGAAGGATGGCTTGTCACGGAAGGAAGCGATAACGACTGTTAAGAACGACGTTCTCGCTGACGACGAAACAAAATATTCAGAGCCCTTCCACTATGTGAAGATGGAAGACCAGCGAAGCTGCATTGCTCAATAGCTATATTAAGTTCTATATGGTGGTTATGCTATGTTGGTTGCATAAAGGCACAAAGACATCACTCCGTTGTTTGTTTCGCCTTTTTCATATTAAAAAAATTTTTATTGAATCTTATTTGTTTATTGTTATTGATTTCTCATTTTTCTTACTATTTTTTATTATTTTTCGTCTTTTTAAGGGGCCGTTACAGGTCGCCGAGCCCAGAAGGGTATGTGCCATTTAGTTTGGACACTTTCTGCACTATCACTAGGATCAGTACACATGATGATTAGTTTTTGTCAACATCTCGGGGGAGGGGGGGGGCGCATTTTTTTCCAGATCCTAGCCATAGGCAGCTTTGCTGTAGAAAGTTATGTTTCGCCTCCAGAGCGTTCCTTTAAAGGGAAGCTGAAGCGGTTTTCAAATTCCATGAATTGCTGGGGTTGGGAAGAATAGGCCTATTAATTTACGGTTCTGAAATTTCTTTTTTCATTTTGTTAATATAAGGAGGAGAAATTCCTTTCTAAATCCCCTCCGCGGACACGCCCCCGTCGCTTCCCGGAGTGCCGGGTGAGGAGGGAGCCGGAGGAGAGGACCGGCGATAGTGACGTCATTCCCGGGGAGCGTGCCGGCGGACCGGCGTGTTGACATGTGCTGGCGTGTTTCTTTCCCGTCCTGCGCTTTATTAAAAAACGCTACGAGAGATTTGCCGCCGCTGACGTTTGCTCTCTTTTGCGATTTTCGTGAACTGTGCTTCCTTTCTGTGCTGCGCGAGTGCCTAGCGCCAAGGGCGCCCAACATGCCCTCGTTCTGTGCAGCATTCGGCTGTGCGAACGCACCCGGGCGAGACGATGTGGTGTTTCACATGTTCCCGAAGGACAAGAAGCTAGCAGCGCAGTGGGTCCGTGCGGTGACGAAAGAGAATTTAGTGCCGACGAAATCAACTGTGCTGTGCTCGGACCATTTCCGCGACAGTGATTATCATCGGAGCTTGACAACGATGCGGGCAATCGGTATTCCAATTCCGGTGTTCCGGTGCGCACATTGATGCACTCGAGAAATGCGAACATTTGCAGCCATGAACGTCTGGTAACACAGTTTTAGCGCAGCCGGATAGCCTCACGACCAATGCGGAAACGCGTTGTTGGTAGCGCTGCTAGGCTTGCCTACCGACATTCGACGTACGGTTGCAGTTACCGTAATGTTACCGTGTTTACCACACGGCGGTGCTAAAACTGCCTAATATCTGTATGTCAACACTAGCAGGCTGCACACATACCGATTTTTTATCGAGCCACAATCGCAAAGTCGTCGAACCATAGTCTGAATATTGCACATATAATCATCCTGCAAGGCCATCTCGATCTGGATGTGTATGATAAGCAACTTCCATGACTGTACCTCGCAGCACTGTATGTGCGCACTTTGAAACGCGGTACTCATGTTCGCGATCGTGTATCAACACGCAAAAAAAAAAAAACACCGAACTTTAGACAAGCACCGGCAAGGTGCTTGACATCGCGGAATTGCACCCGTGTTTACAATTTAATCAGAAGTTAGTGCTTCGGCATTCTTGCAGCAGCAAGTTCCCAGTGACACTTTAGCGCGTTTCTTCTCCTGTCATTGCAACGTGCAGTTACATGAACAAAAAAACATACGTACCACCTAATATTTCTAATGCGCGAGAAGGTGCACACATCGTTTTCGCTGTTGGCACACTCAACATGGTCGTTTCCGCCATCGTTTTCTGTATCGACTGTCGGTTCGAACATGTAAGGCGAAAATACAAGCTGTCCGAGACAGCGAGAACGTTCCATAATGCTTACACCTCATCTGTGGAGCCAGACCAGAATAGCGTGCTACGCTCTGAAACGGCCGCGACGATCGGTGATCCCCGTGAATCCCGTCACAGCGGTCCCGACCAATCACGGGCAACAGCGGCGTTCGTGCGATGCCCTGAGGCGCTGGCGCACGTTTTCTTGCAAAAAACAGCCGCTTGCGTTTGTTTCCGCCCTTTTTAAACTATATATTCGTGTTCAATGGACTAAAAACTGTAGAATGCCGCAGGGAACTCATTTTTTTCGAAAAGTGTTTCAGCTTCCCTTTAAGCCGCCGCCACCGCTACCACCGCCAAGCGCGCTACATCTACATGGCCAGAAGAATGCTGAGGCTCAGGAAAGGGATTCTGTCGGTGCTTGGCCTGCACTACGACAGGCAAACTTCTCCGTGGAGCGACAGAATCGACTACCACCAAGCGCTACTTCGACAACAGGTAATAAAGCTGGCCAAGGTTCCCAGGTCGTTGCTGTACTGAGGTCGCTGGTAAGTGTTATCCGCGCACTCCTGAATAATATGCAAACACCATCCGCTAAGTATACACTGCAAGTCCTGGAATCCCTTGATCCAATACTTGCGGGTCAGCAGTAACATGATGGCTTGCCATCCCCAACCACTGCGGCCTTTCCGGTAGCAAGTCAAGTGCGCTTCCATACTTCAATGGAGCGCCAGACGTCTGTAGTCACAGATGTCAGAGTTTTGGCACTTTGTTTTTGTGAACACGTCATCCATTATCATCATTTGTGCACCTCCTTTTTCAAAGACAGTTCAGCTGTCGGTATACGAATGGTTTGTTTCTTCATCATGCATTGAACGACAATCTCTTCAGTGGTATACGCAGGTACGGAGAGGAGCAGTTTTCCTCAATTTCCACGCTTCTGCCTTTTACAGGCTTACCTGGCTTCTTTTTCGGTGCTGCAAGCACCGTCGGTGCAAGCTTCGCCATCTTACCACGTGCATGGTCCTTCCCATCCCGCAACTGCAGCTGCCAACTGCCTGACTTTCAACCGCAAAAGAAATCAAGCCCAGATGCAAGCACGATCGTTGCATCCTTCTGCGCATGGTCTTCTTGCAGGATGACTGCACTGCCAGGAACGCACTTAAATGGGTGGTGGCGCAATGGTCTCTTCAGTGGGTGCCGAGGCACGGCTAGGAGCAGTATGCCTCAATTTCTATGCTTCTGCCTTTTACAGGTGTGTGAGCCATACTCTTTGTGCGCTAAGAAAAATGATAACCGTTGTCTGACCTTGCTTCCGTGCCCGGAAGTGCGTGCTGACATTGACCTTGTTTGTTTTTCGACGGTTTCTTTGTTACTTCCTTCTGGTGATGTGGAAGCCTGATGATCCCTCCGAAAAGATGACAGTCATACTTACCTTCGTGAAAGACCTTCACACGCCCTCGACTCATTCCGCTAAGCTCCCGAACGAGCTGGTAACTGATGTCAAAGATATAAGGACGAGCCTCAAGAAAATCGAAGCTCAAGTTACATCAATCCAGAAGAGGCTTGATGACCTTGAATCGAAAACTAAATCGATTGAGAAGCTAGAGCGTGCAGTTGATAACGAAGAGGAGTCAGTGAAGTCGGTTGACACCCATCTTGGCCACTTCGAAACCCATCTGAAAGAGCATGAGGACCGTTCGCGGCGCAGTAACTTAATTCTTCGAGGCATTCCAGATTCTCAAGAATCACGGGAACAATCCGAATCCAAGATAAAGTCCATCTTAACAGTTGCACTTGACAGCCTGTCAGGGCCGTATTCGCATAACAAATACCGACCTGTGATCGCCAAATTTTCAGACTTCAAATCAAAAGAAAAAGTACGTTGTGCATGAGCAATACTGAAAGATAAAAAATATAAGTGTTAGCGAACACTTTTGCGTAGCCAAACTGTGAAGCGAGGCGAAAACTACTCCAGTTTGCTAAAGATCAACTTGGCCCACCCACCTACCAAGTGCGTTGCAAAAAGTTAATCGTAAATGAGAAACTGTGTACGACCCGATAAGCCAATGTGTCAAAGAAAACGAGTCGTCATGAACACGTAGAACTGCAGACAGCACAGAGCATGCGCATTGGCGCGCACCTGTTGCCGGGCGGTCGACGTCCACTGCTCGCTCTGCGAGATAGGAAGGCGACAGGGTCAGCAAACGCAACCGATCGAATGCATCACTTCTTTTTATTAACTTCCGAAGCATTAAAAACAAAGGCGTAGCACTGGAATCGCCCGTCGATACATGCGTACCTGATATTGTCGCGTTAACCGAAACACGGCTTCATCGACAAATCGGAGACCATGAATTATTCACGAACTCGGACGATTTTTGTATTTACCGCCGTGACCGCGATACACGCCAAGATCCGGTACTGCTGGCGATAAATAAAAGGTGGCCTTCAGATTGCATTAAATGTACATTCAGTTTGGCGATTGTATTGACAGTCGTAAAACTAGCTTATCAAAAAATAATTTTGGGTTTCTTTTATCACCCCCAAATCTCAGTGCAACATTTGTGAGCGATTTGCACGATGCGATTCATGGTGGTTATTCTCGTCACACCACAGTGCCAATTTTCTTGCTTGGTGATTTTGATATGCCGAATATTGTGTGCAAAAATGTCCCCCCCCCCCCCCGTGTATCCTAACTCCTCTATGGCGCAAGATTTCTTAGAATTGTGCAATATCTTTCCGCTTACCCAAATCCTTAAGGAACCAATAAGAATAACTCCGTCTGTTTCCAATACACTTGACCATGTTTTTACTATTCGACCTGATCCTATTTCCGAAATAACATGCCTGACACATGTTAGTGATCATTGCCTGCTTTCATTGCCTGCTTTCAGCGACTTAAACCGACTAAAAAGATCAAGATATTAAGAAGTTACAAGGCTGATTTTCTTCCAATTAATAATGAACTTGCAGTGTTGCTGGATGAATACTTGCATGAATTTGACTGCCGCTATGTTCAGTCAAGCTGGTGTATGTTTGTTAATAAAGTTACTGAATTAACAGATAAGCACATCCCTGTTTACACGATGATCTCTAATTTAAAAAAAAACATGGTGTAATTGTCAGCTAAAACGCTCGTCTAATAAAAGAAAGCGCTTGTTTAAATCAGCTGAACTAAGCCACAGCAATGCTCGTTGAACAGCCCACAAACAGTGCGCCGATGAATATGCGCCCAAGCCCTAAAAGATCCCAAACATAACTTTCTAGGCAGCAGATTATCTTTCATGCTTAAAAGTAACCCTAAACAATTTTGGCGCGTGGTTAATTTTAAAGACGATAATATAATAATGCTCAAAGACCTTAGTGGTGACGCTATACCGGCCAACCAGTGTCCCGTAGTACGAAATCAAGTTTTCACAAAACATTCTGCGTTGCCCAGCCATTCCACTCCGCTCCATATGACCATGATGAAATGTTTCCTCTCATATTCAGTTATGACAGTGTCACAAGCATCATTAAATCACTAAAAACAGCCTGTGAGCCAGGTAGTCATCATATTAATGTGAAATTATTTCAAAGCACAGTTTGCTACACGTCGATCATCTTAACTACAAATGCTCAGAAATCACTGAACGATGGTATTCTTCCATCCGAGTGGAAAGTCAGGAAGGTAATTCTAATTCATAAATATAATTCACCTCTAAATTACAGACAAATTTCGCTCACCAATAAACCTTGTAAGATACTAGAGCATATCTTGGTTTCTCACCTAGCTACTTTTTTCGTATCACATTCAATTTTTGTACCATCGCAGCATAGATTTCGCAAATCATACTCGTGTGAAATTAAATTAACACTTTTTGTACACACACAAACTAAACATCAGTCTTGACAATAGGTCCTTCGCTGAGTACAATTTTCTTGGATTTTCTTGAATACTAGCAGCGTCATCTGTTTCAGAGCTATTTTTAGCTGATTAGTCTTTTTATTTGCAACCGAAATACTTAGGCACACCTGAGGCTGTTGGGGACACCACTATGGCAATGAAGTCTTTGCTGCTGATATGTATCCTAATGGAAGGCAATCTGTATAGGTGAAGATAACTTCACAAAACGTTGCACGGAGTCTCTGCGATGGCAAGAACGCCAAGTGATCATTGGAGACGCGGAAAAGATGATGGATATGCGTTCTGAGACAATCCACAGCAACGAATGTTTGTATGGGATGATGTTTGGCGAGCACGATTGTTGCACCTGTTGATGCACAGCGAGGAAGTCTTAAACACGTGCGCAATGCTTGGCCCTGTAAGCTCTCCAATGAGCGAACATTTGACTAGCACGTAATGGACAACACTGGAAGGCTGTAGCGTAGTTATCCTAGGAATAGAGCTCTGTACAACTGAAGCATAGCGCGTACTGATGTGCCCCATGTTTTCCCGCACATGAATCTCAGTATGAGACACACGAGGAGCGAATACACATCTATACCGATGGTGCCGTCTCATCTACCCGCTCTTCATTCAGGTGCCGCTGTCATTCCGGCTAGGAAAACAACAATGAAATTCAAATTGTCACACATGACAACGTCAACAGCAGCTGAGCTTGGTTCCCTGCGTGCTGCTGTCAAATACCTCCTGCGAGACTCCTCAGAAAGGCGTCATTTTTTGCGACTCTAAGGCAGCACTTCAGAGTCCCCGTTTTGCCCTATATCATAGGACTCATGAGCAGCTGAAATATGAAATAAGGGAAGACCACCATCAAGGTATCGCTGAAGGGCATGAAATTATATTCCAGTGGCTACCTGGACATACCGGCATTGCTGGTAATGACCTCGCCGACGGGTCTGCCCATCTGGAAGCCCGACCAGTTCCAATCCCCTTTTCCAGAACCGATACTGCAAGAAGGCTTCACATCGGGCTAAAGCTATAACACATAAATATGGGTCTTCTCCCAATCTCTCGAAGTGTCATCTTCACAGGCTTGATCCATCCTTAAAGCTACAAGTGCCCTCAAAAGTTTCCCGCTCTGAGACGAAAGTACTGTGCCGCCTCTGGCTCTGGGTGGCATTTACGAAGGCATGCTCGTTCCGCATTGGAATGGGGGATACGCCCACGTGCGACGCTTGCGCGAACCATAGAAACAATTGAACACATCCGATGTCTCTGTCCCCAGTACCATGCCTCCGAAGCTCTCCAGACAGTACGATGCAGTACGAAGCTCTCCGGACAGCATTGAACCAACTGGACTCTAGACCATTTTCGGAAATGAAGATTCTTAGACCATGGCCGTACGCGCCAATGGCACAGAAAACAACGAAAGCATTGTTGGAAGTACCTCCAGTCGACAGGTGTTGGCAACCATGTGTAGACTCCATGTGAACCTTAAAATGTGCGCGAAACTGTACTCTATCTTCTCTCTCTCTCTTCGTTACTATACCCCTTTCCCCAGTGCAGGGTAGCAAACCGGACGTGCGTCTGTTTAACTTCCTTGTCTTTCCTCTCTTCTATTTCTCCCCACTCTCTCTTTCTCTCTCTATCTCTTGGATTTTCTAAAGAATTTGACAAAGTGTGTCACAAGCTGCTCCTTTATAAATTGCGACTAATATAAGCTTGATCCCATCATTTTAACCTAGATTAAAAGTTTTCTTGCTAACCGCTCTCAGATTTTCTCAGCTAACGGCACGAATTCCGAACAATGCACAGTCCATTATGGCGTACCGCAGGGCTCAGTCCTCGCTTTTCTTCTTTTACTCATCTATATTAACGATTCACCATCTTGCGTTTCCTCATCCGTTCATTTTTTTGCCGATGATTGCGTAATTTAACAGGTCCAAATGAAGCTGCTATTCTTCAATCTGATATTAACGCCGTCTTTGACTGGTGTACACACCACTCAAAGCCATGTATTATAATACATGGCTTATCTAACTAAACATTAAAAAATGCAAATTCATACGACTATCTACAAAGGCTACTAGTTTACCCATTTATAACTTAAATAAAGCACAACTCGCCAGCGCCTCGCAGCAGCAATCTAACATGGGATAATCATACCTCTTATGTTCTCTGCAACGAATCGCATGCTCGGATACCTCCGTCGTAACTTTGCAAAATCACCTTGGCCACTCAAACTAATGCTATATGAAACATTCATTCGCCCTAAGTTAGATTATCCCGCGTCGGTTTGCGATTCGCATCATAATAATTTGGTACATTCGCTGGGAATAGTACAAAATAATTGCGTCCGTCTTATATACTTTCTAATTACAATCTAATCGCGAGCATCACGTTAATGAAGGCTAACCTTATTCTACCTACGCTTGCTTCTCGACATGCGAAGCTCCGCTTAAGCCTTTTACACAAGCTCTATCATCATCCCTACCTGCGCGATTTACTAATAATTCCTCCCCATTACGTATCCCACCGTCTGGATCATGCTCATAACGTTGGCATTCCGTTGTGTAAAACCGAATCATTCCTACAGTCCTACATACCTCGCACATCAAATGATTGGAAATGCCTTCCCAAATGCCTTCCGAATCTGAAACAATTTCAGATTATGAAAAATTTGTTACTTTATTGGCCAATGCTTTGTAACAGCTTATTGTATTCTGCCTAGCTATTATTAGATAATTGGCAAACTGCACTGCTTCTTTCTATTTACAGTGTTTCTTGTAACATGTTCTATTCTGCTTCTTCATAATTATTATTGCATAATTACAAGTGTTGCTTCTTGTATTTAAAATTTTATTGTTCTTCTGTTTTATAACACTGCTCTCTCTAATGTCTGTTGACCCTGAGGGTATCATAAACAAATAGCCACGCTTTTGCGTATATCCGCAAGGAGCTCACGTATGTTCACGAAATAGTGCAGTGTCATGACGACAATCAATACATGTATTTCCGTGTCAAAAAAAAAATAAGAAGAAAGTTTCATTCACACTGATAGGCGCCTACATATGCCCATCACGTAGACTAGATCGACAGAAACCAAACGACATACTCACAAGAACGCCTGGTCATAGGATAATCATGGGTGAATTTAACGCCCATCATCCACTCTGGGGAAGCTTCAGGAGAAATCAGAAGGGCACGAGTCTAGTTGATCTCGCTGCCGAGCACGTAATGAGAGTTTTTAACGATGGCAGCCCGACTGATCTCCGAGGAGTGACTTACAGCAACTGTTTGGACTTGACGTTAGTGTCGCATAGTTTAAGTTCTCAAGTTTAATGGTTCGCAGACATTGAAACACACGGCAGCGACCATATTCTCACGTACATGGCTGTCAGAGGCCTCGACAGTTCTCTCTCCCCTGTGCTCTGAAGATAGATTGACTGGCAAGCGTATCGAATTTTGGTCGAGGAGAAGTGCAGAAATCAACCTCCCAACCCCTTTTGAAGACATCATCGTAAGACGCACCGATTTTGACGAAGAATTGGAGAGGCGTCGGGCGACCCGTCGTCGGGTCGAGAGACGGTATAGGTGTATTAAGTCCAGTTATGGCCTGAGGAAAGCCCCGCGAATTCAAAAGAAAGCTCAGCGTCAGATGAAAAAAACTTCAGCCCCAACGATGCAAGAGCTTCTGCGAATCGCTGGACCCTCGTAAGCCCTTATCCTCCCCCCCCCATCCCCCCCGTGTACAACACTTCAGGGTCTTCGCTCACTTCCACAACAACGTCGTCCCTTCACAGCACTGGCTCGAAATCAATGGCGTCCAGAGGTTCAGGGCACTGGTAATTTTTGTGCTAAGGTTACTGGCGACTTTGCTCTACTGGCTGACCTATGGCTACATGACGTTACTGCGCCGCGAAATTAAATTACAGAGGTGTCTTTCTCACTGGAAGAACTGCAAGCGGCTTTGGCTACGTGCAGGCGGTCGTCATTGCCTGGTCTCGGTGGGGTGACCAACGCTGCATTAAGGCACATAGGTCAAAGAGAGCAATACTCTCTTCTGGATATTTTCAATCAGTCTTGACATGATGGCATAGTCTCCCATGATGGGAACTGTAGCCGTCTGGTGCCTCTACTGAAGGACGGGAAGTCTCCGCTGGGCTTTACATCGTACCGACCGACTCTTCTTGGGAGTCGCATCGGTAAGGTTACGGAGAGAATATTGCTGGCAAGTATGGAATGGCACCTAGAATACTATAACATCTACATTGACGCTATGGCTGGTTTTCGACGCGGAAGGTCTTCAGTTGACAGCGTCATTGATCCTGTGACCTCCGTACCGCAACAAAACGCTATGTTTCTCTTTGGCACTCTTCTTGGATGTACAAGGTGCCTACGACAACGTAACTCGCAAAGCCATTCTCCAAGTTCTTGAGATTGCAGAACTTGGAGACCACATCCTTAGATGGATTACGAGCTATCTCTCAACCAGATTTGCGTTCGTTCTTACAGAAGATGGCCCGACACATAGATATATCTCGAGTCGTGGTGTGCCACAAGGTGTAGTGTTGCGCCCGACTCTTTCCAATGTCGTTCAAGTGAGGCTTGCCCGAACGCTACCCCACACGGCTAATGTCTCCCTCTAAGCCGATGATATTTGCATTTGGGCATCCAGCATGACGTGGCCATAAATGCGCGCCAGAATATAGAAAGCGGCAACCCTGACATCGGCATACCTTCACCAACAAGGTCTGAAGATGTCTACAGAAAAATGTGCACTAGTGGCATTTACACGAAAACCGATGTCTTTCTACCTGGTGTGTATGGAGGGTGTTGCGTTTCGCCTGCGACACGTGGTTTTGCCGGCGCGACTGCGGCGGGGCGGCAGACATTTTGGCCCGATCGTCGTCGCCGCAACACTCATCGCCAGGTGTTTCCAGGCGCGACTGCGGCGATGCGACCGCCTAGGGATCATCCTCGCATTCCAGTCATTGTGCCCGAAACAGGCGATGCCAAAGCAGGGATCTCATTCCAGTCATTGTGCCCGAAACAGGCGATGCCAAAGCAGGGATCTCGTTCCAGTCATTGTGCCCGAAACAGGCGATGCCAAAGCAGGGACCATCCTCTCATTACAGTCATTGTGTCCGACCGGCAGCGCCACGACAGGGTGCTACGAGATCGTGCTCGACATGGTGCTACGGCATCGCTACGACAGTGTGCGTCACCATTAGCCCATTGTACATTCACGTGCTCGTCTTTTGAGGGGTTCCTTCTTGCCCTCAACTGCGAGAGTATAAAAACAGCTGCCCCCGGACGCCAAAAGGAGGGCTCCGATTTCTTCTGTTGAGTGAAGTGCTCTCCCGTCTCTCTACTACGGTCAAACCTGACCGCCAACTCTTTGCGATGTTAAAATAAACAAGTTGTTTCGTTGTTACCAGTCGACTCATGCTTTGCCGGGACCTTCGGATGCTTCGAGTTGTACCCCAGGCCGCCAGGCCAACGCTACCCTTGGGGCTTGCGACCCAGGTACAACCACGGGCGTCAGCGCCGAGTTCCCAACAGATCGTACCAGCAGTCCGATCCCAAACAAGGGCCAGTGAATTGCATATAAGAAAACTCACAGGTTCTTGGGCGTTATTGTGGACTGTGAGCTCACATGGAGCCCCTTTGTCTCCTACATGAAGAAAGAAATATTTTTTATTGAGAATATGTTTAAATTCGCTGCTGGAAAATCATGACGACCACCCCTGCGCTCCGTGTTACAGCTATACATGACACTTTTCCTCGGATTTCTTCCATACGGTCTTTCTGTCTTGTCCAACAAATGCAAAACTAATCTCCTTGCACTAGAGAGTGTACAGGCTCAAGCACTTCGGACATGTCTTATGCTCCCGAGATGTTCATCGACGATTGTCATTGCACAGGAACACCCGATCACCACGCATGTCGTCGCTGAGACGCTAATAGCGCAAATTCGACACCTTTCACGGCTACCAACAACTCATTTAGCCGGTTTCCCCTCGCGAAGACCACAGGCTACATTCTGTGGTATTGCGACGAGACACCATGACTGGATCCCATCTGGCATCAAGCCTAGTTCCCAACATCACGCCCAACATCAGCATTGTTCTGTCTCCGACAAATTCACGTGCACATTTCAGTTTCTGGGATTGTTAAGAAGGCAAAGTTGTCACCGCTAGCCCTGAACTAGTTGTCTCTGCTTCTCCTAAACGAGTCTTATTTTGACAGCATACACGTTTACACAGACGGTTTCCCCAATTCCAACAGCTCTATCGGAGCAGTGTTTGGCCAATCGGACGCCATCTCTTTGCAGTTTAAATGCTCTCGCAATACCACGTCGATAGTAGCAGAACTTGCGGCTCTTAATTATTAAAGAACTGGCTCAAGCGCACGGAAAACACAGACGATTAAAAGCAGACACACACACAAACACACACACATGCACACACACTTGCAAGGCAAGATATTTCGAAGAAGTTGAACTTTGTCACTCCAGTTGCATCACTGGCCCAGCACAATGATGACAAGGAAGTATCTGCACACTTAAAATGCATAATAAAAATACTATGTGGGACAGAAATGTAGGGGTTTCAGACGTGCTTAGCCAATGTGGTTTCGGAGACAATGCTAGTCTGTTACAGTGCAGCCCTGGACTCTGCCCGCAGGGTAATCTTTCTGCATACAAGGGGAAGATGCAGCGACATTTCGACTAACACTATGCAAACTGCGGATGCTATATGATTGTAGGATACACATTTCTCGACTACAGCAGCTTCAGTCACAGTCATAAGTGTGGTTTCTGCATGTACTGGCACTACTATATTTTCTGTGGACACACACACACACACACACACACACATGCTGCGTGGCACCTGCAATCACTTGCTTGCCACATCACACCTATACGATGAAATTCACCGGGTTTCACCGACTCACCCTTGTACTCTCTCGACCCTAACTTGCAACTTCGCCTGCCACCTGGACTCTCCTGTCGCGAATTAACTTTATTTTGTAGCATCTCTTTGTGAGTCGCATTTACTATTGCCTATTCGTTCCTTATAGGAATGGCCAACAGTCCACCGATACCATATATGGAGGCAAAGCACTGCATGAGCGGACGTCTGTCTGCGGCGGCTGCTGTGAATCGCATCCACGCGTCACCCACGCGCTGCCTCTCGCGATCTCCCGATTAGCGAAGCAGTCGAGCCCCACTTGCAACGTGCCGTACGAGACAGATTGTCCGCGCCAGCCAATATGTCGCGAAATGAAAACACCCGTGGAGCTGCGCTCAAATATTGCATCGGGGAGTATCGTAATTGTCGGGGAATTCTTTTTCTGCACTATTCGCTTGATAGCGCAGCGCGTTTGCGCATTTCACAATATTTTCCAGTTTTAAGTTTCGTAACAAAACGGGTCTGATATTTTTTGGTGCCACCTGCTACCAGGAGGTTCCGAAAGTTAGTTTCGTCATTTTTTAAGAGATGGTACACCAGGTGAAACAAACAATGGCCGTAAGAATCCCCGCCCGTTGCTTGTTCAACGACGGAAGGAGCGTCAGCGGCGAAAGAATGACGCATGCGCAGAAAACCGAGGAAGAGAGAGTAGCAGCAGACCGGCGGTGCCCGAGGTGATTCGACTACAAAACACGATGGCAGACAGAGTTGTGCTGACAATGTGGTCGCCAGTGGAAGTGCGTGCTGTTATATGGCATGAATGGGCACCTGCTCCTTTCATTGAAAGCATCACTCTCGGGACGTCACTTCCACAACAATGCTCAGGTGGAGCAGGCTGTACGGCAATTCCTTGCATGGCAGGGCACCGAGTTTTACCACAGTGGTTTCTTCAAACTGATTGCATGCTACGACAAATGTCTTACTGTCGTTGGCGACTATGTGAAAAAAATAGTGCAAAGTGATGCAAGTTCATGATGCCGTGGTGTATTTCTTTTTGCCAATAAAGTGTCCCTGTGAAAATAAATGGCGAAACCTACTTTCGGAACGACCCTCGTACAAAATAAGAAGACGAGCACCAGCAAAGCGCGTGTGAGCTTGAATTATCAAACATTGAAGAAAAAAAAAGTCAAGGGGTACTTAGTTACCCCTGCTTGGATGAATTTGAAAGCATTGCGACCACCGCACGATCCCTATGCTCTTTCACTTGTCTTAATTTAACTTCGCCGTAATTAACACCAAAGGTTGTGGGCTCGACTCCCACCGTAAGGCATGGGTTCGACAGCCCTAATTAACTGTGCCTTACTTAACTTCGCCTTAATTAACGCCAAAGTTCGTGGGTTTGACTCCTACCAAATATCGTGAGTTTCAGTGCATGCCTTAATTAACTCTACTATAATTAACTGTGCCATACTTAAGTTCTCCCTAATCAACACCAAATTTTGTGGGTTCGACTCCCACTAAAGGTCGCGGGCTCGAGTGCATTAATTAACATTAGCTTAATTAACTGCTGACAACAGAACTGACAAACTACTGACAACAGTATCAACAGGACTGATGGAAATCTTCCTGCCAACTACACCCGTTCCCTACGTTACATTTTGGCATAAAAACGACTTGCGGCTCTTGCCCGCTTTTAGTCTGATCAAGGAACCCGTATGGGTCCCGAAACGTCTCTGTGTTATTTTCACCTTGACTTGGTCAGTGACCGCAATTTCTTCATCACGTAGCCGTCCACATGCTACTCTGCGTAGGGAAAGGAATCGGGAATAGAAAGGCCCTAGAAGGAAGAAGACGGGAAAAGAAAACACAAGAAAATATATGATCACGGTACGTAAAGATGAGAGAAAGGTGATAATGTGGATGTATATAGGCAAGAGATTGTCAATTAAGCAAGTGTGATGAAGGAATGAGAAAGCAACATTTAAAGCTCGATGTTGTTCTGTAGGAGTAAACATAAGACCTAGCATGCGGGCAAGCTGTAGTGCATACTCAAGAAGAAATAATTGTTCGGCTAGTTGGTCTTGCATTGCTGCTGAGTAAAATTATCGCAACAAAAAGACAACGCACACAGGAAGCGAAGACAAGGACAAGCACTTGTCTATGTCTACCCTTCCTGTGCGCTGTTGCGGCTCGATATGGCGTTTGGGTGAGGAATCCACCAAGCCCATTGACGAGTACGTCCGCCAGTAGAAATTAAGGAAAAATGGTTTATTTTACATTATTTACATTGGCTCCAGATACCGAAGCCCACTCCATGTAGGACCGTATTAAACGTCTGAGTTCACATCAGGACACGTCAGCCCTCCCCCACCCCCGCCACGCCCCCTTCATTAGGAGACCAGACTAGGGAATCTGATGAGTTTATCTCAACCTATCACAATCGTCGAATCGGTAGCAATATCCCTCTCATGATGTCGCACCGTTCCGCCTCTTATGTTGCACCTTCCCCTAGCAATCTGGGAATACGAGGTGGACGCTGTTCCCAAGGCAGCCTACGACATTGGCCCTTTTTAATCAGTTAGTTCAGGTTGTCAGGGTCAAGTTCCGGTAGATAGATCTTTTATTAACGCGTCAACAGTCGGCGTCAACGCTGTGTCGATATCTAGATAGGCGCTGATGAATGTAGGGATTGCCACGGGGGAAACACCGTAGGAATGTGCTTCTCCGTGTTGAGATGTAACAGACTCCTCCACCAATAGTAAATTCCACCTGAGGGTGACCAGCTGTCAGGTTGCCTGAAGCGTTGAGATTTCCCTCCGAAGTGATGGCTAGCTGAGGACCCATTGTAGCTGAGGGTCGCCGCACTCGCGTCATTGCGGCGTTCTTCCTATGAAAACACAAGCAACACCCCCACCCTGGTCGGCGTGCCCGAGCGACACGCCTACCGGATGCTATGATCCGCGCAACGCTTTACAAAGTTCTACCTCTCTCTATGTTTGTTCCTGCTTTTTCTTTCTTTCTTGTTTTTAATTTTACCGTGGTCAGGCCTCAGCAAGATAGAAATTAGTTCCCTATCTCAATAAGATAGATAGTGCTACGCACAGAACACGTTTTCTTTTTAAAGTACCCCTAGTCCATTGCTTAAAATCCCCGGCTCAGACCCGTCTCCATTCTTAGTCTGGCTCCCTTTCCTATACTTGACCTCGAAGTTATATTCCTGCAAAATGAGACTCCATCGCAGCAGTCTCCCGTTTTCTCCCGACATTTGCTTCAGCCATGCAAGAGGGCAGTGGTCGCTCTCGACCGTGAATATAGCACCCTAGCTTTTGAATAGCCCATACTATTCAAAAACAGTCTTTGTCAGAGGTGCTGAGCGCCTCTTTCCGCGGTGTCAGTTTTCGACTCAGATACAGCATGGGGTGTTCCCCGCTTTTGTTATGTTGGGCAAGAACGACACCTAGACCACGGTTGCTGGCATCACACTGGAGTACGGATTCTCTGCAAAAGTCTGGCGAGACAGGCACAGGCCGTGAAGACAAAGTTTCCTTCAGATTCTGGAAAGCCTCTTCCCTATCGGCGCTCCAAGTGACCCATTCTGCTTCACACTTCCGGAGGCTGTCAGCAGACTGGCAAGCTCCGAATAATTTGGGATATAATGTTCGCAATACCTGGCCATTCCCGAAAATTGCCGCGCATCCTTTTAGTTACTAGCCTCGGAAAGTTAAGTATTGCCGCCACTTTGGCTTTCGTAAGTTCACGTTTTCCGCGTCCTATTTCGTGCCCCAAATACGCGACACGGGCCTGGCCGAACTGACACTTCTCGGCTTTGATAGTCAAGCCCGCCACTCTGATTCGTTCAAGCCCATTCGGGCATGTTGCAAATGAGACTCCCAGTCATCACAAAACAAGGCCACATCATCACGATAGCGCAGCGCAAATTCTTCTAACCCTTAAAGCACCTGATCCATCAGCCTTAAAAAAAACAGAACGACACGTTCTTCAAGCCAAAGGTCGTGGTAACTGGCTCGTAAGGCCCGAAAGGTGTTGCAAAGGCCACGTAGCGACTGGCTTGTTATATTAAGGGCGCCCGCCACTAAGTATAGGGCTGAAATTAATGTAGCCCTGCTTAAGACTTCTACCCTATCCTCTATATTCGGTAAGGGGTAGACTTGGTCTTTTGTAATGGCATTTAACTTTCGACAATTCACGCATGGCCGTGGATCTCTATCTGGTATCTGAGATAGCATTAGAGGGGAGCAATATTCACTATGTGCTTCCTTGATCACCCCAAGACGAAGCATCCTTTTTACTTCTGCCTCACGGTGTTCGAGCTGGACGCCGAAGATCCGTTGATAATTCTTCGTTTGGCCTTGCGGTACTGGACAACTCGAAAGCTGTCTTCCGAGGACTCGTCACCTGATGCGGAGCACAGCTCTGTGTCCTCGCTATCCCTGGATGAATTTCCTCGCTTCCTCGAACTGATGTCTGCGGGTAAACGGGCACTGTGAGGGTTCTCGTGGTGCTGTACATCTATCACCGCGATGTAGGAGGCGGAAGACCTCGCAAGTGCAGTGAGAAGTCCAGAAAAGCACAGAGACGGGCGAGATGTGTTCCACAAGAGAAGCACTTCGTCTTCCTTCCCACTGCACCTCAGCGATGGCCTCACTCCATACTGTTTGTGCCACAGAACGCTACTGACAACCTACGCGTCCTCAACAGGCAAGCACTCTCTGTATATCTAGAAAACACCGTGCCGAACGAGATCAAGGATGTCAGGATAAACGCTAGGCAAAACATCCTAGCAATCGATGTGATGAACCCGAGCGCGCTGAACATCCTTACATGTAACTCAGCTGGGTAACATCAAGGTCCGCTCCATCGTGCCAGCGAATAGTGCCACAATAACAGGAGTCATCTATGACATTGACAATGAAATACCTAACGCAGACCTCCTAGATGTCATAAGACCAGCAAGTGAACACAACGTCATTGTGCATGTTGGTCGCCTCGGGAACACACGTTGTGAGAGGATAACGTTCAAAAGTAACTGCCTTCCATCCTACGTGAAGGTTGGACACTTTCGCCACCAGGTTCTACCATTTATTCCAAGACAAATGCAATGCTTCAATTGTCAGAAGATTGGCCATGTGAAGGGTGTTTGCAGAAATTTCGCCGTGTGCCCTCGATGCGCCGAACCCCACTCAGAAGACAACTGCAGCGCAACCACGTTGAAGTGTCCTAACTGTCAGGATGATCACTGCGCCTCTTTCAAAGACTGTCCCAGATCAAGAAAGAGATCACGATTCTTAAACAAATGGTGAGAGACAACTCTACTCACAAAGGGGCCGCGGTGAAAGTGCGGCGAAGACAACGTCACCATCGAAGGACTTCACGACGAAGAATATCAACTTTTCAAGAAAAGACAACTCGTCATGGCAGCACCATCAGCGGAAGTCTCCAGCACCCCAAACACCGATGTCGGAAGGGAGAAAACTGCCAGATCTCTCTCTACAAAGGAATGGCCGCCACTTCCGCGTACACGACCGCCAGACGAGCCACAGAAGAAGCCACACCCCAATACAGCAAGGATCTGTATCTGAGGAGTCGCGGAAAATAGATGAGCAAGTCATAGCTCTTCTTAGGCCTTTAATGAATGCCATTCGCGTGTTGCTGAACAACATGCACACACCGTCTGCCAGAAGTGCGCTTCAAGTACTGGACACTCTGAGTCTGGGGCTGGCAACCCTTGAGTAGATCATGGCTCTCCAGCCACTGTCTTTCACAGATGAGGTCCGACAAGCAGCTATTTTTCAGTGGAATGCCCGCGGACTCAGATGGCGCATTTCGGATTTCCGTCGCTTCGTGTATGCCCAATATGTTTCCCATTACCATCATCATTTGCGAGCCGAACTTATCGAACCCGATCAGGCTTTCTGGATACGAATCGTTTATGTCGTCAACTGTTGGTGAAAACAGTAACGTTTTGGTGTTTATCCGCCGTGACCTCACTTACATTCATGAGCCTGTGCCACCTAACAACGATAATTAATATTTATATGCCTAACAATAAGAAAAAAGAATTTTGCCTTTACTTTTGTGGGCGCCTACCTATCTCCGTCAAGTCGATTTGGTCACAAAAGACTACGAGACATCGTATCCTCAACTCCCGATCCATGGGTCATTATTGGAGATTTCAACGTACATCATACACTCTGGAGAAGTTCGAAGGTCAACGCGAGAGGCTCTGGTATCTTTCGCCTCCAGTAATGAACTTTGGCTGCTGAATGATGGAAGCCCTACGTTTCTACGTGGCTCCACATACAGCAGCTGTCTTGACTTGGTTTTTCTCTCACGAAGACTTGTCAGACGTGCTGGGTGGTTTGCGTACATAGAGACGCACGGAAGCGACAATATTCCCACATACGTCAAGATCAGAGGATTCTCCCCTTCCAAAATACGAGATGCAATCCAAAGAGTGGGCTGGTCTAAATTACAGTCTGTGATGGAAGAACACTGTGACACCAATCCATTTTTCGACTTGGAAGAGGCAATCAAGAGCGCGGTGCAAGACACTATAAGCACTCTCACATGCTCTTCGAAACTGACGGAATTTGATGAGGAACTAGAACGACTTCGAGCAATCCGACGACGTGCTGAACGAAGATACCGACGTACGAAGACAATGGACGATTTACGGACCGCCAGACGCAGGCAAAAGACGATCCCGCGCCGGTTCGACAAGCTTGGATCGCAACGTTGGACTGCTTTCTGTGAATCGCTAGATCCACGCAAGCCTTTATCGCAACTATGGAGAACGATGCGTGGTCTCCGGACACTCCCCGTACAGCAGTTCCCATTCAAGGCTCTTGCCCTCTCTCAAAAGAGACCGGAGATTGACGTGGCAGAGGATTTCTGCACCACATTATCCGACCAAATCACAGCTCCCAACATTCCAACGCCTTCGAGTAGTTGTCCGCCACCACGGGATCACCGCATGGATCTACCATTCCCAATCCACGAACTTAAGGCAGCATTACCTTTGTGTGGGTGTGCATCAGTGCCAGGACCTGATGGAATTTCCTACCGAGCTCTGTGTCATCTGGATGAGCGAGCGAGAGGTGCCCTCCTTAAGCTGTACAATGAATCTTGGAGAGATGGAGCGCTACCAACAAGCTGGAAGACTAGTCGCCTTGTTCCACTGCTGAAGCCTGGCAAGTCGCCGTTGGAACTCTCCTCATATCGCCCGATCGCTTTGGCAAGCTGTGTGGGAAACGTAATGGAGAGGATGGTCCTAGGACGCCTGGAGTGGTACTTGGAGTACCACAACACCTACCCGGATGCCATGGTGGGCTTTCGACGTGATCGATCATCGATCGATAACGTCGTCGACCTGGTCCCCTACATTCAACATGAGAAATGCCGTAAGCGTCTCTGCACTTCTTTGTTCCTCGACGTCAAAGGACCGTATGACAACGTTACGCATGAAGCCATCCTCTCTGCTCTCGCAGACGTAGGAGTGGGTGGTCGGATGTTTCAATGGATACGGCGCTATCGCTCCATGCGATCGTTTTTTGTAAGCACCGAGAAAGCCCATACTTCTCTACATTATAGCTGTCGCGGCGTCCCCCAGGGCGGTGTACTTAGCCCTGTGTTATTTAATCTAACTCTAATTGCTCTCCTTGAGCACGTGCCAAGCACAGTCAGGTTATTAATGCACGCGGATGACATCTGCATATGGACGTCTGCAATAACACGCCTACAGTTGCGAGCGAGAATTCAGAGAGCCGCCACCCAAACTGCTATCTACCTCTGTAATCGAGGCTTCGAAATTTCCTCCGAGAAAAGCGCAGTAGTTCCATTTACGCGCAAACCCATGACAAACTACAGCGTAATGATAAATTGCCAAATAATACTACATGTTCGATCGCACAAGTTTCTAGGCGTCATAATCGACAGGGACTTGTCATGGAGCCCTCACGTATCACACGTAAAAAAACGGTTGACAGGCATCTGCCATCTGTTCAAGTTTTTCACTGGCAAGACTTGGGGAATGTCGACAAGTGCCATGCTACAACAGTACAGGGTGCTTTTTCTAGGCTTTCTGTGGTACAGCTTGCCAGCAATAGCCAACACATGTAAAACGAATCTACGCACAATAGAAAGTGTTCAGGCTCAAGCACTCCGGATCTGTCTAGGCCTGCCTCGGAGTACATCAACAGTGGCTACGATAGCAATCGCTAGAGACCACCTTGTCAAGACCCACATTGAAATTGAAGTGCTCAGGACCCATATAAAGCATCTAACCAGGACTCCTCGTCACCACTTAGCCTCTCTACCAGCGGACAGACCTCGCACATCTTTCAGCCAAACGATTACCGCACATGATGAATCATTGTCATCTTGTTTCACTCCGGCTGCAAGACCTTCTACTCCTCCATGGTGCCTTTCTCAGCTAAAAATCACCCTCACAAGGCATCATGAAAAAAGCTCTTCTATCATCACTAGCCCTTAAACAGCTCACATTACTATTTTTGTACGAGAACTACCGTGACTACACATATCTACACTGATGGATCTGTCTTGCCAACAGCTCCGCGGCGACAATCGTGATACCAGCGACAGCCACAGCAATCAAATTTAAGACGGCTCACGCGACAATGTCGACAGCAGCAGAGCTCGCAGCGCTCTTTACTGCCTTTCATGACATTGGTAATTAGCAGCCACACAAGTGGACGATATTCTGCGATTCTAAGGCGGCACTGCAGTCTCTACTGTCACCTTTACGACGCGGACCGCACGAACAGCTCATATTTCACATTACAGAGACGTTACACCATAGACCCTAAAAACTAGGGAGGGTATCGCAGGAGTGAAGCGGCCGATTTACTCTTCAGAGCGTTGTTTTACTCTCGCAAAATGTCGAGTGGAGTGAAATGCATTGTTCACTCCGTCACCAAGGAGAGAGTGAAATGTGCTTTTCATTCTTCCCTTCTGAGAGAGAGTAGAATGCCCGTTCTACTCTTGCGTCAATAGAGAACAAAACGTAGCATAATCTTCTTCTTCAACTGTAGGAGGCTGGCCCCGAACATGACGATGTATCACTGACCCACGCTGAGCAAAGAACACACCGTTTTGCTTCTAAGAGATCAGGCAGCCATAGTTCTAGGGAACGGGGAGCAAGTGCTCTATTTTTTCACTCAAAGTTGCTCCACCGCGCGCGCGCTCAGTATCCCGGAACGACACAGCACTGGAGAAAAGTGATCCGTCCAGCGAGCATGCAACGAAGGCCATCCAAGGGAGATCGTGTGTCAGCCACCTCGCGTCGCCGCGAAAACACGACAGTCGTTCGTTATTCGTTGGATATAACGAGAAATCCCCCACGGTAAGTAAATTCTTAGGATCGCATTCTGCATATATTACATGCTATCGCCAGGAAGTCGTCGCGGTGCTTAGCCGACGCAATTGACAACGGACTAGGCAAGCGCACTGTGTCTCTCGATGCCAATCGAAAAAGCCAGTCGTCGCGGTAACTGCATGTGATTTTATCACTTGCCGCTAATCGTAAGAGCTTTAAAAATCGCAAACGCTGCCAGAACCATGGTATGTTCAATAAGGCGTGAGGCGAGAGGACGCTTAAGATGGTTTGTTCACCAGCCCATGATTCCGAGCCTATGCGGCGCGTGCTTAGCGTGCGTTTTGTGTGTTTGAATTTATTCAGTTTGGCAGTCTACTGTGTACGGAACGCTGTTGAAATAAGGAGTAACGTAACAGAAGGGGTCATTTTGCTGGCGGCATGCTTTCGTTATAAGTAAGCCGCGCGCTTGACGGTGTCTCGCCCATGGGTAATCTGCGACCACTGAAGTTACGTGCAGCGCCAGTGCTAGTTAGAAACTTTGCCGCAGACATTCAGCTGTATGCAGCAAGAGGTCAATTTGGCGCGTTATCTTGAACTTACTGAAAACGCATGAGGAATCCATGTTTTATGCTGCATAAAGTATAAACCTCATATAAGCGATCTTGCGCGCGACAGCGTTCGCTCGTCGCCTACAAGTCGTACTCCGTGCGAGCGACGATTTTGAGCGACGCCTCCCCGATGTTGCCGGTATGAGGGCTGCAAACGCGCGTCGAAACTAGCGTGACGCGCGCTTTAGTAATATAAGTGGATGTATTTTACTGTAAAAAGTAGCATAAAATATTTCCGAAGGTCTTGCAGTAGGTTCTTATCCTTGCACGTATAAAAATTCAATCGTTTGCTCGTTCCGCGCGACGATCTGCGGTATTTAAGGGATGTACATCCAGTTCCGGCTTCGCGCTATTGGCTAGTCGCTCATAGCACTTCCGGGAGACGAGCGACAATATCTAGATCCCCAGAACCGAGCGATCTGTTCAAGCGACGGCCCGTTTTGTCGCTCGAAGCCGTCGCTCATCACCGTCGCGCACCAAATCACTCTCATGGTGTTTAGCCCTAAGACATAACTGTTTTTGCTCATGTATTGAAATGGTGTGATTATATGTCTGATTTTTATGTCTCCTGTTGCCGCTTTCGAGCACGGTGCGAATCTGAAAGGGTGCTTATGTCTACCAACTTAGTGAATTGTCAAGCAACGAGTTATGCATAAGCATCGAATATAACGGCTGCTGTGTGGAATTACAGTTGCAGGGGTGCTTTGCATACGCTTATTGCTTTGAACATGCTTGTTCATTTGCTAATATGAGTTGGCGTTTCAGAGTTATGTCATATGAACAGCTAAATCACCCTTCCTCTGGGGGTTACAAGCGTAATGTGTGCGTCTTGCTACTATGGCAGATCAAAATGTGGTTATCGCTTTAATATCTTTTAATAGAGAAATAAAATATCAAAATAAAACGTTTCTTTAATTCCATGTTACCAGTCGTCTGTCGTATATAAAACAGAATTGCTCTAATAAGCTAATAACTGCGGTCTAACTGTACCTTTTACATGCCTTCAAGAATGTAAAATACTAGATTTCAAACTGCAGCAGTAGTCGAGTCTGTCAAAAATGAACTCCATTGCGCACCTCATAAATGAAAATAAGTTCATGCCTTTTAGTAAGCTTAGATGTAGGCCGCAGTGAACTTTCTTGTTATTATTGAAGTCTGGGTAAACTTGCCATAACAAGCCTTGTTGCCCTTTCTTATAAGCACACCTAGTCATATCCATTGAACTGGAGGACCATATTTTCATCCATACTGAGCACCATGTTTGCAGATATGATCCTCAAATTATGGCTTGAGCAGTGGCACAACCAGAGATGGTGCGGAGGCACACTGGGCACCTGCTTAGGATGTGTCACAAGTGGTGTTTGTGACGCACCAGACTAATGACAGACCTATGACATCTGACAATGACCAATATTCTATTTATTAGAAGGAGTATTTTATATAGATAATTATGTGTGCGTAGATTACATAAGGAGGTCCCATAGTCAAAGACTGTACCGGGACTTCCTCAGACATTTACATTTAGTTTAGCAGTTGACTGTTACAGTTATTTAGATGTTTCGCATGCATTTCAGCAAGAAGACTAAGAGCTAAGACTTTTGTTAGTGCCATGACCTTGACTGTGTTGAAGTTGTTTTACACCATGTTCTTGTGTTAACTTTTGCACACAATATTTTTCAGGCACCCACTTTATATAATGCAAGAAGGCAGCTGCAAGGACACACGGATGTCAAAGAGCCAACCCAGCGCGACTTCACGTAGTGCAGAGGATCCAACGCCAAAGAAGCAAAATACATTGCCATGCAATTTGGACAAGAAAACTAGAATGTGGGTGTATTGGGTGTACCATTTGACTAAATGTCAACAAAATCAAAATACAGTATGTCACACCAAGACGAAAATTCTTACGTGCTCTAAGCAGTCATCTTAACATGGTATATTTATGTAATATCTCTGATGGGAAAGTCAAAATCAAGTATGCTCTCTGGTGACAAACACACAGAAGCAAGCGTCATTGAAAAGTTAGAAATGTGTTTAAAAAGAAGCTGATTAGTTGTGAGAAGCGACTGCTTTTTGTCTTGCCTCTCAACAGATATGTCCATGGGATAAAAAAAAGTGTTACCATGAAATTGCATATTTACTTAGTGACATGATACTTGCAGTGAGCACGATGCCTGTTTTCACTATAAAAAGCAACAGCTCATGCTTGGTTAGGTGCTTACATACATTTAACAGCCTTAATAGCTTACATTTAATAGCATTTGAATCGAAGTGTGCAAATACAAACCACCGTGATTCTGTATTTTAGATGCTGACATGAAGCAGGCTGATTTTTATGTCTTCCTTTTTATCAATTTTTTACACCTAGTTTTAGAATTTTAGAAAGCAAGGAGCAATCAAGGCCTTTAACTGTGTACATCGTGGTGCATACCTTACATCTTAGAAGCCGGAGAGTCACTTGGAATTGAAAATTATTTAAAAAATGTAAAATTGTGGTTTCTCTAATCTACTTGCCAACCAAGTATGCTAGTGGAGGTAGAGATGCGTTCAATGCAAAGAACTGAGAGCATCTGAGTAGAACACTTGTCCATCAATTGGCGGATGTGAACATGTAGTGTTAAGCAAAAGCCCCTTAGTTTCATGGCTTTTGCAGACATAATTCTTCTGGACTTAAGATAGAGTGCACAGTGAGGCGATGTATTAATCTTCCTAGACACATATGTACTTGTTTTGAGACGAAGATTCTGTGAAGTGCGATAAATTTTCTTATTTTAGCGCATGATAACTACTTCAGTAGGAAAAAAGCTTTGGTTTCAGGTAGTTGGTTCAGTCTGCAAGTATGTGCATAGTCGCTTGCAAAATCAACGTGCATGGAAGGGATATGTGAAACAGGATGGTGCCATTCTCAGTTTTTGTTTTGCTTCTTTCTTTGTCTTTTTCGTGCACTTCCCAGCCTGTACTTATGCTTCGGTCGCCTTTGATGCATCATATTCGTCACATCCGATTTTTGGTTCACATCTGAAGCCATGCTATGCTTTAGTTAGATCGCATATTCAACGAGTCACAATAACTGATCGTGCAATTATGCAAGCTGCTCCTCAGAAGTATAGCATTCTTACCGTAATGGGAATGAAAAGCTACCATATATGACAAGAAATTTCATGAGCAAGATTTTAATGTCAATGCTCCTTGCAGTTTTATACTCATTTGCTACAAACTAGATAATATTGTACATTTTATTTATTTGTGAGGAAGTGTAACGGATGAATCCCAACAACGCCCGGAAACTACTTTCGAGTGGAGGCCAACCAAATAAGAAATACAATGCGCCTCTGTACAGGTTTCAGGCCGAGCCCCAGGATATTGGTGCAGAACCACGACAAGACTCACTTAGAAACGATGGGGTGCAGCCCATACATGAATGACTTTATGCGAAATACATTGTATAAGAAAAGCTAGCTAGAGCTGCAGCCTCACATACACAACACATTTCTAAATGCACTGTACTCTCAGTCAGGAACATCCATACGCTGTACAGGACATTGTCAAATGAGCTGCTGCCTTAGAATATGGCACACAAAAAAAGTTTCTTGCACATTTTATCTACATTACCAGCCCCATGCTTAGCAGCTCATCTGGTAACCTCTGCCATATAAGTTCACGCGTTTTGTGCAGGAACGGCGTTTACTGGCCAGTAATGTGGAGCATATTTCTCTTCGATCATAGTGTCCATATTTTGTGAGTTTGCACACGCTTGTTTTATGCTTAACTTTCCATTGTATATTTTTAAAAAGATGAAGCCAATTGAAATTAAAGGATATTTATACACTGTAGTACTGATTAAACTATAGAGAATATACCTATGTTTTATTACAAGGTGTGTTCTATAGTTCATGGGCATCATTGTAACCTGATTTTATGTGTTTGTCAGTATGTTTCTCAAATTATTATTCAATTTGTCTTGTGACTGATCAATAAAGATTTTTACCTTTTAAGGGAGAAATTGTTTCATTTGAGTAACTCAGCCACTACAGATTACATGCCATTCACCATGCATACGTTCAGAAGCTGCTTATGAAGGAATCAAATATTCCCCACATGTAAGTATTCCGAATCCCTTCAAACGTGACCATAGATCTACATCGTCCTTTCACATTATTAGGAAGAGTACTAGCACTCTGTTTTGAAGGAGTACAAGCACTCTTGGGGAGTAGAAACATTCGGATTGGAGGAGTAGAAGCACTCGGTCTGGGGGAGTACTATTACCCCTGTGGGGAGAGTATTAGCTTTCTGCGGAAGAGTACTAGCACTCCCTTACAGGGAAGAAACAAAACTGTCGATAGTTGACCTACTCTCTCTCAAAGAGAGTCGATCTACTCTCGAAAAGAGTGAAATACGGGACAAGCAGTTACTCCCTAAAGAGAGTGCCCGGAACTCTCTTTGTATTTAGATGCAGCCCGAAAAATAACTTTCCAATGGCTTCCAAGACACTGCGGGATTATCGGCAATGAACGGGCCGATCAAGTTGCCTGTTCAGCCCATACTGAGGAGCACCACGTACCAATTCCACTTTCTAGAACTGACGCAGCACGGAAGTTCTGCATGCTTGCTTAGCAGTACACCATGCCACAATGGAATGACCCCCTTTTAAGAAATTCTCAACTGTACTCCCTTGATCCCACATTAAGTCTTCGAGCACCATCACAGCTCCGCCGTGGAGACGCCACGCTTTTGCATCGACTGTGGTTGGGCGTTGCCTTTACCAAATCCTCTGCGTTCCGCATAGGGATGACCGACACCCCAACCTGTGACCACTGCGGCCATGAACAATCGATTGACCATATTTTGTGCGCCTGCCCGCAGTACAGTCCACAGAGGGAATGCCTCCGCCACGAACTTGACCAACTGGTCGACCAACCGCTATCGGAAAAAAGAATTCTATACCACCGAAGGGACCTAACGTCCCAGAAAAAGGCCGTGCAAGCGCTATTGCGCTTTTTGCGATCTACCGGCCTTTGTGAACGTCTTTAACTGGAACGCCTTTTGTGTGTGTGTGTCTCCATGTGTGCGCTTTTTTTGCGTTTTCCTCTCTGTCATCTTTCTAACCCCTATCACCCATCTCCAGTGTAGGGTAGCAAACCGGAGACTGATATCTGGTTAACCTCCCTGCCTTTCCTTTTCATCTCTCTCTCTCTCTCTCTCTCTCTCTCTCTCTCTCGTTCTCGCTCTCGCTCTCTCTCTACTTCTGCGTTCATTATTTCTAGATGCCGCAGGGACAGGCGGTACGCTTTTGACTTAAAAGAAACCTCGGTTGTTAATTCGGAGTCAAGTTGTATCAAATGAGTCCTTCCTAGCTTCTCCCCGAAACAATCCACATATTCCCGAATAAGGCTCCTCAAATCTTCCACTTTCTCAGTTCCTAGCTCCTCCCTGTTAACAACATGCGCTATTACTTCCACAGGAGGGCCTGTTTTTCCCCGAAAACAAGGTAACTGTAGAAGAATGTGCCTCTGAAACATTCATAACAATGCTGAGAATTGCTGTTTGCTCTAAGAAAGGTTTCATTAACTTTGCATTATAAACTTTTTTCTCACATCTACGTCCAGGTAACCGCACGGTGTAATTCACCTCTGAAATGCGATCAGTAACCTCGGCGGGTTCATTCCAGTCGGCATCCAGTTTATTTTGGTGATTTCGCCGCAAGATCATCACTTTGTCGTCAATGTCTGATGATCGCTTTCTCGCATTTCTGCGCTCAAGCGCGTTCGCTTGAGCGCATCCTCTACGGAAAGTCTTGCCTCGCCGGTGTAGGGTACCGAGTAGTATGCGTATGGTTCTCTGTGGGACAAGCGTCTCACGTTTTCTTCGATATTCCTGCTGTAGGTGCCCAAAGTAGGCATTCGCTTGTGGCCAACATGCTTTCTTTCGAGTTTCTTTAATTTCGGTGCCCCCGCCCCACACACAAAAAAGGACATTGTTGCGGCGCAGCGAATTGTCGCATGGTGAAAGTTCGATTACGTTACTTCTTTTGCAGGAAGTAATGGGCCACGGGACACTTCAGTTTCCGGATACTCTTACTATATTATTGCGATAGCAATCATGTGGACACTCCAGGAGCATTCTTGCCGTCGCAGTCGTCCTCATGCTCCGTATAAAGTCCAAGGGCGATAACATCGTGACCGCACGCCGTAGGTGCGAGGGAAAACGTAGGGGCGGGAGGCATCGGTGAGCCGATGATGGTGTCTCAGTCTTGTGTGCGCACGGGAGAAAACCTGAGAGGAAACGCACCCCCTTCTGACGCCCGCCATTATCAGGGTGAGCGGAGGGAGGTGGGGCGGAGGGCTTAGGAATCCGTTATCCGTGAATCTGTGATTCCGCAACATGTTTATTTGCCTTGTTTGACGCATTATATATAGTGACTTTTTCTTAGATACCTAGATTTATTGGAGACTTATACGTATATTCAATTTTCTTGCGGCGAGGTTTTGCGCATACGTGCAGTGAACTTTGTTTCCAGCGACACTTTTTGTCCTTTATCAAGCTGTATCTTCGCATTTATAATGTACGAGGGTGAGTTAAATGAAAGTGAGCCAACCCATTCCGCGCAATAATGGATCGGTTCATTATGTGCGAGGCATGCGCGTAGTACACAAGCATCTCTCGTTTACAAAAGTGACAGGCAGGTGTGAGGATAAATGTTCTTTAATGCTCTCATACACTGGGTTGAGCATGGTTGCGTGACATAATGGACTCTCCAAAAATTGAACAGCGTGGTGTCGTGAGGGTTTTGACAGCTGAAGGAGTTTCCCAAAAAGAAATTAAAAAATGGGTGCCGTGTACGTTGAACATTGCATTCCATTAACCACTGTGAAGCGTTGGCGTAAACGGTTCAAAGACGGACGTGAAAGTTGCAAAGAGGATGCAAGGCCGGGCCAAAGCCACCGCGCAATCACCCCAACACAATTGCAAATGTTGATGAGCTGATTAGACAAGAACGGAGGATAAGCATCGATGAACTGGCAAGCGTGTGAATATCAGTCACGGTTCGGTTCACGCCATAATTCATGAACATCTCGGTTATCGGCTCTTGTTTGCGCAGTGGATGCCAAGATTATAGAAATCACCGCCTGAAGACAGAGAGGTTTCGCGCTGCCTTGACTCATCCGATCCGGTATCACAATGAGAGTGACGACTGCTTGTCTGCAATTGTGACCGGGGACGAATCATGGTGCCACTACTTCGAGCCTGGAACACGACGGCAATGCTTACAGCGGAAACATTTGAATCCACCACCCCAAAGGAAGCAAAGACCGTCATTTCCACCTGAAAGGTGTTTACTTTTCTTTTTTCGACCGTCAGGGGCCATTACTGATCAAATTTGCTAAACCTGGAGAGACTATCAATCGTTTGTGGTATTGTGAAACGCCGGATCGACTGCGTGTCACAATCAAGAACAAAGGACATGGAAAATTGACGAATGGGGTCATCTTGCTCCACGACAATTCCCGTCCCCACTTCGACGATGTGGTTAACACAAAACTGGCAAAGTTCAAGTGGGAAACGCTGCAACATCGACGATACAGCCCAGACCTCTCGCCGTGTGACTTCCACAATTTGGGGCAATTGAAAAAACAGTTTAAGGGAACCTGATTCGTGTCGGACGAGGACGTGAAAGAGTCAGTTAGATACTTTTTGAAGCAGCAACCCAAGGAATTTTATGAGACGCGAATCACGCGACTCGTTAGACAGTGGGACAAATGTCTAAATGCTCGTGGAGACTACATATAAATAATGTACCCCGTTTGTCATATATTCGCATTGGCTCACTTTCATTTGCTTCGCCCTCGTATATTTTGCTGAACGGTTGCTTTCTATATGTGCTCCCTGTTAAGACTATAATTTCGGTGCAATTACTCACAATACACGACCGGTGACAGCTGCTCCTGTGGGGTACATTGGAACAAAGGACAGCGTCATTTAGATTTTTTACTGGCCGTTGCATATGTACAAAAAATTAAACCAGGTTCTTGAATGACAAAGTTTCATTAAAATATTTGTCCTCAACTTGTTCATTTCATCGCATTTACATTTTTTCATATCACTGGCATGCACTGCTTTGCTGGTTTCGAACTGATATAGTTCTAATGTTCGTGTGATATTTTCTTGACTTATTAAATAGACTAAAAACATGGAAGTATTGATATCAGCTATTTGGGACACAACTTTTGGGACATACGTGTATATTCATTTATGACAAAATACATATTTTACTTGTCTTGACAGTGCGTAGCGTTCAAGAATTCGTTTGCAGCAGTTTTGGCAATGGCAATGCAGTTATTATTCATGTATTTGTTCCTTGACAAATTCTTTAAGGAAGAGGCCGAGCTGCAACGTGATCCCCCCCCCCCCCCCGCCCGAATGAGATTTATGGCTACGCCACTGCTCACGAGAGTCATGTCACCTTTGCATCAGGTCCAACACATACCACACCACACTTTTGTGCATCCGATTGTCCTCCCATATCTCGCGAACTAGTTAATCTCAGGGGACCGCGAAGATTTCGGCCATATACCAGCTCTGCTGGGGCCAACCCTGTTCCCTTGTGTGTCACTGTGCGCTACGCAGAGTGTGCCCGGTAGGCAACAGTCCCAGTCACAGAACTTGCCTCTTTTAAGGGAACTGCCTCATGAAACTTTGTTGCAGGGGCACAATAAGGTGAAGATGTATCTGTTTCCCGCGTTTGTTCTTGGCAACGGTCCCCCCATATCCACAACAACTCTGTGGAAGGGCTCGCAAATAATGGGCACTTTTACCATTGGTGCTTTCCACTTGTTGTTAGACATGTTGCTCTTTGACACACCTCACAAGTGCAGACGAAATCTTGCACCTCACTGAACCTACCCGGCCAATAAAATTACTGCAGCAGTCTTTTCTTTGTCTTATTTATACCAACGTGTCCTGCCCACGAGCGGTCATGACAAGGAGGTTTAAAAAAATAATTCTTGATGGGAGATGGTGCCCTGAAATTGAAGACGGCCGCCGCCATGTTACTAAGGGAATCGATCAACATTAAGATGTGGCGGAGTAGAGGAAGCGTTTTCTTTTCGTTTTCAGCGGTTTTGAAATGACTAATTTTGCCATGCAGATGATTCTTGATGTGTCTGTCTGTGTCACTCGTTCTAGGATCAAAATTGAACGTCTTGACAACGTTTTATGGGAGATCGCAATATTACGGCTAAGCGAATGGCAATATTCTAGCCCGAAACCACAAACTCTTATTCTTCAATCACTCCAGAATTTATTATCATAGAGCAAGAGCAGCTGCACTGCCACTATTATACGCCTAGTTCAGCACGCTTTTAACGATGAAGTAAGTGATAGCTCTGGCTTCACCTCTGCTGGTAAGAATTTGCGGCAGTTTCCACTCCAGAATATTTCGTAAAACCTCCTTGGGTCATGACAAAGGCTCAGCAAGTCCCTACGATACGGTGCCGGCACCACCAGTTTATTGGGAGATTGCCTTCGCCTATCTCGGTACTTACGGTATAGTACTCCGTTTCTCAATTCGAAGGAAATGTTTTTCGACGATACACTTTCACTTGTTGTGCTGTTCAGAACCGCTACCGTCAAGTCATTTTGCTGTGCCACTCGTAGCGTTTCCTTGTCAACTCCTAGCAAGCGCTCATAGCTAAGCGCGGGCGGTGCCAACACGGATCCTTGGAAAACGGGATCATTTCCTTTCGAGTGCCTTCTTTTCCCTCCAATTGGCAGCTCCTCAGCATGACCCTCTTCCTGATTTTCTGTCGGGGAAATCGGAAATATTTCCTACTTCGGCTTAACTACGTCTCCGGAGCTAGCTGTTACGGCCTCTTTTTTGCACTTTGTTCATCGTCGTAACGCAGCTGCTGAGCTAGTTCGCGTGCTTTGGACCTCAGGAAAGCCACCTGGGCTTCAGCAAACATGCACCCCCTTTTATGCAGTAGTGACTCTGAGTTGTTCGAAAAAAGGTAAGGGTGTCCTTCCGGTAGCCCATTCGAGACTGCTGCCACTGTCTCGTTATTTCCAAAAGGTCCCTCAATCTGTGCCTTTACTATCGGTAGGCACAATGAGTCTTCACTGACGGCCTGCTTTATACAGGCGAATTAGGACGCGGAGCCTTCATTTCCCTGAGTCCCTCAGTACCCTACACTATTTGCCATTTACCATTAGATCCGTCATGTATGGCTTTAGGAGGTCGAGGTTACTTGGATGATTGTTTATGTAGGCGAATACTGGCCTTTTCTTTGAGGAGTTTCGGGCGAAGTGACCTGTTTCCTTACAGTGATAACATAGGGAGGTTACCAGAGTTACATCCTCCCCTTTGATACCCTGCGCTAGGGGAAGGGAAAGGGGAAGTAAAGAGGGGAAGTAAAGACGGAAAGAAGAGCGGGGACAGAAGGAAAGGCGTGAAAAAAGGACGTGATCATTATAGTCTTTCTAATGGACTACTGCCCCGTAAAAAGGCCAATAAAGCCTTGACCGACTTTCGGTGCGACGAGAGCTCATGTCAGCATTCGAAGACTGTCTGTTCTGAAAGTAGCCTGTCGTCAAGGCCTGCCAACACGGCCGCTAGCGACAGCCGGTGCCCGCTGTATCAAGGATAGCGGCAAAGTACGTGTTCTATAGTTTCCTCGCCGCCACAGTGACTGCAAGCCGCGCTCTCGTCCATACCGACTCGGAAGGCAAAAGATCTTGTGAAAGCGACACCAAGCCACAGTCGGCAAAGTACTGTTGTCTCGAGTCGAGAGAGTTCAGATGGGGACTGAAGTCGAAGGGACGGGTCCAGTCGGTGCAGACGGATGTGCTTCAAGCTTGGTGTGTTCCATAACGATCGTACGGCTTCATTTGCAAGCACACGAATTTTCATTGCTGCGTATGTTCTTGAGAATGGTGCGGAGTAATTGCAAGCACTCCTCATGTGCAGATTGTGCTGCTGCATCGGCATGTTCGTTGCCCATTATGCCACAGTGGCTTGGAATCCACTGTAACATGATGTCGCGTCCGTGCTCGACGAGGTGGTGAAGCAGCAGTCTGATTTCTAGAACTAGTTGTTCGTGGGGTCGGCGGCGTAAGGCAGAAACAAAAAAATGAAGAGAAGCCTTGTAGTCACTGAACACGCTCCATTTCTTGGGCAGTTCATCAGAAATTACGCGAAATGCACAACGAATAGCAGCGAGTTCCGCGGCAGTCGATGTAGTCTGGTGAGATAATCGAATTTTTATCGTGGAGTTTTTTGCAGGAAGGATCACCGATCCTGCAGACCCATTCACCGTGGTTGAAGCGTCGGTATATAGATGATGACGCTCGTACAGCAAGATCAGTTCATGGTTATATTGCGCTCAGTTTTAAAAACACGATATTAAGGAAGGACAGGACGTGGACGGACGTAGCGCAAGCTACCAACTGTTTAATACTGTTAAAGAACGCGCTAATATACAAGGAGATATGGTGCGGGGGGGGGGGGGAGGTAACATATAAAAATATATGACAAGGTGACGACATGTGATCATAGTTTGAGTCAGGCATAGATCGTTCCCATGCACCCGTTCGCTCTGGCAAAGTTGACCTCAGCTTTGATAAGCGCGATGGACGGAGTGCTTACGAACATTTCTTTTTCTTTAGCTATCGCAAGCGCCTCCCATATTTCTCGCTCCGTTTTTGTTTTTGATGTTCCAATGACTGTGGTGCTTTCTATTAGCGGGGAGCATTGCACCAAGTTGCTAGCACCAAGTTAGCACCAAGTTAGCACCAAGTTGCTAGGTGCTGGCAGAAGCTGGCACGTGTATTTGTGCTCCCGTAACCTATCATTTAGACAACGTCCAGTTTGCCCAATGTATACTTTCCCGCAATCTAGTGGGATTTGGTAAACAACTTGTGAAAACTTGTTGCCCGAAATCAGAGCCAACAGGAAAAGGCAGAAAACACAGGAAAAATTGAAAAAAAACGCGTGGTGTTGCCTTACATCCATGGCTTGTCACATCGGATAAAAACGACAGCCCAACGCCATGATCTTCAAGCTCTGTACTCCGCCCCGCAAAAACTAAAAGGCATGTGCACGAGGGTTAACGCACGATCCAAAGAGGCCAACCCTAGTGCCACAGTCTGTCAGACTAAGCACGCGAGAAAGTACGTGGAATGCGCTACTTCAGTTGTTTACCAAATCCCACTAGATTGAAAGAGGTGCTGCCGATCGGCAGCACCTCTTTCAGAAAATCACAAATGGTGGCCGCGACACTCTATCGCCACCCTGCTTTTATGAGATGCCTTCATTAAGAAGCAACATTACGAAAAAAAAGTCTGCAACAGTGTATTCTATACTTTTACTTCCTGTTTCTGCGCGTATACTACATTTAGTTGCGTTATTTCTTGAAGCTCTCACTATAGGGACTGGTTTATAAGCTACGTAGATATCTTCACACAACAACAACAGCCACCGTATTTATTTATATGCTTGAACTTACTAATACCTACTTGAAATGCGGCTCTTGCATAGCTGGAGCACCTACGCTTTTTCGCAAACAAGTTTATTCTTGACTACTTTTCTACGCTTCTGTCGTTGTGTATACGAACTCGGTATACCCTACCTCGTCGATACAAATCAACCTTTGTTTCCGGCTCGTAAAACCGCCGAAGTACACCCTCAGGTGTCCCTGAGCTCAAGCCTCAATGGGAATATCGTGAGCGATTCCAGTCACCAAGCAGCTACACCTATGATTGCCTAATCCGTGAACTGTTTTCCAAGACCACTCTCGAACCACGACAACGGCATTCGTCGACGCCCAACCGAACGGGGTCGATAAGTCGGCGGAAACACGTCTGCCTTTCGCCTTGAGGAATGGCGTTTTCATTTCTTTTTCCTTCTTTTCTTTTTATTCCGGAGACCTCGGATCCCGAATGACTTAAAGCCATAAAGCTCGCTATCTTCCTTATAGGACTTTCCATTAGCGCTCAAAATTTGTATTGCATCCTCGTCAGCAACACAGCTGTTCACTCAGGGACTATCCTATCGTGTCGCAGGAGTCACGCCGCGAAAGTAAGCAAAGGCACCAATACAGCTTGTGTGCGTGCAGACCGATTGCGCATTCAAAAAACCGGTGCGCAGTAGTGCCGCTCAAAATCCGAACCCGACTTCTCTTTCCGTCGGCTTCATGTGTTATAGTTCTCTCTTTCTTTTTAGATAACAGTTTATCGAATGTATATACTATGTGTTGGATACCCGCGTGATATATGCTTTACAAGGCCCGTCTTCGGGCGTCTCGTGCACCGATCCGCCACAAAGCTTCGCAACACAGGGGAGGGGGGGGGGGGGGGGTTGTCGATAACACGACTCTTGGCATTCGGATCCGAAGGCCATTTGGTGCATCGCGCCTGAACGCAATCCTAGCATAATATATTACACGTGTCTATCGAATACAAGGAAATCGAGGTCCAATACGTGAATCACTTTGTAGCGTGATGTCTGAGCACGCCCGCTTCATAAACGGTGTTCTGCTTTTTGAATGCTAACAGTGACCATCGGGAAATTCAGATTAATCTCGTCCTCATATTAATTAATTATGGGGTTTTACGTGCCAAAACCACTTTCTGATTATGCGGCACGCCGTAGTGGAGGACTCCGGAAATTTCGACCATCTGGGGTTCTTTAACGTGCACCTAAATCTAAGCACACGGGTGTTTTCGCATTTCGCCCCCATCGAAGTGCGGCCGCCGTGGCCGGGATTCAATCCCGCGACCTCTTGCTCAGCAGTCTAACACCATAGCTACTGAGCAACCACGGTGGGTTCGTCCTCATATTCTCGTTATCACAGTGTATCATCCATAAAACGAACACTTGGCATTTTACCTCTCATAATACGCATAAAATATTCACTATTATCCTTTTTTCACAGCATTTATTATCATGACAGTGCCTTTTCCCGCAAATTCATTCATCCTGCAGCCCACATGTATCTCCGCCCGTATTGGCCACGAACTAAAAGTATACCTACCTTTCGTACGGACTAAAAAATATTTACACTCACCTATAGGCTTAGCAATAAATGAGTGGAACGCCCGTCCGAAATTCATTGTCAACATTAAGGAATTATCTTCCTTCCAATCAGTTTTACTAAACTACCTTAATGAGCAAACATGCCATACCAGCTGACCTTTTCTAAACAACTATGTTAACCTGCTTGAGCGCATTACTAACTTTGACCACTGTCATGTATTTGTTGCATTATTCTAATAGTGTTGCAGTTCGAGCTTGTGTTATTGCATTATATAATTATTACGTCATGCTATGTCATATGCACTGCATCTCCTTAATGCTAAAAACAGTTATGTTCCTTATTTGGTATTTTGATCTTCATGCTTATAACGCCCCTGTGAAGTTGCCTGTTGTTATCCTCCCTCGCCCCCTATGTAATGCCCGATTGTGGGCCCCTAAGTAAAACAAACGAAATGAAAAAACAAATTCTAGCGTCACACTCCGTAGGACACCTCTAGAGTTTCGAGCTTCGTCATCGCAAAGCGCGCAGACAGCACCGCAACGAGCCAGACATTTCTCTGCTGTATATACTACACTTTATACATTAGAAAAAGGGCAGTACGCAATATGATGCCTGCAAGGCGACCCAGCAGTCCATATGCGCACATTACCTGCGTGAATTGCATGCGTGAAATGTGCGTGCGTGTGTGCGTGTGTGCGTGTGCGCGTGTGTGTGTGTGTGCGTGTCTGTGTGTGCGTGTGTGTGTGTGTGCGTGTGCGTGAGCGTTCCAGTACGTAAAAACTAAATGTGTTGAAAAGACCCGCACCGTAACGTCCTGCTAACATATCTGCGTTTAACGTACGTAAGATGCCGCGCTATTCTAGAGCTGTCGAATAATTGGAACATTTTGTACGATTGATAATGTTACTGTATCTCAGTAAGGTGTCGTGAACCTTGTAGTTAATGTCGATCTACCCCGAAAAAAATAATGACGAACATAAAGAAGCACACAGAGAAGTACAAAAATACAAGGCTGACATATTCGTAAAGTAACTTCCTACTTCCATCGCGCAATCAACTTAGAAACGGGCGAAATTTATGTTCCTCGTACAAGTCCTAGCCAAAAAAGGCTGAATAACAGACTGATCTCACTGACTTTATATTATTGAATGCATTTAAAGCAAAACCCAAATACATATTGCTTACTTGTATCCAACAATTTCTTTCATAATACAAGCATGGCTTTCGGGATAGCTTTAGCACCGTTACTCAGCATAGGTAATTCAATGACGGCTTCAGTCTAGCTACTAAATTATGCCTTAAGATAGATGCACTGTTTAGAGATTGGTCAAAACTTATTGACACTTTTTTCTTGTTGTTTGTTAACTGTGGCACTATGGGTAAGTTTGGCTACTGAAGAGCCCGCGGTATCCCTTAATATATGTGTAGCTACAGGCCACACACGTATTAAATACAAGAACACTAGACGAGAGAACAAAAGAAAAAAAGTTGAAATAATCGAAAGCTTTGATATTCACTTAAAGTTATTAAGTGTCGAGTGTCAACTTTATGTCAAGTGAAGAACTTGGCATAAGGTTGCAAATCTATGCAAATTATGTGTAATGGAGACGTGGCACATGATCTGTAACAAGCACGAGTAGTCTCTGCTCACGTTTAAATAGTTCAAAAGGAAGCGCAAGAATGGCCAATAACGGGAAAATCTCATGATAAACTGAGATGAAAAGGAACAACAGACCAAAGCACACAAAATAGCAATGACACGACAAAGTCATGACGCTACCGTGAGAGAAAAATTACCTGACTGAAATAACGATTCATCAATTAAATTCTGGGGTTTTAAGGGTCAAAACCACGATGTGATTATGAGGCGCGCCATAGGGTTGGACTCCGGCTACACCATGGTTCTTTAACGAGCACCCAAATCTAAGTAGACGGGTGTTTTTGCATTTCTCCCCATCGAAATCGTGGTCTTGAGCACATCAGCACAGCCATAGCCACTGGGCTACGGTGGTGGGTAGTCACTCAAATGTCACAATTCCCAACGAACTAGTCAGGTGATCGATCACAAGAAAATTGCGCTAGGCTTTCACAGCTTCTCTTTGGTTATAGGGACAGTACCAGAGACTGATCAATTCCTTTAGAGATGAGGGACGCCTATCTCAGGCGCCAAGACGACAACAAAGTGTCCCCGATTGTTAGCCAAACTGTGGACATTACATGAGGAAACGTTCTGCACAAACTTCCGGTGTGCCGCAATGTGCGTAGTGTGAAGAGGCTTTTTCCTGCACACGATATAAAAAAGTGTGTGTGCACGCCACTTCGAGATGTAGACGGTGTAAAGTGTGTCTAAAGCCCATTCTATCTTGAGGTTTGGTGAGAATGGTAACAAATGCCCCGTGTTGAACAAAAAGAGACGATTTCGTCCGCTCCTCTAACAATAATTTCGAATTACAACTTGCGCTTCAGTCACTGAAGTACTGTTTTTGGCTGCGGATGCAACGACTTAAGCGGAAACTCTCAGGATGCGAGAATGCGAAATTTTAGTTGTAGTGCTGGCTTCGAGTCCGAATACAGAACTAAATTATGAGAAGTGGAACTCACCTGTAGCTACCACCACCACCACCACCACTACAACCTGCTGAGAAAATCAGGAGGGAAGGGAGGTATATTTGCTTAATTTATAGGTACGTTTAATTGTGATTGCAAGATCCTGAAAAATCTTATTCTCATAGAATTCTGATAGCTTTGCTAAGTATGCATAGCTCAAGAGATTACCATAGCGTTTCCTCACAGTCTTCTGTTTAGGAAGCGCCCTTATGTTGACGGGATGTAGAGGGTTTCGTCATACACGAGCGAAAGATTGTTATTGAAATCTGTTGGGGCGCGAGGCTCAAACATACGAACATCAGGCTTACGTTAAATATTTGGCTGCGCAACTTGCTTCATAATATAGGGGGTCGGCACTAGCTTCATCGAGGTCGCCATATTGTAGTACAGCCAGTACGAGGAAAAGCTGCGCTCCATCTAGATCCCCGTATCTCCGGCAACGCAGTGGAAGCCGCGAATAGGACTGCAAAAATGGCGCACGTGATGTGATGCGAATACTCCCTAAAGCATGGTCACTGAATCTAGCAGTTGAGAAAATGTCTTTCTTTGGCCACTAAAAAAAATGTACGTATGGCCACTAGTTGGACAGAAGTCCAACTAGTGGCCATACGTACCCCAGAACGTCCAATTAATATAGCAAACTGAGACGCTTTCCGACGCAACAGAACCAAATCTCAACAACACGACGCGCCATCTCTACATGGGTGGACACAACAGCTACAAGCAGATTTTAAAGCTGTCACTAAGCAACTTACTGCAACAACGGAGACACCGGATGTGGACAAACATCTGCTCCATCTCTGGGATGCTCGAAGAGGCCTGACCAAACGATGGAAGAGGCAGCGGCACAACCGTAGGCTGAAACAAAGAATCGCCCGGATCCCAGCAGAAGCTGAAGAATGCGCCACCAGCCTCACTAATAAAAATTGGTACAACCTCTGCGACCGCCTTAATGGCACACTAAGTACTTACAAAACGTGGTTCCCCCTCAGACCACTACTCAACCCAACGCACACAAAAACGCACACAACCACCAACACCATCCGCACTATCATCCACAAAGAACGAATGGATGATGACGCTCTCCTCCAAACACTGCAACAGAGATACATTGCTACCGGCCACAGATGGGAGTACAAAGACTATCCACATGAGGTAGAAACTCAGTTGGACGGCGATATTACAGAGACTGAAGTGAGGGCAGCCCTACACGGCATAAGACGTAACACGGCGCCCGGAGCAGACGGCATTAACTATGCACTGCTACGCAACCTCGACGATCAGGCCATACGGCAAGTCACTGCATACTACAACAACAACTCGAAAAACGGAACGCTTCCACAGGAGTGGCGACACGCCGATATTACCTTAGTTCCGAAATCCGTGAAACCGCTGTCCCTCCAAAGTCTCAGACGCATTTCCCTGACTTCGTGTATTGGCAGAGTCTTCGAGCACGTAGTTCTAATGCGCCTCCAGCCTTAGCTCGAAGCGAACCAATTCTTCCACAATACCTTATTTTGCTATCGACCAGGTCTGTCTGCGCAGCACATAGTCTCACAACTTAAGGAGGATGTTATGGATAGTCCAAGTAAAGCTCAAACAAGAGCTATTCTGGCGTTGGACCTCAAGGGGGCCTTCGATAACGTCTCACATGACCGCATTCTAAACAAACTTGCATTCTCCCGATGCGGAAAACACATCTATGATTATGTGCGTGCTTTTTATCTGACCGCACAGCCACCATCGGCCTAGGTGATATTCGGTCGGATATTATAAAACTTTCCGGCAGAGGGACTCCCCAGGGTTCGGTTCTCTCACCCACCCTGCTCAACGTGGCGATGGCAAAGATACCACCGCTCCTCGACAAACTTCCGAACGTGCAGCACGCCCTGTACGCCGATGATGTTACAATCTGGGTGACCACAGGGTCTGACGGTGTTATTGAAGACGCACTACAGGAAGCTGTAAATATAGTACAAGAATATGCAACAGCCGGAAGACTCACCTGCGCAGCTGAGAACTAGGAGCTCCTGCTTGTATTATAAAACCCAATAAGGCTGAGATTCCACCAGCCATCACATTGCATCTCAATGGCAACGTTATTCCAAGGGCAGACAGACTACGTGTACTAGGCCTTCACATACAACACAACGGGAAGGCCACGCATACCCTACACATGCTCCGCGAACAACTTACCCAAGTAGCGCGCATGATAAAGCGCATTACAAACCGCCAACAAGTACTCCCAGAAAAAGACGTACTCCGAATTGTGCAAAGCCTCATAATTAGCCGATTAACCTCCCCTATCTTAATCTAGCCGATTAACCGATTAGCCGATTAACCTCCCCTATCATAATCTGACTCAGACCGAGACGTACCAGATGGACACCCTCCTCCGTACGGCACTAAAGGCAGCGCTTGGACTACCCTAGCATGCGTCTACGCAGCTCCTACTACGATTCGGGGTGTATAACACCATCCGCGAACTAGTCGAAGGTCATCTTGACAGCCTATTGCAACGTCTGCAACGAACAATGCAAGGGTGCCGCATTCTATCCCGGCTAGATACCAAACACAAAAAAAAAAACCCCAACAGGAAAACCGCACACTTCTTGCGCTTAGCATTCGCAGAAAAATTCACGTGGCCCCAATTCCCCGGAATATGCACCCTGAGCGTCATAAAGGCCGAAGAAAGGCAAGAGCCCCAGCCTTGGCTCGACTCTTTGGCGATGACACATCGAACACACCGGTCATATACATCGACGTGGCCCGCTACCCACAGAAACGTGCCCTACGTCTAGGCGTACTAGATACTGCAGACATTCTGAGGGCTTCGGCCACGCTCAACACTGTGGACAGTGGCACGGCAGAAGAGGCTGCTATTGCCCTAGCCATCATACACGCTTCAACCATGCCGGCACCGGACGGACCCATCACAGTGGTCACTGATTCACAGACCGCCTGAAGGACTTTGGGACAAGGGAGGGTGACACCCTACACACACCGCATCCTTACATCATTACACCCCACAGCGTTACACAGGGTGCGTATCGTCTGGGCACCTGGACACGCCTCACTCCATGGTAATGAACGCGCTAATGCGGTAGCCCGAGAGCTCGCTTACCGGGCGCCATTGGAAGAGCTGTCCAACCCAGACGACGCACCGACAGAACCACTGAACTACACTGAAACTCTACAATATTACAGAGATACCAGGAGACACTTCCCCCCACCACATAATTCCCTTAACCGAGAACATGCCGTCGCGTGGCGACAGCTTCAAACTAATTCATTTCCCTGCATCTTTTATCTTCACGTCTTACACCCCACACAATATCCCTCATACTGTCCCTATTGCGGAGCTAAGCCCACAGTATATCATTGCACCTGGGAGTGCCCACACCCTCCGGGTTACTCCCCTATTCCTCCACCTTCACCTTCCTCCTGGCAGACTGCGCTTACCAGCTCAGACCCGCAAGAGCAGCGACGGCTGATCCGGCGGGCACGCGCAGTGGTGGGAGCCAATGGGGCCCTGAACTACCGGCTCCACCCTACGAGGAAGTCACCCAATCTCATTACAAATAAATGTTCTCTCTCTCTCTTCTCTCTCTCTCTCTCTCTCTCTCTCTCTCTCTCTCTCAGAGAATGATCATCTAATTTACTCAATGTGTTGGACAAAGATTGTCTTTGTGCTTGAAATTGAGGACAATCCCCCTTGCAAAAACCAGCGTCTTCCAGTGCCTTCCAGTGTGAAACCAGCGCGTTTTTTGGCACTGGATCGCATTGGGTACGCTGGCGCTCGCCGGGACTCACTGGGACACCAGTGACAACGCTGGATAAGAGCTGGGTCACACTGGAAGAGACGCTGGTTCTACTGCCATGACGCTGCGGCGCACTGGTTTGTGCTGTACAGGCGCTGGTTCTCGCTGCAGTTCGCTGGTTCACACTGGAAACTGCACTGGTTGTGTTTGTGCCGCGCTGGTTCCAGTAGGCAAGGACGAGAGCTGCTGAAGATTAAATGCTTTATACAATTTCATCGCTTGATACTGGACTCTTGTCCTAAATAAAGCTATATCTTGGGGTCATAAAACCCTATTTCGTGTCGCAGCTTGGAATAAAGGTGCGTGAGCTGCCCTGTTTATTCATGGACATGTGACACTGAAGAACACTTTCGTGTTTTAACGCGATAGCGTTAAGGAGCTCGTGTCACAGAAAAGCCGGTGTCGTCGGCGTCGGTGACGGTGTCCGCGGCGTTGGCCGTGAGCGATAAATCACGGCAGGCACTTCATAAATAAAAAGCAACTTCCAAGATGGGCTGGGTGGGAATCGAACCAGGGTCTCCGGAGTGTGAGACGGAGACGTTACCACTGAGCCACGAGTTCGATGTTTCAAAGCGGCACAAAAGCGCCTCTAGTGAACGCGGTGTTGCCTTAGAAACGAGCTGTTTCTAAGGCTCAGGCGTGCGTCGCTTGCTTAGGCGCACATTTCGTTGTCGCGCCGAACGCTGCGTTGCTCGACGCTCACCGCGTCCGATGCGGGGCGCGTAGTCGCTGCGCCGTAGCCCATTGTCTTACACCCCTTGGCGGGTCGACGGGAACGCTATCGCGTTCCACTCTTGAAGGCGAAGCTTAAGCGTCCTCCAGTTTTTTTTTCTCTTTTGACTGGGCGGATAGTTGAATTCTTGAACGAAACCACGCAAACGCAGAGGACGCCGCGTTCTTTAGTAGTTCGCACGTAACATATGACTGGGAGTTGTCGCCGTTTTCGCAGTGTTGTGGAGTGGACATGAAATGCAGAAGTTCTTCAGACGCGCGCGAACGGACCCCGAGTTCGAAGCCTATCGCGGACTGATATTATCGCAAAGCTGCGATAATATCGGCGATAATAAAGCTGAGGTACTTCGTGCGCTTCCACTTTCCCTATTGTACTAAAAAAAGTTCTGAGGCACAAATACACACATTTTAGCTTTCGCCAGCTATACCCGCGACGAGATCGGTCCCCACCGAAGCTTAGGCCTAACGTATCCGCCGAGTCCATCTGCACGCTATCGGCGCGTCTAGGCTCAGGAATCAAGAAGTCTAGCAACGATAAATCACTCTATATTTCAGCTTTCACATCGGTGTTCTTAAATAAACATTTTTTTCATGTCTACAGTGCCAGCACAAGCAGCGATGACCGCCGATCTGACGCGTCATAAACATAGGTATATGTGCTGTCGCCGAAGGCTCCCAGCACTAGCCTGCGTTTCTCTGACGAAGGTATATGACTAAACAGAAAGGCATCACTGAACTAAGAAAACGTTGCATATCCCTCGGGTGAAGAACAATAAACGGCTATCGAAATCGGCCGTAACCGGCCATTCAGCGTCCCGGGTCGGCGGTTCAATCAGGGCTTTTTTCTCATTTAATATACCAATCGCAAGTCAAAATCAAAGCTGTGGCACTTCCGAGCATGCTGAATACGGACAGCACATTTTTCCTTGTAGTGAAGGCGTCATTTTTAGTTGCTGCGCGAAAGCGCATCTACCATGTCTGTGCGAAACTCAAACTTCTTGTCGCTTTTGACATGGCAAATTATCTCTTCATGACTATCTGTTGGCGTGGCGCGTAGCTGTAAAGCACCGGGATTGAGATGTGTGGGGCGGGCGATCGAATCCTCGTCGAAGCGCTTTTATTTTTACGGTGCTTTTCTTTTTTTTAGTGCCCTAAAACGCTCGTTTTTGCTTTCTGTAATCTATATATATATATATATATATGGTGGGTAATATGCATGTGGCGCTGTGCGGAATGCCACCGCTACGGCGCGAGACTCGAGCTCGGGCCTCGGGCTGCTGATGCGAACGCCTAGGACTCGCGATCAAGCGCTACTTGCGATCCCGCGTACGAGCTGCAATAAACTCCCTTTCAATATATATATATATATATATATATATATATATATATATATATATATATATATATATATATATATATATATATATATATATATGATCATATCATAAGAAGCCAAGAAACACTGACACCAAGGACAACATAGGGGAAATTACTTGTTCTTAATAAATAAAATAAAGAAACGATAAATTAATGGAAATTAAAGTGGATGAAAAAACAACTTGCCGCAGGTGGGAACCGAACGTCCGAGCTGCCTTATCTGCGTCATCATTTCCTATGATACCGCCATGACCTGATATCCATTGAAAAGATATATTATGGCCTTTTTCTCGTAAGTGATGGACAAGCTCCACGATTTCGCACGTGAGCTGATCGTGAGCTCCATGTTGGAGAAACAACTGCACACATTGCAAGGCCGGCCTTGAATCGCAGAAGACTGCGCATTTTCTAGGACTTTCAGCATTTATCGCATGAAGTGCGTCGCGGAGAGCCGCGAGCTCTGCAGCTGTAGACGTAGTGACATGGGAAGTCTTGAACCGCTGGGTTTAATCTCATTGTTGGTATAACTACAGCGCCACCGGAACTGGTTGATGTAGTTGATCCATCAGTATAGACGTGTCTGCAGTCACTGTATTTCTCGTACAAGAGAAGTAAAGTTGGTAGCTTGAGTCCTGATGACGGCAAGTCCGACTTTTTCTGAAGTCCTGGAATTGTAAGGTTTACTTGAGTACGGCGCACACACTATGTAGGAACGGATGGTCATGCCGCAGGTGCGTAACCTCACCTGAGAGAGGCATGGTGCGTGAAGACAGTCGCACTGAATGTTGTGTGGGGGCTGTCTACTGGGAGACTTGCGAGGTGGTGGGTAGGTTTCCAGGCGAAGTTTCCTATGCGCACATGAATTGTTTGGATGGTAATGTGCGTGCTAAGAGTGGAATCTTGAGCTATATGTATACTGCAATAACGAGCGTCGGCAGTCTCTCGATGCGTTGAATTGTCCTGCACCATTCGTTTTAGGATCGCGAATTCTATCCGCACCCGCGGGCAATGCTTTGATAAGGCCTTGTGAGGACCACTGCAGTTAGGGCCCTTTAGAAAATCTGTGCTGCAGGCGCCATCTGAATGGGACTCAGAGCACCGCGGGCACGAGACGTTGTTCACGCAGACATCCTTTACGTGGCCAATCTTGCAACACTTGAAACACTGGAGGGGCTTCGGTACGAATGGTCGTACTGGATGGTGGAGATGTCCTACTCTGACGTGGAAAAGAGAATGTAGGCATATTGTCTATGGAGGTAAAAATACCACCGCAGAAAGTGACCTGCTGACGAGTATAATATTCTAATGAACTTACTAGAAAATCTTACCGCCAAGTACAAAAAGATGATGTTCATCCAGGACACAGGTTAATTAAGGACTATGAACAGCGTCACATGTCACGACGTCCACGCCTGCAGAGAGTAAAACATCTTTATTAAAAATGTTTGAATGGCGAGAGTAGTGTGGGAGGAACCCTCAGTTCAGGGTCCCTAAGATGATTCCGGCGATGTTTCGAGCCCGTTGTATCACAGGTCGGAGGACCTCGGGAGGTCCGTCGCGGAGGGCATCGTCCCACAGCTCTTTTCTGCGTAGGGGGTAAAGGAGAGTTGGCAAGGGAAGAAAGAGCTTTGCAGTGCACTCAATCGTGACGTGGAAGATTGTGGGCAAGCTGCCACAGCCAGGGCAACGATCTGCATAACAGTGTGGGTAGAATTTATTGAGAAAGACAAGATTTGGAAAAGTTGCGGTTTTTAACTGGCGTAATGCCACTGCTTCCTCCCGCGAGAAGGACGGCGGTGGTTTGGCGTGGGTGCGACGAATGCGTGTATAATGACGGAGTATGTCTGTAACGGAGCAAGGGATCCCCCCACTCTGAACTCGTCGCCTGACCACGCCGAGTCGCCCGGAGGGAAATTTCTCGGGCAACCGTATGTGCGCGTTCGTTACCCGGCAGCGAGGTATGACCAGGGGTCCAGAGTAAGTAGATGCGGGGAGGAGTGGTTGGTGTATTTTGCGGGATCTGTTTGAGAATTTGGTGCGCCGCTCTCGGGATGCCATGTCCTGATAGGAACGCCCGGCATGCCTGTTGCGACTCCGTCAATATATACACTTCCTCAGGAACATGGATGGCGTATCGAATTTCAAGAGCAACACCGAGAATTTCTCCGTAAGCGGCATTTGTTCCGTGCGTTGCAGCAGAGTCTCTCAGGGATTCGGTGCCATCCAAAACTACCGAGGTATAGCCCTCTTGAGTGCGTGATGTGTCCGTGTATAAAGTATGTGTTTCCGGGATGTTTGCAAGCATGCGGCCAATGTATCGTACACGGGCTTTGAGCCGCCCTTTGTCATGCTCGGGGTGCATATTACGTGGCAATGGATGAATACTTAGTGCTTGGCGTATCGCTGACGACAAGATCGTTGGACGGGTTTCAGACTCAAGGGGTGGGACAGAGTATCCTAGCCGTGTGAGAAGATGGCGGCCAGTAGGAGTGAGTAGCAGGTGCTGGCGATGGCTGACCCAATGTGCCTCTAGCAGCTCGCCTAGTGTGTTATGTGTCCCTAAGTTAAGGAGACGGCGTGTGGAAGTAAAGTATACTTCGGGAGGCCATGGGCCATCTTCGTCGCTTTGCGAATCATTGCGTCTATGCGAAGTTGTTGCGCTTGGGGTCAACCGCTGAAATGGGAGATTGTATGTAAGGCGGCTGATCACGCATGCCTCCACCAAGCGCAGCAGGTCCTCTTCTCGAAGGCCCGAGCGCCTGTTGGAGACCCTTCGGATCACGGCCAGAATTTGCTCAATCTGTCTGGATAGAAGGGAAACAGTGTAGTTTGACCTGTCATCCGCTTGGACGTGTAGGGCGAGGGTACGAACACGATTAACCTGTGGTATCGGTGTGCCATCCACGTGCACAGTAATAGGGGAAGTAGAGGAACGGCTCCGGGGGCGAATGATTATGAGCTCCGGCTTTTCCGGAGCACATCTTAAGCCGCATTTTCTCGCGTACTCGGAAACTGTATCGACTACTTGCTGCAGTCGGTCCTGGATGGCTCAGTCGGAACCCCGTGTCGACCAGATAGTAATGTCGTCCGCATAAATAGTGTGGGCGACATCAGGGATCTGGTCGAGTAGTCGGGGGAGCCCTGCGAGCGCGATATTGAATAGAGTAGGGGAAAGAAATGAGCCCTGGGGTGTCCCACATCCTACAAGGCGAATCGCACCGGATCGATTCGGTCCCATTCCTACGGTGGCTGTGCGATCTCGAAGAAATGCGCGGATATAGTTGTACATACGAATTCCACAGTGTGAATGTGCAACATTGCGAAGGATGAGGTCATGTTCAACATTATCGAATGCCCCTTTTAGGTCTAAGGCGATGAGTGCTCTCGTTTGGGCGGACGATGGAGGTCCTATGACTTCCTCCCGCAATTGTACAAGCACATATTTGGCAGACAGATGAGCCCGATATCCGAATTGAGAGTTAGAAAAGAATGATTTTTCTTCCAGGAAGGGCTGCAGACGCCGCAAGAGTACATGCTCCATGAGCTAACCAATGCAGGATGTTAGGGAGATGGGTCATAAGTTTTCAACGTTAACAGGTTTGCCCGGTTTGGGGATCAGTGTGCTGTCGGCGTGTCGCCATGCTTGGGGAAGCATGCCCTTGCGCCAGCAATCATCGAAGATATGGGTGAGGTGCTTAATATCCGCGTCACTGAGGTTACGAAGGGTGGCCAATCGGATGTGGTCGGCTCCCGGTGCCGTGTTGCGGCGTAGGTCTTGTAGGACCACCCGCACCTCGTCAGAGGTGATGTCTGCATCGAGAAATTCGTTCGCCTCGCCTACATAAGGATAGTCAGGGTACTGCGGCGGCGGGCCTGTGGGTATGAAATGCTTCTCTAGCTCTCTGAGGAGTGTCAAGACATCGTCCCTGTACTCGTGCATTAGGATGTGCAGCTGCTGAAATGTTTTTCCCTTTGTTGTGGTGGGATCTGTGAGTGAGCGAAGAATCGACCACGTCTTTGCTGTGCTCAATGTGCCTGAGAGGCGATCGCAAAATCCTCGCCAGTTATTCCTCGTAAGGATCTCTGCATACTCCTGAGATTCCCGTGTAATTTTATCTATACGTTTCCTAAGTTTGCGGTTGAGGACTCACGACTCTGCGTAGCGCGCTTCAATTTATTGACACAGAAAGTCCTGGTACATGGGCAATGTTTTCCGACTCGAGACTGGCTTTACACAGCATGCAGTCAATTCTCAGACTTGGAGCTCTCGAACAGCTAACATATGAAATCGTAAAACTTCATCACGACGTCAAATAGAAAGGCCACGAAATTATTTTCTAGTGCTTACCCGGTCAATGCGGGATCAGGGAAAATGATCATGCAGACAAAACTGCCCGAGAAACACATCAAGAACAACGCAGCGTTCCCATTCCTCGTTCCGGGACATACGCTGCAAGGCAGCTTCTTCACCTGGCACGCAAGCTCTAGTTAACAGAGTGGAACACCCCAAATATAAGGCGCACCAGGTTATACGAACTGAATCCTTCGCTGCAACTCCGACCTCCAGCCGGACTTCACCGACGGGAGGCATCACTTCTATACCGGCTGTGGTTGGGAGTGGCTTTAACGAAGGGGTACACTACTTTGATTGGAATGACCGACAGTGCTGCAAGCGACGTCTGCGGGGTGGAAGAGAACATCGAACATTTTTTGTGCCATTGTCATCGATTTCAGTCGGAAAGACAAACATTATCTATAGCATTGCGACGATCGGCCGTTGTCTGGCAGGTGCTACTTGAAGACCGTCCCAATCACTCGTCGGCCTACAAAGATATTAAGGCACTTTTGTCTTTCTTGAGGGCGACTGCCCTATGTGAACGTCTTTGACTCGCTTAGGCACGCCGCGTGCGTGCGCGAGCTCACCGCGGCTTTCCTCCCCCTCCCCTCCCCTCCCTCACTTCCTATTCCCTCTTTCCCGTCACCCAGAGTTGGGTAGCCAACCAGGCACATTTCTGGTTAACATCCCTGCCTTCTCTCTTTATTTACTCATCCTCCCATGAACAGCGGCACTTATTTTGAATGCAAGAGTGTGCTATTCTTATGATAACACCAGCTGCAGGGTCGAGTTCAACCCTAGGGTAGTTGATGGCTGAGGCTAGTGCACGTTTGATGCAGTAGTGCGCACACACTTTGAATAAGGCAGTCTCGATATTCCTTTGACCTCTAGCAAGATATCAACAGCAAGGGCATCTAGACATATCAGATGCATAGAGCGCGCACTTTTGGACTGTCCTGAATTCTCGCGCGCAAATCGTTCTAGTAACAGTGGCCAGATGGCGCCACGTGGCCCTATTATTGTCAGCTCTCTTTCGTGGTTGTCGGGCGCGCCGCGTGGTTATTGCCTGGCGGGGGCAGCGGCGAAATAATCGGGAAGTTCCGTGGCAACTTTGTAACGTGCTGTCGGCCACCGCTTCGCAACACGCGACTCTGCCTGGTTTGGCGAGCGCCAAGCCTTTGTGCCTTCGCTGTGCTGTCGCAATTGCACTGAACGGCGCTGGAGGGTTCATGGGTCGGTTATGTTCAAGAACTGTCGTGCTCGTTCCAGCGCGCCACACCCGGAGCGTGACACACCTGTTTGATGTCGCGCAGTGTAATTGAGCGAGCAACGCTGGGAACGCGTTCAATATATTAAATATCACTACGTCCATTTGTCAACGAGGGTCAATGAGAAGAAAATGTGAAGAAGGTGTGCCATGTCTCGAATACAGGCACGAGATCGCAAGACACATTACAAACACCATCCGTAATCGGCCCGTTAAAATCGGCCTTCTCATTCCTTATTCCTACCTTGACAGTTTCTGACATGTATCTTTGGCTGAGTTGGTAATTCATACGAGCAAAAATATAGACGGAGACAATGGCGAGAGAACACGTAACCTGTCTTTCTCTGCGCTCTTACCTCAGACGTTTAGGGAGCCGACAGCGTGGACATTGACGTTGGCATTGGTGGACTGGCAACTCATGCTCGTATACTCATCGGCAAAGAGGTCATGAGTTGGTTCACAGGTACCTCACACACACGAAAGAGTTGCCAAAAACTCCTACTTTAACCGGTTTGTGATGATGTAATGTATAATTTAAATACATGTTAAGTTCCTCGGAACATGAAAAGGCTGGCGAAGTTGGAAATAAGAGCGAAAACTGCACTTTAGTGCAGCAGACTGTCGGCGCCACTGTCAGAATGAGTCCCTAGATTGTTCTGCGCAGCTAGCAATATCACCTCTCGTGGAGATGTCGCACGAGTGTCCTACGTGCGTAAGTCATCAAGTTTTCTTAACCATTGTTCTCAATACGAAAAATACGCAGATCCTACGCACACGTTGGAAGCTAAGCTTTAGTGTAGCGGTAATTTAAGTGTTTTACAAATCACGGCAATGAGCAGAATGCTTACTTTCATCCTCTAATGCAACATGCAATCTCATTCATTGTTTATGCTTACCCACCACAACGTTGACAACTTTTCTCTCATGCAATTTTTATGTTTATGCACTACACCCCTCATAAGCTAGGGCGATATGCAAACTCCAATCAGGTGGATGCGCAGTGTGAGAAATCTACGTAGTTATGTCCCGAGGACAAAGGCAATGTACGATGCTTGTCGTGGGGAGAATTGTGACGACAAGTGCATGCACAGAAAACTACCACACGTATCAAGCAACATTCAAAGAGTGTCTTCCTCTTGTATAAGAGTGGCGCACAGCCATTCAGGGGGGATTGACCAATACATGGAACATACCCAGTGGCACGAACCAAATGGCTCAATCAAAGTAAACCAGAGAATCCATAAAATGTAATCCACTACTCTAGTAACAGGTCGGTGTGGTGTAGAGATACACCTGTGAGCCAGCAGCCGACATTATTTATTGCGATTTTATGTAGTTTCTTTCTTTTTTTGCATACAGCGGTGCGCTTACTTGAACCAATGCGTCTGTCAGCATACAAGGGTTATATATATATTCACCGAGATAATGATCGCCCCAGCAGCCAGCAGCTACGCCAAACACGAGAGGGTAGGCAAATTAAGTTTCGGTTTAAAAATCGATCGTTTAACTGTAACCATACTTCCATCAACGCAGGTCGCTCGTGTATTTCTCATCAGCACTTTTCGTCGGTTTTTACTCACAAGTCAACTTTAATTTCTGCCATACCAAGGTCTAAATTTCCTCAGACTATTATTCCCTATCACTTCCGGTGGTGTAACGAATCTCATTCGCAAAGTAAATATATAAAGTGCTCCTGGGCCTAACAAATTCTTGCGAATATACTGAACGCTAGGGAAATCATTTCCAGCCGCACCTTAAAGGGACACTAAAGTGAAAAATGATTTCTTCTGCATCAGTAAATTACCGTTCTAGAACACCAAAAACACCACTCTTACAACGGTAAGACGTTTGGTAAGCCAGAAAAAGCGCAAGAACGAAATACGGGTGGCGCAAATACAGGTCCCGCACCTGGGGGCTGTGACGTCGTGGATTTTGATGGCATCTTCTAGGGCCTACTAATTTTATATAGCGGTACAGATTGACTACATTGTGTTCTAAAGGAACAACATATTAAACATGGCAAGTTTCGGGAACCTTTACTCAGCCAACGCGCCCCAAATGCGAAAACATACTTTGGAATCCCTAACGTCACGCTGATATATCGGCGCTGGGGTTTCGGTGCGAAATTCAAATACTGATACTTGGACCTTCATTCTCTCATCTAATAAGGAAACCATTTCTTTTAAATGACTGCCTGCAGGGTTCTCAAACAATGCTTCATTAATCTAAACTGATTTATTGTTTCGCTTTAGTGTCCCTTTAAAGATAAAACTTACGTAGTCTCTTTCAGAGGGCTTGATTCCATGGAACAGACTGGAAAATTGCTACAGTAGTACCAGTGTTCAAAACGGCAGTCTTTCTGGTTCTCCTAATTATCACCCTGTTTATCTAGACGGTATTGCCTCCATACTTCTGGAACACGTCATATATTCGCATGTCGTTCGTCATTTCGATGATAATGCCTTCCTTTATGAGAAACAGCAAGGTATCGAGTTGCCGTGTGAAACGCAGCTATTTTAATTTGCGAACCACTTCATTTCATACTGACGTCATTTTCAAAGGTGTTTTATTGCGTCGCTTACTAATGACTTATCAAAGATTACTCAGAATGGCTAAACCTGGATCCGATAACCTTATCACGAGTAAAGTGCTCCCCAACAGACCAATCACAGTTGACTTCAATAGACGGCCTGCGTTCGCCAACAACAAAATTATTACCCGATGTTCCTCCGGGATCGATACTTGATCCTCTGATTTTCGTTATCTCCATGAATGGTGTACGTACCGGAATTTCGTCCCCACTTCGTTTATTTTCTTTTCTTTTTCTCTTGCTCATATTTGTGTCCTTTGTCGCCGCGTGAACATTTGTCAGCACCGACTTCGGCTACAAAATGCGTGATAGAAAACTGGCGAACGAAGTGTATGATAAAGCTTAGTGCTTGTAAGTATAAATTTCATGCAAATCTCTCGCAAACGTGCAAAAGTATTTTGAATTGCGTTCCGGGGCTTTACGTGCCAAAACCACGACTTGATTATGAGGCGTGCCATAGTAGTAGACTCCGGATTAATTTTGACCACCAGGGGATGTTTAACGTGTCCCCAAAGAACGGAAATGCGGCCGCCGCGGCCGGGATTTGATCCCACGGCCTCGTGCTTAGCAGCGCAAACAGCACAGACGCTAAGCTACCGCGGCGGGTCAAAAGTAATTTACCCACACTCGTTATACTCAACAGGCATGCCACATGTGACAGAATACCGTTGCCTTGGGGTGCCCTATCATTAGCAAATTAACCTGGTCGGATTACGTTTCAAAGGTTGCATAACTCGTATCAAGGTCACTTGCCTTCATCAAAAATAATCTTTCAATTTCCCCTCTTTCTGTGGGCCAAGCGGCTTTTGAAATATTTATTTGGACAAAGCTTGACCATACAGCAGCAACAGGAACAATTTGGAATCAGCACTAGTATGGCCTTATCGTTCCCTCAGCATCCAGCGTATCCGCGGTGCTGCCAGCGCCTTTCACTAGCCATTTTTACCCAACAAAATAGGAGAATGCAATCTAATACTCCGATCAATCATCTATGAACGAAATACTTCAAAAGCGGGAGTTATCAACTGCACATTTTGGGTATTAAGCGTCGCCGATTCGTGGATTTTGTTCGTAAATTCTATTGTTTCTTGAATCCTGCTGCTTCTATTCGTTCTTCTTTTAATGATTAATCTCGTGTTAACTGATCCGATCATTACACCCTCCCACCTGCTTGCTTTCTTGCTTGCTTGCTTACAACGATACAATAATGCGTTGACTAATTTCGTTGTTTCTTGTACTGTGCTGCTTTTAAATTATTGTTTCGTTCTTTCCTTGTGAATTATCTTTTGCATTAGTCACCAAGTGATGTCTGTTGTTCATGCTCGACTATTTTCACTCTGTAACCCCATCAGGAGCCCTTTATTTATCTATGTATAGTGCAAGTCACGATGCGTTTCGCTGTGAATCGATCTAACCTGTGGCTTATTATCGGGGAATTTAGCATGATAGCACTATGTACAGGTCTATATTTTGGCTCAGCTATAAAGTTGGCGTCACTGGAGGAAGACAGTGGTGCACTGCTGATTAAGCACGGCCATTGGAGTGTTGGCTCCTATACCAGCTAAGCTGATGCGAAGCCTGTCTCTGGCGTTGTTACTCTGCTATTTTCCTGACTACGCGCGCTGGCACGACCTTGCAAAGTATACGTCCGAAGTTTTATTAGTCAGAAGCCACTACAGAAGAGTTGTATTTCTAGCAAAACTGCAGCGCTTCCTATTCACTTTAACATTGAGATTTCGTCAGACTCTCCACTTCGCGTCGAGTTATCATTTAGGTATTAAAACCAGCGCCTGTAGATACTTTGCTAGCTGGGAGGAGCGTGGGGATGGGGGAAGGGGCGGGAAGGGGGCGAGGGTGGATAGATTCGTCGCTACCTTTGTCACAAAATACGGGAATCAGCTGATACCTATAGGTGTCAGCCAAGGCACAAAAGAGGAAGACTACCTTAGAGAAGAAATAAAGGATAGTCCGACCCGAAGAGCTCTGCCTCGCGTCGAGCCGTATGAAGGGCCTGTGGCAAGCGTCCGACCGTAAATACGCTTTTTTACTCGCCGCGGAAAGCTTTCGCGGCGGCTGCGCCGGGGCTTGTCAGTCTGATGCGGCAGCTGACGGAGAAGAAAACCGCGGCGGACCCCGTCTTATTTATCTTATTTCCAACTTGCTTTTCCTGTTCCGTCAGCGGGAGTCTTCTGTCACGGCGACAGAGTCATCAGTCAAGGCGCGACTGTCGGCAGTTCTCGGGGAAGGTCGTCCGAGCGGCAGCGCGGGCCAAGAAGGCCGCTGCGGCCGCCGCTCCACAGCGCGGCTGCGCGGGCGCGCGCGCGCCAGCGCTCCGCTACAAGGGCGCTTCTTTCTGGGCCGCCTCAACACGTGCGCTGGTCGGCGATAGTCAAAGGCGCGCAGGAAACGCTCGCCCAAGTGCAAGGGGTCTTGGGCGCGGGGCGAGGAGCCGTTACTCACGTTTTCAGCTGCCAACGCGCGGCTCCTTTTGAGCCCTGACGAAAGCGCCGATCGAGCGGGCCGCCCCCGTGCGCGTCGGCCGGTGACGCCTTTCGCGGCTGTGTGTGCTGCGCGATGCATGTGTGAGAGCCCCGCGGCTGGGATTCAGAAATGGTAAAGGATCGCTCGCGTTGAAAGCACAGTGGTCCCCTCTGTGACTGTGCGCCTCAACTGCGGCCGCGACGGACGCGCCCGTGTAAGGCGTACACTGGCATACCTATAAGGCAAGGTTCTGCATACGTTTTCGCGTATGAAAACGGGGGTTTAAAGGGTGTTGACAATGGCGCGTATACAAACAGCCGAAGCAGGCAAGATTAGCCAGAGATGATTGAAGGTTGGATGACATTGCACACGACTTAAGACAATGTTCCAAGAAAAGATGACCCGTCGTCAAGAAAACGGATGCCAAATGTGTGTTTACTTGTGTTGAATACGTTCTATATGATGCGTGATGCACCAAAAGGCAAAGTACTTTGCGCTTGTGTGTTCTTAACCTGCGATAAATTTACGGTTGAGCAGTTTTTGTACTCTTCCACCACTTCCAGTCGTCCATCCGAATCTGTAGAGGGGCCGCAAAGTAAATACGTATCTGCTAATAAGAACGCTTGCGAATGGACCAATAGTTTTACAACAGCAGGCATTCTTTTTTAACTTCTTCGTAAATAAGTTTGCGTTGCCTGCAAGCACATCCTTTCGACGAACCCGTTTGGTTCGTTGTATTAAATTGACACCTTTGTCGGCGCGCTTTGATATCTTCAATGTCACTGAACATTCTGACGAGCAATGTACCTCACCAAGTTCTTAGTTGCGTCTACACTGCACATCTAAGAACGTTAATGCAAGCGTTTGTGTTCACTGCCGAACATATACTTATGTGAACGCACTGTGTCAATCTGGGTTGCATTAAAAAAAATACAATCTTTCAAATGTGTTTTAACGTATATGTTTTTAATTATTTAAAAAAGTAACAGTGAAGGGCAAGGCGGAAAAGCTTTACTCACAGACGACGAAGCTTTGCTTCCCACAACATCGATACAAACAGATTGATACGGTTGCTTATCGAGATGCAACCAAAGGACGCGAAATAAGAATCAAGATTCAGTGAACATATGAAATGAATCAAGATCAAGGGAACAACACACCGCCAATACAGTTACAAATTTGCACAATCGAAGTTGCAGTCTCTGGCTTTTCAACACACCTTGTCCATCTGTCCATCTGGAGGCTTTTCAGCCACTTCTTCGTTCTTGACACCTTAAGTTTCCTACCTTCAAATTATGCATATCTTCAAGCGCATTTGTATCAGATAAAACAGTTCTCGCGTACTGTGCACAAGAGCTCTCCCTAATACCAAACAGCCTTCAGACTTTCTAAATAAAAAAAGATTATGCTGCACGCTGTTCTAATATGGCGCAAATCACAAGTGACGCAACCATAATTTTCTTACTGCACTACGGAGGAACTGACGTTGCATGTTCAAACTTGCACCAGCTGTAGCACACAAAACAACAACATTGCAGAGGACAGACGTTTTGAGAAACCAGTGTGTGGATCAGTTTTGACTCACCCTCGTATCTGCATCTAGCTTGCGTACGAAAAAATTCATATCTTTAAAACAGTTCTTACAAATTAGCTTCAAATGGTGCTTTCCGTCAATTCGGATATATAACATTTTGTTAATGAGCAGTTTCCTGTATTTCTGCTGTGCACGCGTTAAAGTGTAGGATTTCGCGTCCCAAAACTGCACAGTGGATTATATAAGGGATGCCATATATAGCTGTGGTTCTGAGATCATTTTGACCACCCGGGGTTCTTCAACGTCCTCCTAAGTCTAAGTGCATGAACGCTTTTTTGCAATTCGCCTGTCATACGCCCGCGACGTCAGCAGTAGGACGCCATAGCCACTGAGCGACCGACGCGGGTCGTTTTACTAAGTGGGACCGAGAGAATGTTTGATTCTCACTTTACGTATCGTTTATGCAAATACAGAAAATTATTTAGTGGGTCCCACTTTTCTTTTTTTTTTCTGAACTAACGCTTATATATATATAAAAATCGGCTACAATTCTTTCCTGCACGCTGTCTATACGTCGAGAAATCTACTGAGCTTAATCAACCTCTCTAATGGCATTCATAGATTACGAAAAGGAATTTCCTTCAGTTTAGATGCCAGCAGTCGAAGAGGCATATTACGTAATCAAGGAGTACAGGAGGCATGCGTGAATATCTTGGGAAACATCTACAAAGATTTCACAGCTACCATGGATCTCAACGAGTAAAGTGGAAAGAGACAGAGAGAGAGAGAAACGGGGTGGGGAAAAGCAAGGAGGTTAACCGGGAGAAATTCTGGTTTGCTACCCTGCACAGGTTAAAGGGTAAGGGCAAATGAAATACAGAAAGAATAGCGGAGAGAGAAAAGTAAAAAGTTACCTATCCAGAAAGGGGTCAGGCAAGGAGACACAATCTCTCCAATGGTATTCAGTACATTCCAGCTATTAAACTGGGAAGGCTTGGGGTGAGGATTAACGGTAAATACCTCAGCAAACTTCGGTTTGCAGATGAGATTGTCCTGTTCAGCAACACTGGGAACGAATTACAACAAATGATTGAGGACCTTAACCCGAGAAAGTGTAAGAGTTGGGTTGTAGATTAATATAAGGAAAACAAAGATAATGTTCAACAGCCTGGCAAGGGAACAAGAATTCAAGGTAGCCACTCAGTATGTAGAATTTGTGCAGGAGTACGTTTATATAAGTCATTTACTCACAGGGACCCTGATCACGAGAAATAAATTTACAGAAGAACAAAAATGGGTCGCAGTGCACACAGCAGGCATTACCAAATACTTACTGGGAGCTTACCGTTGAAAATAAATGTGTGGAATCATCGCATTGGACCGGTGGTAACATATGGGACAGAAACTTGGAGGTTAACAAAGAGGCTCGAGAACAAGTTAAGGACCGCGCAGAAAGCGATGGAACGAAAAATGTTGGGCGTATCGTTAAAGGACAGGAAGAGAGTGGTGTGGATCAAAGAGCAAACGCCGTAGATAGCCGATATTCTAGTTGTCATTAAGATAAAAAAAATGGAGCTGGGCAGGCCACGTAATGCGTAGGGTAAATAACCGGTGGATTATTAGAGTTACAAAATGCCAAGTGTAAGTATGCGCACTGTCATGTTAACACGTGCCCTTACGGTACGAAGTGCGCAGGCTCATATTTGTATCTGTCCCTATATGTGCAGCCCCTTGTCTGATAATAAACACACTTTGCTTCCTACCTCCCGACCGTTCACACCAAGGAACAGAAAGCGCAGTCGAGGAGTGCAGAAAACAAGGTGGGTTGATGAAATGAGGAAATTTGCAGGCGCAAGTTGCCATGAGCTAGCGCAAGACAGGGGTAATTGGAGATCGCAGGGAGAGGCCTTCGTCCTGGCTGTTGATATAAACATTGGATGATGATGATGATGATGATGATGATGATGATGATGATGATGGCGGCGACGATGGTGATGATGATGGTGGGGATGATGATGATGATCTATAGTGCATGGATTGTGCGCCAGTTAAAGTCTTAATTTGCACAGTTATATTTGACAATCATCGCGCAAATCAGCCCGCTCCCTCTCCCCTCTTTTCCCGACACCTGCTAATTCTCTCATCTGGGACGTTACAGTAACTAAAAGTAAGGAAGGCGAGCAGAATGTTACCCTTTTGTAAGCTTTTTCTACTGCGCACAGCAAAACACTTGGATTTCTTTTCTCATGTGGTATGTAATTCAAATAACAGATGTTATTTTTGTTATTTAATTGTAATAGCTACTATATATTCTGTATAGCACTCTTATCTTATCCATTGTTTGTGACATACGTTACTTCGAACTTGGTGTGTGCGTGCGTACGTGCGCATTTTTTCTGTAATTTCGCTCTGAACTTTGCACAAGTGTTGCACAAGTTGCACAAGGGTTCAACAAGTGTTTTTCTGCCTGTGTTTTGTGATGGGAAAATAAATACTTCCTCAATATTTCCATGTGATGTCAAGTAAACTTTGAATTCGACTTTCTTTGCGCAAAAAATTATGCGGATCCTACGCTATCACTCACTCACTCACTCACTCACTCACTCACTCACTCACTCACTCACTCACTCACTCACTCACTCACTCACTCACTCACTCACTCACTCACTCACTCAGTCAGTCAGTCAGTCAGTCAGTCAGTCAGTCAGTCAGTCAGTCAGTCAGTCAGTCAGTCAATCAATCAATCAATCAATCTTTTTATTATTAAACATAATTTATAGCTCAAAATATGCAGCCGGAGGTCCCATAGTTAAAGACTGAATTGGGACCTCCTGTGCCCAGTAAACATTCAAAATTACATAAACAGCAACACCATGAGCAACACGAGAACAAGGTGAGAGCAGGAGCCAACGTTTCGACAAGTGGATTTGTCTTTTTTCAAGGCGACATATGCTTTCCTCGGCACAGTATATATAGGTACGGTTCTTCTAAAGGGGACAAAGGATAAGGAAGATGGGCGAGGTAACTCTCGAGAGTTGTGCTAGGGGCGAGGGTGTAGAACTGAACAGAAAAATAATGCGCTATCGAACGTCAGTGGAACAATGTGAGGCTGCGCCTTGTCAGCAAGCTGACGTGGCATTGTAGGTTCCTCTTTTCGTTGAACCGGCTTCGACGACGGGAAGAAGGGGGGGGGGGGGAGGGTTGCATTCCTCTGGAGGTTAGGAATTATAAGCGAAACATGCTATCACAAAATACATGACGATAAGACGAAAAGGCGAAAAAACGAGAAGCTAGGTACACATCAATATAAGGACAGTAATTGTATTATAATGCGAAACCTAGTGTACGAAAGAAGAAAAAAATAATAATTTAAACAAAGATGCGTAGTACACTAGAACAGTAGATACAAGAAAACAAATTAAACTGTACATTGTGACACATATGTATCGAAAATATTCAATTCTTGATTAAATCTGTGAGCTTTGTGGAGTTTAATTACAAAGGGCAATGTCTTCCATAATGAGATGGCCTCGAAGTGAACAGCCTGTTTTCCGTAATTAGTACGAACTTTTCTAAAGGTGAAGTTATTATCTAGCGCGAGCTGCGTTGAGTTGGAGTTTATTAGAGATGATTTGGGAGTTAATTACAACAAGATTTAATTGTTTAATAGTTTAAAAGACAAAGTGGCTAAGGTATGCTTAACGATGATCCCTACATCCAGAATGTTATTTGCTTGTTCTGATTACCTGATTCTTGTCAGATTGTGGTGGTTCTAGATTATTAGTATACGTGTTACCCTGTGAGATCATGCAGTAATTAATGGGAGAGCGGATGAAGGCAAAGTAGCGTCAATAAGGAACATGTCGTGAAGAGAAAAGTCGTACCCTAATGAGAATGCGTATTAAATACGATAACGTATTACAGATGTGAGTGATATTGCACTAGGACTCTAGTTTACAGTCGATTTTCACAACTAAATATATATATTCCTCAGTTGATGGTATTAAATGGTCACCAATGGAAATGGGCAGAATGTACAGTAACTATTTTTGTTGTGATGGAAATGAAATAAATTTCGTTTTAGTTCATTAAGTCTATTCAGTTCGCACCAGCCTAACAAGTTACTAAGATCTATGTTGTGCGTGGTTACCGGCGTTGACAGACATTTATCAGAATTAAGAATTGTGTCATCAGCATACAGTATACATTTGTAAGTTGTAAGGCAGTTAGATAGCTCGTTAATATAAAATAAATAAGGTATTGGACCTAGAATGGCTCTTTGGCGGTAAGCCTAAATTAGTCTTTATGGGTTTATAATAAGCGTCGGAAATACTGACAACCTGACACCCGCCTTTTATGTGATTGTGTAATAGTAGTAAAGGAGCGCCTCTTGTACCCATCGTTTCAAGTTTAACGTTAAGAATTTCGTGACTAATGCTGTCGAAAGCGTTTGAAAGCAGTGTGGGAATCTATATTAATGCGTAGCGTTCGGTTGCACAACGCATGTGACACACAGTGTACTTCACTTGCGTATAGCCCCTCTGGTAGCTCGTGTCGACGTTCGTGTTTTTGCGGCACTTCCCCAACTTTAAAACACCATAATACACTGATGCTTGAAATGCGAGAACACAAAATATTAATTCGACACGTGCTGGCATCAGCGACAGCACCAAGTACGACACGTTTGGTACAATGTATCTGGCAGCGTCACGTCGTCTCTCCTTCGGCAGCGCCGAAACCACGATCCCATTCTACAACGAATCTAATAGAGCGGCCCTCTTCGTAACAGAATAAATCAGTCGAGGTATTGGAATGGTCATGGCAACTTCAGGGAGTGTGTTTCACTTGTTTGCACACTGTTGGTCGTTGTTGTAACAGGAATTGAAATTTGGGTCTTCTCGCAAGGAATGTTCCTCCATTCCCACCTGGCTATGCCACGGTGTCCAAAGTCTCGAATGTAGTGAACGAGAACTTTTGGATTAAGGGCTAGGTGCGGTAAGTGCGGGTAGCTCCAGAGGCGTCGCGAGGCATGGAGAAAGTGGCATGACGAAGTGTCGGTGTCTTCACTTTTCCACAAGAGGAAGAAGCGAATATTACTTTCCAATTGTAGCGTGTCCCTCTATATTCCTTTTACCAGCCTTACAACTAACAACGACGTTGCGGTCGCTCCATTCACTTTCACTGGATTAATCGCAGATAATAATAATAATATTTGGGGTTTTACGTGCCAAAACCACTTTCTGATTATGAGGCACGCCGTAGTGGAGGACTCCGGAAATTTTGACCACCTGGGGTTCTTTAACGTGCACCTAAATCTAAGCACACGGGTGTTTTCGCATTTCGCCCCCATCGAAATGCGGCCGCCGTGGCCGGGATTCGATCCCGCGACCTCGTGCTCAGCAGCCCAACACCATAGCCACTGAGCAACCACGGCGGGTAAGGATTAATCGCAGAGTCAATGAGTAAGCCCAACGAGCCACATCTAGGCTCCTGAAGCGTTCACCATGCAGTAGCGCCGTGAACAGAAGCATATACCTCGATTTCAAGTGACGCTTTACTGACAAATAACTAGCACCCAGTTGTATTGTGTTCGGCATGCGCCGGAGAGAGAGAGGGGGGGAAGGGTAAGGCAGGGAGGTTAACCAGAGAAAAAGGTCCGGTTTGCTACCCTACGCTAGGGAGAGAGGGGAGGTAAAGTGGTAACAAAGTACAGATAAGGAAAGAAAGGAGCATAGACACACAATCACAATCGGTCACTGTCACCGAATACTGTCATCGCACAGCACAGTGACACTTGCAGCACTATCAACATCTGTTCAGGCTACAGCCGCTTGTCCGATTCTGTCGCCCTCAAAAACCGCAACAGTGCCCTCGTCGCCCTCTGCTGCGATGGCTTGTGATGGCGGTATTTTAAAATAAGTTTCTCTGTGAGAGGTCTTCGGTCAAAGCGCGCTATCGCGATTGCGAGTGATTGTCTTTGTAAATTATAGCGAGGACAGTCACAAAGAAGGCGTTGAAAAGTCTCCTCGTTACCATAGTCCTCACACGAGGCATCGTCGGCCCATCCAATTCGGCATGCGTCGGAATTTATATCCTACCTGCCTTAGCAGCAAGTGCGCGCCATGCTAACCTATAGCTATTGGCAATAGGGTCAACACATGTCAAAATATTTCTTACGTGCTGTTCTAGATGACTTTCCAATGGGTAGAGGTCCCGCTTAGAAATATGCTGCTAGGGTGCTTCGATACCAGCGCCGCTTTTCAGAGTGGGGACAGCCTTTGAACCACCCTGCGCCGCCGCTCTGGCTTTTCGGCGCCATGTTGATTCTTTCGCGCCGGCTGTAGAGCTGAGCAGGCGCGCGCTCCATTTGCTTTCTTTGTGGCGTTGTGGTGCAAGAGCTCGTGTTTTGTGTAGACTCTTGTGATGTTCGTGCTTGTTAACGAGACATGACGGGCTGTTGTATCCCGCTGAGTACTACATCGAGCGCTAAAGGGCAGCGAGTATTTCGTTTCCCCCGCGACGTTGTACGAAGGAAGAAATGGGCAGCGCAAGTAAAACGTGGCACCGACTGGGCACCGACGGACACAACGAAGATATGTGAGGTAAGGATCATGATTTTGTTAAGAATAATGTCCCTTTATAATCATTTTCTTGTTCACAGAGAAGCTGCATGTATATGTGGGCGTGCCATTTGTAGGGACTTTAAGGCTGCAGTACGGTGTGATCGCCGTGTTTGACTTGTTGCAACGGCGCAGGCTTATTTTAGACGTGTTTGAATTGACCTTTTTCTTTGTAGCTAGAATTATTGGGGAACCCATAAACTAGTTTCCTTTCTGAGTTCGGGTAATGATCTCTTCTCTGTAAGGATGAGGGGTCTATTTGTTCGTCGACTCGGGTGCGCGCGAGGAAAGTGCCTTAAGATTTCGTTTGCTGGCTGGTCTTTCAACAACATACTGCTCCTTGTTTCTTTTTCCCTTATTACAGCTACACTTTGAGCAGGATCAATTTGAAATAAATCGTCGGGGTACTACGGCTCCTCAAGTGGAATGCGGTGCCTACTCTGTTCGACTACAGACGTACAAAAACGTGTATATGATGTTCTTTTTTTTTTTTTTGGCATTGTACAAAGTCTTCTAAAAAGGGCAGTCATGTGTTCTGTGTGTTTTCGATTACTTGTTTCTCCTACCGATTCTTGGTAAAGTACACGGTTCTTCCGTGAATTTATCGTTCATATTTTCCGCAGACTACACTGGCTTAAGCTTCGCTCATGGAATGTGCATATGTTGCATGCATTGCTTATTATTACAAGGCATCATTCAGTCGAAAGAGAGCGGTGAGAAAAGCGACTTCATTCTTGGCTTAGAGCAAGTTTCTTCTCTTGAGGAAGGTGTGTTCGCCCACTAGGCAGGCTTTTTGTTAAAGCCAATTATCCGCACTCTCGAACACTGCTCTGTGTGCATGTGCATGCTAGTGGCTGAAGAACCTGGACAGAAACACCCCCTTACTCAACTAAAAAGAATATTTTAACCACGCGGGGTTGACGAGGATGCATGGTGCAAGATACAATTCAGACCTCTGATCGTCAGAGGCCTGATGACCGAATACCGTGGGTCATAAAGTTGTAACTTGCACCACTTCTTTTTTTTTACCTTTATTATTATTTCTCGTTGAACAGCTCGGCTAACGTCAGCTGGACCCTATACCCTATATAACCTATAACCCTATATGTGTATATGCAGGCTGTCCAGCTATCGTGCAACGAGTTTAAAACACACACACACACACACACAGGTCCTTCTTCCTGAATAAAACGAAGTGCATGTTGTTTGTATAGTCTTGTTGAGAAACTGCCACCTATTATTTAGTGCCTCACGTCCCATTAGTTAATTAAAATAATTATCGAACTTTTGAATTGTTGTTATAATCGTCTAAATATCTATTAGATGTTTGTAGGAATCGTAAGACGCGTCAAAATAAGCTCTTTCCAGCAAGATACACATCGCGTGTATACTTTTTCCAGGTAAATAGAGAAATACCACGAAATATCACAAATGAAGTTGACAGTCACTTAAGTATCCTTACCTGAATTGAATGCGAAAGCACTGTGGCTTCTCTAAGACATCACCTTAAAATAAAGCTCTACCTTAATCCACCTTCTTTTAACTTGTACGAACCTTAATGCACCTTAATCCACTTTAATGCACTTTAATCCGCTTTCATCCACCTTATTGTACTTTAATGTATGTTCGTTCACTCTACTTCAGCGTGGAATTTTGGAGTGGGAACCGCAGCAGGTCCAGCGCCGAGAACGCGTCATCATCACTTGGTCACGTGCGTTTTGGTACCATCGGATGTTAATGACGGACGCCGGACGGACGCCGGATTTTTCGCTTCATGAGGCCTACAAGGCTTTCGCCTTAATACCATGTAGCTGCACAGCTGCTCGCACAGCATAGCAGCTGCATCAAACAGTCTCGGTTGGAAAGCAAGTTGTTCAGGTGTAGCAGAGCAGCACGTTTCGTCGATTTTGATGAGCGCGCAATTATCGATGGTAGCTGTTCGCGCTTCGAGGAAAGAACGTGCGTGTTGCTGTCGCCTCCGCTCGGCCCAGTAACAGGACAGCTTCCTACCCAACTAACTGTTTGATGGCGCTGCTATCTCATGTGCACGGATGCGCAGCGACGTTTTTTTAATTTTTAATAAATATTTCGCGGAATTTGTGTATTTCGGAAGAAGTAAACGCTTCACATGTACCCTGCGGGTACACGTCGAGTGTACCCGCAACTGATTTTGCCGTGCCTTACGTTTCTCTACGGCCAGCTAATTGAGATCTTGACTGTTATAACACTTGCCTATTATAACGTGCATTTGCTCTCATTCGCGCAGGCTAATAATCAGCGTTTTTCGTACACATAATGTTGTTCGTAAATCTGGCGCGCCGCGAGCCATCACGAAGGCTGGCAGGCACAGGTGCGTAGCTGCTTCCTTCTGGGCGCACGTCCGCTCCATGGCAGCGGAGGCTGGCGAGGCGCTCGTACTCCGGCGCTGTGCGCCAGGAGAAAGAGCGTGAAAAGTGCCTACATGGGCGTAAGATAAAAAGCGCCACGAAACAGCCCGAAGCTGCCCTCCTCCTCCCCCTTCTGCACGCGGCCTCGCCGATTGTTCAGAACGGCCACGGGCATTACGCAGTGCAAGACCCTTCTCACGAAGGATCCTCCTGCGTATACAGTTCCTGTTAAAGGGCACCTCTATCTTTCGAAGAGAGGAGGGGGGAGGTTTACATTCTGAAACGCGAAAGAAGCTTTGATGGCTCGGTTTCTCTGTCTGGCCGAGTCCGCGGGCATAAATCTACAACATAAACCTACGCTCTCGACCTTTCTGTGAGGCCGTCTCTTCGTTATGCGCACTGAGGGGGCCTTCTAAATCAAAGGAAGAAATAGAGGCACATAAAAGAAGCACACCGAGAGATCATCACGCAGGCTTATAGTCGTGAGTGAAATGGAAGAAGCGCCGGCCGAGGAGCACAAAACGAAACAAAAAGAACGAAAGCAGCGAGACACACCGCTGGGGAGAAATATCGCGAATGGCGGCGAGGAGGAAGAGGCGCGCGGGAGGAGGAGCCTTGTCGCGTCATATGTGCGTTCCAGACTTCCATCACGACATGAAGAATGCTTATGGAGCCTTCTCGACATCGAGATCGGCCCCATTGCTTCTTCGGGGGCCGCGCACTGCGCGCGAGCCCGAAGAGTGCTATATTATGGGCCGAAGCGGGCAGACCCTGCAGACTTACTGAAATATGGCCGTCATCAAAAGAGACTAACGGTCTCCCGGCTGTCCAGCGAGAAGCCTACATATTTCATGCGCATGTATAATTTGTAGCCCGCCTTTAAATTACCGCACGACACTCCCTCGCAGCATAGCTGTTCGCATCGGGCGTCCCTTCTTACTTTTTTTTTTACGCGCTCCTTTGCCGTTGGCTCGGGACGTCTCCGCCGGTACGCTTCAACTTGCTCCGGAATAAATATTCGGTCAGGGTGGGAGCGGCGCACACAAATCACGACCGCCGGAGCCCCGAAATGAGCCTGATAGACTCGCCCCCGGCCCGTCGTCGCACTCGATGAAGTCGTGTGGCTGCACCCTGAGCGCGCGCGCGCGCAAAAACACGCGCTTTGAGGCGATGGCGCGAAAACAAGAAGCGAGGAGTGGCCCCCGACGCATTTTTCGGCTCGACGCGACATCGGCTGGCTCCCGACGCCACAAAGGCGTCTCGTGACTGCTCCATTTCTATACTCGCCCGCTCAACCCCCCCCCCCCCCCCCCGTACCTTATAGCCTCTATCGCCGGCCCTTTCGACCCAACGCCTTAAACTCTCGGCTCCCTCTTGTCCTGGGGAGACGCGTAACTGGTGAGCTTCCTCGGCGCGGAGCACATTGGGGAGATCAATACGTGGCACGAGCCACTTGAGGTACAAAAGGAGCTGGTATCCCATGCAGCTGGCTTTTGGGTAAACGGCAGATTAATGAGCAGTGCCTTGGAAGACGGTGGGCGGCAGTATATATACCATGGACAAGACATTTCTGCTTAAATAATGTGTACGCGCCCAGCATTTTTTATGAGAACTCTGCCAATCGCAAACGTGAAGAAACATCCCCGCCTATCTCCGCCCCTAAATCCGATCCTTTTCACATGTGTACAGCCGTAACACATAGGTCGCTGTTACCAAGTTGCTTGCGCCTGTTGTGAGGAAGAGCTACAGTTGCAGCCCCTCACTCGACTTCGTAACTTATCTTTCCCAATAAGGGGAGCATGCATGTATTATGAGAGAGAAAACATAAAGAGAACTGTTGAGATCCTCAATTCTAATTTGCTTTTCCGGCTGGTTAATTCCAGTACTGCAAAATTTCAGACATTGCGACATTTTAACTTCCTTAACTAATAAAAAGGGTCAGGCAGTACTGCTTGGCAGGAGTCATTATTTATTTATTTATTTATTTATTTATTTATTTATTTATTTATTTATTCATTTATTTATTTTTAATATTTTATTCATTTTTTCATCTGCTTCACCAACGAGAATGTGGCTGCAGGGATAGTTATTTCAGTGAAGGTATGCGTAAAAACAATGCCCGGGTAGTATCTCTATGACATAGAAAAGAAAGCAGCTGTCACAGAAATTGTAATGATGACATAGGATGCGGTTAAGAACAACGACGGTTAAAGAATGTGAGAGCGAATCGGAAGATAAGAAGGTGGGACGGTTGAACGGAAAGTGTTCGGTTGACTGCCCTAAATATGCGAAGAGGAAGGATGAATTAGAAAGACGAGCAAGAGAAAACTAAAGGCTCACGGAACACATGCACACGCAAGGAAAACGTCTTGCTTGTGGCCAAGAGTGATCACACAGACTCAGTCAATATTAAGCCTTGTGGGCCGACGTACACCAAAGTTCGCGTACCTGTGTCTTGTCGGTATAAAAAGGCCGGTCGTCCAAACTAGAGAGGTCTACGGATTGCTGCAAAGGAATCAGGTTAGCGACCCTGGCAATAGAATAGTACGCGTGTGCAGATCTGCCACGGTGACACAACTGCTAAAGCCTACAGCAGTTCCTAACATTTCGTTTTACTTTTCCCAGCCTTATACGGTGTGTCCCAGCAAACGTTAGCCAAACTGTTCACAGAAAAAAAAATGATTTAAAAGAAAACTGAGCAAGCAATGATCTTAATACCTACGGTACTCGGTCGTCCGGGGTCTGACTACCGAAACCCTAGGTATTATCATATCTTGCACCGCAATTTTTCCATTTTTTTTAACAGCTTGGCTAACGTTAGCTGGGACACCCTATATGACAAAACAGGGAGCACAACGTTGAGTGGTAGGATATATCATACGGTGCTTTAGTATGTTTTACGAAAACAACTGGCACCATACGCTTAGGTACACCGGTGGCGGTTAGCGAAGATTGTTCGCCGCTCACGTACAGCAGTAGAGTTCCTCACGAAGAAATTGGAGCATCATTTTTTGATCAAAAGTAACCGAATTCACGAGGTTACACTGAGATGGCCATCTTCGCAGACACCGCTGACTAGAAGATTTGGAACTTTAATGACTAAACTGTTCCTTTTCCGATGATCTAATGCGACCATTTCCACCAACGTGTTTGTTCGAGGCATGATAAAGTGGTTTATCAGCGCTCTCCGTACATTTCATATACATTTTCGTATTACTGTTTTCATCGCTGAGAAAGTTTTCAACGCTGAATTGATATCATCCAGTGCAGGCCACATTGTTTTACAGCAAATGATGGCATGTTGCACGAGACATCTGTCGCCACCTAAATGGACTATCACGGCTCACCAACACTTGGAGCTCGACGAAAATCTCCGCGCCTTGAAGGGCCCCCCACCAGGTCTGGCCATTTTGAGTCTGGCCATAGAATGCGCGCTAGCGATCGTTTCTGCTAAGTACTACATCCCTACGCGCGCGGACAGAGCTGAAATTTCAAACCAAACTCCGTTTGCCGTTCTTCTCGCGGGCACCGCGCTCCTAGCCGGAGAGTCGACGTATATCGCGCAAGTGCGCCTACTGTTTGGATCTGACTGCTGGTACGATCTGTTGGGAACTCGGCGCAGACGCCCGTGGTTGTACCTGGGTCGCAAGCCCCAAGGGTAGCGTTGGCCTGGCGGCCTGGGGTACAACTCGAAGCATCCGAAGGTCCCGGCAAAGCATGAGTCGACTGGTAACAACGAAACAACTTGTTTATTTTAACATCGCAAAGAGTTGGCGGTCAGGTTTGACCGAAGTAGAGAGACGGGAGAGCACTTCACTCAACAGAAGAAATCGGAGCCCTCCTCTGGCGTCCGGGGGCAGCTGTTTTTATACTCTCGCAGTTGAGGGCAAGAAGAAACCCCTCAAAAGACGAGCACGTGAATGTACAATGGGCTAATGGTGACGCACACTGTCGTAGCGACGCCGTAGCACCATGTCGTGGCGCTGCGCACGATCTCGTAGCACCTGGTCGTGGCGCTGCGCAGCACACTGTCGTGGCGCTGCGCAGCACACTGTCGTGGCGCTGCCGGTCGGACACAATGACTGTAACGAGAAGATGGTCCCTGCTTTGGCATCGCCTGTTTCGGGCACAATGACTGGAACGAGATCCCTGCTTTGGCATCGCCTGTTTCGGGCCCAATAACTGGAAGGAGATCCCTGCTTTGGCCTCGCCTGTTTCGGGCACAATGACTGGAACGAAATCCCTAGGCGGTCGCATCGCCGCAGACGCGCCTGGAAACACCTGGCGATGAGTGTTGCGGTGACGACGATCGGGCCAACATGTCCGCCGCCCCGCCGCCGTCGCGCCGGTAAAACCACGTGTCGCAGGCGAAACGCAACAGACCGCCCCGCCGGGGAAAGGAGATCCCGATGGACAGGGGACTGCATCCGCTGTCCGGAGGGATGTCGCTCGATGATGCTCATAACCGAAGTCGGGCGTCCCTTGACGTTTCTTGAGCGCAGCGCACAGAGAAGGCCTCGTTCTCTCGTTCAGGTTCGCACGGGACACTGCAAAGTGACTTCGGGAGAGTTCACATTTTTGTTCTCGTTCCCGGCAAGCGTTAGAACTACGCTGAAAACTCAACCGCTCAGTCAGCAAGCACGGCACAACCCTCACTAAGCCCTGCCAGGCTCTTTCCCCTTTTTATACCACTGCCTAGTTCCTTACAGTAGTCTAGCATCACTCAGAACGCGTCCACAAATTGAAAAATTGCACTAGAAAGCATATCATCACTTTGAAACACTAAACAAAAGCAATATGTTAAAAAAAATCCTGCCTCAGGAAGAAAAACATCAGTAACAAACAATTTTGAGGCTGATTCCTACGTTAGGGGCTTCGACTTATGCCATCGGCGTTACCGTTGAGACTCCCCTTTTTGTAACGCACCTCAAAGGAATATTGTTGTAAAGCGAGGCTCCAGCGCAGGAGGCGGCCATTTTTGGGAGAGATGGTCTGCAGCCATTGGAGAGGGCAGTGATCTGTCTCAATGATAAACCTCGAGCCGGCTAGATAGCATGACAATTTCTGAACGGCCCACACGAGACATGCACACTCTTTCTCGGTGGCGCTATACGCCTGCTCACGACTGGTCAGCTTACGACTAGCATACAGGACGGGGTGTTCTACTTCTCCATTTTCCCGTTGGCACAGTACAACGCCCATGCCTCGCTCACTAGCATCGCACTGAACAATGAACCCTTTTGTATAGTCTGGCGATCGTAGCACAGGCTGGCTTGTTAGGGCACTCTTTAGGGCGCTAAAAGCTCTTTCCTTTGTCTCGTCCCAGACGACTGTTTGAGGCTCTGTCTTTCTTAGAGCATCCGTCAGGGGAGCCGCGATATCAGAGTACCTAGGGATGTACCTCTGATAGTAGCCGGCGACACCTAAGAACGACCGAATATCGGTCTTTGTGCGCGGTTGCGGAAAGTCTCGCACAGCGGCCACTTTTATTTCAGAGGGGCGGCGACGACCCTGACCAATCACGTGACCGAGGTAGACAACCTCGGCCTGTGCTAACTGGCACTTAGGAGCCTTTACTGTCAAGCCTGCTTCGCGCAGGCGGGTTAGCACTGCCCGCAAGTGTGTCATATGCTCAGACCAGGATGCGGAGAATATCGCTACGTCGTCTAGATACGGTAAAGCGAATTCTTGCTGTCCCCGCAACACTTTATCCATGAGACTTGAAAAACAGTATGGCGCGTTCTTCAAACCAAAACTCAACACTTTAGGACGGAATGTTCCCATTGGTGAAATGAACGCCGCATACCTACTAGCCTCTTCTGTAAGTGGAACCTGCCAATAACCCCTGACAAGATCTAGGGTGGAAATAAACTGAGCGCTACTAACTGTCTCAAGGCGCTCCTCGATGTTAGGGATCGGATAAATTTGATCCTTAGTGATGGAATTAAGCCTGCGGTAGTCGACGCAAGGACGAGGTTCCTTGCCCGGTACCTCAACTAAAATCAAAGGGGAGGTATAATCACTCTCACCTGCCTCAATAACACCGAGCTGTAGCATTTTCTTTACCTCAGCCTCCATAATATCGCTCTGGCGGGGTGACACCCGATACGCCTTGGATCGTACTGGCTCTGTGGAGGTAAGTTCTATATCATGAGTAAGTACAGAAGTCCTACCAGGCCTCTCAGAGAACAGACCTTGAAACTCTTGTAATAGCTGGTGTAGTTCGGTTTTCTGCTCAGGCGACAGCGGTGCTTTACTGATAAGGTCACTAATGACTTGACCGGTGTCTTCCCTGTTCGTCACTGAGCCTAGTCCCGGAAGCTCGACCGGAAGCTCTTCAGGAACGTTTACCATCATGCACACCACTGCTTCCCTTTGTCTATAAGGTTTGAGCAGATTACAGTGGTAAACTTGCTGTGCTTTCCGCTTTCCTGGCAGACTTACCACGTAGTTAACGTCCGACAGTTTCTGAACAATTCGCGCTGGGCCCTCCCACTGCACGTCTAGTTTGTTGTTTAGCGATGTGCGCAATATCATGACCTCATCGCCAACCTCAAAACGACGGGCCCTGGCTGTCCGATCATAATAAACCTTGGCCCTCTGCTGGGCCTTTGTCATTGCTTCACCTGACAACTCCTGTGCCCTTCTTAAGCGTTCGAGGAGCTTAAGCACGTACTCCACCACGACTGGGTCGTCGCCCCTACCTTCCCATGATTCTCGAAGCATGCGAAGCGGAGATCGAAGCGAGCGACCGTACACCAGTTCAGCTGGCGAAAACCCCGTAGCCGCATGCGGCGCGGTCCTTAAAGCAAACATCACCCCAGGCAGACACAGCTCCCAGTCAGTTTGATGTTCAAAACACAAGGCTCTCAACACGCGCTTCATGACGGAGTGGAGCTTCTCAACGGAATTCGACTGTGGGTGGTACACTGAGCTGTGTAGCAGCTTTACCCCACACCTTTCGAGAAAAGTTGTCGTCAAAGCGCTAGTAAACACTGTGCCCTGATCTGATTGAATTTCTGCAGGAAAACCAACTCGCGCAAATATGGACAGTAGTGCATTAACTATCTCAACTGAGCTGAGTTCTTTAAGCGGCACTGCTTCAGGGAACTTTGTCGCTGGGCAGATCACAGTCAAAATGTGTCTGTACCCCGTGGCTGTTACCGGCAGAGGTCCCACTGTATCAATAACGAGCCGTCTAAAAGGCTCCGTAATGATAGGCACCAATTTCAACGGCGCCCTCGATTTGTCCCCTGGTTTGCCCACCCGCTGACAAGTGTCACATGTCCTCACGAAATGGTCTGCGTCCCGAAAACACCCTGGCCAATAGTACTCTTGCAAGAGACGGTCCTTAGTTTTCTTAACTCCTAGGTGTCCGGACCACGAACCCCCATGTGACAAGCGCAACAGATCCTGACGATAGCATTGAGGCACGACCAGCTGATCGAACTCCACTCCTCGGCGGTCTAGATACTTCCGGTACAGGACTCCACCTCTTTCCACAAAACGCGCAGTTTTCCTGGCGATACCTTCTTTGACATTGCAGCGCACGTTTTCCAGGCTGCCATCCTTTTTTTGCTCGGCTATCAAAGCCGTCCGGCTGACTTTTAGCAACCTATCAAGTCCGTCTGACGTAGGCGCGATGAGCAAATCAGTAGATAGCTCTTCTAACTTTCCCGCGTCGGGATTTTCCTCTCCAGTATCTGGCGCCTTCAACGCTACAGACTCAATTTTATTCTGTTCGGGCGTGCTCTGAATATCAGCTTGCTGCGCCTCTGACCCTTTTTCGTTGTTTGATAACGTCGGCCCCGCAACTACCGCCTTTGCAGCGAGCTCCCGAACCTTCGATCTGGTTAAGGCCTGAACACTAGCTTCACCAAACAAAAGCCCCTTCTCGCGCAGGAGGTGATCGGACCTGTTTGAAAATAGGTACGGGTACTGGGGTGGCAGCATAGATGACACTGCCGCCTCCGTCTCAAGCGCTCCGAAAGGTCCTTCAATAAGCACTTTTGCTACCGGCAGACACACGCTATGAGCTTCCACGGCTTGCTTGATCCACGCGCACTCGCCCGTGAACATATGGGGTTCTACGTAAGACGGGTGAACTACATCCATCGTAGCTGCGGAATCGCGAAGCACTCGGCACTCTTTCCCGTTTACGAGGAGGTCTCGCATGTAAGGCTCAAGAAGCTTCATGTTCTCGTCAGTGCTGCCTATTGAAAAAAACACAACTTTTGGTGTTGTTTCCGGACACTGCGCCGAAAAGTGACCCGGCTTCTGGCACGTATAACACAAGCGCGCTCGCCTCATCTCGAACCGCTTTCTGCGTTTGGCTGCCGCCGTCTCTTTACGTTTGGTCGGACTGCTTTCACTCGCATCCTCACTACGCGTGTCCCCCTTTAATCTCATGGGTGTGAACTTCGGCCTCTCAAACTTCGAGCCAAGTTCACCCTTTTGACCGTCCTTAGCTCCGCGAGCTCGACGCGTCACAAACTCCTCGGCTAGCTCAGCGGCTCTAGCCACCGTACTCACGTCTGGCCTATCCAAGACCCAGTATCGCACGTTCTCCGGTAACCGACTATAAAACTGTTCTAGCCCGAAACACTGCAGAACTTTATCGTGGTCACCAAACGCTTTCTCTTCTTTGAGCCACTCCTGCATGTTCGACATAAGCCTATACGCAAACTCTGTATATGACTCACTTTTGCCTTTCTCATTTTCCCGAAACTTCCGACGGAACGCTTCCGCAGACAGCCGGTACTTTTTTAGCAGACTCGATTTTACTTTGTCGAAATCCTCTGCTTCCTCTCTATCCAAGCGAGCGACTACGTCGGCCGCCTCGCCGGGTAACAAAGTGAGCAAGCGCTGTGGCCACGTTTCCCGAGAGAACCCCTGCTTCTCGCACGTTCGCTCAAAGTTAACCAGGAACAAACCAATGTCCTCTCCAAGCTTAAACGGCCGCATCAGGTCAGTCATTTTGAACAATACGCGTTCTCCTGCACCGTGTGCCTGACTTCCATTACGAGCGCGTTCCATCTCTATCTCGAGACGCTTCATTTCCAAAGCGTGTTGACGGTCACGCTCTTCTTTTTTCTCTTGTTGCTCTCGCTCTTTCTGTTCTTTACGTTCGCGCTCTTCTCAATAGTCTCAAGGCATTCCGACAGCTCGTCATCCTCAGCCTCTAACTCAAGAATAGCCTTTAGCAGTTCAGGTTTTCTTAGTTTGTCTGAGACACCCAGACCCAACTCTCTTGCAAGCTCCAACAATTTCGGTTTGCGCAACGACTTCAAATCCATGGCTGCTCTGAATGCTGCTTTCTCTACTGCTTATTATTGTCTTGCCGCAACACCCGGCAGCAACGACAACCACAATTACCAGCTCTGTTTCTAACACTAACAAAAGCCTGGCAAAGCTCAGAAGAAGAAAGTCCCGCACTCACCAAACCTCGCAGGCAGGAATTCCGCGCAGTCGTTCCGCTGCAGGCAACCAGTCGTCACACAGGGCTCGTTGCACTGCTCCCGGATCGTCGTTGAGCTGCTCAGCATACTGTCAACTGCATCGCTTTGCTGCTGGCCTCCGTTGTCGCTGTCTCACCGCTGGCAGACAGATGTTTGAAGTCGTAGGCGATCCCACCGCTGCCACCAGATGTTTGGATCTGACTGCTGGTACGATCTGTTGGGAACTCGGCGCAGACGCCCGTGGTTGTACCTGGGTCGCAAGCCCCAAGGGTAGCGTTGGCCTGGCGGCCTGGGGTACAACTCGAAGCATCCGAAGGTCCCGGCAAAGCATGAGTCGACTGGTAACAACGAAACAACTTGTTTATTTTAACATCGCAAAGAGTTGGCGGTCAGGTTTGACCGAAGTAGAGAGACGGGAGAGCACTTCACTCAACAGAAGAAATCGGAGCCCTCCTCTGGCGTCCGGGGGCAGCTGTTTTTATACTCTCGCAGTTGAGGGCAAGAAGGAACCCCTCAAAAGACGAGCACGTGAATGTACAATGGGCTAATGGTGACGCACACTGTCGTAGCGACGCCGTAGCACCATGTCGTGGCGCTGCGCACGATCTCGTAGCACCTGGTCGTGGCGCTGCGCAGCACACTGTCGTGGCGCTGCGCAGCACACTGTCGTGGCGCTGCCGGTCGGACACAATGACTGTAACGAGAAGATGGTCCCTGCTTTGGCATCGCCTGTTTCGGGCACAATGACTGGAACGAGATCCCTGCTTTGGCATCGCCTGTTTCGGGCCCAATAACTGGAAGGAGATCCCTGCTTTGGCCTCGCCTGTTTCGGGCACAATGACTGGAACGAAATCCCTAGGCGGTCGCATCGCCGCAGACGCGCCTGGAAACACCTGGCGATGAGTGTTGCGGTGACGACGATCGGGCCAACATGTCCGCCGCCCCGCCGCCGTCGCGCCGGTAAAACCACGTGTCGCAGGCGAAACGCAACACTACGTACGTGGCAGTGCTGTGACGTAGCTCATAGTGACACGTGACGTCGATGATTCTTCGAGGCAGCATCAGTTATTTGTTTAATCTGTTGCTTGAATAGACGAATTAAAGTTTAGAGAAATAATAAAAAGTACAAACATAATGTATGCGTGTTTTTGTTTTACTTCGCACCGTAGCAAGAGAGACGTACTTCCGTTTCGTCGGCCTGTTCTCACGCAGAGCACTCGCGCGCGCAGTGAACGAAACTACGTCGTTGCTTCCTCATTGCTCGCGATTGTTGCACTGATCAGGTGTTCTCGTGCAGAGCGCGCATATTCGTCCGCTGCGTAAAACGAGACAAACGCAACAGCTCGCGCGCGAGTCCGTCACCGGAAGTGCGCCACTCAGCAAAAATGTGTGTGTGTGTGTGTGTGTGTGTGTGTGTGTGTGTGTGTGTGTGTGTGTGTGTGTGTGTGTGTGTGTGTGTGTGTGAGAAAGAGAGAGAGAGAGAGAGAAGGCGGGGCTCGTGGCATATTCTACACGCGATCCTCCGGCTCCGGTATAGGAGAACGCAGGGAAGGAATTTCGCTTGCGGAGGCTACACGGGAGAAGTGGAGAGAGTGTCTATGTTGGCAGTGACGCTCACCTCCAGAAATCATGGGTTTGCGCCACTTCAAATGTTTATATTTTTGCTATTAATGAACTAATTTGAAGAACTGTTCCGGTAGAACACTCCTTAGGGGGCACGTGACAACTTCCAGAATATAACCAAAATCTGCTATGTGGCCCGGCGAGGGTCCCTTCAAGCATATATTTGAGCTGAATAATAGCAAGTTATATCAACGTGTTGAGGCCCTTATTTAAAAGCACTAATAAAGAAATTAACCAGATGTTATGCTGCAAGATCCTTAATACCTTACAGCGATTCACCAAGGTTTTTAAATTGCGTTTCTCACCGAGAGCAGGCACCGGCCGTAACCATCTACCCTCGACTTAATAGTTATGCTATCTGGTTTCTAAAAAAAATAGGTGGTGTGCAATTTAAGGGACACTTTCTTTATATTTTTGAGTTATATGTTTTTGAGCAGTTTGCGCATACATGGCCATTATCATCTTGCGTTAAATATTATTGTATGTTATCTTTTACGTACTCCTTCTTCTGCCTCTGCCATAGGTTCGCGGTATTGCAAAAATAAACAAACAAATAAGCAATGTGCCGAAATAAAGAACGCTTTGGGTGAAAATTTATAATTGTTCCTTCGCTTCTTCATTATGCGTCTATAATCATTTTAGACAGTATTCAACGTGCCTCACGTTTAACTTCTTGGGATATCTTTAACACTACTTATTTTTTGTGGTTCTAACCGCAGAACATAGACAGTTATCAGTAGTTCCGTAATGGTGCGAAAAGGCTCGAAAGCCCACAGCTGAGACCCCGAAGAGCCGTTGGCAGCTCAAGTTCTGAAACAGCCAAAACAGGCAGGCTGTAGGGCCCCAGTGGTACGTCACTGCCGCGGCAGGGACACGTGACGAAGAGGCCTTTCGTCCGCTATCGGTCGCTGTTGCGTCCGCCCAGACGGGCCGTCGAAGCCCGCACGACGGCCGAGCCAAACGCCTGCGACTAGAGAAAGGAAAAGCCAGGCCGGAGCCAAGGTCGCGCCAAGCAAGTGATGGATCGTCCCTGACAGCTTCAGGTGTTTTCTTGCGTCCAAGATTATCGCGGGAGGACTCGATGCCGCTTCCCTTTCGCGCTCCTCCTCAGCGCGGCCGGTCGCTCTCCCGCGTCACCTCTGGCGGCGAAGGCCTGTTTTCCTGCTGCTCGACGCCGGGGCGTGATTAATCAGCCCGTGCGTGCCTGTCACGTCGCGCCGAAAGCGCGCGCGCGCACACACACCAACGCAGGGCCGAGTCGTTAAAGTCTGGAAAAAGTCAAAGCGATTCACCTCCACTTGCGCGCGCGTGTGGGACTTAATAAATGCGATCTGACAAACGTCGCCAACTGGAGGCGAACGTGCCAGGTGGCCCCGGCGTCGTGCCGTCCGCCTCACCCGGCGCGGCGGGCCTCCTTCACAGGCTTAACGCTGATGGCCGCCGCCCTTGGACCGGTCGTGCGCTCACACAGCCACGAGCACCGACCGGAGGCGCCCGAGGCAAATCAGCGTTTCCACTGCGGTGGGCGCGCACTGCGAAACCTGGAAGGAACGTCATCGAAACAACTCTCGCGTGTCGTCTTCCCCCTGCCGCGGTTGTTTCTGCTGCCGTGATGGTGTTCGCGCATTGCCTTGATTTGCCTTTCAACCTCTACAGCGTCCGTCAGCAACGTGCAAGAACTGGGGGGTGTTTACGCAATTGGCTGATGGGACACTGCCCGTGACGGTACCTTTCTCGCTACCTTTCCAAGATGGCACAGACTTTATTTATTTATTTATTTATTTATTTACCCAAGCAACACTAGGACTATTGGCGTTACTATAGCGGAGGGCTTAGCAATAATTTCGACCGCAGTGGTTGGGAATCCAAGCGTACATACATGTTTGATGAAATTACTTTGACGGGAAGGATGTGGCGTCCAATCGGCAGAAAACGGCGCTTCCGCAACGGACCGACTGTAGCCTTTCGTCAAATCGGTACTGCATCTACACACCACATCCCACAGACGACGGGCCTTAAGGGAATACTGAAGAGAAGCACTGGATCAGTTTAGACTCACAGAGTATTTAAAAGTTACATTTTCATTAGTGTCGCTGTAACAATTTGATTGCTAGAAGACATAATAGAGGTCAAAGTTCTCTTTTTTTTATTTGATTGGGCGCTGGAACCTCAGCTGCGGTAAGTCAGCGTTACGTAGCGCATTTCAAAACATCTGTTTTATATTTCAGTCATTTAGAGAGAGAGAGAGAGAGATACTATTTAATAGTTCAGTAAGAATTAAGACCTCAGTCCAGGCCTCGTAGTGGGCTCATGCCTCCTGGCCCCGTATACGTTGTTGACGTGCTGTACCAGAAGCGCACCAGACGCTAGCTTTCACGGAGGAGTGCACGGTCTACACCTCCCAGCTGCGGAGACGCTTGTTGAGCGCTATAGTTTCGAAAGCATTGTTTTCCTGTCCGCCGTCTTCTTCTTCTCCTACTTCTTAGTCCTGTAATTTCTTTAATTGCGCTAAAATTCCTTATGTCGACTACAACCTACTCGCCCAATAGCAGCAACTGTAGTCGTTTCTTTCGATGGTGGAGTTGGCGGGACACTCAAACAAGGTGTTTATTTGACGCAACTAAGTAAATGCTCACGAAACTTGCTGAGCTTTCTATTTGGCTTGTTTAGAATACAACGTAGGCCAACTTTACCAATAGAAAATTAACCAGGCCCCAGCAGACGCCGCCAAAATTCATGCCGTCGCTGCGAGCTGGTGCTGCAACTTGAAGGCAGCGTCGCCACCCGTCCTTCTTTATTGCGCCTTCCTGGCTTACCAAGCGCCTTCTCGCGGTAAGAGTGCATCTCCTAGCGACGGCAAACAACAGTACCTTCGTTCTGTCCAGCTACGTGGCATTTGCACATTTAAAAGTTTGGCTAAGGTTACGTGGGACACCCTGTATACAGCTTCGCTGTAAAGAGGAATGCATGAAAAGATTAGTGCGCGCCAAGTGTGGTTAAACAGTGGGAGCTAGTATGTCTAGTTTGTATAGAATGTCGGCGTCTTAAGTAGGTTTCAGGACGAAATTCAAATTTACGGAAACAAAGCGAGTGGAGGAACCTTAGTCTAGTAATCGCTCGTCGGTACTGTAAGACAGGAATGTTTTTAGTGGCCATGATCGTTGTTGGTGAATCATTCCTCTGGTGAGCAGTGAAGATGAAACGAACTGCTTTTCGTTGCACCATCTCAAATTTCCTCATTCCTTTCTTTAGATGCGAGTCCTAGATGGCACTTGCATATTCTAATTTGGGTCATATGAAAACCTTATAGGCCAGTTTGACATCTGATGGTGCTGTATATTTAGCTTGTGCCGCAAGAAAGCGACATTTTTTCGGCGCAGTCGCGCAGATTATATTAATACTATGGACATCTTATCGGCCAATGCGCCACAGAAGCGTCGGTCGTGTCACGGTAGGGGCACTTGCATGTTGCCTTATTTCTTCTTTACGTGGTGCAAAAAGTGAGCAAATATCGTGGTTTTGGCACATAAAAGACCAGAATTTAATCTTTTAAGTCCGGTCATGTGACCATTTTATCGCAAGAAACAGACATGCGTCGATGAGTAACAACATCTAACAGCTACAGTTTGCCGCTGTTGTTTTTATTTACTACTTTTAATTTCTTTATTGTAATACGAGTGACAAGGCAGTTGGATGGACAATGCAATCAATCCACAACGTACACCTGAAAAGAAAGCGGACATGTTCCATGACGCAGTGTTAGGCGTTCGCACAGGAATGGGTTTCATTTCCCCTGCGTATGGCTATAAATACTCGCGTTATATCTTGGCAACTGCTTGTCGAAGTACGACAGAAATACGCCACTGCTCGTGGCCCTTCGGTCCTAAGTTTAACGTGGTACAGTAAAACTGAGCATGATATATCCAGCCCCAAATAAAGCCAAGCTTACATGGAACGCCCGGTAAAGCTATTGCCCTTCCGTTCCGCGGCCGACATAAATATTCCCCTTTGTCCAGGAGATAATGCAACGCTTAGAGCCCTTTCTAGGCTAGCCCTGTCCAGTGATTCGCGCCATAGCTTGTTGAAAGGATGTCACACTGCAGCCGTCGTGCGTACGTAACAACGCTTGTCTTTCATCTGTGACACACGGACGACCTGAAGGCGCTGGATAACAGCTCGACCTTTTGCGCAACTTCTGGCCATTTCCCGGACGCTCACCTGGCGGCCCGTTCGCACAGCTTGAGCTGTTTCGTCTACCGCGGCACCTTTTATTCTGCGCCTGCTCTGTTTACGCCTACGATGACCGTTTCCCACAGATTCCACGCCGTATTTCCCAGAATCGGGGGTCGTAGCCGGTGACGTAATCCCGCATGCGGCATAGCAAATTACTCAGATCGTATTCTCGCGCGCTGCCTGTAGGCATCTAATTTTGTCAACAACCAATTCAAAGCACGGATTCTTACAGGAGAAGTCTGATTGGGGACGCTGCCGCATGTAATCCTCTCGTCTGGCATGTAACGTCAGGCAACAATTGCTCGTCCCTTTCCCTTCGTCCGGTCAACCTTGATGGCATTTCTACGTCGGCTGGCTTGCGTAAGGAAGGACGCAAGAATGCTTAGCGGGGGAAAAAAGTCAGCAATGGCTAAGGTTGATTTGGTTGATGCGACTTTCTCCTCTCTCCCTCGCTCCTGCATAACCAAAAAAGAATAAATGCCGCAACGCGGTGTTTGGCCTGCTTTACTTTTTTTTTATTCCTTCGGCTCACGGCTCTGACCATCACCCCTTCCACTGCAGTTGTTTATGATAAAAGAGTGAGAGAAGAGTAACACACCAATGATGGGACCTTCCAGACGAGTTATATGCCCACTCGTTGTCAATGCGGCACGCTTTGCGTAACTGCATCCAGTGCAGATAATGCGCTTGAATGAGTGTACTATTTTTGGCAGCATATTGAGCCAAGCGTTGTTCCGACCGGCCGCGAGAAGTAATGTGATGCCACTTATATACCGTCCACTGCGCTTAGAACAAAGAGCAAGCACTGAGAATGATTAAGGGCTCGCTCGGAAGAATGAAAAAATACGTACGCAGCGTTACTCACATGACCACGCTGCACCGCGATAACCAAGTGACTATGGTGTTGTGCTCTTGAGCTCAAGGTCAAGCGTTTAATCACGGCCGCTTCAACCGCATTTCGGTACAGGGCAAAATACAAGAACACTCGTGTACTTATATTTAGGTACAAGTTAAAAACGCCCGGTGATCAAAATGCGCGTCAAGATTACCTTCAGTGTTGGGCTGCTGAGCACGAGGTCGCGGGATCGAATCCCGGCCACGGCGGCCGCATTTCGATGGGGGCGAAATGCGAAAACACCCGTGTGCTTAGATTTAGGTGCACGTTAAAGAACCCCAGGTGGTCAAAATTTCCGGACTCCTCCACTACGGCGTGCCTCATAATCAGAAAGTGGTTTTGGCACGTAAAACCCCATAATTTAAAAACCTCTCACCAACTCGGGTTTCTCAGTATGTGCCGCTGAGTGTTCGGCAAGCGAGGGAATAATTCTCAGCATTCTCAGCCATCGGTGCGCCACGCTTCTTGTCTGAAAGGCCACGCGAGATGATGGCGCAGCGTTTCTTGAAAGAAGTGCAATAGAGGAACCCGGTTGCTACATGACGCGTTTCTCAGGCGCCACTCATTTCGGTGGCGACGCGCAGGTTTCGTGGTGGCGGCGCTAGACGGCGCCGAATGTTCTTAGACAGGAGCGAAATTGGAGTCCCGCTGCCGTACACGCCTCATACATACCCCGTTTTGAGGGTGGCAATACGTTCTGTCACTATATGCATTCAATGCTAACGCATTACCGTCGACATTCATCGTGAAATGGGTTCTAATGCATTTTTTTTAAACTCAAATGATCAGCATTGTTCTTGTGAATGAGTGAGTGCTTTCTGCCTCGATATTTCCTGAACATGGATTTTTTAACTTGATTTCTGTGACAGCAGTCGTAGCTGAAGGAGGGAATTTGCCTTTCTATGGCAGACGTTGCTGTGCACCCTAAAATGACAGCAACGTCCACTTTTAACGACGCTCAACCTCTGAGTCGAATCCAATTTTCCTTGTCCACTCGGACAAGACTTTGTACTGCGCGTCACATTGTGCGTTATTTGTCATATCAGCCTACCTTCGTGCATCACCGGTGTGAGCTGTGCGCTTTAACTGCCCGCGCAAACTGCCTGTACGGTCGTCTGCCTACGTGGATCATTCCTACAAAGTTGGCGAGTCGAAAGTGGCAACAACGTGTACCAAACCCTATTTCTGCAGCCGCAGAGGTTGCGATTCAAGAAGCCAATTTTGAAAATGTTTTCCTTGCTATAGTAAATTTATGCTCTTTCTTTTGAACCCTCTTATATAGAATAATGCTCTGCCATGGCTCCTGCTGCCAGTGCTTTTTTTTTTCCAACGTGGTATATGCCTGTGTTTGCTGTTCTGCCAACCAAATATTGAAGGTACCCCAGTTTATTATAGTGAAGGCTTAAAATGATTCGAGCGTGCTATGGGAGTACATGACTAAAAGCTTGTTGTCGGCCACTCTATGTATAGAATCACACACTTTTTCATGTTTTTTATTCGCATACTTGGCCAAAATTATTTCATCAACTCCGCAAATCCTAAATTTACAGAAAAGCTTCCAATGAGGAAATGGTAGAGTGTTCAAGGAAACGACCAATATAGCAGCATATAAATTCATACCTATTATGGAGTTATTGTTTCCACGTCCTAAAGAGAGCCCGCATAGTATGAAAAAGCCTACGGGACTACGCATTTCTGCGCAGCGGTCGTAGTGATCTCAATCCTGTCACCCATAAATGAACAACTCTCCTAATCAAGCGCACTGTCGCTAAGAGAGTATTAAACTATCGCTCTTTCTTTCTTTCTTTCTTTCTTTCTTTCTTTCTTTCTTTCTTTCTTTCTTTCTATCCCTCTCTTTCCCTCTCTCTCTCTCTCTCTCTCTGAGTACATACATCCTGCCGAATGTATATGTATTAAGTTACACGATGCGACTTTGCCTTATAAATTATAACAAAATTACATTGGAGATCCAAAACACTCGCCACCAGCATCATCTCAGTGTCATTGGAGATGGTTCTGATGTGAAAAAAGGAATAGAAAAAAGTAGCCTGCTGTAATTATTCATACCAACTTAAATTTATTATACTACTGCAATATGCTTTTATTCAAGAGAACAGACTGGTGGGCTAGTTGATACTGCATAACTTGAGGCAAAGAGCAAAAAAAGAAAAAAGAACACGAGGACAAGAGAAGGAAACAAAGACACAGCGCTGCTAACAACTGAATTTTTATTACACATGGTTACCACATATCGTACAACAGGCCAATATCGCAACATAGATTTCTTTCCGGCACAATGATCCACTACAGGCCGCTACCGCGATAGAAACATGATTTCTTTTTTTGACAGCGACCACAGATGGGCAACTTACAGATTTATAATTTCTGATCATTTCAAATGCCTCGATGATCTCCCTAGTGACTTGATGTAGGTTAATGGATATCACTTTTGATTTGCCGAACAAGGGTTTACAGCCACAACGCATTTCGCCCCCATCGAAATGCAGCCGCTGTGGCCGGGATTCGATCCCGTGACCTCGTGCTTAGCAGCCCAACACCATAGCCTCTAAACAACCATGGCGGGTCACACCTTCCTGTGACCTTAACCACAGTGAGACTGCCGTGAGTGACAAACTCGTCTTGACTGAGAGAGAGAGAGAGAGAAAGGCAAAGGAAAGACAAAGAGGTTAACCAGAGATTATCTCCGGTTGGCTACCCTGTACTGAGGGAGGGGCAAGGGGATGCAATAGATGAGAAAGAAAGAAGGATAAGAAAAGGAAAAAAAACCTAAGCATACACACGCACGTACACACGAACTATTTCTGTGGGCACTGTCACGCAGCCCGCAAAGGCGTTCCTAGTCTTACGCAGTGTCACCGTACAGTCCTACGTCACACAGTGTACAGTGACAATTTGTCAGAAAGTCCCGTGTCTTTCAAGTATCGCAGCAGCGCCTTCATAGCGGATCGTGCTGACGTTCGCGTAGGCCAGGTTCCAAGGATCTTGTTTTCTGTCATTGGGCGCTTGTCCAGTTTGTCTAAGGTGGCTGAGAGGACTGCTCTTTGTGGGTTAAAACGAGAGCACTGACAAAGAAGATGCTCGATCGTTTCGTTGCACCCGCAGAAGTCACACAGTGGGCTGTTGGCCATTCCGATAAGGAAAGAGCAGGCATTTGAATATGCTACTCCAAGCGATAGACGGACAAGAAGGGTGCAGTCACGTCGTGGAAGCTCGGGCGGAACATGCAGCTGTAAATTGGGGTCCAAGGCATGGAGGCGTGCACTTGTGAAGTCGGATGAATTCCATTGGGCTAATGTCAGGTCACGCGCAAGTGCGGAAAGTTTTTTCGCTGCGTCGGCTCTCGAAAGAGGAAGGGCAGCGCAGTTGACGCCGTCATGGGCAGATCGGGCAGCTGCGTCTGCTCGATCATTGCCATGTATGCCACAGTGACTAGGCAACCACTGATATATTATATCGTGTCCTTCGTCAACTAGTCGATGGTGGACTTCTCTGATCCCTGCGACGAGCTGCTCATGTGATCCATGGCGCAGTGTTGAGAGTACACTCTGTAGGGCCGGCTTGGAATCACAGAAGACTGACAATGCGTGGGATGGTTCCTCCTTAATGAAATGAAGAGCCGCACGCAGGGCTACCAGTTCAGCAGCTGTCGTTGATGATACATGTGACGTCTTTAGCTGTATTTTGACGGATCTTCTTGGTATCACCACAGGGGCAGCTGCGCTTGCAGATGTGACTGAACCATCGATGTAAACGTGTACGCGGCCACTGTGCACCTCACGTAAAAGTTCTAATGTGGCCTGCTTAAGGGCAAATGACGGCATGTTGGCTTTCGTGACTGAACTATCACATAAACATAACTATGTTCCATGGTGGCTCAAGCTCTGAGACTTTTTGTTGCTAAGAGCGGAGTCCCAACCTTGGTACATCAGTGCAACGTAAAAATGGCCGCGTCTTTATGGAAGTCAGAGGGCTTCAGCTACTCTACAATAACGGATTCGCTGTCTTTCAGCCAATGGTGTATATATAACTCGCAGAAAAAATCGGAAGACACCTAAGCACTTCTTATGAGTTGTGAATGCGAAAGCATTAACGTTCAATTATCTTCTCTTGCCTTCGTATCTTTTCTGCCTCTTACCCCATCACCCTTGCAGAGTAGCCAACCGGACACTTAATCTGGTTAACCTCTCTGCCTTTCACCTCTTGCTTTCCTTCCTTCCTGAACGCCGCTGAGAGGCCCTTCGATCTATGAACTCCTCGCGGGCAAGCGAGCGCGTTTTGATTTTGCCTTACCGAGGCGCTGTTAGAACGCAGCGGAGAGCTTGCGCGTACAAATAATGCGTGGATAACCCAGACTTGCGAGAGCCAGGGTGATTTGGCGTCGCGGTGATGCCCTCTCCCCTCACGCAACACCTGGCGCGCTACTGAGGCAGCAGGTGTCCCGTTTCGCGCACTCTGCTACGTCGAGGCGCGCTCGTGCCATGGTGTCACAGCCAATGGGAATTTTGGGTGCCATTTCGCTGCTACAGACGTCGGATGCCGGCTTTTTCGCTCAGTGAGCCAGTTGACGCTTTCGCATCAAAATATCATTAGATAGCTTCGATCAGGTCAGCGAAGGGCAGCACTAACTTCTCCACTGGCTGTGAGGTACTCTTTGACTCGCTTTGAGGTAAAACCCAAAGAAAGCTGAACAGTCTTGTCAATTGGTGCATCCGTGGTGCACACAGCAGTTAGAAAATAACAGGGACCCCCTGCCACACCTACGTACTACGAAGCTTTCGGCAGGACTCAGACTCTGGCTCATTATATGCTCGCACAGTGAATTCCAGAACTTGTCTAATCATTATTTGTGATATATAATGAGGACTGGCGCAGTGCCGTCGCTGGTAGAAAATGAGCGATAAAGTAGATGTTAAAAATAATGACACTGAAATTTGTTTTATATAATATTGCAAGTGTTCGTTCCCGCGGAGCACGAAATTTATTTATAGCTGGTGGTGGTGAAAACTTCATTTTTGTCTGGCAAGTTATTAGGGTGGGCTTCACCCTTCCTGGGCGTCTGCCACGAACCCTTGGGCTCTGGTGGCGTCGTCGGCCCGATGTGCTGCCCACAGTTGATCTCCTGAGGCTGAGCTGAGCAGCACAACACATCAACGCGCGCGGAGGTTTTCGCTAGAGGCTGTCTCCCCATTGCTACTCGTCAGCCCATTGCATTCCCAGAGCACGTGCCCAAGAGTCGCTCTTGAGCCACATAACTTAAGTTCGTTTGTCTCGCATATATGTGGATAAATTATATTGCACTTTACTGGATTACAGTATATGCTCGTTTGTAATTGCCGCCACTGGACAGACTGCGACTTTAGTTTTTGATGAGGTGCTGGATAAATACACATCTACGTTTTGTAATGCATTGTGATGTTTTTGTATTTGGTCAATCTGTCTCCCCACACCCTATCTCCGTCCTCACCTTCATCGGCGGCCCCTGAGTTGACGGCACCAATGCTTGTCGCAACTCGGTCGGTTAGCTCACGAACTGCGTTGCGTGCCACCTCGTTGATTCCACCGTCCCCTGGTGAGGTCGTAGTATGGGCAGGTGTCCGTAGTATTTGAACGCTTTAACGCGATACGTTAAGGAGCCCGTGTCGAAAAAATCTGGCGACGGCGTCGAGTGTCGGACGTTGTTTCGGCAAATAGGTTTTTGAAACACGTATAACCAGGCCTTCCAAGTGACGCAAGGAACTGACTGAACTAACTTAATTTCTCAAGCTAAAATACTTAGAGAAATTGTGAACTACAAACGCACACAACCTACAGACATGATAGCTCTCGGATTGTAATTTGACTATACGAGAAAACATAATTCTGTTACGCGAAAACTCGCGTAACGCTTCTCACACCGAGAAACCGCTTCACACACACACACACGAACCGGCCGCGGCGTCCGCCATTTTGCGCGCGCCGGCGCGATCGACGTCTTGGGGGCTACGGAGCGGCGCGCCCAGTTCTTTGGAATACCTCCAGCTGGCGCTCGCCTCGGCCGCATCGCGGCCCACGCAAGAGGCCGTGTTTGTACCACAAAGCTCGCCTTCGTGCATAGCGTTCGCGGCCAGCGTTTCCCGGTAAACGTTACGGTTACATACGCTCCAGTTGCCGGGAAGCGTGATAAGTAGTCAGGGATCTCTGAATGCTGTCGCGTTCCCCTCTTAAAGGGGAAGCTTAAGCGTCCTCCATTTTTTTTTTTGCTCCTTTCAGCATTATCTGTAGTGCCTCCGGGGAAAATCGGCCATTTGCATAGTTCCGAATTGCTGCCTGTGAGTCTTAGGAGTCTTTCGTACTAGTTCATCCATTGTGCTATGTATTTCAAGTGCTAGTAGTATTTCTGTACTAATACATCCATTGTGCTATGTATTTCTGGTGCTAGTAGTCTTTCTGTACTAGTGCTTATTGGAAGCCTTAATGCGGGCTTATACACTTTCCGTATTAGACATTCTAGTTTGTTCTTTTCAGTGGCATACCATCTGAGGTATGGTGCCACGTAAACTGTTCTGCTTATGACAATGCCTGTACCAGACTTATTGTGCGTTTTCCCCATTCCGTTGTATTTGTTAGCTATCTTTTTATTAATCTTATTATTTGAGAGTCCGTCCCCTCTAATTTCCTGATTGTGTGAGTTGTTGCCTTTGGCCTCTATTATTAGTCCTAGTATTCTGATTTGATCCATTTTAGGTATGATTATTCCATCCGCAGTTCTTAGCTGTATTTCTGCTTCTTCTGGCTCGTTCTCCTCTGTGCTATTATTTGGTTTGCGTCCCCTTCGTGTGGGTCTGTATAGCAATAAGTCTGACTTTTCTGCCGAGCGGGCCAGCCCGGTCCCTTTTAAGTATCGTTATACTGGCTCTATCGCGTTCTGAAGTGTTTGTTCTATTTGTGCATCGCTGCCACTAATCGCCAATATATATGGTGTTGTCATCGGCGTATATGGTGTGATTTAGGTCTTCTATTTCCATTTCTATTTCATTTAGTTTGGTTGGCAATCTGATTAGTGGTAGATTAAAGAGCATTGGCGTTATCATCGGTCCTTGTGGCGTGCCTGCGCTGCCTATATTTCTTTCTTCAGATTCCAAATCTCCTATATTCATTTTTGCTATTCTACTAGTTGTGAAGTCTTGAACATAGTTGTATGTTGTTTCTCCTAAGTCTAGCTCATTCAGTCTGTTGAATATTGTTGTGCGCGTCACATTGTCAAATGCATTCTTTTAAATCAAGGCCAAGAATAGCTCCGGTTGAACTACTTGGGAGGTCTATGATTTGGTGCTTGGTGCTGGAGCATTGCTTCTAACTCCCAGCATTCTGATGGTGAGTATATCTCTGTCGTCCATGTAATTAGTAATTATCGTTAAGACTGCATGTTTCAATAGCTTTCCTATACACAAGGTGGGGGGGTGACAGGTCTTAGATTCTCGAATTGTAGGCGTTTGCCTTGCTTAGTTATTAATATGACATGCGCTGTCTTCCATTGTTTTGGAATTTTATTTATAGGCGATATTATTTCTTGAACATTTCCTGATCAGGCACGTGCCCTTTATTACATCCAATGTCCGCAGAATCGAAGTGTTTTAACGATATATGCGCAGATTTCAGCTTGGACTTGTTACTTCCCAGGTTGTTACTTCCCCTACACACGTAATGAACCCCACGTCACCTCTTTTAGATGTTCTAACGTCAACAACAGATATCATAACTCAAGTTATACACTCACCTGGCTTGAGCGATCACGAGGTCTTGCATTTCTTCCATTAGCTTGACAATTCTACCGTCCCATAACTGTCTTAAAGCCCTTCGTGGCTATAAAAAGGGCAGCTTCACCGCTATGAACAACGAACTTGCTCTTTTTCTTTATACTTTCCTGCCTGATGTCGCCGAGCGCTACACTTGATACTAACTGGAATATATTAAAAGAAAAAAAACTTAACGATCTTGTCAACCAGTTTATCCCGACGAGGCGCGTTTCCTGAAATAACAATGCTTCGTGGTATACTAAATCTTTGAAACGCCTATCTATCAGGAAAAAAAACGCCTTTTTCGCATAGCTAAGCGGATACAAAATCAGGCTAAATGGCCTGCCTACACAGAAGCTCCCTCGACCGACTAATCAGCGATAAAGATGACTAAATTTTCATTTTTTCAGTACTGCTCTCCCAAACATGCACATAAATAATCCAAAATGCCTCTAGAATGTAGCATGGCCTAGTGAATCGAGAATCCTATCAGTTATTACGTCTTCCGGCGAACATCTTCCCCGACAGCACTGCGCTACGATTATAAATAATGCGTTTATAAAAGCTTTTGCACCTACAACACATAATCACAAACTTCCAAGGCTATCGCGCAGTAACTTTTTAAACTCTATTCGCACAAAAAAAAATAATAGACAGCATCAAACTTACGCCTTCTTGCGGAAAAAATAACATCACGAAGAAATTTCTAAGAAATACTAGTGAGTATTCCTCTATCATCTTAGAGAGCATTTTTTTCACAGTCGTAACAGTCTTCATCCTTGCCTCATGGCTGGAAAACAGCAAAACTTGTTCCCATCCACAAATCTGGCGAAAGTCACGATCCTTTCAACTGCAGGCCAATATCTATTACCTCAGCACCGTGCAAAATAATAGAGCGCGTTATATCTTCTAACTTCGTCTGTTTTCTTGAAGAAAACAATTTTTTCTCTAATAGTCAACACGACTTTCGCAAATTTGTTTTTTGTGAGACTCACCTAGTATCTTTACTCATAACTTGCATGTATATATTGAGAGCGGTTTTCGGTCTGGTTGCATATTTTTGGATTTATCGAAAGCTTTTGACAAGGTTAACCGCGCATTACTCCCACACAAACTAGGCGCACTCAACATGGACCCGGGAGTACTTAACTGGATTAAATCGTACCTTTCGTCTCGTTTTCAGTTTGTTGTAACTAATGACTCCACATCTAACACGTCTCCAGTTGAATCCGATGTTCCACAGGGGTCTGTCCTTGGTCCTCTTTTATGTTTAATGTATATGAACGATTTACCTGATAACATTTCCTCACAAATTTGTTTATTCCCTGACGACTGTGTTAGATATCATTAAATCACTAATGCTTCTGATATAACAACCCTCCAATCTGATTTAAATAACATACATGATTGGTGCCTCACTTGGCGCATGGAGCTCAACATTAATAAATGCAAATATATACGCATTTCTCGTTCTAACACAACTTGCCCTATCTACAACCTCAATGACTGCCCCCTTCAATATGTTGCATGCTACCGTTATCTTGGCGTTCATATAACTAACGATCTTTCTTGGAAGCAGCATGAACAATGTCTAATATCTAAAGCTCACCACTCCTGAGGATACTTGAAGAGAAATATTTCGCTAGACCCTGTTTCATTAAAGCGACTGTTGTACACAACTTGCGTCCGCCCCCAATTTTAATAAGCCTCATCCATCTGAGATCCTCATCATGTCACATTAGTAGACGAAATCGGATCAGTACAAAATTGGTGTGTTCGTTTCATCTTGCTACCTACCATCGCACTGCTAGTGTTAGAATAATGAAGAGTACCCCTAGAAGTCCCATTATTATCTCTTCGCAGAAAGGAATCACGCATTTCCCTTTCTCATGAAATCGACTACCACAACGCATCTCTTCGCTCCCTTTGGATCCTGCCAGCGCGTTATTAATTCAGCTCGTCGTGATCACGTACATTAAGTTAACGTACCCCATCATAAGACCGTCACGTGCTCACAATCATTCTTTCCTAGGGCTCCGATCGACTAGAATAATCTACCTGAATCATTAATACGAATCAGCGACCCCAATCGTTTTAAAAACTTACTAATTAACATGAAACAATGTATGTTTCCAAATGGTACAATTAAATACTTATTCGTGGAATTGCTTATTTGGTAAAGTGTACTCTTTGTGTATTTAATTACTCCGTATTATATAAGTGACTTTTTTCCTGGTTGTTATTCAAATATTAGTACTTCTTTCAAGACCGTCTTTTGTTCCTTATACTCTGAATACTTAGAGCTAGTCCTGTATTTTTTTTTACTTTTGCATCGTATTCTCAACCCTCCTCTCTGCAATGTGCTACTATGTACCTTGAGGGTCTTACGAATAAAAAAAATAAAAAGTAAAATAAAGAAAGCGCTATCAAATTTCGAAATTGATTGTCTGAACTGAAGATAGTATCAGTTCAGCTCTGTTGCTCTTAAAGCGGACCTTTGCCTATGAATTCTCCAGGCCGGAAGAATCGAAGTGGCATAGAGTGCTGAGCAGAGTGCTTTAACTTCTGGGTGAAACATCACAAAACCACACTTGCGTACTTAGTCTTTGTGACGACGCAGGGAACCAGATTAGGCACTTCGTTCTTAATGCATCATAAAATTTGAGGGCAGTTTCGCTGCCTGTATTGTAATCAGTGGTCGATGGGTGTACTTAAAATTATTATTTCTAAAATCACTCCTTTTTACCACAGCGAATGTTATTTAAGACCAATTGCTGAATGTCTTCAGTATGCCCTACCTAATGCGCATTTGTGTCTGAAGATTGCTGAAAACGTCCGCTTCAACACTTTGTATTCAGTTCGGCTGTTGATTATCCCCAAGTACACCTGTCGCAACGCATCGACGGGCCTTGAAAACTTGTCTGCTCTTGCGGCTAGAGTGGTATGTCGCTTTCCGCCTGATAAAGACCACGCACGAAATGATCCCACTTCAAGTAGACCTCGCTGCCTGCACGGCAAGAAGGGGCCGCACTAGGAAAAAAACTGAATCATGAACTTATGGAAAACCAAGAAGGAAACCCCTGTTCAGATAGAAATGTGAATGCAGTCGTTCTCTTCATGTTCAGTTGTGGCCTTCGGAATTCTCAGCATGCGTAAGTTTCGCGGCGATGAGCTTAAGGAGCAGAGCATCCGTTCGTATATTCTGCGCCATTTTTACGCCTACACAGCGCGACATTCACAAGCAGTCGTCATCGCCATGCGTGCCGGGCTCCGTTGTTTCGCGTGGCTTGAGTGGCTGCTGCCCGCTCTTTCTCCTTCCCTCAAGGCGTGGGTTCTGTTTCATAAATTACCAGGTTTGTACACTTCGTTATCTGTTTCTTCATTCTTTCTTTTCATTTGTTTTCTTTTTGCGCGTTCCGAAGGAGCATTCACTCCTCGGGCCTCAACCAAAGTCCCGCACAAATCAAGGACCGGCGAGCAGTTCCCGGAAGATCTCCTTCCGCGGACTGTATATCAAAAGAGAGATGCCGCTCACGGGCGACTCACACGCGATCGAAAACGGTCGCCAAACGTGCAAGGAAAGTTTGATTTTCGGGCTTTTATGCAGCGGCTTCCCCCGAGCAATAGCCGTGATAAAGATGGACTATCGTCTGCGCGCTCGCTCCCCAAGTGCGGCATGCGGCTGCTGCGACTCCCCGGTAGTCGAACCTGATATATGCTGGGACGCTGAGTGGGCGACGCTTAGTGTCCTTCGTGATAGAATATGAACAGCGGAAAGGTGCCCCGTTTGTGCGGGTGCGTTGACCTTGCTGGCCGTTCGACCCCCCAGCTCGGTGGCGTGGAAACCGTGTAATGGGCAAATAATTCTTTACTGAGAGCTACACTCAGACTTGAGTATAGTGATAAACTATAGTAAACTACACGCCTCTGTGCCTCGTGCGAATCCATAAACGACATCGGCTTGCAGCGAAGAGCTAAAACAAAAGTGAATTCCCCGATTCGACCAATTACGCTTCTTTATTTTTTCGAGAAGCTTGCTTTGTGGCCTACATAGATGTGTATTAAATCAAAGCTTGAAAACCCCCTCATGCAAAACTTGCAGTAGCGGCTTAGCGAACTTGTCCAAGAAGCAACGCCTATACTGCGTTTCATAGCTTTTGGCAACTCTTAAAATCCTCTGTCTAGTAGCCCACGTTCCTGGGTAGAGGCATAGCAGTTGGTGATAAATGCCCACTGTAGATATAGAACAGATCACTTTGGATAGCTCGCAGGGTCTTCAGGTGTTGTGCCCCATGCCCCGGGGACTGAACCACCCCAACCCGTGTTCTCCGAAGGAAGACTTCCTCCACCCAAGAGTGATTACGTGGAAGGAGGCAGACAAACGGAGGGATTAAAGCGCTTGTGTCTCGACGCAGAGGGAATTTTCAGGCTATAATGTGATAGTACTGGAATCTGAAGGGAGCTGAAGGGAGGGGGGGGGGGGGGTAACAGGTCGGATTTCTGGTGTGGAATTTCGATAATGTCCTTGCACCCAATGTACATGAGACGATGCATCGAGAAGACCGCTGAAACATTAAATTGCTAGTACAGCGTAGCAAACCAGATACAATTAAATAGAATAATAGCACGATGGGACAAGCACAGCGCCGCTTACAACTCGTTTAATTCAAAAGCCCTGTCGTCAAACAAGCATACACAAAGACGTGACACTCAAAGAGATACGCACTACACTTTTGTGACATCCAAAATGTTATGTTCTTTCGCAGTCGAGTTCTCGGAAGCTACATTTATGCTTTCTTTTTTTAGCGCGTGGAGAGGCGTTAAGGCTGGGCACACCAGGCTGTCCAGAGGACCCACGACATTGCGGCGGGACTTCGTCTCCCGGTCCCATCGTGGGCGGAGCCACCCTAGATCTCACCCCTAGATCTCAGTTCCTCAGGACTCCAATAAAGTTTTATGTAATGTCATGTCTTTTCATCGTGTAACATCACAGCCTCTATGATAAGCCTTGCCCATTCGTTGCAATTGAGAGTGCACGTGCACCTCTAGCTGGGACTATTGCGATCCTTCTTTGAGGTGGTCGTACAGGCAACCACCGTTTGCCCCATGGGGAGCCTTACCGCAAACACGCGGAATTCAATTAACTACTACGTTTGGCATTTAGGAAATTTCTCTTTATGGATAATGCCCAGGCGCCTTCCTCGTGTTTGGGAGGACAGACTAATTTCATATATATTTTCTTTTTTCTCCCTGTCATGCCTCTCCTTTTTACTTTCCCCTAGTGCCGAGTCGCCAACCGGACAGTCACTCCGGTTAACCTCTCTGCCTTTCATCTCTTGTTTTCTCTCTCTCTCTCTCTTTATTGCCCATAATCCAAACTGATAGTTGTAGGGTGCAGGGTTTTGTTAAGTTGCATAAGCTTCAGGAGGTCGGCAAGTATAAACCTTGCTATTTGACTGCTGCGCTACTTTTTAACGATTAGGTGATTTCTGATAAATAAAAGGAATTACCGTGACATTTGCTTTCTTTGAGCTTTCGCATGAGCGCCAGTCAGAAAATGGTTTTTCGTTTATTAATTGATACCATTTTAGGCAGGAAGTTAATGACCCCTCTGGAATATCGACAGTGTTATCGAAACATTCGCAGCTTGAAACGTCATTTCGATGAGTTTTACCATCTTTTCTCGGAATTAAAACGCCCTCTTCACTTCATCCGCATATTGGAAACGTGGGTGACTGGTAACAATGAGCTTTACAGTCTCCCCTAAGTTTCACTGAATTTAACAACACGGAATCATTAACTACGACAGCAACTAGACAAATAGCCATGGAGTACAACTGTTTATATTGACAAAAAATTAACTTACTGACTGCGCTTGCACGACGTCAAAATGATGTGGGTCAATAATTATCAAATTCCTCCCGACCGTCATCCAATCCTGTGCTTTGCCCTACAAAAAGAAGCGCAGCTGAGTAGTGATAGTTCATCGCTCGACTTTTGGTAACAAAGTTGAATTTCATGACAACCTAGATCAAATACTCACAGCCAACTTAAACCCTACCACACGATTTATTTAAGGGGCACGTACGTATTGTTACACGCAATTTAATTCTTCAAGCCACTCACGTACTGACACCCAGACCAATTGTAGCATGCAGCAACTGGTCGTCCTTCCCAAGCACATTGCGCCAACAAGAATTAGCTCGCTAGCCCTTATAGTGACCAGATATTCATCTTCCAATTTTATAACCGAAAAGACTATGGCTCATATCAGCCCACATTACGCGTGTACGCAGTAGTGCCCTCAAGTACAACTCAATAACAAACTTGTGTGGCTGTAACGTTAAATGGTGATGGTGGTGTCGCAGCAGGCGGGGTTAGCCTGGCATACATAGCCGGCAGTTCTACCGCCTGAGCCTCCTGTCAGCGTCACTGTGTGGGTCACCTGGTGTCGAAGAGCCCCGTGTCTCGCATGAAGGCAATCAGTAGTTGTTGCACTCTCTTCCTGATTACCGTGGGCCTTGCGGGGTTAAAGATGTCTTCAAAGGTCCTGTGCGCAAGACCATTCTTTAGCAGGTGGTCGAGTATTGCTGCTTTTCTTTCTATGTCGAACTGCGGGCATAGCCAAATGAGATGTTTGATGCCGCCGATATCACCACAGAAGGCACAGAGCGGGGAAGCGCATCGACCAGTTTTGAATAACCAAGCCGGGGTGTATGCGGAGTTGGTTCTGACGCGGTATAGCAGCGTTCCTTCTTCCCGAGTAAGTCAGTGGGTCACACACGCTTGGTCCGGAGTCTGGTGGATCGCCTTAAAGTGAATGCGGATTACCTCCTTAGGGTTCTGCAAACTGTTTGCCACGGCTAGATCCACCAGCGGAGCGACAAGATGTAGCACGCGCTCGCCGAATCATGCTTCACCTTCTGGCAGCAACCAAGACAACGACAAACAAGTTGTCACCATGATAAGGGCCCTTATGAACACGCTACGAGCACTACTGACCGCCATACACACTCGGGCGGCTCGAGGCGCACTTCAAATACTGGATGCCCTGTATCCGGTACTGTCCGGTTTCGCGTTACTGTGTGAATTTTCTCTTTTTTTTTCCATTTTTTTCCCTCTTCTTCTTTCTCCTCTTATTCCCTTTACCCCTTTCCCCAGCACAGGGTAGCCAGCCGGTACTTACACTGGCTAACCTCCCTGTCTTTCCTCTCCTTTGTCTCCTCCTCCTCCTCCTTGGTGCTCTTACTTTTGGGACACATGTTAGTGCTAGGCGTGCAAGAGCGTCAGCTTTTTCATTTCCCTCAATTATTTACGTGGGATGGGATCCGTTGAAAGGTTACGTTAAATCCCTTGCTCATTAGAACTTTAATACGTGCCAGAGATTGCCTTGTAAACTTCTCTCGAAGTAGGCCACTGTGTAATCGTTGTAACTCTGACTGAATCCGTCAGCACTACGACGTCACATGCAGAAAAGGCGCGTAGTTGCGGCACTCTCTACTGACGAAACTATGCGATCCAGGTGGCCAGACCATGCATGACAAATCAAGGAAGGGTGTGAAGAATGCCGCTGCGCAGCGTTCGTGCACCCACCGACCCGTTTGTGCACACGGGTCGGTGGCATTGAAGCGCTGTGCTCAAGTGGTCTAGCACAACGTTAAATGAATGTAAACGTGTATAAGTCTGTTTACGAACCCGTCAATGGCCTTTTTAACGTCAATGAATACAGCAGCAGCAATGGTCCCGCAACAGCGCTCGTATTCGAGAAACTTTACCAAGTTAAAGATGAAGCCAAAGTCATTGTACACCTACGATTTCTAAAACAAGTCGCATCCACCACTGCAGCCTAATATCAATCATTTTACAGCGATGACTGTTATGATTTCACTCCCCTAGACCTAACAATTTGCGCCGGTGCCCATTACAGAAATATTAATGTGATTTGCGGTAAGTACATTTTAAAAAATGCTGTAAGGAAATGCCCAGTGCCGCATGTGGATCCCAACTCTGGTTCCACAGAGTAGCAGTGGGAAATTTTGCCCATGCTGCAGCAGAGGGAAAAAAATACTGCGCCTGGAGAGCCCGGACGTGACGCCAGCTGCTATGGTTGGCTGACGCTCTGATGACAACCTATATACTGGCATTCAGAGAAAGAGCAGCGAAACCAGCGGTAAAATACGTAAGACAGAATAGAAAAGAGGAGGAAGATGTAACCGTGTTTCTCGGCTTCACCACCGGGGAGCGCAACCTTGCTCTTGTTCTTGTTCCTTAGTGAAGTGGCGCCACCCACTTTGGGGGATCGACCACGAATCGGGCGGTGAGAAGACTGTTATTAAATGTTCCAAGATTTTTTAGAAAGATAAGGTGAAATGAAATAAGTGTCTTCTAACTGTGAATTACAATGTCTACTGTTAAAGATATGAATGACCAAATATAAATATTACAGTAAAATCAAGTGAGTATAATAAGTAGAATAAACAATTTTAGCATGCAATTCTTTTTGTCTCGCGCAGAAAGTTGCAGGGGGCTTCAGCAAACATTCCTGTGGCTATAACCTCCCCAACGAATGAAGTTTTCTTATTCGACACAGGAGATTCCTCCGCACACATATTCGAATGTTTAATTCTACCGATACCTACAATACCATACAAAACGGTGACAATATATATATATATATATATATATATATATATATATATATATATATATATATATATATATATATATATATATATATATATATATCAGAAGGGAAGGCAGAGAGCTAAATAATCAAGGTCGTTCTCGGTTGGCTACCCTGCACGTGATAAACGAAAAAGGGGAAAATAAATCCTGAGCAAGAACTCCTATTGATGCGACAACTGCAAACAATAATGCACCTTGGCCGCGATATTGTAGCGATGCCTTACGCTTGATTATACGCCAGTCTTATCATCCATTGTCCACGGTCGGCTGATCCCGTTTATAGCGCGAGTGGAATGAAGCTCTGACCACTGACGAAGCGCGAAAAGCGCGAAAAGGAGTAGCACCGGAAAAGGCATCAAAGCACAATCGCGGCCCTGGAGAGCTATGAGTCGCTGATGCCACGCTGTGCAGCTGATCTGTAAACGAGCACCAAGCTGAAAGAATTTAAACAAAGCCTGAGGTACGAAGCGAAGGGCATGATGAGAAAGAGAAGGAAGAAGAACCCAGTGTCTCGTCACTTCTCCACCAACGCGGATCGCCACCTCCACATACCAAGGCGACATTTACTACAATCGATATATCGAAGAAACTTTTGCTCGCGCGCTCCTCCATCCGGCTGTTTAGTCCAACCAATACAAGACGAAACAGTACAATACTTATTGTTTGTAATGTTCCGCCAGTTATTGAGTCACTGCTTGGCATCGCAGGCGAAACTGCATCTTTCTTTTTTTTTTCATCACCTGAAGAACCAGCCCGTTAGATTGACCGGGTGGAAGGAGGGCGTCATAGGGGCGTGATAGGGGCGTCATACCAGGTTTTAGCAATGGGGCCACATTAACCATCCTCGAAAGCGCAGGAACATGTGCTTCCCCCCCCCCCTCCCCATCTTGTTGAAGACATGTGTAGGAGAGAGGAAGTGCCTGTTAGGCCAAGATTTTTCAAGGTGCAATATGAGATGTCAGGACCAGTCGCTGTTATTTGACGTGCCTTTGAAAGACGATATCGCAGGTCTTTTAAAGAGAAGTAATGTTCAACTGGGCATGAGGTAAGTTGCAACCAATATCTTCAGTCACCTGCTGCACCGACAAAATAGATTGACCTTCATCTGGGACAGCCAGACCCAAAGTTGTGATTGCCGCACAAAATTCATTTGCAATTTCTCGTTCAGATGATCCAGGAGTTGTGGCAAGGCTTTCGAAATGACTACCTTAGATACCGGACAGCCAAGGGCGTTCACTATCCTCCAGATATTCGGTGTGCGTTAATGTGGTGAGGGAGCGAAAATAATATGTAGTCAGGGTAGCCAGATGCCTTCAGGTGACCAACCTGCTTCAAGAAACAGGTTTGTCGTGCACCTTTTCTCGAGATCGGAATGGGCCCAACTATAAGGTAAAAGCTGCTTGCTTGTTCTTGGTTGATAAACCCAATACGTGTCCTCAATAGAAAGGGTATGTTTAAATCTGAGAACATCGTGGATATGAAAGTCTAAGTGTCACCTATGGCAAGCAGTATTAAAGGGCCACAAAAAAGAATACTAAGTTAAGCTGTATTAGTAAATTGCGCTTGAACAATAGCAAAAAAGGCAACATGTACAGTGAGAGGAGGTCTGGTAAGTCAGAACGACGGAAAACACTAGAGACGGGTAGCGACGACGACCGAAAGTACTCGCACTAGCGCTTCGTTTTCTGAGAAAGAACGACCCGTACACGCGAAGTACACTGTGAAATCCATGGTCTCACTCTGGCGTATGTGGCCGCGGCTGTGGCGCTAAATTCAATAAAGGCAAGTACGCACTTTATTTTCTCCAACAATAATTACCAGTTTTCTGCCAAATGAATCAGACAAGGTTTTCAAAGAATATTCTACCAGTCTAAACTGACTGCGTCCTCCAAACATAACCTCTAGAGAGGCTCGTATTTAACAAATAAACACTTTAATAAATCATCGGTCTTAACGTCCCGAAGCTGCGTTATGAGGCTCGCCGTAGCGGAGGCCTCCGGGGCTCCGGAATAATTGTGGCTATCTAGGGTTTTTAAAGCAGCATCTGAATGTAAGTGCATGCGCGTTCTTGCGTTTAACCCTTATACTGATGCGACCACCGCGACCCGGAATCGAATTCGAGACCTCGAGCTTAGCAGCGCAACGTCATAGCCACTAAGCCATCGTGGTGAGTTTGGGGGAGTGCTCAAGGGGATCACTTCGTATATGAGGCAGCTTGACTGGTCTGTCGGGATCCCCTGTCGGAGTAATCGTCAATTAATTAATTAACAGACTGCCTTTCTGTGGTGAAAATAAAGTAAAAAAAAAGTCTTTCTAATAATATTTTGCCCAAGACGTGGAGCCGATCACCGTATAAACTCATGTAAGAGCCTCACTTTTTTGTTTCGCAATTTGGGTGAGGTGCGACCCTTACACGGGATCGAACCTTTTCGTCAAAATGGTGCCATCGTAGCCTTGACTTGTGCACACCGCGCAACCCCGGATGTACCATTGCATCAGAGGTCAATGCGCAGCTATCGCCATCTAGTAGCGGCATGCAGAAGTACGCAGCGAGTGAAAATTCGTCGATGCGCGTGGCATCGGCGCACCAAATGCGATCGCTTCTCTGTTGAATTTTTTTTTCTCAATATTTTGGGCTGCCAAGTTGGGGGCGCAGCTCTGACACGGGTGCATCCCTTACACGAATCTATACGGTAGCTGAGCATGATGTAACGTCTATCGGTCTTACGCAGGAAAAGCGAGTTGTAATTTTCAAGGTTCACTTACAACTGATCACGAATGAAACGTAATCCAATGTTAATAATCAGCAATCAACTAACCCCGGCCAGACTTCGCAACATGTAATCAATAATACGTCACTGTAATCTAGTGCGGAAAAACAAAAAAGAAAGAAAGAAAGGCAGTCACGGCGTGAAACAGAACACGACGTGAAAGTACAGGCTTTCGGTTTCACGTCGTCTTTTGCCATACCCTTTCCTCCCTCTCCGCCGAACTCCAAGCTTTGCCCGCAGTAAAAGGGCTTCCTTTGGCGCACTTCCGTTAAATAATGTATTCGTATAGGGTTTAACTTTACGTTCATTAGTATCTGATTTAAGCGAATCTGGTGATACGACGAATTCTCTGAGATCACAGAGTCCGCATACGACGCCCGCCTGCCTCCTCCTATTGCTCTATTTCTTTCGCTTCCTGTCTTTCTTCTTCGCCTGATGAGGAGTGATTGAGGGTGAGAATTGGGAAGAATCAAGACGCCGACAGCGTTGGGTGCACACGTGGCCGCACTTCACAACCTTCCTGTCGCCTAGAAGGCAACGGATATCCGGGGCGACTGAGGGCAGCGGCCAGTGCGGGGAGGCCAGCGGTGTTGTCGACGGACGAGCCGGGAAGAAGAGTGAAGGCTAACAACGGGGCGCGCTGTTATGCGCCCGAGTTACGCGCGTGACCAAAAGTAGCGGCCCAAAACGCGTTTCGCAACTCCTTGACGCGGCGGCCTGGGGCACCGAGAATGAACGCACGGCGTAACGGGCAGCGTAGCCTCGGAGTCGCCAAGTTCAAGACGCTCATTGAAAGGGACCAGGAGAGCTCGCCCGCCCACTTGCGTGGATGGGGGCCTAGCTCGCACGCGCGCTCACCTACCGGCGCTGTGGCCCTCTCCGCCTGCGAAGGGCGGGCGAGAGGCGCGCGCGCGCACAAAGCGGGGACCGCTCGCTGAGTGATTACAGCATCGCATCGAAATAGCTCTCCTCAGTCTGGTCACGCAGGAAGCAGAGTTCCGACCTTGAACAAACGCACTTCGACTCGCGGGCCCGCCGGCGCGCTCGTCTCGTCGCTCGACGGGTCGCTTTATTTTAGCCGGCTTCGCTCGGCGCCTTCCGCTCTCTGCAGCCGTCCGGATCCTGCACGAAAGCAGCCACTCGCGCGGCCGCCGACGCAGATCACTCGCGTTTAGGGCGCAACTTGCGCAGGTTTGTTTGTCTTGCGAGCGGATTTATTGGCAACGGGTCTCCAGCTAATGTCGCGCTCCGTTAAAAGAGAATTCGCAGCGAAGCGAAAGTGCGCGGAAAGGGAGCCAAGGTTGTTCCGCGACGCTGCAGTGGGTCATAGCTCATTGTTACGTCCTTGCCAACGCGTTCGCCTGTACGTGGACAACCGGAAAAGGATGCGAGAATAATTGATGGGCGAAAATCAAGGCTCTCCTAAGTAATTACCACTTTTTGCTGGCTGTCTTAATGGAAGCAAACTAATCGACCACTTGCTCGCTCACTTTTTGCTGGCTTTGCCTCTTTCTTTTATTTTGCGTTTCAACGCGCATACATTTTAGTTCATCAATGCAATACACGTGAAAAATTCACACATAACTGAAAACTTATACACGACACGCATACAAACGTGTTCCCAGAGCGTTTCTATACCTGTCCGCTCATGCTAGTCCAGCTTCAACTATAGTTCCCCCCCAAGCTGGAATATATTCTATATATAGAATATATTTATCCCCTGCAGTAGGAACTATACCATAGACAACATCTTGCAAAGGCGCCGTCGGCGAATTCAGCGGCTAAAGCCGACACGGCGTCTACAGTTGCCGTGTCCGCTGCTGCCCACAATATCCCAACTGTCAGCGAACGTATTTAAGCGCGTCGGCATACACATGATGTAGAAGGCTAGATAATGCGACACATCCAGCCATGGTCAGGAAATTAAAGAAGCATCTCATGCAGACACTAGATCTCGTCATACTGCGAGATGGATAACCTTTTCGAGGCTAACTGTAAAGAAATAAGACGAAATGAATGACAATGAATGAATAAATCAAACATTAAAGAAGAAAGAAATGAAGAGAGGAAAAAAAAAGATAAACAATGTAAGGAAGCTCACTTTCGGCTAATGGTTTCGGGTGCTTTTAGGCGCGGCATAAGGGAAATAATCATTAACGAAAAGTCACGCGGAGTTAAGGCACCCGAAGCTTCCCACAATATTCCATCGTTGGCATCTTGACACAAGAAACGAACTGTTTCCAGGCGATGCCCTAAGCTTTGAGGCAATTGAGTTATTTGTGCTAGTTCGCACATACTGTGCAAAGAAACAGCGCTAAGCACGGGACAAATATCAAGACGAAATATGACGCTGCGATGACTACCAACAAACAACAACGATAACAGTTGTCTTCAGGGTTACGAACAAGAAAAAGCAGGGCTTGGATCATGACTGTGAACTCCCGAATGCTTTGAACATACCATACACTTAAATGCTTAGAGATAGCTATTACAGAGAAGCTTAGCTGAAAACCGCCTATCGCCGATATCACGACGACTGCCGAGAAAAACTTTCGTCGCAGAGAGTTGTGCCTTGGTCTGTCAAACTGACCACGTTTTCTAACTTACGTCAGGCCAGCGTTAAGGTACGCAAGCATTATGTGGAATCCGTTTCAAGTGGGCCTAATAAATGAACTTGGGAGGGTACAAAGAAGAGCAGCTTCAACTACCAACTCTATCCAAACGCCACCGGGTGGCAAGACTAAGATTTCTGTTTTTGCTTTCTAGGCACCAGCTGAGCACCGACACTTCACCTTACCTAGTTCATGGACAAAACAGAAATATCGGGAAAAAGCATGACTCAGTGTTCCTTGTGCGACAGCTACATATCGACGCATATGCAAATTCATTTTTACCTCGAAATATAAAAGATTCGATTGCCTTGCCGTCATCGGTTTTGCAGTGCACCACGGCTGAAAACTTTGAAAAATGCATAATGGCGTCGTCACAAACACGAATAACCGCCGTGGTTGCTCAGCGGCTATGGTGTTGGGCTGCTGAGCACGAGGTCGCGGGATCGAATCCCGGCCACGGCGGCCGCATTTCGATGGGGGCGAAACGCGAAAACACCCGTGTGCTTAGATTTAGGTGCACGTTAAAGAACCCCAGGTGGTCAAAATTTCCGGAGTCCTCCACTACGGCGTGCCTCATAATCAGAAAGTGGTTTTGGCACGTAAAACCCCAAATATTACAAACACGAATATATATTTTCCTTTCACTCTTGTACATATTGGACATGCCTTCTACTATATTTTTCTCCCCCTCCCCCCTCTTTTTGGTACACTGTGCTATGAATTCGATTGTTTTACATGAATGTGAAGCGCGTATTCTGAACGGCTAAGTATTATGCTACTGTTCAACTTATGAAGTTGTGCTTGCGCTCTGTGGCTTTAAAAATATTAACGTAACTTTATTACATGGAATTGTGGCCAACATTATCGTAAATAAATAAGTGAACGGCACATTACATCTGCGATGCATTGATAAATCAAATAATAATTTCACACTCAAATCGTGGTTTCGGCACGTAAAACCCCAGAATTCAAGTCATTTGCATCAAATGCGGCCTGCAAATGTTAAATGGCGGCGAAAAAATAAAAAAAAATACAGCGATAGCAGCCAACCATGCAAGGTACAAGGCACGAAAACTACAGTAATCGCAAAGATATGCGATTTTTCTATCGCTAAGGCCAACAAATGGAATGCTCACGCACGACTGCCTACTGCGATGAACAGCATACGCCTCAAAAACTTCCCGTGCTGATACGTGCACGGGAAGCTTTCCATATGTCCTGCGCATACGCGTAGCACTGAAATTTTGGCGCGGTTTTATTTACTCCCGCAGTACTTTATTTACTCCGTATGGTTTTATTTCGTTCAAGCGCACTTCAGAAGGTATGCCGCACGTCCAACATGCAGAACTAAGCATTTTCACGGTGTTTAGAACAGCTTTCACAGAAGCGCCAACTTCGGCCAACTGTTGTACAGAATTGAGTTCGTCCAGTAGGGGCTCAACAGCAAAGAACACGAAGACCTTCCTACTCGAAAAGCAGTACCATAACTTCAACTCCAACCTGGGAAGATACAGAGGAGATGAAACTGCAAGCTGTGCTATCTGGAGTGCATAGTCCAATAAAAGATGAACTTTTGCTGCCAGAAATTCACCGTCTACTTTTGCATCATGAAGTCCAGGAAATCCTATACGCTGCATTACACGGGCTCCGGAAACAGTGTAACTTGTTTGTGTTTTGCGCTGAATCAACAGTCGTTTGCTAATTATTTTTCTATAAAAGTGTTCTTGGAACATTTTATCTGTAAAACTATTCTAAAGTTCTTGTAACTTCTTTTTGTAGGCTCATTAAATATTTATAGTCCGTTTGTTTCAAGTGGCCACAAAAATGTCGGCTACGAAAATCTGTGCTTACTATTTGTGAAAAGCTTTCGCCTTGGAATTTATGTATTTCGACACGCGAATGAGTCCTGTACAATTTATAAGGCTGCACTATATGATAAAGCGCATTCTGTGGTGCCAAAAAAAAAAAAGAAGCTTTTATGGACTTCTGAAAAAGTTCAATTTCCCGTGGTAACGTATAGATTAAGTGTATAAGGTACGCGATTAACCTTACACTTTGTCCTTTCGTTCTGTGTCCTGCGCTTAGCGCTGTTTGTTCCTCCTAAAAATGTTTAGAGGCACTGTATGTAACATGTCAACAAATATCTGCTTCATACGCTGCTCCGATTATGCGCCCGCATCTGCCTGGCGGCTCAATTATGAAACTACACCCGCGTAATACTTTCAGTCAGGAATAAATGAAGTACATCAGGTAGGCTGCAAGATAGCACCGCCATTTCCCGCTGTATTTTATAGTTCGGAACAGTAAATCAAATGCAGTTCATAACGCATGCGCCTCCTGAACAATGGTCAATTTCCATTATCTTCAAGCACAGGATACTTTCTTCTGCAGCACAACCTGAAGGCTGTCTTCTGCTCCTTCCATGCCTCCACTTTTTGGGAAAGTTCCAGCCTCAGGCCAAGGACCAGCGAATACACGCATCTGAAGCGTCAGCAAAGAGAAATGACATTTCTGGAATTTCGTTGTTTCTCTGCAGAGTTTCTGTGCAGAGAAAAGGTAGCGAAGGTAGTCCATTGTTACCAGAGAAGGGCGTCTTTTTTACATATCTGCCATGCAGTGAAACGGTTTATGATTCCAGTTATTAACTCTATATAATTATTAATCACACCACGCTCGAGCTGCAGAGAAGCTTGAAACCTTGGATATAGCAAATATTTTTTTAGCTATAATACGTTAACCCGACAGCAACGCATCTCGTTATCCGCAGAATAGAAGACTCATTTCAATGTATCAGCGGGGTACGTGCGAGGACGAACGAGCCGAGCCGCACGTAGGAAAAGCGCGTGCAAAGGCACGCGCCAAGCACGGCGAAAGGGATGATGCAGAGAGAGGAGGGGGCAGCCGGCTCGCGAACCAACTAAGCGACAGGGACTTGGGCGCTGACGATGGTTGCGAGAGAAGCGGGGAGCTGCAGAGCGGCGGCCAACGAAGCCCTTGACAGGGCGCCTCTCGGCTGCGTCACAACTCAATCAGAGCCGCCGAGCTCATCACCGAGTATCGGACCCTTCCTCGGGCTGCAGCCAGGCACTCATAATCGTCCGGCGCGACGAAGTTATTTGTCTGAAAAGCCTTCCGTCAGTGCCCGCGGGCCGATAGAGCACGGCGGCCCCTTCCTCCGGTTCGCGAGTATCACGTGGGGGTGCTCTTATTGTCTCTCGCAGCGGCGACTTGTGTTGTTCTGGGCGCCTCTTTATCTGGCCGCCCTACTTCCGCCTCTCCGCGCGAGGGAGGAGGGAAGATGAACTCGAGGCCATCAGTCGCCTGTCCGGCGCAGTTGATAGGAAATTGAACCGGGTGTCCCCCAGTGTGACAGCGTCATAAATCCAGGTTGCTTCATCCCCTGGCCCGATCTCCTTTCCCTGTCCGTCTTCCTTTTGCCGTTCCTCCCGTTGGTCGCTCCCCAGGCGAGTGCCAGACCCCGTCCACCGGCTGCACCCACACCGCATAGACACGGACGCTGATCGCAAGCGCTTCCCGCGCGCAACGCGACGCTGGCCGCTGCTGCCAGCGTCCCCTGCTCTCACGGCTGTGCGCCGGCAAACAGTCACGTTCACTTCGCCCATCCCACGAATGCGCGTTCCACATTATTATATTGCCAGATTACAGCGCGCAAGCATGAGGATGTAACGGTTCATCCACTTCGCTGTGGGTAATGTGCGCTTTTTTTTTTTATGCCTCTTCTTCCAGTTTTGAACATTCTCCGGGAGCTTGGTTTAAAGCTGCTTGATGACGCTCCCTGAGTGATTCAGGTTAAAGTGTCTTGTCGTTGCAGCTCCAATCAAAGACGCTCTTTCCGTTGCAGCACCAACTTTCGGTTACAGTGTCGTGTCATTGTAACGAGGTTTTATGGCTATTCACTACTGCTTTGTACCTGCCAGGCAGGATGAGTAGAAATTCTGCACAAGGAGTTCACACGCTATATAATGAACCCACGATTGGTTAGTCCAAGGAGACGCTAGTCTAGTCCAACGAGCTAACAAGCAAGGGATGTTACAATTAGAACAAAGAGCGTCCTTTTCTGGGGGAGGAGGGGGGGGGGTTAGAGAAATAGGACGCGGTGAACAAGTGCACGCGCGCGAACAGGGACAAGCAGTCAAAGGCATTCGCACAGGCAACTCAATCTCAGTATGCACAGAGGCTCCATTATTATCTTGCGTGCTTAGAAGTGTCGAAATTGGTATTCATGTATCATCTTAACGAACAGTTGCCAGTCATGCAGTGGTTCTAATGTGTTGAGATAGATAATCTGGAAGGAACTCATGGTATACGGAGAAAACGCTTGGCGCATATCGGACTACGAGAAGAATATAAAATACTACTCATGCTGTTAAGGCTTTTTACAATCTTTTATATTTATTTATTCAATATAGTCATTTAAAGAATGACAAGATGCGAGAAACACCCATTCATGAAAGAGGGAAGAATAAAAAGAAATACTAGGCGATATAAACGCCAATAATAGGAGCACGCAAACGGACCACATTTAACTAGACTGCCTCATGTAAAAAATGCCAAATGTGCCTCTGTGTCAAGCAAAGCACTAGCAAAGTTCCTCTAAGGTGCGACAATATCCCGCAGTCCCAGGTATATATATATTGGCGGAGGCTTGACGAGTTCTTTAAATAACTGCTTCACATTATGAAACTAGTGCACGTGCAAAATCCGTGCCAACTACTAAGTCCTCGCGAACGCTGTATGTGTGGCGCATTGAAGTACTGCGCTGCTGAATTTTAAGAGGCGCTTAGTGAAAGGGACGTCAAGCAGAATCCGATGCAAGGTTGCACAATCAATCCTGCCGAGACCACGTGGCACTGACCCTAGCTGCAAAAGTCACCGTTGTGACTTTTGCGTTAATGTCTCGACGTGACGCGACATAAGAGCGTCACGTCGAGACATTAACGGCATGGGGATCGGCCCTGAGGAGAAACTGTGGGCGGCTCCAGCCAGTCAGTCGGCTTTCACGTCACCGCTGTACCACAGCTGTAGGCAGCTAGTGCAGCACAATGCTGCGGCTCAGTCTACGAGTCATTACATGTATACGTAATGTCAGTTACCAATTGGTCTTGATGGAAGAGCCGCTCGCAAGTCTAAAACGAAAAAAAAAAGAAAAAAGGCCATCCACGCACTAGGCGGACGTTCTGTAATGAAGGTGAAAGGCTCTCGCAGCACACCCAAATTAGTAGCTGCTACGGAGGTCTTCCGGCAAAGCCTCGCTACAACAGTAGTGCTCGTTAAGCCAATTCAGACGCCAGTGGCAGAGGACTTAGGTGTGACCGAGCCGTCAATGTAGGCACCATGAAATGGGTTCAAGAACAAGGTAAGCAAGAGCTGGAAAAGAAGGGTTGACTTTACTCTCGATACCAGTCAACGTCGCGGTGATCTCCCGGGTCGAGAACTACGCTTCCGAAGTGGTAGCGAAGCGAGCGAGCATCTTTGGCAGTGAGGCGGGAGCATGTCGCCCGCCCCAGCTGAAAGCGGACGTTTGCGTTCTCGGACGAAGTGCCGCATCTGATTACTGGCAGTTACTCGTCGAAGTAACTCCTTCTTGGGTAGCATAGTGTGAGGCGTCTGCTCACTCTCACTGTTTCCCATATTTGAGGTGTCCTTGGGGGGATCAAGGTATATCCGAGAGCTCAAGCTTGCATTCCTTCCAAGAATTGCGTGTCCTCCTGGAACAGGCCTTGGAGTTCAAGAAGCGAGTACCGTATAGGCGGCCTTTCCATAGCGCAGCACAGAGCCGAAAAAGGAGTTCGTGGAACATCCACCGGGCATTTTCGGAAAGCACGAGGAAAGTATGGGCAAGGGAAACAAGCGTATTTCTTAAACTTCGGATATGCGCGACCACGTTATGGGTTTGTCTATATATTAATTGCGACGCCCAACGTTTTGAGTCTCGTAAGCAGTGGGGGACCATGCACCTTTAATACATAACGTGAGACGCGACGATTTGTGAAGGCAACTTCTGCACTATTCTAAAGTTACATTTCAAGGCCTCGTGACAGCAGGAATTCCTATATATAGTGGATGTCTCTTTGCAGCCTAGCACAAATCACGCGCCTATTGTGCCCTGAGCACCACTTACGGATGTCGTCAGTGTTTAGTGATTCGCCGAGTTTTTGTAGCTTTACAAAAAATGAGGACGAACGGACGCTTAGTATATACACGTGCAACTCCCACATGCTCGTGTGGGACGACGACACAGTTTTGTGCGAACAATGTAAAATAAAAGCCTTGAGCGGAGGATGCAGTGAGCGTCCTATTTATTAGCAGAGAAATATATCACGCTGGCAAAGCAGTCAGAGATTTAGTATATACGGAAGCGGATCATGGCGGTGGTGCTAGCAGAAATGGTGACTTATAGCTACAGGCGAGTTTAGCTTGGCGATTGAGGCCAACAATTGGTCCGTCCGAATGTCTACTGCAATATCACTGGGCATAGTACACTCGGGAACTCGGATATGCGCAGTACAAGCGCAGTGACTCGACTCTCGGCGAACTCGAATCAGAGCAGTAGTCCTATATACTTACAGGACCGCACGGTCAGAAAGTACAAGTCATGCCTTCCAGCATCAGTAGAACTTAATTTACTCAGACTGCTATCAATCAATCAATCAATCAATCAATCAATCAATCAATCAATCAATCAATCAATCAATCAATCAATCAATCAAAGCTGCGAATAAACTTTTTTGTTTTGTTGTTTTAACTGCGTCAATGTTTTAGGTTTCCGTGCAGTTAGGTTTCCCGTCTGCTGCAAGGCAGCGGCAGACGCTAAATTCCCGAAAAGCCAAGCCAGAACACATAGTAAAGATAGAAGAGCAGAAAATGGTTGCCTATGTCATGCCTCCGCACTATGTTAATTCCTTTTAATCAATGTGAAATGAGCGCCGATAAATTAGACGGCCTTTCAAGAACCTCGTAAATGGCTTGGTGATCGTTCCACATAATCAGAAAAACGACTACAATAAATGATATTGAAGTGAAATAACAAATATATACGAATGGACGTTAATCTCCTATGAATATAATAAATATAATGTATAAATGCCGATCAATCATATGCACTGCACCAGGACATTTAAACGCCATGTTACGGATTTTTCTTCCCGCCTTTGTTCCGTATACTACGACGTATTTGCGTCCAGTTTCCTTTCTCTTTCTTCCGGAATTCAATCAGTCAGCTTCGTGTCGTGTGCAGAGCAACCATCTGGCGAGGCTATTCAAGAATAACGGGACCAGGAAGGCATCATAAACGGCGAGCGCTCCCGATCCAATAGAAAGCTACATCAGCGGGTGCTATTCGGGCGCGGACGCCACGCAGAGAAAAAGAAGTCCAGCAGCGGCGGCAGCGCTTCGCTGGTGCAACCGGTGATTATTTGAACACCGGAGGAGCGTTTCCAAAAACTGCAAATGACCGGAATGATGCACGAGCCGTGCCGCGGCCACATTTTGGCATACGGAGCGGGGCCGTCCCGCCACACGGATCCAGCGCGGCCGTTCGCTGGCGCGGTGTAGAAAGAAAAGAGAGAACGTGGACAGGGCGATTCGGAAGAAAATTTGCCTGCTATCACGATATAAACATTACCACGAATTCGTTCATTACGGAGGCGCCTCCAAATGACAGCGCTTCTCGGTCAGCCATCACCATCCGTCTGGACGGGAGGGGAGTCGTGGCTCTGTTTTGCCTGCATCCGCATGGTCTGCTATTTGCGAAAAAAAAAGAGAAAAAAAAGGGGGGGGGAGGACAAGAAGCAAAGATTCCATTCTGATAAAGATAGGAAAGAAACGGCCTCGCCGTAATGCTATACTGTGCAGTTAGCGGCAGTGGCCGTAATGGCCACGCAATTAACAAATACGACTCGAGCGGGGATCCTAGCTAGCGCGGCTAATATATACGGGCATCTTCAGCTGTTCGGGGAAGTTTCCCTTCGTTATATACCTTTGAGTGATCAAAATAAGCATCGGCATCACTCAGCGGCTGAAGAGAAATGAGATTCATCGAGAATCCCCCTGATTGCCGCCAGCGGCGCGCTTTCGGACGAGCGTTTTGTTTGCGCTCACCACGCGCGCAGCTTAAGTCAGCTGGCAGCGGGCGCGCACACGCCGCGGTCATCTCAGAACGCGCGTTGTTGAGGGCCCCGTTCGCTTCCCCCCGCACGAAGCAGATTTCCCGTGAAGGTAAGGATACACCGGTTCCCGTATTACGAACTTGCGAGCTGTGATCAAGAGGCAAATACCGCCGTTCCCGAGCCGCTGCATGCTTACGAAGATGCCGTACTGCCTGCTCTTGAGCATCAAATTCAGCTTGTGGTACGAGATGCGGTAAGCATACGCGAAGATATACGTTCGTCAGCCCAGCGAAAGCATGGTCAGCAGTGTAAAAAAATGCCGCATGCAAGTTACGGGCACACGCGCGCACACATGCAAGCACGCACAATATATATATATATATATATATATATATATATATATATATATATATATATATATATATATATATATATATATATATATATATATATACATAAAAATATATATATCAGTGATCAATTGCGAAGCTAATTAGTGAAATGTAGTTAATTAGCTAAGATTGTGCAATTTGTATTGCGATTAGCGCCCACCTCAGTGAGATCTTGGGAGGCTTCCCGAACGAGAAAGATAGCGAAAGACCACACAGGATTACCACACTGCACTTTCGACGACCATCGGCCAACTTGGTAACTACTCACTTATGAAGTATAGGATGCCCTTTTACACGTAGAGCCTCTTCAAGGCGTGTGCTAATCGGACAACTTTTCTTTTGCTTGTTTCTTGGTTTGTTTCTTAGTGGTCCACAGAGGGCCAGCTGCTTTTTTGAGAGGACAGGGAAAATATATAAGGCAGACCTAGGTGCACTGGATGCAGCGAGTTTACTTTCAAGCTTCTCGTCAATGGTGCAGCATGTTTATGTCAGCCTGGTATAAATAAGAATAAACGACTTAACTTGCAAAATGTTGGCACTTGCTCCCCATTCGACGAAGATGGGAATGGAGTAACTGTTTCTCCATGGGCATTTATATGGAGATAACTTTGCAGCGAGGTGACCTGTAGGAGGTACTGGAGTATGCATGTTGGAGCATTTTTGCTTCCAAGAAAACGCACCGAAACGAGTGTCATGACTGCTTCCTGCGACGTCCCGTTATACGAGAGCTATTCGCAGCGCTTCTTTAGCGGCGGCAGGAGTGCTTTAAGCCCATCAGGACTGAGAAGTACTGCACTCATAGAGCATGGTCACACCACGACTCCTTCGTGCGGAGTGAATTTTATTAAGGATCAATTAATTTTAAATATTCATTCAAATCCATTTGGACAGTGAAGTCCACAATTCTACATTCCAATGTTGCACCTGCGAATGAAGCACCTCGGCGTTGCCATTAATTCAGAGGGTAAGCTTCTCTTCCGAAGCTCAAATGCGACTGCACGACCAAATTTTGCCACCTCTGTGCTATGCAGGCATAGGTAAATTTTCGGCTGACCCTATCCATCATGCTTCGTTGCTTCAATGAGTTTCAATAAACGAAGTACCTTCGAGAATCTATGTTCTGCCGCGAGAAATGCCCAGTATATGCATTATAAAGTACAGCATATTGATTTTCGAACAAATAAGGTAAATTTCGTGAAACTTCTGCGAAGCTGTTGGTGATATAAAAAGGATGGTGGAAAAAATAAAGAATAAAATCAGACTACTAGACATATGTAGGTTCTAACAAGCGCAACCTTTAAGATAAGGACGAAAATAAGGGCTTAAATTGTGCGCTTGTCAGAACCTGCAGTTATGAACCACCTAGCCCTGCAACGCGTTCTTTTGCGGCTAAAGGTCAAATTCCGAAGCCTGGCTTTCTTTAGGCCACTTCCTAAATTTACCTGACTAGCCCTTCATGTCTCCTTACTACGAAGAATAGATAAGGAAAGGAACTGTATTCTGAAAGCTACCTTCATCCATCCTGACGTAAGGAGCGCTTTCGTAAGGAATAAGGAAGGAATTCCACAAGTCTGGGTTCGAGGGCTCCCGTAATAAGTGTAACGCGAACGCCCTTTAATTGCATATATATATATATATATATATATATATATATATATATATATATATATATATATATATATATATATATATATATACGTGTGTGTGTGTGTGTGTGTGTGTGTGTGTGTGTGTGTGTGTGTGTGTGTGTGTGTGTGTGTGTGTTACTCTAGAAACACTTCGACGATTTCTTCCAACTTTTTTTTTGTACGCGAAAAACCCCCACCAACTAGAGCAAGATGTAACGTGGACTGCCTACACCAGCACGCCCACCTAGGAACGTCTGTTTTGTAAAACGCCTTCACGCCATGATCGCGCCTAGGCACCCGCCGTCAATGTGCGACAGCGCGCATGCGCAGGTGAGCAGCCCGGGGCAAACAGGCGAAGCGCTCGTCCGAGATCATGCACTGAGGTGAAGCGCTCAACGAGGGTCAGGAGCGAATCTTTGATGGGTGGTAACTCCGGGGCTGACTTACGGTAATGGCATCTTCGGCTGGTCGAACTAGCACTCTGCTTCAAAGTAGCCGGATCCTGTGCCCCTCTCAGTACGAGCTGAAGGTAGAGCGTCTTCAGCTTCAGCGTTGCAACAGTTCCAGTGCGACAGAGCACGGCTACAAGAGAAACGCGCACTACGCACGACTAAAGCACCGTCGTTTGTGCATTTCGGCATTTTACGCACGAACAAGAAGTCAAACACCCATAGATAATTTTAGCTTTGTGGGATACGTTACCCTAATACGCATGCGCCGCTTCTCCCTGGAACCGCGATACACAGGTCATGACATCTGCGATTTAGCATGGTGTCATCGCGTAAAGTGCTACAGCACAGAAGTAAAAAAATCCGAAGACACCTAAGCACTTATGAGTTATGAATGCGAAAGCATTAACGTCCAATTGAACGCCGCTGAGCGGTCCTTCGAGTTTTTCAGAGTGAGTAAGGTACCATAGCGGCACGTGCTGCCCGAGCCAGCAATTAGCAGCAGCCTGCGACGACGTGTCGCCATATCTGCTTCGTCGAGGCGCGCTGGTCACGTGGCGTCGCGGTGATGCCCTCTCCCCTCATGCAACTCCTAGCGCGCTAGCGAACCAGCAGGAGTTCCGATTCGCCCGCTCTGCTCGGTCGATGCGCTCTCGTGAACTGGCGTCGCAGCCAATGGTAATCTAGGTGCCGTTTCGCTGCTACAGACGCTGCCGGCTTTTTCACTCAATCAGCCATTTGATGATTTTTCATCAATAATGATTCAGATAAGAATTACGCTTTTAGAGAGTCCACATCGCCAACGCATGACCAATACTCCTACATGCTGTGGTGCCCTTGTAAATAAATATAAAGATATTTTGGCGGTTCGGTAACATCTTAGGCCTTATAGCATCAAAGCAATCAGCTTACCTCGATACGACAAATCATCGCAAATACCTTGTCCTCAGCGTGAGATGCTACTAAGCAATGGCTGAATATACCATTATTTCTTGCTGTCCCGAAGCGTCTAAAGTACCGAGGACGAATTCGGATCGAAGCCAGCTGCCTGGACGCCGTATGCCATATGTTGTCACGCAGTCATGGTATCCGCCATTGAAGCGCACCTCATGCGACCAGAGTGTTCTCGACTGGAGGTGATCGCGTTGATGAAACCAGCCGGACACATTGCCAGCGCTCTTCTTCAACCAGCTGAACATTGCGCCGCCATTTCAGAGCGTTCTGCACTGCTAGAAGGGCGATAGAAAGAAAGGGAAACTCAGGCAGGTTAAACAGGTTGTAACCGGTTTCCTACCCTAGCTAAAGCTTCCTCTCAATGGCCTGCTCCTGCGCCGAGCGTCTGCGGTGACGGCGGCGTAACCGAGCGAACGAGCGCAATAGCGAAGCATGAAAGAGAAAAGCGTAGTGCCGCCTGGTGCCGCGCACTACGTGTTCTGCGAGAATCGCTACGAGATGGCGCCAGAGTACCGCGCGCCGTCTGTTCACTTTAGCTTTCGTCGGTCACTGTATTTCATCGGCTCACAAATGTTGCACGTCATACCTATACGCACGACGCGCCTGCATGTTTCAGAAGTTTCTGGAATGCTGTCGATAGTTCTATCCGTTGGCTGTTGTCACCAAAGCTTTTTGTAATGTGATTGAATGCGCGACGTGAATTGTCTAGTACTTTCAGGAAGCCACGCGGGCACTCTGGAACCTTCGACCAGTCATGTATCAAAGCCGACGCGCTTGACCCGTAGGTCAGATTTTCGACGATCGCCGACTCTCCTCTCGCTGCTATCGCTGCGCTTGAGTTGCTTTGCACCGCTTCGCTCCGTTTGCAACGTGCCGCACGAGACAGATTGTCCGCGCCGGCAAATATATCGGGAAATGAAAACTATAGAGCTGCGCTCAAATTTCGCATTAGGGAGTATCGTAATCGTCGGGGAACCTTTTTCTTCTGTGAACGCTCTGTCGTCCAGTCGGGGCTTAAAGCAACACGCAGTGTCTGTATTTCATTGTCAAAAGAACGGCAGTATATCAGTATAGGTAAGAAAACTGCTAGAAACTACCAGTGAGGTTACCATATAGGGCGCCCTAATAAAGAAAGCTTTCAGAATTGACGGTAAGGCTGCCAAAACGCAATAAGGGCTTCCTCACTGATATAAAGAAGATTTAAGAAATTGGGCCCAGATGTTTCTTGGATCTTCATGAGTTCGGACATTTCTAGTTTTTCTTTTTTTTTTCGGGGGAGGGGGGGAGCGAAATAGGTTTTGGTAACGTAGAACAAAAAAAAAAGAAAACGATAAGCAGGAGAACGGATGTTCTGTCTTCCGGGTATACCACATTTGAGACAGAGAATTCATCTCCTCACTTGAAATATTTTTCATGTTCGAGGCAGGAAATTTACCGATACAGCCGAAATGAAGCTCATATATTATTTTTCTGTTTCACTTCTGTCTCCATTAAAAAAAATGCTAATTGCGAAATAATTGCCTTCATAATTTATTTTCGAGTGACATAAATAAATAGGCCCGGAAGAGTGAGGTTGCGCCAATCGTTTATTTTCGTTTTGTTTTTGTTTTTGTGATTTGTATTTGTTTAGCATACTGCTGCCAAGTAGACCAAGCAGGTGGTATTGGCATGAAAAATACACCGCAACATTGTTCACATGTTAACACCCTGGTAGTACAAATCTAAACATAAGTACATCATATATGAATGTACAACGCTAACAGCGATAACAAATTATAGGGAGACAAATCGTCACTTATAGAGTGCTGGTTTTACACGATAGACCTGTAGCGTCGCGAAATAACGCTGCTGTAAACATGAAAAAAAAAATGATTTGACTGCAACAAGCAAACTACAAAGAATTAAGCATCAAAGAGAGACTCGACTGCACGCTGAAAGACCCTCACACAATCAGATATGAAGAAATGCGCGTGTAATGCATTCCAGTCTTTCACCGTGCTTGAACACAAAAAAAAAAAAACGAATTCATAAACTTTATCGTGCGTCCGAAATGAGGTTGTAAGTTGTGGTTGTGACGATGTCTTGTGAGGAACGCGGTGAGATGGGTTTCAAATATACCCGCGATGGTTTCAAAAATATCCTTACATCTATAGAGAGTTCGGGTAGAGTAGGTACAGGAACTTGTATCTTGTATTTACATACTGCTCTGCTTCAGTCCTAAGTAGTATATACAGATGGCACCGCCAAGCGACTATAGGAGTCCGTGATCGCAGTACTGGAAAGGCTGCGCAATTTCACTGCTGAGAAGCGCACACAACGTTCTATCATTGTTCTCATTTAAAGGGTCCTTCGCTAGGCCACGTCGAAAAGTTTGATTTACACTAGTTTCAAGAATTAAAAAAAAAAACGTTTAGTATAGTAATCGAGGTAGAAGTAAATACGTGTCATGAAGCAGTGGGGCAAGAAGGTGCGCTGCCCTCTCCAGGTGCCTGTGCCTGCAGACGACCATTTCGTTCCTGCCTTCTCCCATACTGTAGCCGAGGGCCTATCTACTATTCTGGCAGTGGCCACCGCAACGCCCGCCTTTTCGTGGAGGCTCTGCGTCTCATGGGAATCCCCGAGTTGCTAGCACACTGCAGGTGGTATGAGCGTGAAACGAAGCGCATTAATATACGTGACGTCATCTCGCTCATGACCATATAGTGCCTCCTTCGAAAAGAAGAGCGCGTGGGATCTTTGAATTCTTAGCTGCAGTGCTTTCGCGGCGTATATATAGGTCTAATGCTTCGCAGACACGATCGTGATCTCCGCACCACGGTTATGTTCGCAAAATCTAAACGTGCTGCGGATGGCTTTAACATGTCACTAACAGATACATAAAAAATAAGTGCGTGCGTGCGTGCAACATTTTTTGCTCACGGCGCGAATAAATCTTCCGCATTTCTCTCAAGAAGTTTCAGCTTTGTCTACAGAGTCGATGAATCTGTGGCCATTTAGGTAGACAGAAAGCGGGCTTTGGATTTCTCTATTCCACCTGGACCGGAAGAGCTCTTATCGCAAAATGTGCTTAGGTGTACTCCATCTCCAATTGTTATGCTTTCAGTAAAACGCCTGACTGTGATCAGCTATGAGGCTTTCAACCGTAAACTTCAAGGTGCCTAGAGAACGTGCGATTTCTGCGGGGCTGACCTTCCGATCTATGCGCCCCTCCCTGTGCAATCTGCGCGTGTGACGTGGTGGATGTTGCAGGTCTATGGGGTGGCGACGGTGGTGGCGGTGGTGACAGCTTCCTACAGCTGGTCTGGTACGCTTTACGCTGCGTGACTACGAAGTACTTCGCTGTGTACAGTGCACCGCAAGTGCCACGTGAACAACATGATGCAATGTAAAGCAAATAAATATTTTTCACTGTACACGTCAACCTTATATCACGTATTTCATGGCAGCAGTAAAAATGTTTTGTTAGTTAGTTTGTTTGTTTGTTTGTTCGTTTGTTTTGCCTCTTATAATGACTCACACGCACTATGAGCGATCATGGGCAAGATACGGTGGGAAGTATAATGAGGCGTTTAGTATACGCCCAGAAAAAACAGCAGAAATGTTTGTGGAAGAATCGAAGGAATGAAAAATAACGTAAGGTACTAAAATCTAGCAAGAAAGTTGCCTTGCAACAAATGGAAATTCTTCGATGACTGAGCAAGCATCCCCGTGACAGTGTCCAAGAGAGGACGCTCCCGGAAAAACAAGTTACGTGCAGGATTTAAAATATTCCCTCCAAGTTGTCTAAACCTCGCGCTTAAATTTTTCCCCTTATACATGCCAAACTACGACTCAAAAGGAAAAAAGGAAGTTCGGTAGCATGTTACATACCTGTAACACGCGAAGGCGAAATCCTGCTGCACACTTGGCAATGCGCCGTCTCGCATCGTCGCGTTGCTGATTTCGCAGTTTGGCTTCTTCAGCTCGTTTGCGTCGCTTACTGCGGCTTCATGCACTCGTGTATGGCGGGGTCAGACTCGCGCCAACGACGTTTCTCTTCGACTTTAGGTTGCATCCTTTCAACAGGGAATTGAAACATATGCTGTTGTGTGTGTTGTATGGGTGATTCCAATGAATGTATGCACTGTACACTTCACTTTGCTAAGTGCTTGTAGCCTCTGCATTATGAGAAGGATGAGCCATTTCACTTTCTTGCCTATTTAGAGGGTATAAGCCATTACCGTTGATGATAGTTTTTATACCATTGGACTGGACGACGCGTTTCTTTTTTTTTTTTCCGAGGCAATCGGGCATATGATCCATTTATGGCTGCACCTTTAAAAGTCAATCGTCTCATTGTGTCTACAAGTGGGCACAGACAGGAGGGTGCCAGATGAGCTCGGTGCGATTATAAGTTTAAGGAAGGTACCCTCGACAGCGTAATCGAGTGAAAGTGACTTCAGTTTTTCGAGAACGAAGGAAATTTCTGCACCAAGGGCGTAACATTAGGTGTTGATACCCTGCAAAATCAGTTATAGCGAGAATAAAAAAGTCAACCATGATTGTATGTCTCCTGAACCTAGCTCCAATTCTTCATAAGCTGACGCCGTCTGCAAGTACGTTCTTCTTCTCCTTTTCATTTACTTCTTCCTCCTCCTCGTTTTCTTCTTCAAGGAGGCAAGTGAGTTCACTAATATGCAGCTCCTCAAATTTTCTCGTAACACGCTGCTCAATTATTAGCGTGATCACGCCCTTCAGGCGCCTCCCCCCCCCCCTGCTTTGCGGGTCTTCCGCAAGCAAATCTCTCGCCATGCCACCGTCGCCGTGAATCAGGTGCGGTATGGCACACAGTCGGATAAAAGGCACGTGCTAATTCAGAACAAAATTGCCCCTCGCTTGCGCCGAGCTTGGGCTGGTTGGATCAAGGCTCTCGGTCGCGCGGCCGGCTCTGCCTTTATACCTGGCTCGATTATACGCCGCCGAGCGTCCTTCCCGTCTTGCGCCCGCGCGCTCCGACAAACACCATGCGAAGGCCGCCACTGGAATGGGCGCCCTGGCATGCCTCCGCGGGCCCGAAACTATCCATCACGGTGTCTGGCGCGGGGCATACGCGGCCATTATGCAGGCATTTCCGTCTCAAATTATTCCGCACCAGGGCAGTGTGTCTGCGAAAGCGGAGTAATTCTTGCACCGACCAGCGATCGTGAGGAATTGAGCCTTAATCGGGGACGGTACGCGTTGGAGCGCGCAATCGGAAGCCGTTGATGATTTTTCCAATTATGAGCCGCGAATGATTTATGCCCGCTGATGGGGCTCCCGAGGTATGACGTTCGATAAGTGCAGGGAGAAAGGCGTTGCGCTTTAACCGTCCAGTGACCGACGTGACCAAGTCACATTCGCGCGGTTGACGGCGCTGTGTGACGCGGGCTCGGACCGCGGTGGCGGGGCAGTCAAAGTTTCACGATGACGACGACGCACGCGAAACTATTATGGATGTCGTATGTCGGACCATTCCACCTTTGGCAATATTAACTTTGCTGAAACAATTCCCGCCAAAGTGGTGAGGACGAAAGAATGATAAATTAAGTATATGGCCAAATAAAAGGCCTTGTGTATTCCATGTCCTTCCCGTCTGGTCGTTTTCTTTTGTCCGTCTGCTAGCCGTTTGCGATCAGTTTGGACAAAAAGAACGAAACAAAGTAAATAATACATATGTAGCAAAACGTTGAAAAGGCGGAGAAGCGTTACCAAGGCAAACACACATCACGGAGGCATGCTTTCTTTTATGCCTCTCTTACACAGCTGTTCTGTTTCATGCATTTAACAACAGGAATACAATAATAAAAATAAAATAATAATAATAATAATAACAAGAAGAAGAAGAAGAAGAAGGAGAAGATGGAGAAGAAGAAGTAGAAGGAGAAGAAGAAGAAGAAGAAGAACTCATACTCATTGGCCACTACTAACATGGCACTGAGGTCTTGCAAAGCAAGCAACTGAAAAGTACTTTATTGGCCTTATGCTGTATGTTCGCTCGCTCCGGCCTAACATTCATGCATCGTTCCACTCCTGACAGTCTCTCGGTGTAAGGAAGCCAGGTAATCCATTCCGGTGCGCGTCATTACCTCGTAGCAATTAGCATTGATGGCATTAAACAGCCCGCTTCACTCGTTAACCGCATTGCGTGCCGCAGGGAGCTTGGCGCAAGGGGGGGGGGGGGGATGGGGTACAGGTGTTGCAAGTGCATGACGCAATTTCTCCGCCTGAACATCCCATATGGCAACGGCGTTGCGTGAGTGCGTGCCCGAGGGACCCACATAGAGTCACGTAGAAACGCGCCAAAATAGGCACTGGTTATAAGAATCATTCTGGCGCCGCTCACGTCCGACTAAACCTCCGACCTTAGCAGCAGCGTCGTGGCGTTTGATGGCTGTCGACGTTGCCGCACAGTGAATGTGGTGGAACAAATCATCGCACATGACGTGCTATAGCTTATCGTGAAGGCGTCCGTATTCGTGTCCGCAGCACTGGCTCAGACGTTATGACCTTCTGCTGCTGAGCGCGAGGTCACGGGTTCGATTCCCAGCGGCACCTTTTTTTTTTTTTTCTTTTTTACGATGGGAGTGAAATGCGAGGAAAAGTGCGTGAACGTAGCTTTAGGTCACCGACAGAGAAACCGGTCGAAATTGATACGGGTATCCGGCACTACGCGGCGTCCCGAATTCAAAGCCCGCGTTAAAATTGTTTAAATTCTGAAGTCTTAGGCGTCAAAACCACGATCTGATTATGAAGGATGCCCTATATATAAATTATATATATATATATATATATAAGCACCTCGAGCCCAAAGTTGATCGCCTTCTTATCGCCCGCCCTCCACTATTTTCCTCATTCTCCAACGCCTTCTCTCTCTCTCTCTCTCTCTCTCTCTACTCTCTCTCTCTCTCTCTCTCTCTCTCTCTCTCTCTCTCTCTCTCTCTCTCTCTCTCTCTCTCTCTCTTTTTTTATGTTTTCAACAGATTTCAACAGGTCACTGGGTCGATCACGGCCGCGCCTACAGCATTGGAATGGGGAAGGGGGAGGATGGAAAAACGCTCGTGTACTCATGATTTTGGCGTATGTTAAGGAATCCCAGGTGAACAAAATTAATCATGAGTATATATATATATATATATATATATATATATATATATATATATATATATATATATATATATATATATATATATACACGCATGGGGGCAGAAACCTGGGGGCTTGCGAAAAGGGTTCTGCTTAAATTGAGGACGACGCAACGAGCTATGGAATGAAGAATGATGGGTGTAACGTTAAGGGATAAGAAAAGAGCAGATTGGGTGAGGGACCAAACGCGAGTTAATGACATCTTAGTTGAAATCAAGAAAAAGAAATGGGCATGGGCAGGATATGTAATGAGGACGGAAGATAACCGATGGTCATTAAGGGTTACCGACTGGATTACAAGGGAATGGAAGCGTAGCAGGGGGCGGAAGAAAGTTAGGTGGGCGGATGAGATTAAGAAGTTTGCAGGGACAACATGGCTACAACTAGTACATGAACGGGGTAGTTGGAGAAGTATAGGAAAGGCCTTTGCCCTGCAGTGGGCGTAACCAGGCTGATGGTATATATATATATATATATATATATATATATATATATATATATATATATATATATATATATATATATATATATATATATATACTCATGATTAATTTTGTCCACCTGGGATTCCTTAACATACGCCAAAATCTTGAGTACACGAGCGCTTTTTGCATCCACCCCTCCCCCATTGCAATCCTGTCTGCGCGGCCGGGATCGACCCAGTGACCTGTTGAAATCTGTTGAAAACATAAAACGAGAGAGAGAGAGAGAGAGAGAGAGAGAGAGAGAGAGAGAGAGAGAGAGAGAGAGAGAGAGAGAGCGTTGGAGGATGAGGAAAATAATGGGGGGCGGGTGATAGGAAGGCGATCAACTTTGGGCTCCATGTGCTTGTGAATAGGCTGCGGTGTTCTCCTTTATACACCCGACCATCAACCTGATTCAGGGAAACGAGCTTCTCGTAACATTGCTGCAGTATGGCGCTGCCCCATCGGACCCTGGCTATTTAAACAATATATCATATCCAGCGTAACAAGTAAAAATATATGGTGAGGATAAAAATCAAGCAAAACATTGTTTGAGAGGCCGAGCTAGCAACGTGAGAGTTGTCGCTCCAGTTCAAGTCAACCGAGCATGTTTATTCGCCGTCGAATAAACCTAAGCAGTGGATATTGTCTGTCGCAGGTCTGGCCGAGGTAGCCAACATTCGGCATGTACGAGGGGGCAAGAAGCGATGCCGACGACCACTGCACCGTTGCAGCGCAGCAATGACGAGGTGAGCAGCGGTTGTAGGCCGCACCGAGTCATGAACGGGAGGGAGGGGTGGGGAGTGCGCCGCTCACAAAGGCGCCGCGTAAAGGTTGCGCTTGAAGGAGCCCAACTTGGGCGTAAGAGATCTCATTTATCACGTCCACCGTTTTAACTACCCGCTTCCTAAACTGCGGCCATCCCCAAATTACACGAGAAAAGTTCGAGAACCGCGAACGTTTGAAATGCCACCTATCAGCTGGCGAGGCCACTCCCCGAATTTGAGGGAAGCGAAAACAATCCGTTTTGTTCGCCGCCCGCGGCCTCTGCCTTAGCCCCTCGCGGTGCTTCTCTTCGTCTTCTGTCGACTTTCCCTCCTTTCCTTCGTTTTTTTTTCTTTTTCTGCTTTTCATTATTATTCGTCTCGCGAAGCGCCTTTCTCGGAGATACTTTCCATTTCTGCCGTTCCGCGTATAGGGCTTCAGCTCGCTTTTCCGAAAGGGGGCGGTGCACCGCTTCAAAGATGGTAGTGAGGGAGCAGCAGTGAGAGACGGCGTTTAACCTAAATACGGCAAAGTTGCCCAGTCGCAGAGAGAGAGCGGGCGATGGCTAAAGAAGAGAGATCGCGCACCGTACGTCCGTCGCTCGCCGGGCTCTCACACGCACGTGGCCGCGCCGGCGCAGTTAAAATACCAGTCCTAATAACAGAGCCCGGTCTGATGCGACAGAGTCGTTCGTGTGATGAATTACCGGCCGGCCAGTATCAGATCGAACAGGAGGAACACGGGGAGAAGCGACTTGACAACGGCGCTCTTCTTTCTCACCCCCCTCCCCCTCCCCCTCCTGGCGGTCCCGCGCGCGCGCTAGGACCGAAAGCCACAGCGTAGGGGAGAAGGGCAACCCCGGCGCTCCCCCAGCCGTCGCCGGAACAGCGGCGCAGAAGCATGCTTTGGCTGTTTACTTCTCAAGTCGCTATAACTCAGGACGGATCTATCGGAAGTGAGGATCGTCAGCGTGGGTCCTCAGACGCAAGAAATGGCGAATAATTGGGGGGTGTCACGGCTTCCTTAATAAGTGCTTTTGCTTTTAATTGGAGAAGCGATAAATTAGCTAATTCGCAACGCTGCCAGTAGACCTCGTTACTCTTGTCTCGGTGGTATTCTTCTAGAGGGGTGACATTCTTCGCCCGCTCCCTGCGCTTCAATGCCTCTCCCCACCCGCCACCCCGTCCTCAACGGCGCGCTCTCACCTACGTGCTTGTACACTGCACCAATCGTACCCCCTACACAATCGGTTTCACCCGGGAAAAGACTGAGAGAACAAAACGAGAAAGCGCAGACGGCCAACTACTTCACTCGAGTGCGAATCACGAGCAGGCATATGCGTACACTGCCGACGAAACTGCCGACTCGCCACGCAGGTGACGAAGGGCCAGTCACGATGTCTCTAAGTCGGGGAGCGTGATCTTTAGAGCATCATCACACTCGAGGTAGCTTGTCGGTCGCTTATTCGACGCAAGCTTGTGTAAGAAAGCCCGCTGAGTGGTGCGTTCTTCATCCTCAAAAAAAAAAAAAGGAAACATTTGATTCGCTGCGTCAGCGGGAAGAGACGCCCACTGAAAACATACGAAGTGATGAGAAGTGCAATGTTATAGACGCGCCAGCGTTCATGTTCATGTTGTTGCAGTTGACAATCTACGCGGAATGCAGCCTGACACATGTAACAAAGCTAAACATGCACGACGAGGCGCAAGACTCCACTTTATTGCCAGTTTTCTATGATTTACAGTAGACACTTGGAGGCACTTGACACAGTGACGGCCACGGCGGCCGCATTTCGATGGGGGCGAAATGCGAAAACACCCGTGTACTTAGATTTAGGTGCACGTTAAAGAACCCCAGGCGGTCGAAATTTGCGGAGTCCTCCAATACGGCGTGCCTCATAATCAGAAAGTGGTTTTGGCACGTAAAACCCCATAATTTAATTTAGATTTAAATTTTTTGACGCAGGGAATTATGACACAGACAACCCGGAAAGGATTACTGTACCACCATACTTGCGAACAAGCGCACCGTCCTTAAGTGCACAGAAAAGAATAGCGTGCTCACGTGCCTCTCTTGAGTACACGCGCACACACGCACGCACGCACGCACGCACGCACGCACGCACGCACGCACGCACGCACGCACGCACGCACGCGAATTCAACTGTAATTGCACGCAAGCTATTTTCTATGATCCTCTAAAGCGTCTATCAGCCAGTTAGCAAAAGTGTTTTTATGTGGCTGCGATTTCCGAAAATAGAGCTTACTATGAGCAGGACACACACACACACACACACACACACACACACACACACACACACACACACACACACACACACACACACACACACACACACACACACACACGCACACACACACGCACACACACACACACACACACACACACACACACACACACACACACACACACACACACACACGCACACACACACACACACACACACACACACACACACACACACACGCACGCACACGCACAAACACATACAGACACACACACACACACACCTCCGTCTGCTTAGCGCTTGGACAAATAAAGAAAAAAATTGTTTTGGACTTCGCTCTTTCTACTTCTTCCTTTCTTTCTTAGGCACGCGACGTTCACGTGATGAAATACAGGTTTTATTGAGCCATTTTCGACGCAAGGAATCACTGAATCATTGAATAATTGGCGCACAACAGCCACAACAACCAGCTAATTGATACCTAAATGTTTCTGTGCTCATACAATGGGGATAGTTCTAACGTCACCGCTCTATATACGTTCATCCACTTGGTGTCAATAAAGATACAGCCTTTTTTGGGTGCACCCATAATCACGCTCATTAGTACCACACATGTGCGCTTGAAGGTTTCGAGGAACTGTGTGCAGGTTTCATAAAAAAAGAAAGAAAGAGAGAAATTCAAGTGACTCTAAAAGATGGCCGCGGATCTGTCGACAACCCTTATAGCGCAGTGGTGGACTTCCATCAGTCATATATATAGCGCAGAAGAAAGCTGAACCCATCATTCGATATAGCTATATTTGGAAACTCTCCATTTCTCATTTGTTCTGAAGCGCTCACATCAACGAATGGCAACATCGTGATTTTTTCATAAAAAGGGGGGAAAGAAAGCTAACGCAGTCAACAACAACAACAACAACAAAAAAGTTGCATGCGAGCAGCGGTCTATAGGCAAGTTCAGCGCGTCACCTCAGCCATATACCTCAACATATATTCCCGCGAGGTAGGAAAGGAAAACTCGAAGAAGAAATGAAAGCCCGCTACCCTTGTTTTGCAACAGGGAGGCGAGGCGCGGTTGGTGGTGACAATAACAAAAGCAACAACAACAACCTGTACGCAGGTCTTGCTTCGCAGGCTCCAGAGACGGTGGCGCGGCAGACGCGAGAGCGGACCCGCAAGAACGCGCGAGGGAGATAAAGCCGGCCGAGAAGAAAGAAAAGGAACGCGCCGAGTGATCCGAGAGAGAAAGACACATCCACTGCAATCACAGATCGGGACAACGGCGTCGGCTGGATGAGCAGCGAAGCAAACAGATAAAGCCACGGGGTTGCGGAGCGCCAGCGCAGAAGCAATGAGGGATAAACAAAAGGCGCGAAAAGAAGAAAAAGCGATCGAGAGCCAAGGATAAAAAGAAATAGAGGGAGAGGTGAGGGGGGGGGGGGACGCTGAAGCGAGAAGCATGGCGATCCCAAAACGAAGTTTGACAGAGTCGGCCCGTCAGCCGTTTTACAAGACACGTCCGACGTTTGACACGTGTCGCCGCGTCCCGCCGATGTGCCTCAAGGCCGCAGCGTGGCGCTTTTGTCTTTGGCCAGACCTGTTCCAATAGACGAATCCGCGCGCGCCGCCCTGTCAAGAGGCCAAGGCGCGAGACGCACAGACGGCAGGCGGCCGCGGCGCGGCTCTCGTCGCGCTCCGCGAGCGTTCATTTTGTCCGTCTCCTTAACCCGAGTCTCGCCACTGTCATAAACCAAACGCGCAACACTTAGCCTTAGCCTCGCTGCCCTCTCGGCAAAATTGGAGGTGACGTCACGTACGAATTATCATGATTGCGCGACAAGAAATTCGAGAAGCATATGCATGTATGCGGCAGATACTGTTGCGGTTTTTGTTTTTCAATGTGTAGGACCTTGCTAACCACGGTAAATAGTGGGCCTGAATACTGCGACATGTTTATTGCATCTACTTCACACCTTCCTGCTAAAGTATGACGTAAGAAAATGAAAAGAAACGCCAACAGGCTCTCTCAAAATAACTCCAGAGCAATAAAAACGGGCGCCCGCAGTAACTGTAAAGGAAGCGGTAGTGGAATCAGGTGAAACCTCGGCTGCATTTCCTTGCGTCAAATTCTGCGTCTCGCAGGCGTTGTGGCGACCGCCGTTCGTAATCCCTCGTCGTCCTGCGGCTGTCGCAGGAGTGTCCACGCAACGCGGACGCGCCACAAAGCGGCCTCGGCGGCGGGGACACGTATATTGCGTCCGACGCGCCGGCCGAGTGGGAGGCGGGAGCCCGCGGCGAACAAAAAGCCAAAGGCATAGCCTGTCACAGCTCGGAGGCGCAGCCTGACGTTGACAGACAATGGCAGAAGAGCGACGGCTACGTGGGGAGAAGGCGTCGGATAAATATTGTCAAAACGTGAGAGCATGTGAGATGCGCTGCCTTCCTTGTCGCTCGACGTCGCGGTTATTTCCAGTCTCACCGGAGCGACACGGGGCGGCTCGCCGGGAGAAATCGCTGCAGTCGGCGCGCCGGAGCTGCAGGCCTTTCATGCGGCCGCCGGCGGCGGCACTGGCGACAGCCGCCGCATCCGTGATCCTATAGTTAGGAGCCACGCGATGCGGTCGCCGCGCTGCGAATCCTTTGGCGCCCCGGCAATGCCGTGGATCCGTTGGTTGTGTACGCACGAGTAGGGGACTTTAATCGGGTCTTCGTAGTCGTATGCATGAAGCTGCGATCAAAAAAAAAAAAAAAGAGTGTATCCGACGTTGATAGACAGTACGCCTCGCCTCTGTCTTTCTCAAACGTGCGCGCGCGAACGCACGCACGTACGCACGCACAGAGAGATGGTTATCATTAACTTCCGTTTGTTTTCCTCTGCGGTTACGGGGCATAATTTTCCTCGAACGCAATTCATTTACACAATAGAGCGCGCGCGAGTGAGAGAGAAATTGCTTGCGCTAATTGTTGCGTGTGACCATGCAATTGATAGACGCCGATAAAAAAATTGGACAGCTCTATTTTGTATTGTTTCCTTGGTTGCTATGCTGTAATAAGAACCCCGTCGGTGCTATTTGCAGACTAGTCGTCTTTTAGCTCGTAAGTTTCGTAGGGCACAGGTAATTTTCAGCATTCAAGCTTACGACGAGAGGCCCATGGACATAATAATAATAATAATAATAATAATAATAATAATAATAATAATAATAATAATAATAATAATAATAATAATAATAATAATAGACAGAAACGAAACACTGTGCTCTGTTGCGAAGCGCCCGTGTCCTAAACGAGAACTGTGCCGTAGTATGTGGGTCACGTCTTTCAAAGATCTCTTTCGCCTTTCCTTTTCGCACCGACACCAGGAAGCAATGTGTACTAATGGGTAGTGTTCAAACCGCTCGCAGGGTTTTCCAGCTCACCAGTTCGATGCGCACATATGGCTCGTAACGCGAAAGCAAGGTAACAGGAAATCCAACAACAGCTGTGAACTTGGCGTGTTCGTGGCAGTACATAGCACGCGAAGAATAGATTCGCAGCCATTTTGTTTTGCAGCGATGCTAGTAAGGTGAGTTCCGCGACGGCTTTTGTGCGGCGAGTGTGTAGACCGGCGTACGGCGGCATGGTCGGCATGAAATGTTCATCAAACCACAGCCAGCAACGCAGCCTGCGTCGGAGGCCCGAATTTGCTTTGAAACGTAATTATAAATGATTATCAAATAAAAGTTAACTTCCGTATGCCTCACTCTAATATACAACAAACTTTTTTCCATTGTTTACTTTATCCAGGAATGCGTAATTTTTGTTTCTCACGTCGCATTTCACATGCTCTACGCTGGAAGTAAGCAAGGAAAGGCCCAAATCGACAAACACTTTGTGTGTATCGTGCCTGCTTGGGTCATTTGGCTAAGATCAATTTTAGTTGCAGTTGTCAGTGTTCACTATTTAACACCATTTACCGTTCCTTCCACCTTCTTCATAACTTCCTCGCCGAGTTTTCTCAATTACACGCACAATTGGTTGTAATCATTCTATGCCCCTGTATAGACACGCACCATTGTTGTACGCGTGCCTAAAGGTGAATAACTTCTTTACAAGCTGATCTTATGAGTACGTTCGTGTCGCATCAGTCCTATTTCTTTTTTTTTCTTTTTAAGGAAGAACGCAAGTCTCCGTACAAAGCTCGAATATGTGGAAAGATTTCAGAAGGTTCGGGTACAGTGAAGCTTTAGCAAAGTCTTCAGTAGATTTCGGGCAAGGCCTAGCAGACCGAAAGATGTGAGAACTCCCTTTACACAACTCCGTTGTCTTTAAGGTTTCACTCCCTCGGTTTGGCACACATCTACGAAGGTTCCTTTTTAGCAAGCGCTTTCTGACCATGCAACTCTGCCATAATAGTGCATGTGCAACTGCTTTTTATTACATAATATAATCCCGGAGGCCATCATTTGGACACATTGCCGTTATGAGTACTTGCCGCCAGAGAAGAAGGACGTCTTGTTCGCGAAGTGTAATGCATCGAACACGTCGAATAGTTACTTGCTTCCCAAATATAAAAAAAAAAAATTACGGCAGAAACTCCACTGTAATTGTCTAAGTATGCGTTAGCATTGCGCCGCTTGCTTATCTCCACGCAGCCCGGTGTCATTAACATTTTTATCAAACTTGATCCGACCAGTATAACACCTTGTCAACCTTATCAGAGTACATCCGATCGTCATCAATCTATATCGGTTGTTATCAGCGTTATCAGACTCGATCCGACCCTTATCAGTCGTTATCAACCTTGTCACATTCGATCCGATACTTATCAACCCTTATCAACTTTGTCGAACATGATGCGACCCTTATCAACATTTATCGGACTTTATCTGACCCTTATCGCTCTTTAGCAACTTATCTATCCGCGTCGAACCATTAATAACCGTGATGAGACCCATATAACCCCTCATCCCTCCTTATCATCCTGATAAACTCATTGACTGCTTATCTGTCTGTGTTGCGCTACGCAAGGCCCACTGAGCCTTTAGAGGTCGGTGGCACTTCGGTGAAGGAACTCCCCAACGGAAGGCGCATCCCGCGACCATTGAAACGCATAAGGAATGTGGCTTGTTTTGCATCAAATTTTCACGAAATGAGAATTTTCTTAAAGTCTACACTGCTCCAAGTCGACTGTACATGTGGTCCTAGAGATCGTTTTTATTCCACCGTCGGCAAATATTTCAAGGAATCTTCATAGAAACTGTTCTGCTTTGACATTTGTGCAACCGGCACAACACAACACATTCCTATGGTTCAAGGGTGGAATTCACTAAGCTGGGCTGTTCGCACGCAATTTCTTAACCCAAAAGTTGTTACGCTGAGATAAGAGTGCAACCGAAGTGGCAGCGCATTTAACTTACGGCGCCGTATGAGAGCGAGGAGGAAGCACACCTCGGGTTAAACGTCAAGAAATGAAAGAAGTGCGGTCAACTGATAGCATGACCGCACATCATGCATATGTAGTTGAGGCTATATCTTTACGGCACACCACTGAAGACCCCTGTTCGACAGCTTCCTTTTCCGGCTGTCTGCTACAGCGCGGACAGACGCAACCGCGCTCGCCCGTTCACCGCACCACCGTCAAAAGAATTGCAGTGGAAGCGTTACGCATTCTTCTCACATTTCTGTGAGATAGAGGACTGATGGTCACATGGCGCAGATGAGAAACGCTCGGTCGGAGCACTTGCCGACCAAGCCGACCAGGCTAAACTCACCTGTATACATCACAATCACCCCCACCACCGTATTACAAATAAACCAAATGTCTTTATTTCGATACTAATTACAGAAATGAAAAAGAAAGCTCCATAATATGTAGTTCGTAATACCTCAAGGAAAGTGGCCCAGCACATGTATTTCATCAGCATGCTATGTGACCGCGCTGCACACGGTTGCAGGTGCAGTTATAATGCCGCGCATAGGCTCAATATCAGCTCGCTCGGCAGCCGGTACCATCCAACGTGCTGGTGGACGATGTAGTCGACCGCCAACCGACGACTAAACGTGCGCTCCCTTCGCATAGAATCACTTTCGAGGGCCCGGAGAGCTATATGAATGCAGCCATAAAAAAGAAATGCAGAAAGAAGCTATGGCTACCGACATTCCTAAATTACGGCAGAAAACTTCACTACATAACATCCGCACCTGTAAGTTTAATTGCCTCTCACACTTTGGCATTGTATCAGCGTTCATCGTTTCTTTTCGGCCTCTCCTCTGCTGATAAACCACGATGATACGCCAGCACCAGGTCAAGAGTTTGTTTTGCAGGTTGAGGTGGCCGCATTCCGACAGAAGTGAAACGCACATAGGCGCGTACGCATCAATTTTGGAGACCTGTAATAAATCATAGGTTTGTGAAGCCAAGGCATGGAGCCCCTAAGTGAGCTTTCTTTCATAGCCGAAGTGGCTAATCAGTCAATATCACTACGATGCTCAGCGCCAGTCTCATAAGAACACACGCTCAACTGCACGTCAGAATACTGCGCTGCACCATGCATGAAGCACATAGTAATTCAACAGACTAGCTGGTTTCGGATGAAATCGGTTCAAGCCGTCGATCTTTCGACGCTGACGCACTCTGTTCAGAGCAGTCACTGCACATATAGTGCTATGCAAAAGGGGTGGTGGTGGTATCCAAGCGGTGACCGACGCTGTTTTGTAAACATGCGAATGCGGCCTCGCAGTACGAAACGAACTGCGGGTCAAGAGCAACAGTCCGTTAAAATTTTGCAACAAATTTTGGACGTTGCAAAACGTCGTCATCAGCGTATTTTTATGTTCACTGCACGACGAAGCACTCTCCCAGCGATCTCTAATTACCCCTGAGCTGTGCTAGCTTACTCCAAGTTATGCCTGCAAATTTTGTGATTTCATTACTCCACCTAATTTCCTGCTGTCCTCGACAGCGCTTCCGTTCCCCTAGTACCCACTCTGTATTTCCAGTGGATCACCGGTTGCCTGCTTTATCAATTTCGCGGCCTGCCCAGCTCCTATTTTTCCTCTTAATTTCAATTATATATACTGCTGCCCCCGTTTTCTCTCTGATACACACCGCTCTCTTCCTCTCTTAACGTTAGGCCTAAAATTTTTTGTTCCATCGCTTGTTTGAGCAGTGCTCAACTTTTTCGTAAGATTCATTGTTAACCTCCAAGTTTCTTTCCTATATGATACTACTTGAAGAATGGAATGATTGTACACTTTTTTTTTCAACGACAGCGGTGAGCTCTCGGTCACAATTTGTTAATGCCGGCCGTATGCATTCCAAACTATTCTCATTCTTCTGTAAATTTCCGTCTGATGATCGTCTGTGAGTAATTGGCCAAGATAATCTTACTCCTGTACACACTCTAGAGGTTGACTGACGATCATGAATTCTTGTTCGCTTTACAGGTTATTCAAATTTACATTTGTCTTCCACATATTATTCTTCAACCTACTCTTAGACTTCTTCGTTTAAGGGCCTCAGTCATTTACTGCAATGTGTCCCCAGCTTTGCTGAACAGGACTATATCATGGGCACGCTAAAGCTTGTTGAGATATTCGCCGTTGATCGTCGTTCCTAATCCTTGCCAATGTAACAGTTCGAATATTTATTGCCGAAAGGTTGAAATCCGGGCCAGTTGGTACATAGTCAAAAGAAAAAAAAGAACAGTCACAGAAGACAAAGGACAAGAAGAGAGGTTCACACCACGACGACTGGACTATCAACTGAGCTTTATTAGAAACGACGTAGTCCCAGCAAGGCCAAGCAGGGAGTAAGTGTAATGTTTCCTGCCCCTTGCAAGCTTTCGGGTCAGTACTCGCGCACTTCTCGAGGCAGGGCAAGGAACCATGTTTGCACAACGCAGCACGAAAACCGTTTCACGGCTTGTGTCGCACGGGTTGTGTATAAGTTCCCACTCACATGCAAGATAGTTTGCATAGGCCAAACCAGCCGATGTAATAATCACTGCCTGCGTGAGCATCACTCCGCCCTGGGGTCCGATAATGGTGCAAACTTGCCTAGCAATTGCAATGAATGTGGCTGTTACCCATTGTTCAGGAATGTAACGAATCTTGGTAGGGGCAAGGGCAAAGAAGAGCGAGAAATCCTGGAAGCGTACTAAATCTGTTTATTAGGTGACGACTGCATTAGTACAACCTCGGTGCGCTTACTTGAAAAATAATTTGCAGTTTTAGGTCGGTCACGTTAGATGTGATATCTTGTCTTTTCATGCTCTGTGATTAGTGATGCTATTGTTGCGAATGCTCTGTTGGCCTTGCTGGGACTACGCCGTTTCTAATAAAGCTCAGTTGATAGTCCAGTCGTTGTGGTGTGAACCTGTCTTCTTGTCTTTTGTCTTCTGTGACTTCTTTTTCTTCGAATATTTATTCTAAGCATGCAGTGAACCTGATTGTAGAGACTGTATCTCCTTGTCTGACCACTTTCTCGATAAGTATTTTTTCCACTTCTCTTGCGGATAATTAAAACATGTGAAGTCGGAACTATCACTGAGGCAGAGTGGAAGCATGAGGAGTTGCGGATACGTGCGCTGTGGCTGAGCGTAAATATGGAAGCGACACATAAATATTTTTTAATTACACGAAAATGTCGTACCTTCATCCGTGCACGCTTCACATTGTTCACTTCGCGATACCAGGTAGGTGTGTGTGTGTGTGTGTGTGTGTGTGTGTGTGTGTGTGTGTGTGTGTGTGTGTGTGTGTGTGTGTGTGTGTGTGTGTGTGTGTGTGTGTGTGTGTGTGTGTGTGTGTGTGTGTGTGTGTGTGTGTGTGTGTGTGTGTGTGTGTGTGTGTGTGTGTGTGTGTGTGTGTGTGTGTGTGTGTGTGTGTGTGTGTGTGTGTGTGTGTGTGTGTGTGTGTGTGTGTGTGTGTGTGTGTGTGTGTGTGTGTGTGTGTGTGTGTGTGTGTGTGTGTGTGTGTGTGTGTGTGTGTGTGTGTGTGTGTGTGTGTGTGTGTGTGTGTGTGTGTGTGTGTGTGTGTGTGTGTGTGTGTGTGTGTGTGTGTGTGTGTGTGTGTGTGTGTGTGTGTGTGTGTGTGTGTGTGTGTGTGTGTGTGTGTGTGTGTGTGTGTGTGTGTGTGTGTGTGTGTGTGTGTGTGTGTGTGTGTGTGTGTGTGTGTGTGTGTGTGTGTGTGTGTGTGTGTGTGTGTGTGTGTGTGTGTGTGTGTGTGTGTGTGTGTGTGTGTGTGTGTGTGTGTGTGTGTGTGTGTGTGTGTGTGTGTGTGTGTGTGTGTGTGTGTGTGTGTGTGTGTGTGTGTGTGTGTGTGTGTGTGTGTGTGTGTGTGTGTGTGTGTGTGTGTGTGTGTGTGTGTGTGTGTGTGTGTGTGTGTGTGTGTGTGTGTGTGTGTGTGTGTGTGTGTGTGTGTGTGTGTGTGTGTGTGTGTGTGTGTGTGTGTGTGTGTGTGTGTGTGTGTGTGTGTGTGTGTGTGTGTGTGTGTGTGTGTGTGTGTGTGTGTGTGTGTGTGTGTGTGTGTGTGTGTGTGTGTGTGTGTGTGTGTGTGTGTGTGTGTGTGTGTGTGTGTGTGTGTGTGTGTGTGTGTGTGTGTGTGTGTGTGTGTGTGTGTGTGTGTGTGTGTGTGTGTGTGTGTGTGTGTGTGTGTGTGTGTGTGTGTGTGTGTGTGTGTGTGTGTGTGTCGTCGATGATTTTCGTATCAATGGTGGCAAGTGATTTTATTCGCCATTTCTTATTTTAATAAGTCATCGTATTGACGTCCCGCTTCATATCATAGACAGGACTGCCATCCGTCGTACGCATACGTTGGTTCAGACCATAGGCCACAGAATGAGCGAAACCGTGGGAAGAGACAATATACATCGCTTCGACTTAGTGCTGAATTGAAACTATGAGCTATGTAATAGAAGGCTGAGGCTAACAGCTCCGAAGACGACAACAAATTATGCAAGAACAACAAGTTTTGATAATCAGAAGCGTGTAGGCGTTTTTTCATTGTTTCATATCGCATGGACAAATATAGCCTCGAAGCAGTGGAAAAATAATCATCCGCATCCCTATGAGCTATAGAAATCTCAAACCAAAAAAAAAAAGAAAGAAATAAAAGGAAAACAAGGAACGATGGAAGTGCTCAAAACACATCAATGACAAACTTGACTATTGTCAGCGACGGACACTACACTTCTGTCTGCTAACAGCCCATAAATTGTCATGAGGAGTATGAAAATTCAGGCTATTGCGCGCATACAGAAACATATCCTATTAGACATTAGGTAGAAGTTCGCCGCCCACCATTAATATTACTGCCTTCCACAGCAGCGCTCGCTGAATACAATTATGCACTGAGACAGTTCAATGCACGCTGAGATAACAATTCAGAGCGTGCCACAAAGGTACAAGCATGCGCCATCCTCGCCTGTCGTATGTGGCCTCTGGCCCATCAGTCACCACAGCGCGTTCCAACGCATGTCCGCGTCAGCTCTAACGGCGCAGACAGACATAATTAAGTTTGTAAGACTGCGATAACCTTATCGTAGAAATTTCTTGTTAAGTTGCCATCTGCGACGGCTGTTTAGGTTTTGCGAATCGACCTACGCTTACTATTGGCGGAAGTGCTGAAGTTCGCACCTGTGCTACCCTTACGTATACGTATTTTTTCGACTACAGCGTTCGTCTTTGCAGCGGCGGGCACTGCAAAGACGAGCAGCAAGCTTGCTGATCTTGCGAACAGTTTTAGCTTTGTGAATACGCGTTTTTCATAAGAATATTTCTTAACGTCAAGATTTGTTGGTATGTTCGCTTAGTGAGTTCTGCTCAAGATATTTTCACCTTCTGCAAGCTTGGATGTTTAGCTCAGTATCACTGATTGTTTTTTTTTTTTCTCATGTGTCGTTTTTCTTTACATCTAAATGTAATGCAACTAATTTTCGCATGACAATACTCATAATTCCGTACAATAAAGAGAAAAAATGTGGGCGTCTAGCCCAGTGCGCAAGAAACTTGGCTTCCGAGCGTGGGGTTGTAGGTTTGAAGCTCAACACTGTTAACGTTTTTCCTTTCGAATTTATTCTGTTTCTTACACATTAATTTCTTTATGGCGATTTGTCGACATGACAGACGGACGGATGGACTAGATTCCTCGTTCGGTAGGCGTAGAAATGCTTACGCATTTAAAGGGGCTTAGAACCGGCCAGAATGGGTTGTGCGACTTTGATGGAAATGAAATGACCATGATTTATAGTGATAAATCCAGCACGCTGTTCACGATTTAAGTAGCAATTATAATTTTATATTGCCAAAGCGTGTCTAGAAAACCAGTAAGTGGCGAGACTTGGCAGTGAAATGTTGGTACTTTGGATATATATATTCTATGAGATTACTGTACGTAAGTATACTGTTATTAATTACATCATAATTATCGCTTAAAATTGCAGTTGGTGTATTATTAGACACTCGCGCATTACCCTATGCTTCGGAAATAAAAAAAAAACACGTGCGTGACTACGGCAACACCCTCAACTCTGTATGACGTATAAAGGCATCGTTTCGTTTTCGATACGATCGGTTTCGTTTTGACTGGTTAAATACCAAAACAGTTGGACTGCAAGCCACGAAAACACGTAGCTATTATCGCAGAAATCATTTAGCAATTCGGAAAACATGAATCGCAGAAACATCGACTTGATAATTAAAATCATACTTTTAAAATACAACGTAGCAATTAGCTACGTTTGGGTGGATGTCTCATTTTTCCCTTTATTAATTCTCTCCACCTTGCGGGTTTTCTGCCGAACTGTTACGTCAAACTGTTGCCTTTGCTTCGAGTTGTTGATAAATTCGACTTCGCCCTGCCATCTACCAGTCGCCTGGTTAGCTCAGATGGTAGAGCGGCTGCCGCGGAAAAGCGATGGTCCCGGGTTCGAATGCGGATCAAGACGAATTTTTCTTCAAATGCGAGGCTTTTCTTTCGAGGAACCCGTATGGGTTTCCTTTTTAGCAATTAGCAACGTTTGGGTGGATGTCTCATTTTCCCTTTATTAATTCTCTCCATCTTGCGGTTTTCCGCGGAACTGTTACGTCAAATCATACTTTGTCAGAGCTACGGCCACACGTGTCGTCTGCCTCCCACTCATGCCGGTTTATAATCGCTGTCGCGCTAAACTATCCCCGTTTTCAGCATGCTTCCAGTGAACGACTGCATCCTCACTGCAGATGGAAAAATTCTTATAAAAAATGTTCCAAAGTGTTTTCTGCGTTAGCACTTCATGATTAAACACTCTGACCGGTAAAATTTCCATTGCAAAAAAAAAAAAAAAATGGGCACCGTGAAAATTGGTTGTCAGTCCCTTTAAAGGGACACTAAAGGTTGCTATGAAGTCAAGTTAAAGTGATAAAGGAATGCTCTAGAACATCTAAGGCGTCAATATAATCGCGAACAGAGCTTTAGTAACCGAGAAATTGAGGTAAATGCATGACGCGATTTGAGACCCCCCAGCGACATTCCGGTACTAGCCCGATGACGAAGGCACTCCTCATCATAAGTTATGTCACTAGTACTCAGCTACTCGTATTAAAAAGATCATTTCATTAGGTTATAAGAAAAGGTAGGAAGAAAATGCTACTTGTCTACTTCTGTTCGATTCTAAGAAAAAATAACAGTTTGACGTTACCCTGCAGCAGTATGGGGGTCAAAAGGTTTCGTTTTCACACGACTCTGTGCTGCACGCACTTTGGAATTTCAGTTGTTTCGTTATCGCGTCGTGCTGCGCTGGTTTTGCTGGCTCGCGAAACTTGCATTTGGAACAAGCAGCGAGAATGCCATGGCCATGTGATGTCGTGTGATGCGCGAACGGTCCGAGGAACTTGGCCAAGGGCAGTTCCAGTGGCGAATCCAACTTTACTTATCACTGTGTGCGAACGAGTGAACCTCTCCGTTCGAAGTGGTTAAGTGCCGTACCTCTGCTACAGCACGATGGCAAAGAGCCGAAAATCGCATAGTGTGCTTGCTGCACTTTCGTCCAGAGGATCACGAGTTCAACGCCAACTTACTGAAGTCGTGTGGAGTGCCTTTCAAAGCAATGCTTTCCCGTAGCGCTGTTCCGTCGGTCTTGCCTGCATTCTCCGAAGCGCAAGAACAACTGCAGGTCAGAAACGGGGCGGTGAGTGCGGCATTTGGTTTTCACGAACGAAAAGCTACAAATGTGCGAATATGTAGTCATGACATACAGTTCCCGTCGTAGTAGTACGCAACCACGCCGGCAGCGCGACCCCTCAGCAGCAGGTCACGTTCATCAGTGCTTAAGTAGCTGAAGTCGAGCCCAGCATCGCGAGCCAATGTGTCGTTGTCAGGGTCGTCCATTGCAACGAGCGTCAAAGTTGGGGTCATAAAATAAATAACCAGCTTATCGTCGCTCGCTTTACCTTCCGCTAGCCACCATAGTTCCGCTTTCGCGCTGCTGTCGGCTCTGTCTTGGCTCTGTTTCTGGCCGCCCGTTTGCATTTTGCGCAGAAAAGCCGTAGCGCCGTCTGCGGGCGCCGTTTTACTAACCGACGGCGCAACGTCACTATGAGACCAAGACGTCACCATTCCTCGATCGGAGGGCGGGCGATTTGAACTGCGCTAGAGGTACACGGACGCTTCAGAAGGCATTTTCTCTTAAAATAAGTCTCTTCTTCGCATGAAACAAGCGTTTCGAGGTTTCTGGGATGGCATTTCAACAGTCCATGTTGACCTAATATTAACCTTTAGTGTCCCTTTAATATTTGGCGTGGTAGCTGTGGCTGTGCTTGAGCAAACTACAAAATGTCTTAACGCATTTACAACCCATGGGCATCGATATACATGCACAACCGGCCTCCGAAAGCCACTCAAAAGCCATTAGTGGCATTTAGTAAAGTTATGGGCGAGCACTATTTATGGAAGCAATGTTGCATATCACTTACAGATGGCACCACAAGCTGCACGTTCTCGCAAGCGCTTTCACGAGCACCATTGCGAAATAACGTAGCGCTGAAGCCGTCGAGGAAGGAAATGAGCGAGGAGGGAGCACTGCGTCACGCGGTCAGCTTTTGGCAAGCCAACTCTCCGTTAAGCCATTCTCTTCGCTTTTTGCGTAGAAAACTGGGCTCAACACGGTACCTATCAGACTCAGCTTATTGGCCGAGTATGTTTGGCTCGAGGTAGATTTTAATCGATGCGCGCTTGTTCGGCTGCTCTGCCTGAAGAGCGGAACACTATAAAACCTACCGCGCGCTCTTACGTGAAGATCACGTGTTGGGCCGACTTCTTTGGCGTCAACCGCGTTGCGCTCCGTCCGAGCGCTTTCCTTTCTCCATGGCTGAACCTGCCGGTGCGTGCTTCACGTGCTGTGGAAAATAATGCGGCAACATTGAATAATTTTGGTTCCGGTCACCTCACTTCAAGGATATGGTACTGACTCAAATTTATGCCCACTATAGCAACACCGTCACCGAAAACAAACCAATTAACATACAGGAAAATAAGGAATTAGTAGAATGATAGGCTAATGTGGAGGCCCTAAAATGTCAGCGACTGACAAGAGCGAGGCTGTTGCGCAATGCACTATAGTAGCACGACGCAGTAGGCGTAATTAATGCGGAGCGTGAAAATTCGGCTCCCACCTGGGCAAATTATCTTTTCATCCACTTTCTATTTATAAGGGCGTACGAACAGTCGAAATTTTCGAATAACTGATCGAATGCTGTGTTATTCGATTCGGTCCTTGAATAGAATAGTCACTATTCACAAATACGCATATTTTTTGAATACTTTTCGAATACTTCACATTGTCGGCTGTGCGCGAACGAACGCGAAATCTAAGCAAATTTCGCCCTTGACACAGTGGTCATAAATAACGGGAAGTTCCATGAAACACGCTGCGTCGCTCAACGACCCAGGCGTTTCTAGCTAAACTGCGATAATCATCATCATCAGCAGCAGCAGCCTATTTTTACGTCCACTGCCAGTACAAAGGACTCTACCAGAGATCTACAATCCCCCCTGTCTTGCGCTAGCTGATTCTAACTTCCGTCTGCAAATTTCCTAATTTCTTCACCCCACCTACTTTTCTGTCGTCCTCAACTGCACTTCCCTAATCTTTGCACCCATTATGTAACTCTACTGGTCCACTGGCTATCTGTTCTACACATTACATGGCCTACCCAGCTCGGTTTCTTTTTCCTTTTTAATATCAACTGGAATATCGGCTATCTCCGTTTGCTCTCTGAACCACACCGCTAACGTTACGCCTAACACTTTCAGTTTCATCTCTCTTTGCGCGGTCCTTAAATTATTCTCGAGCCTCTTTGTTAACATCCAAGTTTCTGCCCCATATGTTAGCACTGGTAGAATGCAATGATTGTACACGTTTCTTTTCAACGAGTGTTATAAGCTTCCAGTCAGGATTTGGTAACGCCTACCGTGTGCACTCCAACCCATTTTTATTCTTCTGTAAGTTTCCTGCTCATGATAAGATTCTAGATCAATTACTCGGAGCGGACCCTGATCATGAGCAGGAAAACGTTTATGGCGGACTTCAAAGGAAAATTTCATCGACGTATAAGAAGTTGGTCGATATAAGTACTAACATGCTGGAATTCCATGAAGTCTTACACAAGAGGTTCCTTCCGAGCTCCGATGCAATCTTTTTCTGCCTACTTATATATGCCGTCGTACTAGTGTCCCATTTTGGGCGGCGTTACGCGACGCTCAAGTGATAAGCTTTCAAGGAAATACAGTACAGCGAACGTTTCTCCTTCGACCTCGCCCTTGAAAGCATATTTTCGTTGCGTTGTTGTCCTTTTAGTCATAACGCACAAGAAACGGCGCACTCCGCTCTATCCTTCCCGCGTCGTTATTTGCTCGCTCCAGAATAAATCGTGGTACCTACGGTCTAGATGAACTGGAGAACAGCCAACTCGGGACATTTGTTTCCGCCGCGCGCCTTATTTCTAACAGCTGCATTATTTATTCTATGCCTCAAGCGTCAGGACACACCCTGGCCCAGCGACGGCGCCCTTATATGAACCGAACGGGCCGCCGGATACGCTGACACAAACGCGTTGGACAGTCTGGCCCATTGCGTTGACAAGAAAGGAGAAGTACCGAGAGGTGGCCTCTCGCGAGGCGGTCTCTGTAGCGTCGCGGTCACTAGCTACATCTCACCAGCTTTCTCTCCCTCTCTCCGAACGCAAATGTACAACGCCGTTTCTGGCAGTCAGCCGCGGGTCTCCAAAGCCTCGTCGGGCGCCGAAGGCAGCCATCGCTCAGTCGACTCATCCGACATTCAGGTCAGAGATCAAATTAGCCGGTCCCAGCGTGAGCCCGCGCACGACAGGCGCAACCGGGTAACGCCTAAGTGCAGTTTGTTTCAGACGGCCGCGGCGCAAGAAAGTGCGCTACGCCCTCGTCGGTCAGCGCCGGCGCTCGTTACCTTGGTCGCAAACAAATGGCCGTCTAGAGCCGTCATCAGTATGTCAGGCGGCGCCGTGCTCGTTAATTCCTCCTCGCCGACCATTGGTGAGCAGCTGTTGCCCGGATAACCAGCCGCGCTCGCTCGTGCCCGAGCTGCGCGCGGTGGGCACTGTGCCGCGCGCGTCTTTTGCGACGTGCTCTTCGCTCGCCGCACGTGCACCGGGGGAGGCCTCCTCTTCCTCTTCTCGCGTCTCATGTACGGGACGGTGGTAAAGCGACCTTGGGACGCACCAGCCCCCGGAGGGCCACGCGACACGTTTTGTGGGCGCTAGTCTGGCGGGAACTGAGAGCTGATTGGTGTGCACGAGATCACGGTGAAATGACGTGCAGCCCCGTTAGGTGCCCTTATTGCATCTATTTTCCTTTCTTTAAAGCACCCGAAATACTCTCTGCATGCTCTCTTCCTTGTATTCTTCTCCTCCTTGATTTCTCATGTTATCTTGCTCTCTCATAAAGCGTTCTTTTGCCAGGGGTTAATAAAAGAAGTTCAGCAGCTAATCATCACGGTTGTTTTACAAGGGTCTTGACTATTGCAGCTGACACGGAGGCCGCTATTCTCTTTATAATAAACACACCTGTTTCATACATGCTAATTTTCTGCAAGGTACCATTGAACAAATCTGGCTTCCAGTGCATATTTATTTATTTATTTATTTACCTATTTATTTATTATTTGACGTAATAGTTCTGCGCAAACCCGCAAGGTGGAGAGAAGCATTTACTTCTCTCCACTTGCCGGTTTCCGCAGAACTATTACGTCAAACTCTTGCCTTTGCTTCGAGTTGTTGACAAATTCGACTTCGCCCTGCCATCTACTAGCCGCCTGGTTAGCTCAGATGGTAGAGCGGCTGCCCCGGAAAGGCGGTGGTGCCGGGTTCGAGTTCCGGACGAGTTTTTCTTCAACTGCGAGGCTTTTCTTTCGAGAAACCCGTATGGGTTTCTTTTGTAGCAATTGCTACGAATGGGTGGATGTCTGATTTTCCCTTTATTAATTTATTTATTCTGTTCTTTGATTTGAGATTTTTGGGCGTTTGGGCCCCCCCCCCCGCCTTTTTTTTTCGTACGTATAACCATAAACTTTACCAAGTGTTGTTAAGTCAAATAAATTGAGGTCTGAATTTATTTTAGAAAAAAATATTATTAAAAAGAAAAAAGAAAGAAAGAAGGGAACTAGATATGGAAAATGATTACAATTACGTTTATAGATATCGAAGCATTTTCAAACAGTGTCAACAACAAAGTACGAAGTGGCGTCTTCCAAGGCGTCTATGAGTGAGCCCAGCGAGTGCGCCATGGATGCATGTCTTTTTGGATGCAAGCCACCATTCCTCTGGAGGTGCGGCAGGTGCAAGGCGCGTCGACGCGATCTTGCGCTCGTCCGAAAGCGTACGTGGGGTCTAGGATTTAGAGTAAGAATGCACTGCAATAGAATTGTTTGAACTCCTATAATAGTCGCCGTTCGAACATTTTGCTGGGCGCTAAATTTTGAACAAAGATGCATTGCGGAAAGGCCAGAACCGCATGAAGTTTAAGAAATCTACGATTGCAATTCTCTCTCTCTTTCCAGAATGACCTTTTTCTTGTCCTTTTTTTTCGTTAGCCTACGTCGTGGACGAGCAGAAATAACCTGGAAAGGAGAGGTCATAGTCATTGCACCTTGTTTCATGTAGCATTCTAAACGTCTACATTAATCGCCCGATAAGACAAGTATTTAGCAAAAACCGCTACATGAGGAGTTAGGCCAATATCATTAATGTATCCCTTGGTTACAATAATGACACTTCCGGGGATGCGCGCAGAATGGATATTTAGTGCGATCGAGACTAAATAAATAAACACCACTGACCCTTTTCGCGGCAATCCTGGGGGCGCTGCCATGTCTGATCACGTGGTGACGCGTCCATTGCTTGCCTCAACTGCCTCCGTTGCCTCCGCGAATGGGTGTGTATGACGCCGGTGCGGCGTAGCAAACCTCTGTTTCGGGAGATATCGTAGACGGTGACTGGGTGAACAACACGAAACTTTGGCCACAGCTTCAGAGAACACGCAAAAGCGCTTTGGAAGCTGATTAAGCTATGTTCAAACGGCACGAGCAGCGTATATGGTGCTTGTTTTAAAAGCGATACTGAATATGGATTCCAAGCTATCCAAAATTTCCGCCCATGAATTGAATCAGGATTAATGTATTTTGCTCTTCATTCTTTATTTGGAAAATATGTTGAAGCAGCGGCTTGTCACATTTCTGACTCAGCAAAGTTCCTTGGCGCGGTCACTATCTGATTATTTCCGCCTAATCACTCGCGGGTGTGTTCAGTTCTGATAGATTTGTTCTTGCTGCGTACAAGGCTTGAAACGTTGCCGTTTTGTACATTGTAATAACTTGTAGCAAAGATGTATTATCGCTAGTAACTCGCTTACTCTTTTGGACCGTCATGAAAGATTCAGCTTCGACCGTTCGCGCGCTATCGGTGTAGTCCGTAATTTATTGTGCGTATATGGTGCGCATATATTCAAGCGTGTGTCCATTGACTTATTGATACGTTTGCGATAGAGTGGGCGTAAGATTCCGTGCCAGTTGAGGGTAGATGTCTGTAGATACTGTGCGCGAAACTTACTATGACACGAAGCGGCGCTACTTCCTTTGTCATTGTTTCACGAGTGGCACTCACTTTTGCGGACGTTCCGGGGCTGAAGCACTTTCTTTGAAGGTTAGCGATACAACGCTGGCGGATGAGCAAATTTCTGTATCCTTGAAGAAAGCCGTACATCTCCATATTCCGGCAACACGAACGATCAGCTGTGGCAACGGTCCGCGAACTTGGCTACACAGATTCATTCCATTCCTTAATATGCCAGTCACTATTTTCGCAGCCAACTACTGCGCACGTCTTCAATCCACAAGATTGAATCCAGCATGATTGGAGCAAAGTGCGTTAGCGAAAACTCAGTTGCGTTTCCGATAGCTGATCGCACAGAAGCAAGGTGGAAGCGGTAATGGTTTCGTATTCGTGCGCTGTCGCTGAGGCGACGTGCGGCGTTCCGCCGAAAGCGCCATCTCGTTTCCCTAGAACAAACTGATGCGTGAAAAGGGTGAATACGACATTAACGTAGGTCAGTATAAATAGTTGCGCAAGGATACGCAAGTCGGAAGCGCACATATTGACCTCCTTTGCGGACCAGTTTGTTCTATGCAAACGAGATGGCGTTTTCGGTGGTGCGCCGCACGTGACTACCAATACGCACGAACCGTCCGACTTCCCTTTAAAAGTCTTTTTGAGACCTGGCTTTCGAGTGGTATGCCGTACGTCAACGATGCGCTTAAGCTAGTATGTGCGTGGATTGAGTAAACCAGAAAAATCACGCTATGAAAACAAAGTGCACTTGTGGGATTGTGTCGACCCGCTCAAACTCAAAGATGATGAGCTTCGGCACGATGTCGGACTACTGGCTCGCGTGGATCTCGCGCACATCAAGAATTAATTTGAGAATGGAACGAGCTTCTTGACCCACGAGCAATTGAAAGCCTACAAGTCGATGGAAAGCCACAATTACTTGACGAGCGGCTGCAGGGCGCGGCATGCGTGCGTCAAAGTGCTCGCGTCACATGATCACGGAATTACGGAATTGCAGAATGTATTGCTTGTTGTACACTTGCGTCGTTAAAGGTAGCGTTAACATTGCTTCATTCAGAAAAAAAAAAAACGATAACTAAACACTGATTTCACAGCCTTCGGAATTTTGATGCTGCGTCAGTTCTGCTGATTTTGCCAAAACAGCTTTCTTTGTTGCCCTCCCAGGTTCGTCAATTACAATAATTCAATGAAAAGCCACTCGCACAATGGCTTCTCGTAAAAGAAGAGGGTGAAGTGCTGACTGCACACTGCATGCACCTGCAAAGCAGGCCTTGGAGACGTATGCTTCTGTGCTCTTTTACATCGAGGCTGCAGTGATGAAGACAGATAACCAGGTATCGAGAAGAGCCTAATCTGGGAAGCATTCCTATCGCCGGGCTTCTTTCTTGCGTGACTGCTGCATCGAAACACAGCACAGTTCACGATGACACCGAAGTTCAGTTCACGCACGGCCACGGCGCGTAGTCTGTCCGGATACGCAAACACTGTACGTTGACTTGTGTTCAATAAACAAACACCAACAGCACTGCGCATAAAACACTGAAACGTTCGTGCTTATATATCAGCGACTGGTTAAGACCACTAGCCGAACGGCTGCCCCAAAGATAGGGATCGTATATTCGCGCGAGAAAGACCGCTGGCATTTTCCCGACTCTCCGCGACCGCCGCGACCGTAAACATGGCGCGGCTGCCCCGACGACGCTGTCGCCGCTTCGCGTATCAAGCTCAGTGCATACCCCGTATAGAAGAAAGACGAAATAGACGAAACGATATGAAAGCAGGCTGCCTCTTAAAAATTGTGCAGTGAGTGCACCTTAAATAATCCCAGCATCTAATGTTCTCCGTTAACCTTATTCATCACTTCCCCAAGACTTACGCCTCGTCCGTTTCATATGGGTAAATGACCGCACGAGCATAACTTTAAATAAGTCAGCGGACGCACCAACAGTGGCATCCTGGCCCTGGCTATTCTAGGATATAACAGCGGCGAGATTCAGAAAATGTGCTGTTCGTGAGGAACATACCCAAATCATCCGTCAATCAACACTGACCTTCATCACCTTAGCTTCCCTTTGTAGAGCAGGTGGCGTTTCACGAGAAAATGTTAATTCACCAGACCGCGTTGCCGGATACCCCTGCTTGCGTTTCTTTCGCACATGTGCAATAAAATGCGCAATAAAACGAGATGTGTAATAAAACGAGAGCATAAAAATTTAATTTTTTTTTTTACATTTGTCTACTTCCACTCAGTGTTATTATTGCAGCGAGCATGAAATCACGGGACCTTTCATTTTACAATATAGTAGGTTTATCACTCAAAGGGAACGACTTCCGGCCTTACGCGTGCCGTCATACTACACCAACGGGCGTTGGCACTCTATAGGTCGCTCCAGCGGGTACGTATATGATGCCATATTCGATTTTGCAAGCGAAACAAAGAGACTGCCATGCTAATTTGTTAATGTGTTTTCCCCTCACCACAAATGAATAGCACTGTGGATAGTATCAATTATTTAATATATTCCTAAAGTTTACATTAACAGAGTTCGGATCATTAAGCTGCTTTACTACAATTATTCATTAAGGCATATGATTATTATCCTTTTAATATATTGTCTTTAATTTACAATATTCAATTTTACTTTAGCACACCTTCTTTAGCTATTACAAAATTATTTTATGTATCAACCAATTTAGGTTGATACCGCCCGATTCATGGCCCATCTCCCGTAGCGGGCTCAGCCATATCCTCTAGCATCGACAAGCCAAACAACCTTGCGCTGATTATAAGCGGTGAGTGGGCACTAAGTTCGCCGTGAGTCTCATAGAGTCTTCGTTGCTTAAGCGATATGTGGCTGCATTTCTCTTTCTAGAGGTGCGCAGATAACGCCGTTTGAAAGATGTGAGTTTGTTGCTCTCGTAGCTACTGTTTATTAAATGACAATGAAAAAAAAATGCGAAATGCGCTAATCAAGATCTCGCTGTCTATCCTAACTCTTCCTTTTAAGGATAAAACAAGAACAAAAAGAAACGACGGATGGTGCAATAAAACGAGAGCATAAATTTCTTTCTTTCTTTTTTTTTTTTTTTTAGTTTCCGGTCTAAATTGCGTGTGAGGCGTCAAACGGCATTCCTACACGACGGAGTTCTCCTGTCTTGGAATTCAAGCCGAGTTTGTTGCTGTTATTAGCCGATCGGCATTCTGGTGTATTAATGAACGCAACCTGCAAGGCAGCGCCGCTCTTCGCGCTGTTCAGCGATGCGCGCACGACAGAGCGCGCCCCGTTCTCGAGTGTAGCAGACAAATCGCGCCTCGCGCAACCGCTGCGCGACGCGGCGAGGTTTCCGTAAGAGCTGCGCGTCCAAATCAAGGACGAAAGCGGAAGGCGGAAGTGCCAAATCTAGCGCGCAGTGGCAGCAGCATTCACCCGCGCGGACGCGGTCTTTGTGGCCGAGCCCCTGGGAAGGGGAACGGAAGGTAAACCAAACAAGGCCACGTCACGAAAGACACTAGTGAGCGACGCGAAATGCGACCAGTCCTTGTCCTCTCCGCGACCCCCCCCCCTTCAGTGCGCGCAGTGGACGGGCGAGCGGTCTGCCGGGCGCGCGCATCGCGCCCCCAGGATTACGCGGCTGGCGGCGGCGCGCTCGTGCGCCTGCAGCCTGCTCCCTTCTCGACGGAGAGCCCCGCCAATGCTCGGCGGCATCCCACTTAACATTTTCACTTTCGACCGCCGACTTCCTCCTCAAGTGTCAATTTTCTGTTTGCCCGGAGAAGAAGGCAACTGCTTTGCCGCCCATTTCCTTTGGGCTTGTCAACAACATCTAAGTGCCGCTATGACATCTATCTTCTTGTTCGCTTTAGGTGTCCTACGATATTTGGCCTTGTCCGGAGACGACTCCCCGCCCACGCCAACTTTCTTGCTCTTCTCCAACTGTCAAGACCCACGAACAAAATGTCACCCACGCTCGCACACGTCCGCGTCTAATTTTATTTCTGCGCGAGGCCTTCGGGCGCGCACCGACGCGCAGAGAAGAGTGGGAAAAAGGAAAAAAAAAAAAAAAAGAAAGAAGAAAAAGTTAAAAAGAACGAGAGAAAAAGGGCGAGATGAGAGAGGCAGCAAATAGCTGTAGTAGATCGTTATCTGAAAAATATGGAACCGGCGTATCGGCTCTTGGTTTGTTAAGGAAGCTCCACACGCTCGTATTTGTTCGCTCGCCTTGTCGGCTGGCGCCATTTCATTTTTTTTTTCCCGCTTCTCCGATGCTTTTCTCGCTCTTCGCACTTTTTGCAAAGCGCTCGCCGGCTCATGTCAGGCCGCGTTGCTCTCTATCTTGAGATTTCAGCAGCACGGAAGGCAGAGATTACAAAAGAGAGAGAGAGTGTGTGTGTGTTTGAAGTAGAGCTGATCAGCAGTTAATGAGTCTAATTAAACTTTACGTTCAAAATGAAAAACATCACCGATGACGCTTCATTACTGACGCTGTATTTACTTTTATATGATCGCTGCCCTACCGATGCAGCTGCGTCTTCCATTTCTAACGGACGAAATTAAATTGAAAAAAAAAAGAAAGCCTGAAAGGAAAAGAAAAAAAAAAGCTCTGAAAGCGCCATTTCACTTGTGGCTTCTCGTGCGAAGCATGCGCACAAATGCTGTGCGTCAAGGCGCAGTGTCGTGCGAAACGCAACGAGTCGTGAACCGTACGTTGAACGAAGCCAAGGCATATTTTAGTAATTGCGAATAAGAACTATAGATACTGCGAGCGTATTAAGGCAGACTCGGAAGGCACCGATGCTCGTACCTGGAATGGTATGAACGTACTTGTGTCTCAAGTAGGCATTACAATGATGATACCAATAATAAAGATGTCGAACCCTCATTAGCGAGGCAACGTGTACAATTGAAGTGCACATGGTTAGAATCGTGGTTTTACCAATTTATTCCGCCCATATTGCAGCCACTTGCGAATGATGGCGAGCATGTTGCCCTAATTAACGGAAAGATGCCCCAATTGATGGCACGTGCGACGTCTCTCATGAGATGGGACGCTTGCTAATAAATGTGATGTTTAAAGCATGAAATCGTGTAGCTGAAAAAGGAAAAAAAAGCTGAATAGACAAGCCGAAAGCTTACCGCTTCGTGTACTACTGTGCAGGCACTGTTCCATGACACAGCTGGGGAGTATCAGAAAACGTCTGTGATACTTCAGAGACAACGCCGCATGAATGTACCCGCGAGAATTATATACAGCCAATTTCAGCGCTGCGCTAATTTCACCAGTATGTCTGATGGAATCCGACTTGCATCCGCCGAAGAACTGGTGATAACAGAGATGTACGAGGGGCTCTAAAGTCAAACCCTAATTTATTTCATGTTGCCGGTTTATGGCGGGTGGGGGGGGGGGGGGGGGAACGTGTTTAGACGCGTGGAAATGATTTCATTTCTCAACGCAATCCCTCTTGAAAGTGACGCACTTATACCAGCACTTCAGCATCGCAAGGATGCCAGCAGCCGTTCTTCTATAGACAACGTTATCGACTTGGTGACGTAATTCGAGCACCAGAAGTCCTGCTAAAGATTATCTGCTGCCCTGTTTCTGGATGTTAAGCGAGCATACGATAACGTAACGCACGAAGCGATTTTCAACGCGTTAGATGCAGTAGGACTTGGCGGCAAGGTCTGTTTCTGGATTAGTAGCTATCTACATAAGAGATCGTTTTTCGAAATTACCGAGGATGGCCCAACCTACCAGCATTACAGCAACAGTGGGGTGCCTCAGGGCGAACTGAGCCCAACGCTCTCCAGTCTAACACTCATTGCACTCGCCGAAACCCTTCCATACACCGTTAGGCTCTCCATCCATGTCGACGACATCTGTATTTGGACGTCGAGTGTGACGCAACTGGCAGCTTCGCGCGCGGCTTCAGAAGGCGACCACTTTAACATAGTCCTACCTTTGAGGACAAGGAATTCAATTATCCTGTGAAAAGTGTGCAGTGGTGGCATTTACCACACAACCAATGTCTCCATACGTGATATCTGTGGACGGACAGCTGATCTCGTACAGCACAAGTCAGGGATTTTGGAGGGTGGTCGTTGACAGAAATATCTCCTCGACCCCTCATGTATATTATGGGGGAAAACGCCTGACAGGAATTTGCCCTATGTTTAGGTTTCTAGCAGGAAAGACCTGGGGAATGTCAACACAATCTGTGCTGCAACTGCACAGGGTCTTCTTTATTGGATTCCTGCGGTACAGCCTACCGGTCATCTCCAACAACTGCAGAACCAACCTGAATACAACCCAAAGGATCCAAGCCCAAGCCCTCAAGATATGCCTTGGTTTGAAGGCATAACGATTGAAGTTATTGCAGTCGCTCAAGATACCACTATTAGAACGCACGTTAGCATTGAAACAATGCGTGTGCACATAAGACACTTCGCCCGGACCCCTACCCACCACCTCGCAAGTCTCCCAGTAGAAAGGCCCCACACGACATTAAGTGCGACTGTCTTCGCGCACCATCCCTCTCTCAGGTCAGGTTACGCACCTGCGGCTAGACCTTCGATTTCTCCTTGGTGTGTGAGCCGTACTAAAGTAAACCTTACAATCCCAGGACTTCAGAAAAAGTCGGACTTGCCAGCATCAGCACTTGAAGCAAATTACTTTACTCCTCTTGTACGAGAAATATATACCGCGACTGCACACACGTTTATGCTGATGGCTCAACTACATCAACCAGTTCCGGTGGCGCTGTAGTTATACCATCAATGGTAATAACCCAGCGGTTTAAGACTTCCTATATCACTACGTCTAGAGCTGCAGAGCTCGCGGCTCTCCGCGACGCACTTCATGTGATAAATGCTGGAAGTCCTAGAATATGGGCACCCCTCTGCAGTTCAAGGCCGTTCCTTGCAATGTGTGCAGTCGTTTCTCCGACATAGAACTCACGATCAGCTCACGTGTGAAATCGCAGAAGTTGTCCGCCACTTGAGAGAAAAAGGCCGTCACATCTTATTTGAGGTCATTGCAGTATCATTGGAAATGATGATGCAGATAAGGCAGCTCGGACGTCAAACAAAGCAGACCGCTGGGTCCCCTTTCCTCTCTCAAGGACCGACACTGCGAGACAACTTCGCATTCTAGCACACACGCTCTCCTTAGCAGAGTGGAATACCGCACATACACGGCGCACCAGACTGCACAGACTAAACCCTTCACTGCAACACAGACCTCCGGCCGGACTGCACCGACGCGAAGCGTCTCTTTTGTGTCGGTTGTGGTTGGGAGTTGGCTTCACGAAAGCTTACTCAGCACTAATTGAAATGGCTGATAGTTCTGCATGTGATGTTTGCGGATGCGAAGAGAACTTTGACCGCTTATTGTGCCATTGTCTTCAACTTCAAGCACAAAGACAATCTTTGTACGACACATTGAGGAAACTAGATGATCGTCCTCTGAGTGAACAGACAGTACTAGAGAACCGCCCCCACCGATCATCGGCTCAGAAAGCAGTGAAGGCACTTTTGTGCTTTCTGAGAACGTCTGGTTTGGACGAACGGCTTTGATTCAATGACTGTCTGTGCACGTCTCTCTCTCTCTCTCTCCGTCTCCCTTCCCCCAGTGTAGGGTAGCCAACCATACTCTTGACTGGTTAACATCCCTGCCTTCCTTATATCCCCCTCTCTCTCTCCCTCTCTCTCTCTCTCTCTCTTATTAAGCACTAAACTTTTTAAAAAAATGAACGGGCAGCCTATTCGGCCTCATCGTCCTGAAGTGTTGGCCTCACATAAACTCTTCCAGTCATCCAAACAAATGCTAGACTCTTGGAGCGAGGTCGGGACTGCATGGCGGATGCCGTAGCACGTCCCAACCGAGATCCCACCACATGTGCACTGTGCAGTGCATTGTATGCCGGTGCGCATTGTCCTGCTGGAAGAGAACGCCCATGATAATAAAGCCAGGTCCTTTTTTTGGAGGTGCACTGTGAACACGTTGAAAAACCTCGCAGCAGTACTCGCTTTTGATGGTCTCGTCATTCTGGAGCAAAGCAACACAAATGCAAATGATGCCTCATTCATCCAAAAAAATTTGTCGCCCTTTTGTCGCTGCCAGCAACCTCTTTCGCCATCATCGTCCACTGAGTTCCGATTGTCTCGAAACCGTTTGCATCACTCAAATATTGTGCTGCGGCTTAGTATCTCGTCACAATGCAGAGTTTGAAGCCTAGTGAGAATTTTAGTCGGTTTTAGGGCCCTCGTTCGTGAGAAACTCCGTTACTATGTGTTGTTCCACAACTACGTTCACAGGCTCCTCGGCCATATTGTTTAACGCGTCACTTCCCGGGCGAAGCGACATCGGCGTAGCTTGGTGTGATAGCCTACAAATGTCGCGCCAGAGCATGGCAAACAGATAGCGCTAGTGTGTATGGGTATGCGCACACTACGAAAAATCCGTGTTTGACTCGAGCGACCCTCGTAACATACGGAAGCACGCAATATCACTGCCATGGCTGAAAAATCTCAAGCACTGGCTTCCAAAATTCATGAGAAGAGAGTTTGAATGTGCGCAGTGCCGAGGACATATATCTGCTTTGTAGGCCCATGCTATTACCGTTCGTTTTTTTTTCTTTCTTTTTTTAACTCAGTTGACGGGTTGCCGTGAAACGCATACTGCACTATAAAGTAAGAAAAACCTCGAAGACTTCCTGTATATAGAGGTCTCGCAAAAAAAAAAGCTTACTTTGTGGTCATTGTGACGTCTCGGCTGACATGGACGTCAACGTACCGTCTCCATCATTTTCCCAATATGTTCGCTCTGATAAATTCTCAGCAAGGTTCAGCGTCTACCATGGTCCGGAGGCCAGGAAAACGTATGCGATAATACAACGCAGGCCGCATGTTAAAAAGATTCGTTTAGGTAATCTATGGAGAAACAGTTAATTATTTCACTATTAACAGTTAAGCACAGTCACGCCATCAATTTATAGAACCGCTTCAGCTTCCCTGCACTTCTTCGCATACAATGTCGAAATTCGATAATTATGCAGTAGTTGTCGGTTTTTCTGAAATCAACAAACTGAATCAAACCAACCGCTTCTCTTCATTCCCAATGACCACCGGTTGCATCGACGTGACCGCAGAGTAAAACTTCCCTCCCGTATTCTGGAACGCCGAGCTAACGCCGAACACGCCCGGCGCACGGACTTGGTTCACGTGCTGCGATGATTCGATAATCGAGAGAGGCCAGACTCGGTCACAGTCGGCGCGCGTGTCGCATGCGAGTGACAGACCATGAAGGAGCCTGTTTACTTGACCTGGAGCCGCAGACGGGCTTGCCGGGGGCCAACGCAGTATAATGCCGCGTAGCCCGGAGCGCCGCCGCCGCGCTCGCAAGCGCGACGGCGCTATGAGAGCCGTCAAGGCAAGTGAGTCGCGCAGACAGAAGATAAAGCGGCTAACGTGCGCCCTCGGCTGTCGGGCCCCATCGACGCCGGGGCCCGCCTTTTTGACTCGAAACAAAGACTCCCGGCGCGCGCACGTGTCGCATTCCGAGCGACTGGTCTCGGATGACACCCGTCCGTATTCGTTTGCGAATGCCGTCGCGCAGGCGCAATCGCCCAAGCGTCTCCCTGCCGCCGGCCCGGCCAAGGCGAGCAACAATAAAACCCTCCTGACGGAGTGTAAGCAAGGAGACGGATATATGCGCGCCCGAGCTCCCGGTGACGCGCGTTCGTCGCCGGCGCTGTCGGCCTCGGGTTCATTTAGGCGTAATTTGGCGCCCCAGTGCTGACAGACTTTGAAGTGCCGCCGCGTAGCGAGCTCGGCAAACGACCTGCTCGCGACAGCGCCGTCGTGTCTGCGGCACTGGCGCGCGCGACGCGTGTGTGACGGGGGGCTGTCGCGCGCGTTTGGCTCGCACTTAACCGGCGTGCGACTCAGTGTGTGTGTCAGTGCGTGTGTGTGTTCGCCGCGAAATGTCATAAGCTGCGATGTCACCAGCTTGCTGAGCGAAGAAGGGGCAGGTGGAGAATTGGCGGGCTACGTCCGCTGTCGGGCTGCCCTCGATGAGTCGGCTGCGTGCCCGCGAAATGTTTCGAGAGTGATGCCACCTTGCGAAACTGCGTTACCCGAACAGAAGCTTCGGAATACGCTTTGACAAGGCGACGTGACGGAGGGCAGAGGTCGTCGCTGAGTGCGCCGAGTTCGGCAGCACCTCGTAGAAGCAGTTATTTGCACAAAATAGGTTCATGCAGTAAGATGCTTTCGTAAACGTTTCGATTTCGACATTTGATCCGCTCTGCAGGAATAGCCGCGGTGCGACTGCATTGCCGCGTACTGGTTGATTATTAGCGACAACTGACAAATATAGCGTGAGCGGCTATTGGAGAACTGTAATCTGCCCAAGTCTGGGCACACGCGAGAGAATCACTCCGGCATTTTAGCTGATAATGATATTACGCGCAGCAAGGATTTCTCTTTTCTCTGCTTTAGAGAGACTTGTTTAGAGGATTTTGACGAGTGAGCATCCTTCAGTTTAATTTACTCAACGCTACGTTGCGCCTTCCTGCGTGTGAAAATGCGAACCGCTTGCGGTAGTTATATTATCGCGCTATTTCCGTTTCTTCTATAAACCAAGCATTCCTACCTGAGAATGATGCGCTGGGCGAGGAATGGCGCTGCGCTTCGTTAAAGACCCTTATCCCGCCCAAGACTTGTAATGATGCTACAATTTCGTAACAAGAAAAAAATTTTGTATTCAACACCAAAATTTACGCTAGAAAAGCAGGCCTGTGCTGCCCCCGGAAGGCTTACACTCGAAATATGTCAAATCGGTGAACTTCATGTGGCATTCGAAGAGTGTTACGTAACTGAGTATCTCTTCTTTATCTAGATTTTTTTTGTCTCTGTTGATGTGAAACTTGTTGCCTGCTGCAGAAAAAGTTAAGACCCGTCATTCTATATCAAGTGTCGTAAAGAACCTGTCTCTTGCCGCTGAGTTAAAATAATGCTGCAAGTACGTCAGGGCTGCAGCTGTGAAAAAGCAAATAACTATTTATCATCTTGGAGGCGTGTTATATATGTAGCGATGTGTATGTGAACACTGGCTTGTGTTTGTTTATTGCTTGTTTTTACACTTCATCAATTAAGCCCTTTCTATACCAGTCTATGAACTAACAGTCTTTCTTAATTTGTTCTTCTAAGAGAGAAAGATGGAATAGCCATAAATGATCTGCACCCTGTCCCTTAGCTAACACAAATGATCAAATGATCTCATCACCCATTATCTCTGTCGGAGTACTCTTGCGGATGTCAGAATTATCACTGACAAAATGAAGGGACGCTCATGCTGTCTGCGCAGCTAGACGTGCGCAGAAATATTTCCCGTATTTCGAAGTGTATTTCGAAGTGGTCAGCAGATATTATCGCACGGAGCATAACTCTCCGTTTCTTTTTTTTTTTTATGTGACATGTCTTGCCTGCAGCAGATAGCAGATTACCAGTAGCCCTCCACGCGGAAGAAATTGGCGACACAGGAGATCGAGGGTTGGAGATGGTGGTATTCAGTTACTCGGCGGAAACGTGCTTTTCCTATTTGCACTAAATTCGGCATGCCTATCCATCACGATGTGCGCCCTCTGAAGTTAATTTCCTCAAACATGAGATCCCAGGTGAAGTCCGCCTAAGAGCCGGTTTATAGGTCTGACAAGCGTACGAAATACGTCGGCGCCGCATACCGGCATTCCCGGCCGTGCAAGGATGCAGCACGTAGCGAACAACGACCGCGGTGATTCCTGGAATATTATGCCGCCTGACCGACCAAACGTCCGTGGTCTTCAGGGAAGGCCAAGGCGCACCCCAACCACGCGGCGTGTAGACCTAAAAACAAAACAGAAAAGAAAAGGAGACCGAGGAGACGGATCTAAGAGACTCGAGCAATGTGTACGGACCAGGTAGCACAGGAAGGACTTTGCAGAAGAAGAAAAAAGACGAAGAGAGACAAAGGAGACGAGCAGAGCAAACGCAAGAGAAGAGGAAAGACACATCACGCGCTCCGCGATTCCTCCCCATCGGTCAAGACGCGCAAGTTCGCGAAACTTTGATTGATCCTTTATTTCGGAAGGGGGAGGTTTAAGCGGCGCGTGGAACAACCAGTCGCGCGCGCGCTGAATTCGGCCGCTTTTCCTCGGACTGCGCTCTCGGCGCGGTCATCCTTCAAACGGCGCCTCGCTCTAAACCCCTGGTTAGCGGCGCCTGAGTCCGATGTCACGCCGCTCGGGCCTCGGAGGTCACGCCACTCGGCCTCTAAGCAGCCCGCCACGAACACGAGCCGATTTCGGGAGGGGGTCAACGGGGCCGCATAATGGCCACCCAGTGGCGCCTGCCCCTGCGAAACGCGCGCTCCACGTTACGCCATCCGTGCCAGACAATGCAAGAGCGCGTCCCATGCGCAGCGAAGGCACCCGTCCCGTGGGCTGCCACGGACAAGTCGTTACGCTGAGACATGGCGGGGAAATTAGGCGCGCTGCGTTCACAGGGGCAAGCCGGCTGCTCTGCGGCGGGTGCTGTGTTAACGGCTCGCACCAGAGCCACCACCTGTTGACGGAACCGGACAATTATGCTCTTAGAGCTGCGCCCCTCACATCTCGCGACAGGGACCACCCCGTCTCGTGCGGTTCCTTTCCGCAGCGCCTTCAGAACGTCACACGTGGCTTATGACACGTGACAAGGAAGAGACCAAGCAAACGGGCTTTGGACGCACGCACTGTTGTCGGATTGTGCTTTTAGGCTCTACTGACAAACCATCAAGCACACTGTTCCCTCAGAATGTGAGCCAAACTGAGAGGTCTGAAAGTGTAAAAATGTCCTGGTGCTGAGAGTATAGAGAAATGTGGCATCAAAAACTTTCCTTTTTCTAAGTTTAGCTTCTATAGAAAAATGTTTTGTTTACATGCACGGCTTAGAGTCGGCGGCTTATTCGCTAACCTGATTCTTCTCAATGATGGGTAAAACATCTGTGCATACAGGATCAGCGCTTTGAGAATTAATCGTAGGACAATAATCGATGTGCTACCTTCTTAGCATCCGCGTCTCGGGAGTATACCCCATTGTTATATTTCTTGTGATGTCATTTTATCTGGTTGGAGCGTTAAAAGAAATGGCAAAAAAGACACATTGACCGAACGATTCAGCCATTTATCAGAGATGTGCTTTTAAGCAAAGCGTGCACTTCGATTCAGGACAGAATGCAAATACACGTTTAACATGGGATGTATACTGTGACTTTTTTAAAATTTCGTGCGGCAATCAAATAAGTTCTTATACCAAGATTCCACAATGGCTCATATACGATATATCCGTGTTTTGTAAGGTAATACAGGCCCGCTATATTAATGCACAAGAGAAGGACGACTCTCCTAAGAACAATACCGAAGGATCAGGGAACGCCAGTGTGCTCCGCAATAATGTGTGTGCCAGATGATGCACACGTCTCATGACTTGAGCATGTGCCAAAATAATAGACAAAACGGTCTCGAAGGCTTAGGCAAACGCCAACACTTTCATGTGGCCTGAGGATGCAACAATGGGCCCCTCAGCGTTATTTTTCTTATTAAGAAAAATATACTAAAATAGCCGGCGCGTGTACACGTGATGTTCTACATTGGTCAAGCTCCACTGGGAGGTGTGCTTCAGAAGTGCGGACCTTTTTTCTCTCTCTCTCTCTCTTTAGGGAGAGGGGAGGGGCTTCACGTAAGTATATCGGGGAAATGGTGCTTCTTGTTTCCGGTTTGGCGCTTCTTGTTTTCTGAAGATTGCTTGTGTAGAAGCTTGGTTTAGTATCTTGGAATCAGGACGTGCACGTAGTGATGCGCACCCTATTGGAGTGTCGAACGTGCGATCTGCTTTTGAATGAACGAATAAATTGTACTGGCCTAACTGCGTTGGTTATGTTCACAGTTGCAGGCTTAGTCATTTTCCTTTCTGTTTATTGCTGTTACTGTTTTTATTTTATATGGTTTTCTTATTGCGGAAAATTTCAAAAGTGAATAAAAGAGAACAACAAACATAGTTCAAGCTGCGTTCATTTAACCTACTTCAAATTCAAGAAGAAAAGGGTTTTACGTGCATGATGTGTAATGGAGGACTCCCGATTCATTTTGACCAACTGGGGTGCTCTAACGTTGACCTAAACCTAAGCGCACAAACGTTCTTTTTACATTTCACCCCCATCGGAATGCTGCCACCACGGCTGGGATAAAACCCATGGCCTAGAGCATAGCAAAAAGAAAGGTGTCGAACATATAGCAATACCGTAACTTGGAGTGAAACGAGCAAATAAGTGAATGATGATGATGTATGGGTATTTTTTGACAGAAGGGCAAATGATGGCAAAATAGCACCATGAACCAGTGAAAACACACGCACACACACACACACACACACACACACACACACACACACACACACACACACACACACACAAACGACAGACTGTATATTACACTTCATTCAGGTAGGTTGCTTAGTTGATGTGGACGCAGTTTGTGTTAGAATTAGTCTTCTGTACTCGGTTCAGCGCATCAGTTTTTAAACTCCACAGCTCTCCGTGGTTTATGCCTAACAAAGAAAATACGGCGTGCACCAAAAGAAAACATCTTCACAGACGTCGGCAACCATAATGACCGATGGCCATGGATGGGCCACCGTCGAAATGGAAGGTGCAGCAGCAATGAGCCACTGGCCCTACAGACAAACCTCCGAAATGAAAATGCCCCATTGGACAAGCTATTCAAGAATACACACAACGCACCAAAGCCGTGAGCAACTACACAGACTCCCAACAGGCATGCACATGCATCTTACACAACGACAACCCCCCCCCCCCTTACACGCACACTTTACGAAAATCAACAGGCATGCACATGCATCTTACACAATGACATCCCCCCCCCCCCACGACACGCACACTTTACGAAAATTTTAAAGGACCGGTATAACTCTACTGGGTACCTGGTTATGTCGGCATGCAGGGTAACGAAAGAGCAAACCGAATCGTCCACGACACCGCACTCGGTCCCCCGCAACCGCAGGCAATCCTAGAGATATTTGACCCCACCAAAGGCTATCATACTAAAAGATCTACGACACAAACCAGAAGCTTACCCTAAGTCACACACACACATTACCAAGGAAGAGCAGGTCCTACTGAGGCAAGCGCAAACGGGTAATCTCCTAACCCCAACACGGAGGGCCCTCTGCCAAGAAAATCCACCACCACGATGCTCCACATACCGGGAGTGCTAAACTAGCATCATCTCTTCGGCGAGTGCAACGGTGGACCAAGACAAGACATCGTCACAACACTCTCAACTCAGAAATACCAACGAATACTCATCGCTTACATCAAGACATTCTAACAGCGCATCGAAAAGAAGAACTAGGAGGCCCCAAACCACACCCAACACAAGCCACCCAAGACCACGTCGCCGACTAGAAAGCCATATAAAAGGCAACGTACGGGTCAGTGCACAGAGGGGACTCGCACCGGCATTCAGTATGAACATGAAGATTTCATTCATTCTCTGTGGTTTCTGCTGCATGCGACTGGCCGTTGAATTCCCGTGTTTATTCATGACGGAAATGCAGTGGCTGAAAGGAAGTGCTTCCAATGACCTAACCATTGATCACCCAGTTAGCCCTGCACTTTTAGCAAGTTTATTGAACCCGTATAAAAACCACACACAGGAGAAAAATCAGTTACCACTGATGCCCCACCCACCCTTAAAAAAAAAAAAAATCAAGGATTGACGAGGCCGATCAAGCGTTAGGCTATCGGTAAAGCTTACGTGTCGACGACTGGGTACCTAATAGCGTTATCTTTAAAACGGACACTAGAAAGAAACACTCAGACAGTTTATAATAGTAAAGTATTCTTTCAAAAGTTCATTTTCTTTAATTTTGTAGTAATGGGCTGATTATTAGAATTACAAATGAAGAACAAAGTTCCGTTTTTCGAATTTCGCACCGGAATCCCAGCGTTGGTACGCCAGAGTGACGAAAAGGGTTTCAAAGTATTTCCTTCTCAATTAGCCCGTTGTGACTCAGTAACAGTACTCGAAACTTACTGACATGATTCTTCGCTATTGAAGAGCAACTCCATAGCCCAATGGCTATGGCGTTGCGCGGCTGTGCTCGAGGTCGTGTGTTCGATCCCGACCGTGGCGGTCCCGTTCCAGTAGGGGGCGAAATTAAAAAAAAAAACCGTCTACTTAGCGTCAGGTGCATATTAAAGAATCCCAATGGCCAAAGTTAGTAGTTAGGAGACCCCCCCCCGTCTACAAGGTGCTTCACAATCAGATCGTGGTTGGCCCACGCAAAAGCCCGGATTTCTTTTTCTTCTTTTTTTGTAAGAATATAATGTAGTTCCATTCTTACCGATGGAGAAATTTACTAGGCCCGAGCAGACGCCATAAAATTTCGTAACGCCATGGCGAGCTGTTGCAAGAACTGCTAGGCGGCGTCGCTAACCGACTTGAAAGTATTGCCAAGCCTCTTCTCACAGCAATAGCGGCATTTCTTTTTGTTTTTTGTATTGTATAAGGGTTCACTGATAGAGCTCAAATTATTTTCTTCTTTAGTGCCCCCGTAACGCTATAATGCTACAGTACAGAGATTCAGCTGCAGTGCATCACGTTAGGCACTGGGGAGCCGGCCACTGTCAGAGCAAAATATACTACCACAGTGGTCACAAAGGACGTACGCGCTAAAGGCTGCCAGAGGGCTAGCTCGTTTCCTGCTGTCTTTGGGTCCGCGACATGGACTCTGATGGCAACGTGAGCCGCCTAATAATTTTGTGCGCCGATTTCGTTTTACCTACTCATTTTTGTCCCTTTCTGTCTTTTTAAATATGTTTTCTCTTTCGCCCTATGTACAAGGTACATCATGGCCTTCTTCGTGACCTGTCATGACATTAAAATGACCTATCGTGCCCTGTATTGGTTTGGGAAGCGCCCTTCCGCATAAATCGGAGTGAATGAACCCATACTTTCGTTAGCTGCTCTTGTTTTTTTTTATAAACTTTTATACACGCCACTATAACTGCCAGGACTACCACCACAAGACAACCGGAAGATTTTTAAATGGCCTTCTACTTAATCTTTAAACGTGTCATATCCACAGGTCTCTGTACTTTAGAGAAGTTTCTAGGCCCCAATGATTCATTGATTCCGTTGAAGGCCAACTCCAACGCTGTCTTTTAATTATTAATTTACTTCTCTTTCTTCTTTACGTATATTTTAAAGTGGTTTTTCCAATTGCATAGACATTCCTGTCTGTCACACGTAGTGCGAGTCGATTTGTTTAGAAACTTGCAAAGCCTTTTAAATAATAATAACAAAACGAAGCATCTGTAAGGGTTAACAGCGCACACAGACGACGATAGAGTGAGGAACTGCAGGACACAGCGCTGATCATCAGGACACAGCGTATCAGCGCTGTGTCCTATTGTTTCTCGCTCTGTCCCCGTCTGTGTGCGCCCCCTTTTAACCCTTTAAGATGCTTTACCAACTAGCCTACAAAGCCACCCTTGAAAACGAAGCATCGAGATCAACTCAACTGAGTAGATTTTCGCGCGGTGACGCCAGAATCCAGCCTATGTGGACGCGAAGAGCGTCGGTACCGCGTTTTCCTTCGAGCGCCTGCAGTAGTTTGTCTTTGATACTCCGAAAGCTTCCATCAAGTTCAAACACAAGAAATTTGAGGAAATCATCAAAAAAGAAGTTTAATATAATGTGCTATTCCATTAAAGCGTCTGTGTGCTCTATGTCTACCGGCCGAAGAGGGACCCTTGAAATGACGAGCGTTTTCTCAAACTGACTATTTGACAAGAACACGCTCCTCAGTGACCATCATTAGCAAGCACACGCTGACATCATAAAGCGCAGGTTGAAAGGGCAGTAAGTAATCATACATTCGCGTGCACGAGTCGGGAGCATGTAGGGTAATACCAGGATTTCAGTCGTACCATTTGCCAACGATTATTAGAGTGCCAAAAACTAAAAAGAGAACGAATGGTAGAAATTTATTCAATTTAGAGGTGACCTATAGCAGTATCGCCGGAGTTGCTTAAACTGAATGACTTATGAGGCCCTGACTCCTCTGTACGTGATGGCGATACGCGATACGGTACTCACGAAAAACCTTCGCAGAACTTCAGCACCCCTTGACTAATTTCTGAACACTAAAGCCTGCAGCTTGTGCGTAGTAGACAACGCGCGTCAGCGCTGCGTTTTGTCCATTTGCTGGTCGGTGAAGCGAAGAGTACGCCGCATTGCGCGCGCAGTCGATGGTGCGAGTACTGCACTTCGATCATCGAGGCCATAAGGTGCACGAGGCGAGCGCGACGAAATAACGCCGCACAGCACAGCTAACTCACAATGCATTATGTGCCGCGTGGCAAACCGTGCCATAAAAAGACCAAAGGTATTATTTTGCTCGCGTACGCAAAGCGGTTGTTGCGTGGCGGTTGAAATACCGGGTTTGAAACCTCAGCATTGTTGGTTCGATCCCCCCCCCCCCTTTGGGATACCTCCCGCACGTCATATTTTTTCGTCGTGCCGTGCCTGAACGAAACCGTGACGAACGAACGCGATCGGCCCTCATTTCCTAGCTCATAACTGCTGTTCGCGGTAGAACCACTTGTAAAGTGATGCCACCATTTCTCTTTCCTTTTCGTTCCACGCTTCAGGAACTACCCATGCCGCCTGCGCGATCACTTAAGTTCTTTCGCCCATGTCATGGTGCACTAGTGGCACCGTGCACTTCTCCGGGGGCGGCGCGGTGACTATCGCCACGAAAGGAGCGACGGGCAGGAGAGAGAGAGAGCGCGCGGCGGGCCCAGAAACAGATCGGCAGCTGACGGACGCCGGGGCCCGGCGCGTGCGAGTCCCGGAATTGGGCGCAGGTCCCTGCTTGCACATCCGCCCGCCTCCCAAGATGGATGGATGACTCCGAGACAAGTCAAGGCCCAAACCGTCAGTTGACGTCGCCGATCGGTCATGCGCAGGCCCATGTGGCTTGCGAAATCCAAGATGGCGGACGCCTCCGTCAGCTTCCATCAATCAAACGGCTGCCGTAATTACAAACCGTCATGAGTTTTGCGTTTCTCCTGAGGGTTGCCTGCAAGCTCGCCGTCCGGACACCGCTGCCCGCGACGCGGCATGAGCTCGCCGCCGTCTCCCGGGTGAGGAGGGGCAGGGCGCCGCGGCCACCCGACGGCAGCTCGTGTCCGTCTGTCAGTAGGCGTCCGAGCCCCCCACAAAGGCTCCGACCGGCCCGCGTGCCGCCCTATCGGTCTTCCCCTTGCGCGCATACATATACGACTGCCGATAGCATGGTGCCGGTATCTAGGCCAATAGCGCAAAGATTGCGAACGGCGGCCTTGAACGCCGCTCTGATGGCCCGTGCGTCGATCGAGCCGCCCACGACGCCGGGAAAGGGTTGAGCGGCTTTCTAGCTGGCCACTCCGCACGCAGGTATACGCACGAGCGAGCGGACAGCACGGCTCACGCAAGATGAATGTGCTGAGTGCGGGCGCCGGCAGTCTCGAACGTGTCCGCGACGGAGGAGTACGGTATGATCGGCGTTGTCACATCCCCTCGCGCACTTCGCAGCGCATGAGGGTCTCAGTATAAGTGGGCTGCACGCATTCATAAGAACACAAAAATAACGTTTCCAAACATTCATATCGAAGCACCCATTAATTTCCATCCTTTGTCAGGAAAATTCCGAGTCTCAACGGGTCGTATTGACAAAAGACCCTTCACGATGATCCCTGGTGGTGTTCTACAGTCGCTCATGTGTTGTTGTTGTTGTTTGTCCCCCTTTCTTTATTTCTCTTTCTTTACATTGTGTCAACATATACGAACAAATGAAAGATTTATACAATGACCCTTTGAGTAGAAAGTCTCTTTAAACTGACTTGAATTGACGGTTTACGCAGTTGAGAAATGTTTTGTCTGTCGTAAGCTGCCAGGTTTCGTTTAAAAACCAAGGTGTTACGCAAATTCAAAACAGGGGACCCTGTCGCTTTTTGTGCCCAAAGAAATAACGGGTCATGACTGCGTATTGGCACAATGCAAATCGCATTTTGAGATTTACCATTTGCGTCTGTTCCAAGTCCCAAAGCCGGGAAAGAGCGAGTGCGTCCGAAACCGATGACGCAATGAAGGATGACCGGTACCGATTGCGTTCGCTATCGTTCCTGCTGTGCTCGTTCCGCGCACTGTAATAAATGATGAAATAAGCTTTCGGTTTGTTTCATCTTGCCTCGACGACAGGGATAGGAATGATAAAACACATCTGTGCTTGATATTGCACTGAGCATCGTCGAGCTTATAGTTGGGGCACATTTTCATGAAAAGGGGACTTCAGACAACACGTCGTTCATATGTGCGAGTTTGTTTTTGCACAAAAGAACAAATATAATTCTGCCAAAGTGCACTCTACCGCTACTGACATGGGGGGGGGGGGGGGGTACCCGAAACGTGAAGATTTGCAAAGAAGCTCGAGAATGAAGCTGTTGACCGCGCAACGAGCCATGGAACGGATAAATTAAAGGCGTTACGCCTTTAATTTATCCGTTCCATGGCTCGTTGCGCGGAAGGAAGGAAGCGTTGTGGATCAGAGAGGAAACGGGGGTAGCTGGTATTCCAGTGGAGTTTAAGAGCTGGAAATTAATTAGTATAATTCGTACAGCATATAACCGGTGGTCTATTAGAGTCACATAATTTGTTCCAAGGCAAGAGAAATGCAGTTGAAGACGATTAGGTGCTGTGATGAGTTTAGGTAACTTTCAGGCATAGCATGGAGTCAGCCGACGACATGATGAGAAAATTGTGGAAATACACTACGTTACTCTATATTGACTGAAACGTCAAGCAGGTAGTGTTAGTTCGACTGCTTTACTAAAAACTATGCAGATCCAACGCACATCTTGGAACCTGTGCGAAGCGAAGCTTTCGTGAAATGGTTAATGAAATGCTATAAATTTGCCAATGCAATTGTTGAGCCCTTCGCCTAAAGGGAACTGGCCCGCGCTCCTATGCCCTCGCGCATCCGTGCGTCGCAATGTGCCACACGCGGCGAACATGTTAAAAAGCCAGTTGGCGTCGGCAGGTCGAGCACGTTACTTTCTTTCAATTCTTTAGCTCTGCGGTAAGACAGCAGCAGCACTCAGCAGCCACGGCCAGGGACGCGCAGATAATTATGCATGAGTCCACTCAGCGCATAATGTTTCCAGAGGAGTCTATCACACAGCACAATGAAGCGTCACCTGTTATCTGTGTTTGCTAAGTCACACGTAGCTTGATGAAGGCCTTGGGATGAGCGTCGGTGTTACCGCAAGAAAAGTTTAGGTGGAGGCTCGGAGCGATTGCCGGCTTATACGTAGATTGCCGTGATGAAACGCATCCCCATCTACCACCGCCATCACCATAACTGAAAAGCGGCGCTAGGTATAGTGAGGAAGAGTTGATTCGTAAAATACAATAAATAAATAAATAAATAAATAGATACAAAATAAATAGAAAACATGTGAACGATTGGCTCATTTTATTTTTTGCCATCTTTGCTGGCTTCTTGCCACAAGCATTACGAACAAAGCAATGTGCAAAAAGGCCTCCGTATGTACCCATACTGACTATATTATTTCTGGTGAAGAATGCAAGTTGTTCCTTGTTTAAGAGAGTGTTCTTTAATATCAAATGCACCCTTCTATCTTTGAGTCAAGGACGTCCATTACTGAGTAATACTTGTTGGGGGCCTAGTTGGTGCATGTTTCCACAAGAGGGTTGTACAGCGCCGACAAAGACAACACATAGCAAGCGAGACGGGACAGGCGCCTGTCCCGTCTCGCTTGCTATGTGTTGTCTTTTTTCGGCGCTACAACCCTCTTCAGCAAACGTCCATTACTGCTTTTCATCGATCTCCTTTGTTCTGTTATTCCCTATTGCTTATACATTCTGCGATTTCTAGAGCACTCATTCGTCAATTTTCCTTTTTTATCTTTTGTCTAACTGACCTTGAACCTAAGTGTAATCATACCCTCTCGCTACCCACGTATACACTAGCGTTGGAGTAACACCTGCACCTTTTCAATCTTCGTGCTTTAGACTCCAATATGTCTACCCAAAATCGTTATGTTGTTGTTATTATTTGCATTGTGCGATGCTAATTATAAAGCATGCTGAACAATACGTATAAGAAGCAGAATATCACCAGATCTCTCTGAAGTAACAAACGACGTTCATGAAATTACGGAAGGAAGGGAGGGGGGGGGGGTCTCTGTACGCCCTTTAATAACACAGGCGTATTGTATAGAATTACCATAGACCAAAGGCCAGACGTACAGAGGTTGTTCCTCGCAGCTGGTGTGCTTCTTGTGGCCCACTTGTGCATGGCGTTGGGGACGGCTGAGTCAGAAAGTAGTTGCGAAGTAAGGAATGACGGATACTGTGCATTTCGAGGTAAAAGCTTGCGCTCTAAAATCCGTCACTGGAGTTTGTAAAATTCACTTCGATATCGCGGCTTCGCTCCTGGCGCCTCGTACTCGCGGCGCGCGTCGTCGTTCGGCTGCCGTGTGCACGACGATGACGATAGGTGCGAAATTTTCGCCGTCACTTTTCTTTCTGTCTTTCTTTTTTTTAATGCAAGCAGCACGTCCGTTCGGTAACACGTCAGGGCGCGCAGTGCGTCATTGTTTCTCCGCGCATACCAATAAGGATGAGCGGAATGAAGAAACGCGCGGGGTTTCGCTTCCATTGTGCCGTGTGTATGCTCGTCGCCTTAATTGCCACACCTCTATTAAGGCGGCTAACAAGAGGAGTACATCCGAGGCAGACACGCGGCAGGGAGACGCGAGGGAAGTCGGCGCGGCGAAGGCCGCCGCTGATAAATGAAATGGCCGGATAAGGCCTCCAGAAGAATGACACGTAACGAGGCCAATCATGTAAATTAAGCGAGCGTATAATAAGCGCAATTCAGGAGGAGAAAACTCGGCTGCAGACGCAATGGCCGCGAAACCTGCGCGACGAGTGTACTTGCTCGCTATTCATCACGCCCGCGGTGCGCACACGACGCGGAAGTGGATACGTTTGTCCTTCTTTCTTTCTTTTTTGCATGCGACGAGAAGAAAAAAAAAAGTAAACACAAGCAAGCAAAACTGCAGTGTTGTTCGCCTTCACGTCAACGAGATGGTAATCGTCATTCCTTCTCTCTCTCTCTCTCCCTGTTTTTTTTTTTCCCCTTCGTCGTCGCATTCTCACAAGGGACTTACCAGCATCTGTTCTCACCGTAACCCATAGCGTTGCGCATTATAGTGCCGCGTTGCGGACATGTTTCAAGGACCGCGCAAACAGCGGCGTAGTTGGAGACCCCGAGGCTACTTGGCCACCCCGCAGATTCACGTACCGAATGCTGCCCAAGCTGGATTGCGACTAACGCATGCTATTGTCCAAGCGTATGCGGTTGTCGCATTGAAGGCATCGCAACCGCCTCCCTGTCTGCGGACGAACGAGGGCCATCAATGCAAGGCGTAAGCGACGAGAGAACGGCGCTAACAAGCGATTTCTTGCGAGTAATTGTAATTGTGAGTTGGGGTGCCAAAAATGCGGAAATAATGAATAAATTGTTTGATAATTACTTAATTCTATTATTGATAATTAAATAAATAAATAATCACCTATAAGCCTGCACTCAATTAGCCCTTTCGTCCTTGAAAACGAAAACGTGCAATGAAACGATTGCTTGCTTCGCGCAAAAACTGTAAATGGCGTGCGCATTCCGCTTATACTTAGTCCCTGCGCTGCCGAATTTTGTGGTGGTGGAAGTGGTGGTGGTGGTGGTGGTGGCAACAGTCACCGTATCGTCAGCGTAACTTCTCATTTTACTGCGACAGTAGTTCAGTGCGCAAAACTGGGTTTGCCTTCTACGTCTGTACATCAGTGCATTCCGTTACGCTAATGATGACCGTTCCCTCTTAAAACGGTTGCACCCTTTGGGGTGTAAATTTGTCCCACAACAATAATCGTCATCTGCCTTGCTTGCGTTTCCTTTCTTGAAAACTCGGCGCTCGCTACTTTCCTGTCGAGAATGCTGCGTCACACTGATAACGCGGCGCCGTTCGTGACTGGGAAGTACGGAGCTCGCCGCGTTAGAGAAAGGAAACGCGGGCAAGACGGATGACGATTATTGTTGTGGGACAAGATAAACCCCAAAGGGTGTACATTTTTCTAAGAGTGTTGTCGCCATCGGCGCTATTTTCGCGTCGTCAGGCCGCCTGTCCAACCTTACTTTCACCATTGCCGTAGGAGAATGAAAGAAAAAAAACTTTGATCGCGAACGCCAACCCTGGGATTCGAACTCATGTCACTGCAGTAATGTGCACTTAGGAACCCGGTGCGCTAGCCACTCAGCGCTTTTAGGCAACAACAGCGCTTCGTGGGCAGTGTTTCGCTCTCCACACAGACTCCGAGAGCGGTGGCGTCTACGCATGTATTTCGGAGGCCACAACCAGCACTGCTGTAGCGGACGAGGATGACATTATGTGCATCATGTGTACGAGTTGTTCTCGACAAATGTGTGTTGTGTTAGTTAGCAATTCTTCGTCATGATGCTCGTGATAACAGTGCCAACAGCACAAAAGAGGCGCACATGACAATTATGATGATGCCTCGAACACGATACATACCCACAATGAAGGACGTACTAAGTACAATATATATATATATATATATATATATATATATATATATATATATATATATATATCACACAAATTACAGCCGCCAAGTAGATACATAAGTAGCTCTACATCGGAAAGAAAAAAAAATTTTTCACTGAAAGGTCGCTGGTGGCACTGCATGATTTCGCCCACTACATCAGTTGTAGATTAGGCTTCTGCCTGGGAAGTGGATAATCCCCAGGATGGACCTTCAGAACGGCTGATCAAGCTTGAAAAGCGAGAAGTTTTTAACGCAGTAACTGCCTCCATCAAAGGCGACTTAAAAGATTTATTTACACAAACACTGCATTTCAAAAGTAAAGTAAGGAAGCTTTAAGACTCAAAGTGATGTGTGAAAGTCACGCTGCTGATACGTCAGGCAGACTTGAACGTTTTCCTACTGCATGAACGATGGAAACCGAGAATACGACTTTTACACAACATCTCGAAACTTATTACACTAGCCACAAGGCAATCTCATCACAGTGACGCACAAAACAAACGATAACAAACATAATTCAGCCAAATTGTCGGGAATCAAATATTTTCAAATTATAAAAAAGTTGGACCACCTAAAAAATATATATAAGCCATTGCTAGAACCGCATCGGACATAACCCTTCACAAAGCTTTACATTTGTACTAAATAAATCTAGTCGACTTGGGCACGGGTGGTTCGAGGCGGCAAAAGTATGCATCTATTTCGATTTCTGCAACATGCATCACTATACTATCACAAAAAAAAGGTAAACTCACAAATTATCTATCTAAACAACACATTTCTTTCTCTAAAATCACAGAATTTATAGTTATCATTTAGACATCAATGAAATATTTCTCTTATTTTTTCGAATTCTTACGTTAACTTATATTATTCTTCGAGTACACGCCTCCCTTCACTCTACACCCTCTGGCTTCTAGGCCATTCCCTGTATAGGTGGTAGGCGCATTCATTTAGGGCAAAAGAAGGCTAGTGAAAGCAAGATGGTGGTTATCACCGTTGCAAGATGCTGCGGTCGCAGTAAATGAGTCCATCGCTGAAGCCGGCTGTATTTTTTCCGTTTCATTTTCCAAACAACGGTATAAAGGAGCATCTAGCTTCCTAGACAGGTTCTCTCTATCCTATAGACGGCTTATGTATCTCATACATTATCCACGAGAGAGAGAGAGGGAGGGGGAATACAGGAAGGCAGGGATGTTAACCAGTCAATAGTCTGGTTGGCTACCCTACGCTGGGGGATGGGAGAAGGGGAAGAGAGAGAAGGGAGAGAGAAGGCGTAGATACGTGTACGGACAGCATTTGAGTAAAAGCCGCCCGCGCAAACCAGAAGTTTTGAGAAAACACAAAAGTGCCTTCACTGCCTTCTGAGCCGATGATCGGTCGGGACGGTGCTCTAGTACTGTCTGTTCACTCAGAGGACGATCATCTAATTTCCTCAATGTGTTGGACAAAGATTGGCTTTGTACTTGAAATTGAGGACAATGGCACAACAAGTGGTCAATGTTCTCCTCGCATCCGCAAACATCACATGCAGGACTATCAGCCATTCCAATTAGTGCTGAGTAGGCATTCGTGAAGGCAACTCCAAGCCATAACCGGCACAGAAGAGACGCTTCACGTCGGCGATCAACGAGAAGAAAGCGCGTTAACAGAGGGGCCCGATTTTTTATTAGTCGTATCATAAGAAGCCAACAAACACTGACACCAAGGACAACATAGGGGAAATTATTTGGGATTAATAAATGAAATAAAGAAACTATAAGTTAATGGAAATGAAAGTGGATGAAAAAAAAAAAACAAATTGCCGCAGGTGGGGTACAATCCCACAACCTTCGAATTTCCCGTGCGATGCTCTACCAATTGAGCTACCGCGGTGTCGCTTCCTCAGCCACTTTCTTGGGTATACCCAAGAGGTGGGATCGTTCCCCACCTGCGGCAAGTTGTTTTTTCATCCACTTTCATTTGCATTAATTTATCGTTTCTTTATTTCATTTATTAAGCACAAATAATTTCCCCTATGTTGTCCTTGGTGTCAGTGCTTGTTGGCTTCTTATGATATGATCATACATCATCTGTGCGTTACTAACAACGGAGTCGCCGGCGTCAGTTTTCATCACTGTAGCTGAAAAAGAAAGGTGCGAGAACAGCAACGAGCCTGTACCCCCTCCCGCTACATCCCCCCCCCCCCAGCAAAATTATGTTAATGAACAACTTGTGGTAAAAAACGGAATTGTCGGCATTTCAGGTGACGTTCAATATGCCTTCTGTACTGTTCTGTATTATGAGACTAGGCAACATCTCTCTCACACATATGAAGTAAAGCATCGTGATCTGCCCGGCTGCCTCTGCAGCTATGCCGCTGTGCTGCTGAACACGAAGTCGCGGTCTCGGTTCCTCGCCGCGGCGGCCAAATTCTCGTGGAGTTGGAATACAAATACAATAGCTTTCGATGTTAAATAAAGGGGGATTGGTAGAAAATACCTTAGTCAGGAGAACGCCACCATATACGGCATATCTCACAGTCGGGGTGTGTGTTTAGTAGATTAATGTCCATCAGTCAATATACAACTGCGTGTGTATTGATTGACGCCGCATAGTATATTGATTAGGTCATCATCAGCATCCTGGTAAACAGCCACGCCATGCCTGCTGCGCCGGATTCTCCCCAAACGCGCCTATTGTTCGTCGTGAGCATCCTGACTTTTTTCCTGCATGCACAAAGAGCACTCAGCCGGCCAGCTCGGTCTCCCTTTGGTAGGTTAAACGGTGCCTTGCACTCTGAATAAACCAGGTGAGTTACCGGTCATTATGCAGATATGGTTTTCGAATCACTTACCTTTCCCTCTTAATTTTAACTGATTTCTCGCTCGTGGATTCATTTTGCTGTGCTCCCTAAAATGTTCCAGGATATGACGAACGCAGAATTTGTTTTATTTCGCCGGGAGATACGGCGCCAGTCGCCGCTCTCTGTCACGAGCGAGTTGAATTTCTCGGGCGTAGACTTTCGTCGCATCACTATAGGCATTCTGTTTTTCTTTTTTTTCCTCTAATTTCCTTTCGTTTAGTAAATCAAAGGTGGCAAGTAGGTACCTATTTTTCTCATCACGATTTTTTTTTTTCGAAGCGCAGCGAGAGGTATAATGGTGGGCGGTTCGTTCCTCTACTTTCCTTCTTTTTTTTTCTTTTCATTCCTTTTTTTTGTGGACAGACGTGCCAAGCCTCCGCTAAAAGCCTGCCGCCTCTCTCGCGCTGCGTTGTACGATTGCATACATGGATGAATGAACGGATGGACCTGCCTTTCTAACTCAGTGACTATGGCAATCTGCTGCTGATCGAGCCATGCCATGTGCTAATCGCGGATTCTACTGTCGCAACAGCAGCCGCGTTCCAATGGGAAACGCACAAAAAAGAAAAAAAAAGTAGAAAAAGAGTAGAGAGAACATGTTCGTGTACCGTGCTTTTTGGGGTAAATTAAGTAATCCCAAGTATCCAAAATCAGCCACGGTTTCATCGAGGCCATTTAGTCGAGCTCATCATCGTCGACATGGGGCTTCCTTCCGTTGGACTGCAAGGTCTTCGCCGTAACACAGTTCCCATGACGACTCAACGTCAGGCACTACAGTCAGTAACAGACTCCTTCGCCTTACTTTATTTGTTCATTCCTCGCTCTCTTTCTTAGAGCGCTGTGAAGCACGCCTAAGTACTAATACGTGTCGTGTAGACATTCGCACACTCAAATGTAAAGACAGCAGCCGCTGTGTTCGATGTCGTTGAACCCTGCCATTAGGTGCTTGCGTGTTTTTTTTTTTTTCTCTCTTAAGGATCTTGCATGTTTTATGTTCAGAGTCGCGTATTAAGATAGTTAAGCTTTGTCGCCCACCTTTGTTGGTCGTCGTAGCTGCAATCGCCCATATTTCTCGTGCTATGTTTTTTTTTTCAGCTCCTTGCTTCTTCGGTTCTTTGTATTTCTCGCGTCTTCTCCTATCGGTGAAATACTCCTCTTGCTTTCTACGCTCTGCCTCAGCTCGGGTTTCTAAACCTCACCCGTGAAATGACCACACGTGCACACCGCACGGGTCGACCGGTCCGATCAAAAAAACTAAATGTGATGCTCCTCCGCGGCTTAGGGTGACGCGCTGGAGCAACCGTTAAGGGGAGCGCTCGACTCGCCGGCTGCTGTTATTGAACAGCCGCGTCTGCGGCGGGAGTTGTGACACTCTCTTTCTTGGTTTCCGGTTTGTGGCGGTGTACCCCCATGTTGCTTTTGCGGATACAATTCTTTCCGAGACGCCGTCGCGTCTGGTCTCAGAGCTCTGCAGCGGCTCTTCGCAGAAGTAATCACGCTGGTCTTTCATTCTGCAGAGATAAAAGGGGGATACAAAGCTCTCGTACGCGCCGTGTACTCTCTCATATAGCAGCGCCATGTCCGGCACTGTCAGATAGCCCGAGACATGTTCTGCTAGGTAAAAGAAAGAAGATTAAGCGAGAAAGAGAGAGCGTTATCATAGTTTGGTATGGAATGTTGATTCAGGTCTCACCGAAAAATTGTGGCTATTTCCTCCGCTTTTAAACCGCGATCATAGTTCAGCGTAGCATCCATAGAGTTTTTCATATGTGATTGCCAGAGAGAAGACCTGTTATTATAATCGCTCTGCCACCACGGAAATAATGTCAGTGCATGCAATTTTGGACTATTTCTCATGGATTCATTGAGAGCAGAGCTCATTACACCTTATTTTATTGCAGTTTGTAGTTACAGGATTACGCGTTGCAGCCTCAGCACACTTCTATAGAACGGAAAACTGCTTTGCTTGAAAAAAATTTATTTTATTAAGTAAACTCCATCGCTTAAATAAACCACGACATTTTCAAGTGTGAGTATCTCTAAGTCTATAGGCGATGTTTGGGAAGTAATAATCTCCACGAGCAATACTATTTAGGGTCCTAATTATTTGCAGAAGGGCAGCGGATTGGGCGAGTTGGTGTTCCATGGTAACCATAAAATTCAAACAGCGCTAGACGACAGGACCAGAGAGAGCGCCGTGTTAGTCTCCTCCTCTTTCTGGTCCTGTCGTCTAGCGCTGTTTGAATTTTATTGTTTCCAAATTATTTGCTTGTTTGAGATATTTCTAAAGCCATAGAATGGCAGACGTCGGCGGCTAGTGTGACCATTTATCTTAAACGATAAATTTACGATGCATGATGAGGTTTAGTAGGATTAATGTGCAGTGATTTGCATTTTTACGCGACCAATATAAAGAGAAGATATTATGCTTACCGCTACTTTGTTCTCCCTCAGATCTCGCGACAAGGTAGCATTTCGTGGTCTTTATTATTTACCAAGACACTTCGTATCTTCCCCTTATCTACTTTTTCCGGACAAAAAAGAAAAAAAAAACCTTCGTCGGACTTAAACCTTGTCGTCGGCGCAACGAGGTGCCACGATGACGTGGATTTATTTCGTTGCCTGACCGGAAAATTCGGGTCGAACGAGGCAAACAACTATGCAAAGTGTTTTGTTAAACGATGCGGACCAGAAAATGCTACCTTGTAGCGAAATAAAAGTGAAGACAGTGCTAAATAGTTGTTTTTAAGTATTAATAAAGTACTAACCAGTGCCACTTAGGAGTACACAAGGACGTGTCAAGCTAGGAGGATCAAGTTTAGTCACGTGTACTGCCCGTGATTACCACGCCATAGAAAGGCACACACGGACACTAGCGCCACCTTGCTGTCTCACATTGGTTGTATGAAACTTCATTACGGCTTCGACTTAAGCACTTTCTGGTGATGTGATCACTGCATGTACCCGATCCGGTGCCGTTAAATGGAATGGAATAAATTTACGCCGGCGTAAAACTTAAACCCGTCAAAGAGGAGACACAGTTCCATTAAGAAAGGAGTCGAGAGACATGTACATCGTTGGCAAGCAGTCATAGGCGCGTCGTTGTATGCCTCAGATAACATCCAACGTATAATGGTTATTCAACTGTGAATGAGCACTTAAATGACCTCAGTCAAGTCGGGAGTCGGTCTGTCTACAAAAATATGTGCAACAATGTTGCCCCCATTCGATGAAATGGCCATAAACGTGGTGGTTGTCTACGCTAACATCGGACCTTCGATGTGGGGAAACCTCACCGTATGCGTCCGTGTGCGCAGTGAAGCAGACTCAATATGTGGCCACAAACATGCACCGCCTGACTAACAAATAAATTTAGTACTTCCGGGCATAATTTTGGATGGCCTAACACTGCTACACGCCGCTGTACGTCGCACAAATTTTGAGGCACCTACAGCGACACGAGGAACAGCTGTATATGAATGGTGCGCTGCCTTTACTGCCAAAGTTTTGCTTTCTTTACCTCGGTGTCAATTTTATGAAGGGGTAAATCAGTTGTATACAGCAAATGGTCCTAGTGGTCGCCAGTCCTTTGAACGCAAAGAGCTTGTCGAACTAGTCAGCTCACGCACTCTTAAAAACAAAGTAAGTATATAGCTAGTAAATTCACGCGTTTACTAAATTACTATGTATGCTACTATACATTTTCACTCGTTCTGTACTAGCCAGCGGCTAGTAAAGGTAGTAAGGGCTGCCTTTACTAGCGAGAAAGGCTTCTTAGTAGTTTTTACTAAGTAACTACTAAGCCACTACCACCTCCTCTGGCCGTGGCCAATTATGCTGCGATTGTGACAGTCTTATGCAAAATTGAGATAAACTTTAGTGTTGTTCATTATGTTGGACTAACAGATATGTGCACATATAAACAGACAGTAGGCTTTAGAAATTTGTGCACAAAGCTCTGATTATTTAACCAAATGCATACTCTCCTTAAACAAATGTACACCCTTTGTGTCGTATCTTGCTGCGCTCGCTACTTTCCTGTCGAGAATGCTCTGGCATGCTGATAACGCGCTTGCCGTTCGTGACTTGGAAGTACAGGGCTCACAGCTTTAAAGACAGGAAATGCGGGCAAGACAGATGCCGATTATTGTTATGTGGCAAGATGCGACCCAAAAGGTGCCAATTTTGTTTAAGAGTGTGCACTCTTAGAAAGATTTACATCCTTTGGGGCTTATCTTGTTCCACAACCATAATCGTCATCTGTCTTGCCCGTATTTCCTTTCTTTAACGCTGCGAGCCCGGTACTTCCAAGTCACGAACGGCTTGCGCGTTATCCGCATGACAGATCATTTTCGACAGGAAAGTTGCGAGCGCAACGTTCTCAAGAAAGGAAACGCAAGCAAGACAGATGACGATTATTGTTGTCGGACAAATGTACACCCCAAAGGGTGCAATTGTTTTAAGAGTGTAGATGTTTACCGGTGCCACATGCGCTCCCTCGAACTAGGGCTATAAATAATCTTGAAGTCGCTCTTTTGAAGGCGCTTTTGTGTTTCTTAAGAATGACGGGTTTGTGCAACCACCTGTGACTATTAATGCAATTTCTGTAAAACCACACGCGTCAGCGAACTTGCCGCAATTTCCTTCATTCCTTCCCTCCTCTCTCTCCCTGTGATCTTTGCTTTCCCCTTTCCCATTCCGCCGGTGTAGGGTAGCCAACCGGACGTTATTCTGGTTAACCTCCCTGCCTTCTACTTTTCTCTTTCCTCCATGGCTCTTTGAGTAAGTGCCACGTAGCACCTTTGTCGTTCTGTATGTGTGTTCTTGCGTATCGTTGCTTGTTGGAGATGTGTAGCACAATCTAACCCGGAGTCAGTGCGCCTTAATGTCCCTGGTAAGCATTACGTATATATACCCGTAATTGATGCCTTAATATATAGCGAAAGGGCGCATTCTCTTTTTTTCATATATATTTATTATTTTACTTCCTTATGCTTTTACAATACCATCGACTTCGTATGCAAATGCAAGTGGCACTTAAAAATCGAATAGGCGCCATTGTATTGTTGGTAATTATAATCAAAAATAACGTACAGCGCGACGGACAAGGACGGCGATAGACGGCATACAGGAATGCCGTCTATCGCAGTCCTTGTCCTTCGCACTATACGTTATTTTTTATCATGAATTACCAACTAGCTCAAGCAACCACCCTGGTAGTTATATTTCAGTTGCGTTAGTAACTGCACTAGTAAGGTAGTATTTAGTTAGTACTAAGTGATTTTTGCTAGCTTCAGCAGGTAGCGAAAGTACTAACCGTCATTTTACTACCTGAACGTACTAAGAATATAGTGCTTTTTGAGACAAGTTACGCGTTAGTATTTAGTTAGTGAAAATGACGACCTTTTTTATTTTTAAGAGTGCACGTACGCTCGTGTTTTGCACGAGTGCAGTGCAGTATTCTGCACTTTCGCGGACACCCATAGGTGCCGGAGCGCATCTTCTTATGTGTCCTTTCGCTGCGTTCGTCCATTTTTGCTTGTCATCAGGCCCTCCCTTGACCTTGACCAACTAGCGCAAGTGGACACGCTCCTTTTAAGTACACTGCACGGGTTGGTTGAACAAAACGTCACAAGATGTCGTCACTTGCCGCGGCTGATTCCGTTCCCATTTCCAGCTTGATGGTGAGACGGTGAGAGTAGTGCGTGTATATTAAGCCATAAAAACGGTTAATGTAGCGTCATCCTAAAGCCATAGAATAGAGTTACAGCGCATCTCCCAGAATTCGGCCTGGCGCGCGGTAACGTATATGGCCTGGCACGGCTTAGCTCCATCACACGCGCGCCAACAACTTCTGGCTCCTATTCATGTATGCATACATGCGTAGGGTCGCACATTCAGTATGCCTTGCACAATACCGTGACCGGCAGTCTGCTACAGATGTTCAGCAGTAAATAAATCGCAGCGCCCTGACCACGTGTAACTGTATTTGCCTTTTCTCGTTTGGAACTATCGCCTAACTATGCCAGAAACTCGCATTTGCAAATATTTTGGCGTTGTGTATGTATGGGGGTCTTCGGTTCGCTCTGCACCGTATGGCGCGACACTGCACACAGTCTTCGTTTACTGACGAAACGAACTTTAAGGTTTGTATTCTTCAAGCGTCGTGTCATTATAGATTTCGATAACTGCGCCCTCGCTCAGTTCGCCACACGCGCTCGTTTATGGCTCGGGTGCGAGACATTAAAGTGATAAAACTGGCGCGCTGCTCATGCCACGGGCGCGGAAGTGCAAGACTGGGGGAAAAAAAGTCAGGCCGGCGCCCTGCCGCGGCAGAGGCACCGCGGTCCCGAAAGCGGGGCGCCGTAAAACGGGCTCAAATTGCCGGCGCCCTCGCCGGCAAACGAGCGCGCTGCACAAATCAAACGCGGCGCCTTTCTCGGCTGAGGGAAGCTGTCTGGTCACATGGCGGCGGACGCCAGCCAGTGTACAAGATTACCGCCTCGCCAACGTCAAGCGTGAAAGTTGCGCAGCAGAACAGGTGCGGCTTCGACAAATGTGATGTGCCCCGGCGGGGAAAGAATAAGCCCGGCGTCGGAAGCGGCCGCGGGGGGGTGAGCCCGTCCCCCGCGAGAGTCGCGGCCGTACATCGCCGGCTTTTCCCGGTGCACGGCCGCAAGAAAAGATGGCACGCTCGCCGAACTTGACCGCGCGGGAAGAGCCGGAGACATATCGCGTCTTCGCGCTCGCGCGTTCACCGAGACGTGGACAGCGGCGCACGGAACCCATAAAACTGATTTATGCCCGACTTTATGTTGGGCCGGCCAAGCCCGGGATAATACAGCGTTTTAATGGACGACCCGCGAGTCTTACGAATGTATTATAACGCGCTCCGAGTGAGCGCGCCAGTGGGCGTGCGTGCGTGCGCCTGTACGCACACCTATATTGGGCGTGATTTATACGCGCGCCTTATGGCCTGTCGCTCGTAGTCGCCGAGCGAGAAGAAGGGGGTGCGCGCCCTCGCCTTCCTCTGTCACGGCTTCCCGCCGGGCGCGCGCTACTTTATCCGACGCTGACGGCGCGCAAAGAAGAGAAGCCGCGCCTGGCGCTCAAACCCCGCTTGTCAGCGCGTCACAGAGCGCCCGCCTGCCTGCGCTGCGCACGGCGGAAGAATGCGAGCACGCTGGCCGCGTGAGGAAACGACCTTAACGCGGGTCTCCTGTCCGCGCACGTCCGCGCCTATATACGCATCGGGCCGCGTGGTATACTTAACGCAAAGACTTCTTTTTTCTTTTGTGCTAATGAAGCTCGAGTCTTTCGCCGTGCAACGCTGTGCACTTCTTAGTCCTATTCCCCTTTGTAACGTTGTACTGTAAGGCGCAGGACTTGTTCCTCTGCTTTCGAAGATAAACATGTGCTTTTCTACGACATTATGGCAGCCCTTTACAAATTATAACGCTTGATTGAACCCGACCACTGTTCACTTCTTCTCCGCATCACGATTAAGTCAGCTGCGATGTCGCAAGGCTCCACGGCCGTCTCCGTCGTTCTGCGAAGAAGTGCACGTCGCAGACGGGCGATCTCGGCAGCGCATGGACGAGACAGGCCGGATTCGCAAACAGGGACCAGCCCCGGCCTCAAAGGCGAAAGACTTGATCGCACTTGACGCCGCGGCACAGCGTGAAGCAGCGCCCAGGCTGCGGCGCGCCAGTTAACTCCGGTCACTTCTCTGGCCATTTGTCTCCTCTCCGCGAGCGCAGAGTTGCTTTGACGTTTCTGGCGGCGCGAGCGCACATGACGTGTCCTAGCAGCGGCAGCCCCGAGCGCCAGGGACGCCGCACGGCGCATACGAAGGAACGGAGAGAAGAGGACGAGGACAGACGGGTTTCAACAAAAATAATCGCATCTGATGTCCATCTCAGAAAGAAGCAGCGCTCGATTGGCGCTTTCGCCTTTGCCACTGATGAAATGCAATTTGCGAACGCGTTTATCTTCTTTTTCTTTTCTTTTCGGGCAACGGAGGTATATCTGCAAAAAGAAAAAGAAAAGGCAATTTCAAGAACACCCACGAGCCAAAACAACTTGAACGGGAGGACGGACGGGGGATGTAGTGCAATGGCAGCAAGTACAAACAACGACCTCTATATATACGAGGATGAAGCACTTCCACTCCACCGGTACGTGATGTGCTTGTTTGCGAATGCCCGAAGGAAGATAGAGCGTCCGCTTAGAGGATGCAACCCCACAGCTAAGGAAGCGAGGTGTAGTGTTTCCCTTCTGTGAACACTTTGTGGTGGCGTCCATCTGCAGTCGGTCCCCTGCACACCTTTTCATTTTATTAATATTTTCAGCAGCTTTTGACATCACGCCAAGCGAAAGTCAATGCTCACCAACTTGAAATCTTGCCCAAGAAATAATCCATTTCAGAGAATTGCTACCTAGAAGTTGCTTTTGCAAAGCATTACTGGCGTGTGGTGCGTATGTTCGGTGGCAGATTTGGAACACGAATCTAACGGTCTTTGCTATTAACGCGATGCTTTCTTTGCTCCTTCGTACCACCTGCGGGGGCTGGCTACCAGCGGCGCCTGTCTATATATATATATATATATATATATATATATATATATATATATATATATATATATATATATATATATATATATATATATCCGTCCGTGGTTCACTGTGAATGGGAACTTTATTTGCGAGAGGTCATCGTGGCGCACTCTACGGGCACGCCCTAGCATAGGCAACGCAGACTTCTTCTATTGATCCCTCGCGACCTCTCCAGCAGATCATCGTTGGCATCACCATCGTGGCTCGATGCAGCCAGGGGCGCGACATTTGCCTTCTCCCAGAGCTGGCATCGTTTCGATGTGCGGCTGTTATGATCGACATGTCGGGTGAGAGAGACATTCAGGCGTACGTTCCCATGACAAGATGGTTTGCTCGTCCCAGAAAAGGCTATTACGGTAAGCCTAGACATCAGCCTGTCAAGTGTGAGAAGAGTTCAAGCGGGCGTACCCATGTCAACATAATTGCCCTCTTCTCCGAAACAGCGTCACTCCTTTTATTCCCCGAGCTGACACAAAGGGATGCACGAAGAGAAGTCAAACCGAAGGGCGGGAGGTCACCGACGGCAGAACCTGGCAAAGGCACTAATACGTCCACAGGCTCCTCGGGAAGACGTCGACGACCACAAGGCCGCAATGGGTAATTAAGGCCGTCTTGGCCCCCGTATGATCTACCTGTGAAAAGTGAGAAGCGTTCAAGCGAGCGTCCCCATGTCGACATAATTGCCCTCTTCTCCGAAACAGCGTCACCCCTTTTTTCCCGAGCTGACACAAAGGGAAGGACGGGGAAAGAAAATCCGAAGGCCAGGAGCTCGACGGCAGAACCTGACGAAAGCATTAATGCTTCCACAGGCTCCCCAAGAAGACAGCGCCAATCACAAGACCGCAAGGGGTTATTTAAGGCCGTCCTGGCCCCCGTGTTAATCAGAACTGCTCGAGACTCGGATGAGTCACAATCAATGTACCAATGAAGTGAATATAATCTTTTAGAAACGATGGAACCCAGTCTTTAAGACGCAAACACCAGGAGAGAAGTCGACAGACACCCACGCTGGGACTAGCAATAATTTTAATGAAAACAATCACACCGAGGTTCGCAGGGCATCCAGAGTGCGCATGCGTTGTACATACCACGTGACTATCAACAAAACCCTACAAGACATCTAGTAACCACATTTTTCTAAATAAGCTATCTCTTTCTTTGACAGCGATTACGAGGGTACACTAACACATTGATTGTGACCATGTTTTCGGATATGGCACGCTTCAATCAGTTCTCGTTCGTATCGTGTGGTTCCCCTGCCAATAAGTTGTGCCTTCTAGAAGAGGTGAACAGCCGCACACTTGGCAATGAGTAGGCAGGTTTGCCCCTCCTCCTGACGTCACGGCCGTTTCGTGTTCTTTTAAGCGGACATTAATACAGAGCCCCTTCTAGCCTGTATACACGCGACCACACTTCAACGGTACGTGGTATGTACGACGCATGCGCGCTCTGGCTGCCCTGCGAACCTCTGTATGATTGGTTTTATGGCTAGTCCCAGAGTGTGTCTGTCTACTTCTCTCCTGGAGGTTGCGCCTGAAAGGCTGGGTTTCATCGTTTCTAAAAGTATGTCCAAACAGGCCCAGCAACAGACTCTTCAACGAATATAATCTTTTCTACTTTTTTTTTCATCATCATGATGCCCGCCTTCGTCGTCGTTTCCTGATTCTTGCGGTGAAGACCGAACTCAGCCAGTCGAGATCCTATCACGGCGAAGTGCATCGGGACGATGCACTTCGCGTGCATCGTGCACAAGTGCACAAATTCAGGTTGTACATGTCACTCGGAGAGATAATGCTTCATACGCACTACGTGGACAGTTTCAGGCACATGCTGGCGGCGCTTCGAGCAAGATGGGGTGTCAGAACGACTTCGTAGGTGACGTTGCTAAGGCGGCGCAGAACTTTATATGCTCGGAAGTACCGCCGTCGAAGTTTCTCAGGGAGGGCACGTCGTCTAATAGGTGTCCATACCGAAACTTTATCGCTGGGTTCATAAAAGACATATCTATGGTTGAGGGTATAGCGACGGAGGTCACAATATTGCTGGCTGGTTATTCGGACACGCACGAAGTGTCTGGATTCCTTGGCGTTGTTGCGTACTCCAGGGTAGCGTATCGTACTGCTGCCGAGAAGTAGCGGCGCCTGCCTATCGAAGCTCGACCGACGTTACTTATTGGGTAGCGTGGCGTTGTCGGCGGGCTGCAGGCATCCGGTATACCATGGCGACCAAGCAAGGGCGAGACGATTTCTAGTGCGAAACTTGCACGATTTATTCAAAGGTAGATGAAAGAAAATGAGAAGAGCACGAAGTATTGGAAAGTACATTTCGGAGCCCCTTAAATAGGCTCTCTACAATCGTGGGCGGGATCTTGCTTCCGTCGACGTCATGTGACCGGCACAGAAAGAGGGCCCCGCCTCCTCTGGTTATACCGAGCTTGCTGCAGAGAGGAGGTCGTCACGCCTTCTGCAACTGTAGACGCCCGTCCGCCTCTTCTGCGCGTTGCGGGTTCGTGGAAGTTCTCCTCTAGGTCCGATTCGAGGAAAGGGCCTCTCTAAACTCGCACACCCACACACACATACACACACAAAAGAGGCCTGTACACTGCGGTGCTTCCGGCAGACAGGCAGACACTCGAAACGGTCATGGCGAATCAGAAAGTCACGCTTCATTTCGACGAGGCCTGGTGGTGGAAGAAGGTCCGACAAAGCTCACAAACGTTATTTCTTATCTTGCGGATGTCACCAACCTCTGGTTCCGGAACCATGGGGCCACTATTGCGACACGGAATGTTTTTAAGACTGCTTTCGTGGAGGTATTTGGCCGTCCGGCCATGCGAGAGCTTCGCGCCGAACAACGCCTCCGCCAAAGAGCGTAACAACTGGGCGAGAATTTCTCTAGTTATATCGAGGACGTCATAGATCTCTGCAACCGAGTAAGCCGAACGATGACTGAGGAAGAGAAGATCAAACAAATCCTCAAGGGCATTGAAGATGCTTTTCAAATACTGCTGGCTAAGAATCCTACTACCGTTGCAGCCGTCCTACTGCTTCGCCGAATTGCGCCGGCAACGAGCGCTCGCCCACCAGACTTTCTCACGTGGCCTCCCTTTCCAGTACGGTAACTGCTCCCGGACAGACTGATGACGGGTCTCTGGTGCCTCAGATCAAAGCCTTCATTCGTGAAGAGGTGGCCCGCCAGCTCTCGCTGCTCCCTCTGACCTAGGAGCCTGTCCAACCTTTGTCCTCGCCCGTGCAGCAGGCCATCCGCGATCAGGTTGCAGAGGCTTTTCCGCCATCTACCATCACGCTCCGATTGCCGCATCGCTGACCTACGCTGAAGTTGTGTCGCGTCCTAGACCAACGGCGCTCCACTACCTAACCCGCCACCGTGCCCAGCACTTGTCCCTGTGTCTCAAATGCCCCCTCAGTACTTCCGGCCGCAAGATCTATGGCGCACGCCGGACAATCGGCCGATATGCTTCTCCTGCGGTCTCGCGGAACATGTGGCGCGCTTTTGTCGCCGCCGCCTGCCGCATCCGGACGTCCTCGTTGATCCACACGTACCTGCAGCCCACCAGGATGCTGATTCGAACCCATCGCCGAACTTCTGGAGCGGTCGCCAGTACTTCAGTAGCCGTCGTTGACCATCAACGCGTGGCCGTCCGATATCGCCGATGCGTCGTCGGCCGCCTTCCAACGGGAGAAATTAAGTGCTGCAGCTTCGGAGGCAAGAGCTGCACGCTTGTCGAAATGCCCAAGATCTTCGTTAACACCGCGAAAACATTATAGAAATACAATACAATATAAAATACGCCTTTATTTCCATAAATATACAATTTATGGGGGATTTAAAGAAAAAGTTGCACGCAGCAACTTGACGGGCCTTAAACACGGTCTGAGGGCAGCAGCAGAAGGCACAGGCACTGATTCCGGACCGACAAAAACAATACATAAGCAAAAAATGACAAGTTGGCTTAGACATTATGCAGCAAACAGAAATGCAATGTAAAAAAAATATTACAAACCATAAAAAAACTATGTGATCCACAATGTACACTAGAGCAACAAAAGCAGTGATAAAATCATTAACGAAGTAATCATTGTAAGGAAAGAATAAGACATGATTGAGCCGTTGACGGAGGCTAATATCAAACGGAGATGTGTAACGACAGTCTACCTCAGAAGCAGTCACAAACAACAAATTAATTCTTGTTCAAAAATCACTGAAATGCTCATATAAATGCGATATAAGACAAAAAGTGACATCTGTGCTACTACATTTCAGCGTGTTTAACAGGCATGGTAAGCGATGGTGCAACAATTGAAGAGCATTAGTGCGAGGATGCGGCACATACTAGTGTTCAGGTGACCGTGTACTGTATTCTGTTCTGTTTCTAATTAGTTGCGCTAACGACGTGATGTAAGACTGGCTTTGTTTTGCTTCTTTACGGTAGGCTAGTAACATCCTGAACTCTAACAGAGAATGCAGTGTGAGTAATTTCAACTGTTTGTATACAGGCGCAGTTTGAGCGTCTGCTGGAGCATTACAGATGCTACGTATTACCTTTTTTTGAAGCAGGAATAACCGGTTTATGTTTGTAGCAGACGTCGTACTCCACACGAGACAGCAGTAGTGTACGTGACTCAAGAAGAGAGCGTTGTACAAAATAAGTTTGATCTTGCATGGCAGCGGTCTTAAACTGAAGAGCGCCCCAGCGACTTGCGCAAGTTTGTCTCCGAGGAAGTCGATGTGATCAGTCTATAACATATGGCTGTCAAAAAAGACACCTAGAGTCTGTTGAAGTTGAAGGAGTCGCTAGATTCGTACTTGTTGACACGGGCGCTGCCATTTCCGTCATAGGTGAGGCTCTTTGCCGTAAGATCAGGAAGGTCACCACATCACTTTCTGGTCTTGTACTCCGTACTTTCACCACTGAGCCCGTTGAACCTTCAGCTGCATGCACCGCTAGGGTCGTTATTCAGGACGTACTTTACCGGATTGAGTTCCTAGTGCGGCCTTTCTGCTCTCATGATGTCATCCTGGGATGGGACTTCCTCTCGCGCCACAGTGCCGTCATTGACTGCACCCGCGCCGATATTGCTCTCTGTCCTTAACAACACTCTGCCAGCCGCCTCTTCCGCCCCTGTAAAGATTATTATCGCCGCCGATACTGATCTGCCGCCAAGCACCTCAACACCAGTCTCATTGTTTTGTCCATCTGCGCTTGACGCCCATGTACTGCCCACGCCGTCATCTACTTTTCTTCACCACAAACCTCTACCACTTCCATTCGCCGTTGTTGACGTCGCCGCTGGTACAACAATTATGCTAGTGCACAACCCGTTCACATACCCTCTCACTCTCCTTCGCGACGAGTCCCTCGGCTATATCGAGCCCATTGACATATATGAATGTTTGGACGTGCTGGGCTCCTCTTCTAGAGTTTCGCTCGTCGCCATGACACCATTTCCGAAGAGCTCGCAATTGGCTACCGAGGTTTTTGGTTCGACACCGGGTCCCAACCTCCCCTCAGACAACGCCCTTATCACGTCTCAGCGGCGGAGCGTCGTGCAATCGACGACCAAGTGAATGACATGCTCGAGCGTGGCGTCATCCAACCATCCCAGAGTCCATGGTGTTTTCCCGTTGTGCTAGTGCGTAAAAAGGATGATTATATTCGATTCTGTGTCGATTACTGCCGTCTCAACAAAGTAAGAGGGAATGACGTCTACCTTCTACCCCGAATTGACGATGCACTTGATTGTTTACGAGGTGCCGAGTACTGCTCGTCATTGGACCTGCGATGTGGTTACAGGCAAGTTCCTATGGCTGCATGACATCGTCCTAAGACAGCGTTTGTCACCCCTGATGGGCTATATGAATTTAACGTCGTAAAATTCGGACTATGCAATGCGCTCGCAACTTTCGAGCATATGATGGATGGACACTTCGCGGTTTCTAATGGAACATCTGTGTGTGCTACCTTGATGACATCGTCGTGGTTTCTTCAGATTTCTCGACGCACCATTCTCGTCTCCACCAGGTTTTGACATGTCTTAAGAACGCTGGTGCTCTTGTTGAATATCAAAAAGTGCCGCTTTGGAGCTCACAACTTGACAATCTTGGGCCACGTTGTATGCAAAGACGGCGTCCTTCCCGATCCTGTGAAACTTCGAGCTGTCGCCGAATTCCCGGAAGCGACGTCACTGAAGAACCTCCGGAGCTTCATCGGCCTTTGTTCTTATTTTCATCGATGTGTGCGCAATTTCGCGACCATTATCGCTCCTTTGAGGCGCCTTCTCACGGTTGGCACCGACATGTCTAACTAGTCTTCGGAACGTGATGGCGCATTCCAGACACTACGCCAGCTGCTCACATCTCCTGCGACACTCTGGTACTACGATCCCCGGGCGCCTACGGAGGTACACACGGACGCAAGCAGCGGGGGCCAGGGCTTTTGTGCGTTGCTGGCGCAACGCAAGCCTGGTTATAACGAGTATGTTGTCGCCTATGCGAGCCGAACCCTCACAAAGGCCGAGACCAACAATTCAACCAGTGAGAAAGATTGCCTGGCTATAGTCGGGATGCTTGGGAAGTTCAGACCCTACCTTTATGGACGACCATTTTACGTCGTCACGGAGCACCACGCTCTTTGCTGGTTGCCAACTTTGAAAGACCCCCTCGGGCGGCCTCGGTCGCTGGGCCCTGCGACTACAAGAGAATGATATCCATGTGGTGTACAGGTCTGGCGACAAGCACTCCGACGCGGACGCCCTTTCTCACTCTCATCTACCTCATGATACAGCGTCTCACCTGAGCACAGTACACCACTATCTCAGCGCTCAACGTCGAGTCCATGTATTCAGAGCAACGAAAAGACCCGTGGATTGCACCCTGCTCAACATTTTGTCAGATTCCAAAACCATCTCGCCCTCCCGCGCGCTCCGCCGTCAAGTCTCTCATGTTCCCGTGCGAGACAACCTGCTCTATCGCCGCAACTATATACCGGATGGTCGCAAGTGGCTTCTCGTAATGCCACGTCAAATGCGACATCTCTGCTGCTTTTCATGCCGACCCACAGAGTGCTCCCATAGGCGTGCTGAAAACTTACGCAAGGTTGCGCCAAGGTTTCTACTGGCGCGGTATGTACAGCTTTGTCCTGAAGTATATCCGTGCTTGCGAAGCCTGCCAACAACGCAAGGTTCCTCCGCAGCGCTCGACCGGCGCTCTTCAGCCCTTACCTTGCCCTGCGCGGCCTTTCGATCGCGTCGGCATCGATCTTTACGGCCCACTCCCGTGCGCTACGTCTGGAAACCGATGGATAATTGTTGGTGTTGACTATCTCATCCGATATGCTGAGACAGCCACCCTTCCAGCCGCTATAGCACGTGAGGTTGCTTTCTTCATCCTGCACAATTTCGTGCTTCGACATGGCGCTCCTCGAGAACGTCTCAGTGACAGAGGGCGCGTATCCTTCTTTCCCAAGTGGTTGAAGCTCTGCTTGCCGAGTGCCATGTCATGCACCGCACATCTGCTACGTACCATCCTCAGATCAATGGGTTAACTGAGTGCTTTAGTCGCGCCCTCGGCGACATGCTCACTGCATACGTCGCGTCGGGCCACTCCACCTGGGATATGGTTCTCCCCTTTGTAACCTACGCTTACAATACCGCTACTCAAGCGAAACAGGTTTTTCGCCGTTCTTTTTGTTGCACGGACGAGAACCCTTGTGCACTCTCGATACAGCATTGCCATACCAACCCGGCGCCTCCGAATTCAGGCCCACATCAGAATTAACCAAGCACGCTGAAGAATGCCGCGAACTTGCCTGCATGCGGCATCAGCGGAATTGGCATGACAACGACCTGAGCACTACCACTCTCCGTGTCGGCTCCCTCGTTTGGTTATGGATTCCGCTTCACATTCCCGGTCTTTCGTCTAAGCTGCTGGCTCAGTGCCACAGACCCTATCCGATCGTCGCCTGTACATCTGCTGTAAACTATGTGGCCGAACCTCTGACCCCATCTGACGACCTGCGGCGCCGCGGTCTACTGCACGTCAGCCGGCTTAAACGGTATTATTATCCCCTTATTGTGTCCTCCCCGTGAGCCGCCAGGACGGCTACTCTTGCTCTTTCCTTTTGCCACCTCTCGTAGGGCAGAGTAGAACGTAGTTCAGTAAAACTTGTTGCTGGGCGAGTTGGTTGGGATCTAATCTAAAAAGGAAAGTAAAGACTTGGGAGGGAGGGTCTGTGGTTTCGTACTCTCTATTTCGTAGTCTTTATTTTCTTTTTTTTTTGGCGCAACAATGTATTCATTAGATTCGTAGGGCAATTTTAATGACAAAGATAGCACAAATATTACTGCAGCCGCATGGCTCCTGATGTGAGGATGACAAAGACCAAAGGGTCGGTGTCGCTGCTTTTGCTCGCGCTGTCGTTTGGCCGGGACTGCTCGGCTGCTCTCTACGCTGGACCGGCTAACCGTCAATAAACCTCGTACATATATATATATATATATATATATATATATATATATATATATATATATATATATATATATATATATATATATATATATATATATATATATAATATGTACTGAGCGAGAAGAAAAGGTACCGAGGGGGCCGATTTTTATCAATCATATCATACGAAGCCAACAAACAAAGACACCAAGAACAACATAGGAGGAATTACTTGTACTTATTAATGGAATTAAGGAAATCGCAAATTAACGGAAATGAGAAATGGATGAAAACACAACTGGCCGCAGGTGGGGAACGATCACACGTCTTCGCATTGCCCGAGCGATGGTCTTCCCAATTGGGCTACTGTGGTGGTAGCTCTATTGGTAATTAGAGTAATGGTGCTGCCTAACACTCCTAGGGTTAGTTCTAGTAGTAGAACATAAATACCCCAGACAGGGGACGCAAAAACCGCGCCGCGATAGCTCAGTCGGGAGAGAAAGCCCGTTGAAGAAAACCCGCAAATGCACGCAAAATTCCCGCGCGACTGGCCGCTCGAGGCACTACGCGTGCATTCGCGGGCTTATCTCATGCTTGGAAAAGCACTCTTATGTAGCACGTATTGAGCAACAGAAAGCTGTATCGGGAGTTTTTCATGTCGCTCTACAATTTTCTCATTGGCACTTTCGACCTAATTATAATATTTGGGAAGTTGAATAATTAATTAAGACTAATTATCTAGTTAGGCGAAATGAACAATATAATTTGAGTATCTCCAAGCGACGGCAAACAACGTTAACTTGGTTCTGTCCAGCTACGTGGCATTCACATATTTTAAAGTTCTGGCTGCAATTAGCTGGGACGCACTGTATATGCGTGGGACCCACCGATTTTTCTCAACTTTTATTCGGTTCAAGAACTTAATGTTCGGCATTTTCGAATGTTCGATAAGGGCGAATAAATAGGATAACGGTCATAGGTGCCGACTACGGCGAGGCTCCGGGGCCCCAGCCCTGTCCGGAGTTTCCCGTGGGTGGGGGGCTAACACACACACCTAAAGGGCCATTACCAAAGCTTTGTCCCCCACATCATTCGAGCTTCCTTTTGACTTTACTCGACCTTTTCACTTGAAGTTTTACTGGGGCTAATAGCTTACTGGGGGCATCATTGTTTGAGCCGGCTTTTAATTCATACTGCGCTTTATTTCTTCAAATCCTTACAATAGCAGGACATGCGCATTAGAACTACAAGCGGCGGCTACCTCATCTGTGTTTTATCGCTTAAACCGAAGTTTATTATACTTTTGAAAGAGATGGAGGTAGCCAATTAAAAATTATTTCTAAATACATGCATAGCCTATGCCTCGATAATGAATATGTTCCTGCATGTTTACCACGCGCCGAATGGCTTTGCATGCTTTTTTGGCCATGAAAAAAAAAAGGACCCATAGGCTTCAGTGACCCCTTCGGCAGAATGAACGAATGTGTGGTGTTTATTGGCGCAAGGGCCAGGTATGGCCAAAGAGCGCCACCGGCAGAGTCTTTCATAAATGGTGTTCGAAATGCAATGAATGTCGTCTGTCTCAGTATTGTTTCCCTTTCTATTAAGCAATGCTAACGACTCATGAAAAAAAAAAGGTTTCTAACAATTTACAACATTTATTAGGAATGGAAACATAGTTGCACGCAAAGTTCATATATATATACAGAACGTCCCAATTAACTATCACGCACCAAGATTAAAAAAAAAAGAGCAATACGTTACTCGAAGAAAGCCTAGTGTATACTGTTTACAGTACAGTAAAGTAGCTGCAAGTAATTTTGTCCTTACTGAGATTTAATGAGGTAATTGTAATTAATTATCTAACTCACGACGTACTATCCTAATTATCAAAGTGTCAATGAGGCATTTGGAGGCACAGCCAAGGGGCATCTAACTGCGGTATTTTCAGCGACGTACTAATTGAGCACTAATTTTTTTGCGACTGATAAATCAACGCCGCGAAATATGGAGAATACCACGTGACTGCGCTCCCACCCAGATTATAAAGCAGCGCCCTCGAACAGGCTACCTCTGAGTTATCCAGAAGGAAATAAAGGAATTAAAGAAAACTATCGTCATCTAGCGCTCACATAGTGCGGAAGTGCTCGAAAGTGCTTTATCTGCCGCGCCGCGGCCAAAGTAACAAGTCACGTTTGGTGTTAATTGGACACAAGATGTGATAGCTGTTGTCTTAGCGTAGATGAAGTGCACGAATGTTTTTTTTTTTTTTGCCACAAAACCTACCACCACGAAATCGAATTGACAACGTCAGAGCAAATGTTTAAAGGTGTGTTTTATTTCGTGCCAGTCGCCATGTCTTTCTATAATGAGCAGAAGGTAAAAAAATGATCCTTGCCTTGGGAGCTGCATATGGCAACAAGAGGAAGGCCGCAAATATATATCAGTCATGGAAGTGTGGCGGTGGACCAAACGCATCGACTATCATCAGAAATTATGAAAACCTGAGACAAACTGGCAGCTTCAAGAAACGGCGGCGGAGGACTCCATATTTGATTCCTAGCCTATACGCACGGATGTTGTAGCGTTTACGGCCTCAAACCTTCATGCTAGCGTACGGGACGTGGCCCCCCCCAGGTACCAATTTCCAAGTCATCAGTTTGGAGAATTCTAAACGACGGCCTTTCACCCATCCTACCTTAACCAGCATCAATGCTTGGAAGATAGAATCGTCTAGATTTCTCGAATTGGGTCATCACAAAAGTCGATGAGTCACCGGACTTCTTGAGCAACATCATGGGCACAGATGAAGCCAATTTTCACAGGTACACCCAGGTAAGTTTGCATAATGCGCACTATTGGAGTGACTACAATGCACACTGGGTAAAGCGCGCTCGGCACCAGTACCAGTGGTCGCTCAATGTGTGGTTCGGAATTTACGCCGGTGCTATAATCGGTTCCTTCTTCGGTGACACATTGACTGAACAGCGTTACGTGGACGAAATCCTTGAAGGGGTGGTTGATGAGTTTCTCAGCGAAGTCTTGCTGTCACGTTTTCCACTTCTGTGGTATCGCTAAGAAGGAGCCCCAGCGCACAGCAGCAGCCGAGCACGAAACTGGCTGATTGGAAGGCACGGGCCTGTTAAATTGGCCGGCTAGGTCATCTGACCTCTCTCCACTCTATTTCTTTCTTTGGGGTTATGTGAAAGATCGCGCGTACATGATTGAGCCGCAAGTCAGATTAGTTCAAGCCAAGGATGACTGATGTCTGCCGTAGAATTCAGGCGTTGGTCATGAAGAAAGCCACTGCAGAGGTGATAAAGCGGACTCAGTACTGCGTGGCTGCTGAAGGAGACCTATTCGAACACATCCTCTAGGAATCAGCTGGTGTTCAACGGTGCTTACGAATTAATTCATAAATAATAAGGGCACACTGAAATCTAATGTTTCTTTTCTTTGCCTTTGTTTTGCGCAGACATCATGATTGCCAGTTCGGTTCATTTGGAAGTGGTATATCTACTTTCTTGAACACACCAATTTTGTCTTTTCTTCACACGTGAGTTGCTTGCCGGTTAGTTTATTTCGCTTTTATTTTTTGCCACGAACCTGCTTTTACAGCATGTATACGCTATCATGAAAAATAAAACGGTCAGTTTAATTTGACTTTGGTCATAAGCAAGTTCCTGGCGCGAAATGCACCTGTGCGCGCACTCTTTCAATGCGGTGCGAGCGAAGCCGAGATTTTGAAACATTCTATGCCTATTACATCGCTTTTCGCATTTCGTGCATAGTCAGAGCGGCGCTTCGGTGGCATTATCAAGCGGCTTTTGTTATCAATGTGATCAGTGAGCATTGAGAGACGCATAATAAGTGTGGCGTGAAATGAGAGGAAGGACTGAAGCAGCGAAACCTGATCTTGGTGCTCCTTCTGTACCATATTATCTAGGTGATGTGCTGTCTTTTCGTGTTATTGACAGGCAATGCAGTTGCTTTCAATCAGCTTATTTGAGGGTGTTGCTTTATGGACTCGGGTGGGAGCGCACTCACGTGGTATTTTACATACGTCGTGAGTTTCCTTTGCCAGTCGGAAAAAACTCCACGCAATTAGTACGTCGCTGAAAACACCGCATTTAGATGTCACTTTGGGCAGCCTACAAGCACCTCATTGACACTTTGAAAATTAGGACAGTACTTCTAGAGTTAGATAATTAATTGCCGTTACCGAAATAAATATCAATAATGAAAGATTTACTGGCGCTTACTCCACTGTACCGGAAACAATATGCAATAGGTTTTCTTCGAGTAATGCAATTGCTCTTTTTTAAGTCTTGGTGCATGATAGTTGAGCCGCCCTGTATAACTCACCCAGTAACCGAAATGAAGCCAAGACGGATTCACTCGAAATCAGAATCAACAGCATTCATGCGCGGAAGCGCTTATACTCGGACTAACAGAAAAAAAGAAAAACAGAGAGAGAGAGCGAGAGAGAGAGGGGGGCTGCAGTTACCCCGGGAAGGTGATGCAGTATTAGTGATAGCCAAGTATGCGGCAATTGCACGAAGGACGATTAGAGCACCGTGAGGACTCTGGCTGTGAAATTGAACTCTTCTACTATGATGTGTACACTCATCATATAATGCCATCACTTCAGCGCTGAATTCTTCGAGGTCACACGTAGTTTCCTCAAGTACGATATATATATATATATATATATATATATATATATATATATATATATATATATATATATATATATATATATATATATATATATATATATATATATATATATATATATATATACGCAGGAAAGAGACGACGAACTTTTTGGAAGACTTCTTTTACTTAACGTTTTCGGCTGGTGGACCAGCCTTCGTCAGTAACGCATGTACGACACATACACAGCTTTAAAGGCACCGTATCACGAGCAGAGGGCGCGCTATCTACACTGACTAGACCATACACTGCGCATCATAAATCATTATCATTGCGCATTATAAATGATTATCCATGACGCGCATTTTGGAATATACAAAAAATGAAATGCAGATGTGTTCACGATACAATACATACAAACATGACTCTCAAGTATATATATATATATATATATATATATGTACACACATAGTATGGGGTTCGGAAAACTGGTAACCCCCGCCCCCTCCCGGAAGAATGAGAACTCTCCGCCTATAATAACGGTCTGGACACAGGGCCGGCTCATTTTAGCGCTGCTAAATCACCTCGGAATCAAATACTGAGCTATTCATTCACGGAAGTGTGTATACGGCTGCGCGAGACGTTATTCAGCGCAGAACCATTGCTTACTACGTCAGGATGTAGAGGAGCAAGCGTCACGCACTCGATTCGTAGAGCAGTATATAGAGGAGCAGGTGGACGTTTCACGCACTCGCTTCGTGTAAACGCAGCGTCTCACAGCTGAGGAGATGGAGCGATCAGCCGAGTAGTCACGAGCATCACAAATGTCACGTACGACCCAAATGTCAGGAGCCTGAGCGTGAAGGTACATCTGCATCTATATTTGTCCTGAAAACACTATAATAATTGTAAAGGCCAACCTCAATGAGTTGAGGTCAGCCTCAAAGAATGTGTTGTGAGAAGTGGAAGTCCTGCGAAAAGGTATCGCAACTGGGTGTCTGTGATCAATGCGTGATGAGACATACTGGGGGAGACAGTGAACAAGGATGATATATGTGGCGAAAAAGGCACAAGCGAAAAGCTTTACGGTGAGAAGCGAGTGATGGACGTCGAAGGCTAGATTTCATATCCATGACGCTTGTATAGTTAGAGCATAGTTAGAGTAATAAAACGTATTGAGTTAATTTCGATCATTTCGAGTGAGTTAATTAGACTGTCGTGAAAAGGGTGCCAAACTGAGGCGGGGCACTCCAGCTTTGAACGGACTAGTGTTTTATAAAGCACTAGTTTAAGAGCTGTGGAGCATATCAAAATTTTCAGCGAAGATAACCAAGCTTTTTGTGGTGCTACCGATTGTAGATTCAGTGAGAGCCTTCCATCTGAGTTTTTACGATATGGTGACGCCGAGGTATCTCTACGCGTATATGACTAAACCGACTGATTAACCAACTAAACTCGCTAATGACTAAACTAACCTATTTAAAATAAACCTTCACCAGCCTGTCGAACCAAATGTGCCTACAAATAACTAACAAAACTAACTCAACTAATTAACTAACCAAACAAATAACGAATTAACTAATCTAGCGAATCGACAAACTAATAACTAACTAAACTAAACCAATTTACTAATCAATATGATAACATTTAAACTACTTGCCTAATAGCTAACTAAAGTAACTAATAACTAACGAAAGTAAATAAATAACTCTAATCGGGAACAACTTAAGAAGGCAGGAGAGGCCCCGCCCAGAGTACAGAAGTGCGGCAGCCGATTGCCTCCGCGACTAAAGAAATAGTCGCCGCTGACGTCACTCGGCCCAGTTCGAAGCGCGTGCTGCCATGTTCTCTGTCGGAGGGTAATTAATTACTTTATTCGTTAGTTTTGCTAGTTTGATTAGTTAACTAGTTTTGTTAGCGAGTAAATAATCAGTTTCATTTTACTAGGCAATTAATTAGTTTCGTTGGTTAGGTTCATTATTTCAGTTAGTTATTAGTCTGCCTAGTTTGTTAGTTTAGTTAGTTTACTAACCTAAAGCCGGGTACAACTTTAGAAGGCCGGTGAACGTTCACCGGCCGTCCGGCTCATGACGTCAGTCTAGAGTGCGCTCCCATTGGTGGAGGCTCTTGTTCATCCGTCTTTGAGGGGCAAATTCCGCGGCCTTTTAAAGTTGTACCCGGCTTTAGGATAGTAAACCAACTAAACTAAGAAATTAGGCAAACTACTAACTAACTCAACTAATGAACCTAATTAAACGAAACAATAACAACTTTATCAGGAAATATAACTATATATAACAAACTTCAGTGGCTAACCTAACCAACGAAACTAATTAATTGCCTAGTAAAATGAAACTGATTATGTACTCGCTAACAAAACTAGTTACCTAATCAAACTAGCAATACTAACGAATAAAGTAATCAATTAATTAATACTTATTTTTAAAGGCAACATATTGGAAGCTATCCGCCAATTTCACTCACGTGTGTATGCTGCAAAATACTTGAACACATAGTTTCAAAGTCAATCTACACCTAGCTTGAAGAGAAGAAAGCTTTTTTGCCCAACCAGCACGGATTTCGACAGCACCTTTACACTGTCACACAGTTGATAGAAACGATCAACGATTTTTCAGCTTCCTTTAACAATAGAAAGCAGGTCGACGCTATATTTTTAGATTACTCGAAGGCTTTCGCTCTTGTCGTACATAACGATTTAATTAAAAAAACTGACGGAAATGAATATAAATTCTGATGTTGTTATGTTGGTCCGCTCATATCTTACAGATCGGACACAATACGTTGAAATAAATGGTAAGAAATCTAACCAATTAAAAATAATCTCAGGCGTTCCACAGGGATCCGTTTTAGGACCACTTCTTTTTCTAGTTTACATAAATGATATTGCTCTTCACAAAAGTAACGACATAACCATCCGGTTATTTGCAGCCGATTGTTTATTGTATCGTGAAATCAATAACCAAAACGATCAGGCGTCACTTAGTCACGCCTTTAAAGCTGTAGAAGTCTGGGCCGCAAGAAGTAAAATGAAAATTAACGAATCTAAATCAGTCTTGCTCAGGGTTACAAACAAAACAAAGCATGTTATTGAGTGTAATTATGCGATGAACTCAACAATTCTAACCGAAGCTGAAACGATAAAATACCTAGGTTTAACAATTTCGAAAGACTTAAGTTGGAAATCACACATAGACAGAATTTGTGGAGCTGCAGAAAAAGAATTGAGGAGGGAAGATAACCGATGGTCATTAAGGGTTACGGACTGGATTCCAAGGGAAGGGAAGCGCAGCAGGGGGCGGCAGAAAGTTAGGTGGGCGGATGAAATTAAGACGTTTGCAGGGACAACATGGCCACAATTAGTACATGACCGGGGTAGTTGGAGGAGTATGGGAGAGGCCTTTGCCCTGCAGTGGGCGTAACTAGGCTGATGATGATGATGATGAGACCGACGTTAGAGTATGACAGTGTCATTTGGGATCCGTTTCAATCAGGATTAATAAACCGCATTGAGAAGACACAGAGAAAATCTGCAAGGTTCATTCTTTCCCGGTACTATCGTACTGACTCTGTTTCCGAAGTGCTGCGGTTGCTTGATTTGCCTCCACTGGCTCAACGGCGGAAGTTGGCTAGACTTAAATTTCTTTTTTGTTACCAAAAGGTCACTTCAATATTGAAACCACACCCTACCTTACTCCCAGGCAGGCTAAAAACGTCAGGTCAAGCAATCATTGCATGTTCTCAATTCCAAAAGCATATCTGGAAATATACGCTTATTCATTTTTTCCGCGAGCGATTAAGGAATGGAACAGTTTGCCGGTGTCTGTTTTGCAGTCGAGTAGCATTAAAATCTTTGCGGAACGCGTTAAAAGCCTTTTATGAAATTGAATCTTAGCACTATCGTGCAAACGTTGTCACACTATTCTAGAAATACATACCATAGTCTTTCTTTTATGCTGCTTCCGAAATCACTGTCACAATGTTACAAACATGTATTTCTTAGCCAAAATATTGTATTTGTATTTGGTTATTTGTTTTGCATTGTATTTCCAACATTCATTGCTTCATGTCCTATTTACGTTTGTAAGGATTTGCCTTTTTTACGCTATGTGCAAACTTGCTGTACCCATCCTGTTACGGCAAAGACGGCCAACAGTATTTGAAAATAAATAAGTAAGAATTAACCATGTAACTAAACTGACGCGCCGCGGTGGCGTAACGGCTATGGTGTTGCGCTTATCAACCTAAGAGTTACTATATATAAGGCATTAGCAGAATCGGTAATTACATATGGTATACGTTTTATGGTACATGTTCTGACGATAAAAATTAAGCTTTTGATTGCGTAGTCAAAAGAATTGTCAATAGCATAACCTATGAAACCGGACTAGAACAATCACACAGAAAAGTACAATATTCTTCCAGTACAGGAGCTATATAAGTATGTGGTTATAACACGCTATTATTATTCAAATTATTGTAAAGTATTGGTAAAAAAAGGTATTGCGTTAAGAAAAACAGAAAGGTATTTTAAGCAAAGGGTGTTAACAAACTATGGAAAGAAAACAAGAAATTACTTTGTCTCTGATATTTTTAATGAACTCGATGCAAAACTGTATGATTTTAATTGAAAAGGTAAAATGATGAAACATGTGAGGAAGTGGTGTTCTTCTGTTTATTGTAATATGTGATTTTTTATTGGGATTCTTACGTGACTGTAAAACGTAGTATTTATCCTTTCTGTGTTAGAATATTTTACTTTGAAGTTGTATAATTTTGAACGGTAATTGTATGTTTCAGATCTCTATTGAAAGCTGTACCACCTGCTGCTGGGTCTTCTAACAAGCACGATGTGCTTAGATTGACCAGCAAACAAGACCTGTCCAAAAATGTATTTGAAGTAAACTCTGGTTTGATACTAAGCATGACGTCTCGGGATCAAATCTCGGACGCGGCGGCGGCATTTCGATGCGGCGAAATGCAAAAACGCCTGTATCCGGACCGGCATTGGGGGCACGTTAAATATCCCCTGGTGGTCAAAATTAATCCAGAGTCCCCCACTACGGCGTGCCTCATAAACAAATCGTGGTTTCGGCACGTAAAACCCCAGTAATCAATTCATTTATTTAAATACATTATCTAATAACTAACTAAACTATAGCTAACCTATCTAACCAAAACAACTAAATTTAGCTAACTTACTAACGAACCTAGCTAATTAACTAATAGCTAACTAACTTACTGAACCAACTAACCAAATATAACTAACTCAATTAACCAACCAGAGAATAGCGTAAATAGAAAGAACTTACCGAAACGTTTTGGGTGCTAAATGCTATCAAAGAGGGACCGAGTCACGTCACTCGCACCACGCCGTGTATAATCACAAACACATCGCACGCTAAAGTATTTTGCCAGAGTTTCCCGTTGCTTGTTCACTCTGCAAACATGCTGAAATAAATTTTGGAGAGGCACCTTTCCTGGTGAAAGGTTTGCATGATTGTGCAGTCCAGTCATCTGTGCACGCCAGCGCCTCCCGTGCCACCCTCTGCCTCTATGTGAAAGTTTAGGGAAAGTTTCGTGACCAGAAGGAAAGTATGGAAGGACCCTGGCAATATGCGTACATTTCAATGACGCCCATATGCATCGCGAATTCCTTTCGGTCCAAACACTGGCCAACTCTCGAGCGTAACTTAGAGGAAGGGGCTTTTGGAAAACAGGTAAAAAGACGCCGTTGGCGTTCATCGCTAACTGGACGCGTTGCTCAAAGCAGCTTCCCGTTGTGACCGGAATAGCCCAAGGCTGATTTCCGTCAACAGTTCATCAGAGAGCCGACCCGCCCACAGACATTCTGCGTCGACTGAGCGTCGACAGGTCGGTTGCCCTCGGCAGTCACGATACACATGGCCCCGCTCCTTCGAAACTGCCTGTGTTTTATCTCTAGTCACTCAGAAATATGCCCATGAAGCCAAATGCTATCTCCGCAAAAAGAGAAAAAATGTAAAGAGTCAGAACAAAACGCAAACAAGCTTCACATGCAGAGAGAACTAATCCCGTGGTATAAATCTGTCAATTCAGATTGTTGTTTAAATAAGATTAGGAAAAGTTTTTTTTTTCCTGTCCCTTTTTGGGCCAGTTGCAAGGACGGGATGAATCACTTGACGGTGCTCTTGGAATGCGCCTCGCCGATGTAGATCAGAGCACCCCTGACCTTCTGCTCTAGCTAAGGCATCTTTATTGGGCACTTACCTGCGTCACGTCGGTCAGACAGTCAGCACTTATATAACTGGCATTCAAAGTGGCGTTTGATAAATAAAGTAAAGAAAAAAAATGTGGCAACGCTCTCGGAAGTTCGCGAGAAAGTGCGTGAAACTAATTGAGCGGCGGTGCCCAAGGAAGCGCACCAATGCTCATCCTGAACATTGCCATTGGCCAGCCACTGCAAGGGCGACTCGATTGTGGCGCTGAATTGCGGAATCGCTCGCGCGTCGGCCGTCGAGGAGCCGTTTTGCCGAGGATGCCTGCTTGCTTCTAGGCGCGAAGCACATATAAATACTTCAATAAACGATCCGTGGGACGTATCTGTATTCGCCATTTCTGCCTGCGAGAAGCCCAACCACGGTACGAGCGATATAGAAGTAGTTGGCGCAGACATCAGCAGGTGGAATCACACGTTCTACAAAAAAAAAAAAAAAAAAAAAAACAAGTCGGTTTCTGGGTCTAGCTTACCGCGCCGCGGGATTTTACCTCTATGGCACCCTTATTCAAGTGAAATTGAATCTCAATTAGAGGTAAGACAATTCTCTGCAAGTTGCGCGAAATACCCTGTTTTCCAAAACGGCTAAATACGGCATGAACTTCGATGCCTTTCTTATTTGGATTCCAACCGTCCGTCCGTCGGTCCGAAAAGGCAGAGCAGCGAGTGGCACACAAAATCATCCCCCCGCCCCGAGAAAGCGTGAATGAGCAAGTCTCGCATTAAAACGATGGTCAATGTCTTCTTTGACGCCCAAGGAATCGTCCATTTTGAGTTTGTACCGCAGGGCGAAACTGTCAACTCAGCCGTTTACCTGGAGGTGTTCAAGAGATTGAAACGTCGGGTCGCGCGCGTGAGCGCTGTCATCAAAGGCACGGTCAAGCTCCACCATGACAATGCCCCGCCACACGTCCTTCATCGTTACCAACTTCCTGGCCAGGAGAAACACACCAGTGGTCCCCCATCCCCCTTACAGTCCCGGCTTGGCTCCGTGCGACTGTTTTTTTTTTTTTTGTTTCCCCGACTGAAGAGAGCGCTGAAAGGAAAGCATTGGGAGACTGTGGAAAACATCCAAAAGCACGTTACATCATTCCGGAGAGCCATTCCCGTCGAAGACTTTCAGGGTACCTTCCAGACGCGTGGCAAACACGTCTCCGCAAGTGTATTAATGCAGGGGGGAGTGTATTGAAGAATGTTAAGCATTTGTACAGGTACGGTTAATAAATCTAGTTTTCCCGGAAAATGCGCATTACTTTCATAATGGACACATTACACATGCTCGCTCTTTTAAGCTTTCTCATCCCCTCTTACCTCTACCACGTGACCGGCTTCCTACACTGCACATACACACACTTTTTTCCACTTTGACGCTCCTAATTTTAACGCATTAAAAAGTATATAGTCTCTGCCTAAAAAAGTTGCAAGACAGCGCTGAGGAAAACTTTAACACCGAAATTCCTAGAATGAGTGGTTGACTAACAAGGGAAAACTAAGAACTCATCATGAACAACGATTCTGTATTGAAGTCGGAGATTAACAAAATAATTCTGGCCTCCTGTTTACTTTCACTCATTTCTTTTATCTGTTTCGCGATGTTAATGGTTTTATTTTTTCTTCACTGAAATTATACATACAGTAAGAAATGGCCTCCAATCCACACTGTGAAGGTGGCTGGACAGTAAAGCTGTAAACGACAACTGCAATGATTACCCATTGCGACGGGGTTTGAAATTATTCACGTGGCGACATTCACATGCACGTTACCTAATTATTAGCCTAACACTTTTCGACGGCCTGTGACTTGGCTTGCGCCACTATTTCGTGCACCTACAAAGAGTGGACAGAGAGAAGAGAAATTCCCCGCGCATCGTATGTACGCTGCTCTTCAGGAGTCCTCACTACACGTGGCCTTCTTATAGCACTGTCACAACACAAATCAGTTGCTAGGCGGGTTTTTCTTTTACGTACGAAAATGTAGTTACGTCATTAACTGCTTCGTATGCCACAGTCAAGCTGCCGTCGCCGCGGCAGCTGCCACAACAGTAATATTTACCGGGAAACGTATGCGGGGAGCGCTACATGCTTCGCATTGCATGTAGGCGCAGGAGCACCTTATCATCCATTATGTGGTTCGGATGATTGTTTTGAGCTTATTATTTATTTAAACGTATTCTGTTCGGAATGTTGTATGGCGTGATTCCAAAGAATGCGTGCACTGTTCACTTCACTTCGCTGATTGCTTGTAGCCTCTGCCTTACGAGTGTATGAGCCACTGATGATTATAGTTTTCTGTCGACGTTAACCCACGAAGAAATCCCGGGGTCTTAGCCACCTTCGCTGTGAAACATGTCAAAGTGTTCTCATCTATCGCGGTGGCTATGGCGTTGCGCTGTAAACTCGAGGTCGCAGGGTCAATCCCGGCAACGCGGCTTGACTTATATAGGGGCGAAATGCGAAAAAGGCTCGTGCGCTTAGATTTAAGTGCACATCTAAGAACGCCAGGTGGTCCAAATTAATTCGAAGTCCCGCACTACGCCGTGCCTCTTAATCAAATTGGCGTTTTGATCCTTAAATTCTCAAAAAATAATTATTCTTTAAAAGTAACGTCCCACATTTACTAGAAGAGTGCCTGTAAGCATGGAATTTGCATAAACATAACGGTTAATTGAAGACGCTCCTTCGATTTGCAGTCCCGTGTTTTGTTTCAAAGATAGGAAGTTATCGTGCTAAGTGCTATATAAGTGCTACCTCAACTACGCTGCGACTCGGTCCCAAACATTCACGCACTTGTTTTATTAAAATATGCCACGCACGCGGCTTTGTAAGGGTCCGTATAGCGGTAAGAGCTGCATCTCGCGGTACTTTAATCAATCTCTGAGAAAGTTTGTGGTACGTGGTAGAAGAATTAACGGCATACTATCGGGCACTCGGCGTGAGTAAGCCGCAGATGTATATTGCATACGGTGTCCTTGAGAAAGGCAGGAATGAATGGTTTGAAGGATGGACAGGTCGAAGGGGGCGTTTGCCTGTGACCACACAGTCGCACTTGTAAACAGACGCAGTATTAGCGCCTCGCGAAAGTAAGCACTAAATGCAGATAGGAGCGACTGAAAGTTATTAGGAATAACAAATGATGCCTGCAAAATTCGATCAAGAAAAAATAAAATGCGAGGAAAGAAAGAAAGAAAGAAAAGAAAGGAAAGGGAGTGGGCACGTGGCAGAATCACACTTACATGCAAGCTAACGAATGTGCACTCGAGGATGGCAGTGGATTAGATGGAGCGATATGACCAGGAATCACCTCGACATAGGATGAAGCGACTGACACGAGACAAGGGTTGTATACAGGTTGTCCCACATAACTTGAGCCAAAGGTTTAAAAATGAAAGGCACTCCGGACGACGCGAATTGAACGGAAGGCATAATGTTGGCACTGCCGTAGAGTTACTCAGGGTATTTTTTTTTATTTTCCCCTTAACTAACGAATTAGTTATGTTTAATTAATCAACTTTTTTAAGTATTGGCTGCAGACCCCAAGTGTGATATGCAGAGTTGTAGAGCACCTTCAGAAAGCGCTCAATAAATTGTTCCGAACACGATATATCTCACGTGGTCCTTTTTTGCGCATTCCAAATAAAGCCCGCGAAATATGAAAAAATACCACGCGACGGGGCGCTTGCGCACTGTGCTGCTCTCAAGCGCGCGATGGATGAACAAGGTCGGCTGCAGCAAGACTGGCCCGCGACATGGCGTTATGTCTGGTGTAGGTATGTGAGCATGCAGCTTTTATCGCATGACGGCGCAAATGCGTGCTGCTGGCCGAGCGGTGCCGAAGTGATAACTCGTCTAAGAAGACGAAAGAGAACAAGAACATAGCTTTATTTTTTGATGCTTGAAATGGGGCAAGAGCTGGCATCCTGCCGACGGAGTGTAATGGGGTTGGGTGGGGAGGCGGCGTTAGGGGGGCCGCAATGATTTTCCAGTGGCCGTCAATTCAAAAAGCGCCCTGTGATTATAATGCGTGTTCGGAGAGGTCACCATCTGCTGCAATGCACATTTGGCATCTCATAGGCACATTTTCCGATGCGTTCTTGATCATGGTATCAAGGATGGAGTTGCAGACTTGTCTTATTTTTTTTTCTTTTATAGGTTCTCTGATGCTGTGGTTGGTGTCCGGTATACTTAATTCTTGACTTGACAGAGAAAGAAATCGAGGGGAGTTAAATCTGGCGACCGTGCCGGCCAAGCAATGGGCCCAAGCCGTCCAATCCACTGCTGCGGGAATACTTCATGCAGCCATTTGCAAGCTTCGCTGCTGCTGTGCGTGGGAGCACCATCATGCTGATACCAAATATCCTTGGTCCTAGCCAATGGAACATCGCAAAGAAAATCCTCAAGCGCCACATCAAGGATTTCGTTGACGTATCTTTCGCCTGTAAGCATATTATGAAAAAACACGGGGCCAATGATAGTGCCACCATAAATTCCACACCACACATCGAAAACGCAGTGAGGGTTTTCGTCGCTCCAATAGTGAGCGTTGTGGATGTTCACTTGGGCATTACGTGAGAAGGTAGCTTCATCGGTCCGCAGTATTTTCTTGACAAAGCCTGGGTCCGCTTCCGTCTTTATTATAATCCAGTTTGCTAAGTCCTTTCCATTTTGGAAATCGCGGGGCTCCAACATCTGGTGCACATGCACGTGGTACGGATGAAGTTGCCTCGTCTTAAGTACTCTCCACACTGAAGGCTATGACACTCCAGCTTCAGCACCCACACTGCGAACGCTTGCATGTGGGTCTGAAGAAAATTTTGACAGAATATCTGTCTCCACGTCCTCGCCCAGGATTGAAGATTTATGTCGTTTCATCGTAAAAGTCCCAGTCAGTCTCAGCGTTTCACATGCACGCACAATCGTCATTGAGCTCGGACGCGTACCTCGATGCCAGCGTTGAAATAGCTCAACTGCGCGCCTTCTATGTCCACTTGACGCAGCTAGAGCCAAAACCGTATCCGCTCATTCCTCATTGGAGTAAACCATATCTGCGGCTCAACGTTGGTCACAGCCAAATAGCGTTGCTGTGGAGAACACGCAGGGATACAGACGCCTGAGGAGCACTGGATATATTGCAGTTCGGTGGGACTGGTTCAAACTAGGTACATGAGGTATGATCTACATCTGATAAACTGGAACAGCCTGCGGGCTGACGCAGGCTGTCTCAGGGTCTGACGCGGCGGTCACGGTGCACAAGTGTGAAGCCAGACGCGGCCACTCGATACTGCGGCCAGGAAGCGATGCGCACGTGCAGGGTGAGAGCAAAAAAGAACGTCTGGTAGACAGCAAGTGTGAGAAAGAGAGCAGACGAGGCCAGTGCGAAAAGAGTCATCGTCTGAAGAAGACACGCGTAAACTTCCTAGAATATAGCCAAGGTTTTTTTTTTTTTTTTACTATAAGTTGGTTTAGCCCCCGTGTGATTCGAGCCCTAAGGTTTAAAGTTGTAGCATCATCGTTCAATTCGAAAACTACTACAAGGTCATTTGTGTAGAAAGGCAAAATTGTAGCAGCAGTCATCGCCTTGCACCATTCCAACGCGCTTCGTCGTTCCCTTCTTTCAAGCAGAATCAGTCCTGCTTTCGTCTTTTCTTTTTCGTGGCCTTAGACGCTTTATCGTTTCGGCAACGCTCGGCCAGCAGCATGCATTTGCACCGTCATGCGATAAGAGCCGCATGCTCAGATACCTACACCAGGCATAACGCCCTGTCGCGGGCCAGTCTTGCTACAGCCAACCTTGTTCATCCATCGCACACTTCAGAGCAGCACAATAACAATGCGTAAGCGCCCCGTCACGTGGTATTTTTTCATATTTCGCAGGCTTTCTTTGGAACGCGGAAAAAAGGACCACGTGAGATATATCATGTTGGAAACAATTTATTGAGAGCTTTCTGAAGGTGCTGTACAACTTTGCCGATCACACTCGGGGTCTGCAGCCAATACTTAAATAGGTTGATTAATGAAACATAACTAATTCGTTAAGGGGAAAATAAGAAATAGCCTGAGTAACTCTAGGGCAGTGCCAACATTATGCCTTCGGTTCAATTCGGTTCGGGGATTCGCGGCCACAAGCAGCATTTACTGAGTTGTGCGTTTTCCTGCCATAGGTTGACTCGTGCTTGCCGCCGTGTGCTGCCTGGCCGCCCATCATCAGAAACTGAAGCTCTGCATCACCTGAGCCTTATCTTGGTTCCGCAGCGAACTTCACTGAGTCTGCGTCGCCGGTATCGGAAGCAGCGCCACCTGGACCTATAAAAGGACCAGCACTGCAGCAACTCGTTGGGATTCGCGGCCACAAGCAGCATTTACTGAGTTGTGCGTTTTCCTGCCATAGGTTGACTCGTGCTTGCCGCCGTGTGCTGCCTGGCCGCCCATCATCAGAAACTGAAGCTCTGCATCACCTGAGCCTTATCTTGGTTCCGCAGCGAACTTCACTGAGTCTGCGTCGCCGGTATCGGAAGCAGCGCCACCTGGACCTATAAAAGGACCAGCACTGCAGCAACTCGTTGGGATTCGCGGCCACAAGCAGCATTTACTGAGTTGTGCGTTTTCCTGCCATAGGTTGACTCGTGCTTGCCGCCGTGTGCTGCCTGGCCGCCCATCATCAGAAACTGAAGCTCTGCATCACCTGAGCCTTATCTTGGTTCCGCAGCGAACTTCACTGAGTCTGCGTCGCCGGTATCGGAAGCAGCGCCACCTGGACCTATAAAAGGACCAGCACTGCAGCAACTCGTTGGGATTCGCGGCCACAAGCAGCATTTACTGAGTTGTGCGTTTTCCTGCCATAGGTAGGCCATAATTTTGAGTTGTTCGTTTAGCCCTTGGTGATTTTTGTTTGGGCCGTTGATCCCCCCGTGTATGTGCCTTTTTTGATGTTCAAATGGGTGTGGATCTGTGCACATACCGCGCACGCATTGGTTTGTTTGCATGCCGCAGTCACAGTGGGGTTGAACTTTTACGTGACAGCTCGTGCTTTATTCACACGCTTAGCCCCAGACCCTCATTGACATTGCTGTGCATTTGTCTCGCTCTGCTCTTGCTTCGAGCTGGAGACGTGGAGAGTAACCCCGGGCCCAAGATTGAGGACGTACTGACCTTTCTGAAAGAGTTTCGTGAAGAAATTTCATCCGATTTAAAACAAGTTAACGACCAAATTGCAAGCTTAAATACCCGGGTCACTGCCATTGAAAAAAAGATTAGTAGCGTACCGGAAATCAAAAAGCACTTTGACGCTGTCAAAAATACTGTTCAGGAAGTTAAGACAAACATATCGAAAGCAAATGAAGAACTCGTCGATGTTGTGGACGACATAAGCAACAGAATGAGGCGCAACAACCTTATAATCAAGGGTATACCCGAAGAGGGCCATGAGGGATACGCCGAATCCGAAGCCATTGTGAAGAAATTTTGTTCCACTCACTTGAAGGTCAACGTTGGAGACATTGAGCGTGCTCACCGTATTGGCCAGCGCCGTCACGGTTTTCCCCGTCCTATTATAATTAAATTCCTCAACTTTAAATCTAAAACAGAAGTCCTACAAAATGCCCATAAACTGAAAAATCTCGAGTCCCCTAAAGTGTGGATAGAAGAAGACTTTTCGCCTAAGGCACAGTTGGCTCGTAGGAAGTTGCGCGAGTTTGCTAAGAGCAATCGTGAGGGAAACGAACGTTTTTCTATTCGTTATATGTCTCTACATTTTAAAGATTCTGTTTACCGGTTCGATTCACTCACTAATAATGTTGTACAGGTTGCTTCAAGGAACCAACCTTCCAGTAATTGACGAAAAACAACTGAGAGGCGTAAGTTCACGCCCGTACATGCAGTCTCGTTGCTCTTGGCAAATTTCCGCAGCCTTTTTCATAAAATTGATGCGCTGAAAACGCTCATACATACTTGCACCACAGATATAGTAATAGGTACGGAAACGTGGCTTTCCAGTGACATCACTAATAGCGAACTTGCACTTGATCCATCTTTTGTAATCTTTCGAAAGGACCGGGAAGGCTTCCGAGGAGGCGGAGTTATTTTGGTCATTAAAGATGACTATCAACCGTCTCTAGTGATAATCGACTCTCCTCTTGAAATAGTGTGGGTCTCTGCACGTATCGGACATGCGCAATGTGTCATTGGTGCATGCTATCGTCCACCCGATAGCCGTTTGGAATTTGTTCATTTTTTCAATGATGCTTTACAACAGGTCTTATCCCAGTTTCCAAAATGCATACTAATATTAGGGGGTGATTTTAATTACCCAGGTATCGAGTGGTCAACTTCTTCGTTAAAGGTAAATTGCAACAGATCTGAGTGTCTTCATTTTCTACAAACCTTGTATTTTCATCACTTAACTCAAGTCGTGCGCGAACCAACTCGGGGTGAACACATACTAGATATTATTTTAACAAATCATCCAGACCTTGCTACGACACATGTGCTAGAACCATTAAGTGATCACAGGGTGGTGCAATGTTCCTTTTCATTGAAACCTGCCAAGAAATATACAGCGAAAAAATACATTCTCAACTACGCACGCGCCGACAATGGCAGAATAATTGATATGTTAGCCTCATTTACAGCAGACTTTGCAAACAATTTTCAAAACAGAACGGTACATGATAACTGGAGCTTGTTCCGCGATAAACTCAAAGAAGTTGAAACTACATGCATACCAAGAATGACCATCAGCTCAAGGCAGAACGATCCGTGGTTTAACCGCGAAGTGAAGAAGTGTATAAACAAGAAAAAAAGAGCGTTCAGAAAAGCTGCGCGAACAAATGCTCCAGAAGACTGGCAAAATTACAAAACCATAGCACGCCATACAGAAACAACAATTATCGAAGCTAAACACAAGTTTTTTAATTGCACCCTTCCCAATATGATAAAAACTGATCCGAAAAAGTTTTGGCAAGTAGTTAACCCAAAAGCAGATCACACTGCTCCCTTACTACTTTCCGAAAACGGGGCAGTGCTCAACACAAAAGATAGCACTGAGCTATTTAACAAATGCTTCTCTGCAGTTTTTACTAACGAACTGCCACTTGATAACACTCACATACTTGAACAACCATCTATTCGATTCCCTTTTTCATCCATCATAATAACGGAACATGGTGTTTCTCGTGCCATTGACAGGCTTCCTCATAAAACGAGCCCAGGTCCTGACGGTATAAGCGCTAAACTTCTAAAATTAACCTCGCACTACTCTTCAGTTTTGTTATCTCTAATATTTCAGCAATCACTCGATACAGGGTGCTTACCGGAAGATTGGAAAACAGCATTAGTGATACCGGTATTTAAATCAGGTAATACAGCAGACCCTAATAATTACAGACCTATATCACTGACATCTATCTGCTGCAAATTACTGGAACACATCCTATACTCTCACATTATAGCCTATCTTAACGATAATAACCTGCTCCTCAATAACCAACATGGCTTTCGCCAAAATCGCTCATGTCAGACGCAACTTTATGAACTCGTAACAGATATTCACATTTCTTTGCACAGATTGATTAGTACAGACGCCATTTTTATTGACTTTTCTAAAGCTTTCGACCGAGTACCTCATAATCGACTAAAACTGAAAGTTAGTAACCTACAGCTTAACTACAACACGACGCGATGGATTGAGGAGTTCCTAACGAACCGATTTCAAGTAATCAGTCTCGACAACTGCTTTTCTAACCGCACTCACGTCACTTCGGGAGTTCCTCAAGGATCCGTCCTTGGGCCACTGCTATTTTTAATATACATAAATGACATCGCAACTAATATTACCTCACACATACGTCTCTTCGCAGATGACTGCGTCTTATATAATGAAATAAGCTGCCCTGCCGACATCTCTGTGTTGCAGTCTGATTTAACAAAACTAACTGGCTGGTGTGACACATGGCAGATGGAAATTAACATAGCCAAAACTAAACACGTAAAATTTGCTTCGATACCTCAACCTACCTCTGACCAATATGCAATACGCGGTATTACTGTTGACTCAGTATCTTCAATCAAGTACTTGGGTGTCCTGTTTACCTCCAATTTAAGCTGGAATGCTCACATTGAACACATCACCACAAAAGCATGCAAAAAACTTGGTTACCTGAAACGTCACTTACACCTTGCTAACACAGATACCAGACTTCGAGCATACAGTACTCTTATCAGGCCTTCTTTAGAATATGCGTCAATAATTTGGCACCCCCATCAGTCTAATCTCACGAACCTACTCGAATCAGTTCAAAATAAAGCTGCGCGGTTCATCTTAACTTCATACTCGCGATATCAAAGTGTGTCCGCCTTAAAGAAATTACTTAATCTCCCTTCACTTGGCATGCGCAGGAAATTATCACGGTTGACCTTCTTCCATAGCCTTTACCACAGCAACACTGCATTCGCTCGAGCCCATATTCTTCCCGCTCCCCACATCTCTACCCGCACAGACCATGTTCATAAAGTAAAACCTATATTTGCCAGGACTAACGCTTATCAAAATTCGCCTCTCGTTTTATCTATTGCCGAATGGAACTCGCTACCTGCAAACATTGTCTCGCTTACGGAATCATCATCATTTCATGCAGCACTACTAACCTGTTTAGAGTGTGTCAACCTGTCAGAACCCACATTTTCTTGAATATTTACTTAAACAGCGTTTTAAAGTGCTTGGCATTGTGTAAAATTCACTCCGTTTCATCTGCTATGTATCTGTGTCGGCTGTTTACCTAAACGTTTATTTGATTTGAGTACCCATCGTGTTCCGATGGGTACTGATTGTTTGCATCACATTCTAGGTTCTTATGCGTGTTTCACACTACTAAACATTGTATAAATTTCGTTACCCTTTTCTTTCTTTCTTTCTTTTTTTTGTTTGCTTCTGCTAGATGTTTTTTATGGTTCCTATGCCTTCATATATTTACATTGTACAGATTTCACTCATGCTTGAACTTTTTCGTCCCCCCCTATGTAATGCCCTAATGGGCCCTTAGGGTACTCAAATAAATAAATAAATAAATATGTGTGCGGAGTGCCTCTCATTTTTAAAATTTTGGCTCAAGTTATATGGGACAACCTGTATATGGAGATCGCTGTGAGAGGCATTTGTCCCATTAGGTCACTTGAACAGGCGCTGCCGCTCCTGCACTGTCCGCTACTTACATTCGCCTTACTCTACCTTAGCGTTTTCCTCTTATCTCCAAGAAAGAAAAAGAAAAGGAAGTAGCATTTAGATTGTTTTTTCTTTTGTTTACAAGAATTCTTGGCAGATGCTGTCTGTTGAAAAATGTACCATTCTTGCTAAAGCGAAATTTTGGATGGCATCGAGAAAAAATAATATGACATTGAAATGCTGAAGTGTAACTTCACAGAAACGTGTATTTGTTAGCCTAAACGATATTACATCAAGCTGCACTAAAATAAAAAGAAAAGAATATGTATTCTCTGCAGCACTCCTGGAATACGAGACGCTGGACCAGCATTTCCACGGGACTATAAAAGAAACCACAACAACAAACCATTAAGGAAAGAAACGCTAGTGTTCGAACAAACGTAACTATACAGCAAAACAAATAAACAAGTTGTCAGGCTCGCACCACCACTGCAAATGCGGCCGCAGTTGAAAAAGTGTGAGGCGACCTGACAGTGACACACACAACGATGTATACACACGCGCACTTGCTATTTCTTTTCCTTTGATTTGCGCTCGTTGAGAGTGAGCCGGGCGTGGCTCTGCGAGAAGTGTTGGTAACCAGCGACGGGTCGCGTCTATTTCTCCCCGGGCTACGTGGGAGTTGCGAGAGGAGAGCAGCGCGCGACAGCGAGGAGGAAATTTGTGAAACCAGTGACGAATTCCCGCAGGCTCGGTGCACGCGTGCCGCCAGCGGTGCAATCAGCTTTGAATGCGCCAGGCCCGAGGGAAGCGGGCTCGACGTCACCGTGCTAGCGACGAAAGGGAGAGGGAAGACGAGTGGTGAGCCGAACCCGGCGTCTCCCGTCAAATCCGGGACTGGCAAATATCCACCCTTCAACTCCAGTGCCAGGGGACTGTCAGGGCCGCTTTCCCGGCGACGCTGGCGCGTGGTGTAGCGTGCCTGTCGGGGCCGCTTCGCGCATTGCGCGCACCGCCGCCTACTGTGACCCCCCTCTTGCCGAACGTACTTCTTGTTATACCAGGCGCCGCCGCCCTTTGCCGAGACGGGTCGCGCGCGTTCGTCACCTGGATTCAGCGGCTTGGGGTTCGCAGCCTTTCCTTTGTTGCTGTTGATGAGGAGGGGGAGGGGGCGATTTCTGGAGCATACGGAACCACATGAGCACCGAAAATTCCTCCCAACTTACTTACACCTGCATCATCCACTAACAAACGGACAAGCAAGCAAGCAAACGAACGAACGAACGGACGGAGAGAAACAACTCGGGAAAGAGCTATAAACTAGATGTCGGCTTTAATTGAAAGGTGGAAAATGCTCAGTCAGGAATGAACAAGAACGCAAGAATAACAAAACAAAACATAGACGGCAGTTTGAGCATTGAGATGAAGTGTAGGCAGCTGATGTAAAGCCGTGATGCGAGGTATTAAAAACAAACGTTGGTGTTAAATTAAAAAAAAAAAGCAGAAAAGGAAAATGAAAAAAAAAAGGTCCATTCAGTATCCAAACAGCGGTGCGAGCGTAAAGTGTTCATTGTGCATCGTCGACATACCTTAATTCCCTTATATACGTAATCATTACTGGCACGAGGGTGTACAAACACAGCATCGTAGTTTTCACGAAAGGTGCTGACGCCGCAGTTGCGCGCGGACCCTGACGCTCCTTCGCGACACAACTTCAAGATATTCCCATGAAAGACGGAGCAGGAGAGGGAAAAAACTTTCTCCGCAGAATAATTAGATAGCTTCACTTAAACGAATGAGGTGATCTCAAGTAAGCACAGTTCTGGCATGTCCTGCCGAATGTGGTAGGTACGCCACAGTTCCCCCCTCAACTTCTTTGTCAAACAAAGTCGACAACTACAGTCTACATTGACGACTTCGTGCACGGTAAATTCGAAATGGGTGCAGTTTCTAAATCTGGACGCTTCTGAAGTCGTGAAGTCGCTGCACCGGCCTAAGAAGCTGTCAAATGCTCGTGCAGGCGAGGATGTAACGCGGTAAGGAGGAGTTGTACGGCTATCTCGCTGATGCTGCCAAGAATTAATTAGTTGAGTTGACTGAGGAGCATGAAAGCCCCGAAGTGGCTTCCTGTCATTTGTCAAATACTTGTCTCTGGCATAGGACAACAATTCACAACACAACGAATGCAGAGGAAGGCTATAAGCACATTACAAAACATTGCACTTTAAGCCACCCGCTCTGTGGCTTGAAGAAGAGGCGCTTTTTTACAGGGTATGCACCTTGAAGATTTTGCGACTTTGCGTGTAACAGCTAGATAGCAGATATCTGCAGTAAGGCAAGTGAGAAGTATTTTCATCGTGCCTTGTAAAATAGAGCCTATACAAATATTGCACCAGCGGGTTTTAGAAAGCAACTTTTTTTTTGTCGTATCATTTTTTATTGTAATATGGATTAGGATCCCGAATACAGGTTCAACGTAGTTCAACCGGTACGCCAAAGCGGGTCTTCAGGACCAGCGCAAGGTAGTCAAGGGATTAATGCCACCCCCCTCCCCCTTCTTTATTGAGATAAAAAATAAACAGCAGAGTTATCGTTTTCTTTTTTCATTTTAGTTTCAATGCCACGCAGTTCGATTGGCTTTTGATGTTAGATGACCACTGAGTATTTCCATGACTAGGTCACTGCCTTGACCATGGGTAATTTTCTTAGACACCAAAATAAATAAAATATTGCAGTTCAGTTATAAATGACGCTTAATCGATATCTTCAATACGCGCTGCAGCGTTGTTACTTGCGAAATGGGAGAACCTTTCATGAGAATCGTTTTGTTCGATTCCACCAAGTAATAAGTCAACATTTTTTTAAGCAGCACCTTGCGGACGTTACCGTTATCTTCCGCGACGATCGTTCTTTTCGCATTTTGCTAACCTCGTCAGCAGCTGTAACAAGAGGCCGTAGAGGAACTTCCAGTAGCTGTAACAACCGGACCGTAACAACATAGAGAGGCGCAGAAGTATACACGGAAGAAACGTAGGGAAACCGAATTTGCCGCCGGCGCGTTTCCTCCCACCTCTCTCGCACACGTCGATCGCTGTCGAGCGTCGTTGGCGGCTCCAATCACAACGAAATCATGAGCCGCGCCAATATGGCTCACGCTCATGCTAAGCGGCGGCCTGCCGCAATACGGAGCATTCGCCGCGCCGGAGTGCAGGGCGGGCATGGGGGACAGAGGGGGGCTCCGCTGAAGCGAGCGTATTTACGTGCGACCAAGTGGACTTGTGTCGGTGGCAGCTCAGCGGTTTTAGCCCGGCCGAGGAGAGGCAGCGCGGTGGGACGGACGGCGGACCGAGCCGTCAGCCTGTCAGCTCCTGCTCCGGGAGACAGGCCTGACACTCGCGCCGCGGCGTCGCTAAGTCCGGCCGTGCGACGCACGCTGCCTAGAGAGAGAGAAGGGGCAGTCTGCACCCCTCGCGTTCCCCCTCCCTCCCCCGCGCGAGGAAGAGTAATCCAGGCGGAGGCCCTCCTCGCCCGCTAGTGATGGGCAGCCGCTCGAACGCGTCGTCGTCGTCCCCCGACTCTTCCTTGACGGGCGCACGTCTGCCGAGAGTGGCGCGGCTCTTTTGTCGTAGATGCCGGGCGCATGCGCCCCCGAGAAGGAAGCGGAGGAGAGGCGGTGGCATCCATTGCATTCCTCGCCGCGAGTGGAGTCCCAGTTTGACACATTCCACTCGACGTTTGGTCAGTCCCCGCGATATAATAATAAAAGAAGTAAGGAAAACTTTCCTTAGGTTGGGCTTCCGAATGCTCAACTTCGAGACTTGTTTACCTTATGTCTCGGGACAGTACGTCAAAGTGTAAGGTACGAATTAAGGCTTTCCTTGTTCAACATCAATCACATTAAATGCTATACCGAACGCAATAAGTAGCGGTGGTAGATAGGCCGACTGAAGAGTTATTCCATTTATTCTTCCATTTCTTTCTTTTTTTCTGGTTCATTTGGGCCTGCTGCTATGGCCACTCGCTCCAGCAGCGCATCCATGAAGGTGAAGAAGCCAGGTATTGTGTGCTGGCCCATGCATGAAAGCAAAAGAACACTTAACTTTCAATGACGTCGCCTGGCCGCAGCACATTTGAACATTGGGTGCTTGCGCATGAATTTTTCATTAAAGCCAAGCTATCTTAGGGGGCCCCTTCCCCCCACTTTGCTGCCCGTTTTTAACCGCTATCAACTTGTAGCACAGAAGCCCCAATCCCGAGCCATTAGGCCACAAACGCATGCCTAAAACGGGCGGAGTAACACACCCTTAGGAAGTGCTCTTGTGCAAGCCAGTGCTTTCAGACGCTTAGCACGTTGCCGCCCACTCGTCACGGCAACTCGCTTATAAAAAATGTGGGCGCGCGCGTCTCTTAGCTATATATATACTCGGGAACGCCTATCCAAGCACATGGCAACGGAAAAATCATTTTTCTCGATAACCATTGCACCTATTTTGATGGGATTTGTGGCATTGAAAAGAAAATAACATTTTAAAGTTAATGACTGTACAAAACGAATGTCTTATTTAGGCCCGTCAATGTCGTTACGAAAATTCTCAAGAATTGCAAAATTTAAAAAAATACTCGGATACCAAGTTTACAACTCTGGAACTTGGCAATAAAAAAATGCAATTCAGCGCAACGATTTCTGCGGTACGTGAAATATTTGAGTCAAGTTGGTGAACATTGAATTGTTGGATTAAGTGGCTCAGTTGAATTTCATAAACATGAGCCGCTTGTACCTAGATTAGACATTGTCGTTTCCCTTCATATGGTTGTAACTACCAAAACTTTCTGGCCGAAGCATCCATATGGTGGCGGATTATCCAGTGAAGCTCAGACTGAGCAAGTATGTCCGCGTCCAGGAACAATGTCGTGAATACGGAATTCGCCCCGGCGAAACTCGGAGGAGGTGGCAACTAACGCTTCTGCCGCTTGGACGCAGACTCCTAACGACCTAGCTTGACGCTTACGAGCGGCCTGCAGTCCGCGACCTTCATCGGTAGCTTGCGATCAACACTGACGATTAGACTCGCATCTGCTCTCGCTGAGGTTCTTCGGAGGCAAAGTCACTGGCCGCATTCTCCGCTTTCGTACGGGCACGTTGTCGTTCGATATAGTCGCGTCTCTGCTGTCGACGCCTCTCCTCGTACTCGGCTTGTTCTTCAGCCGTGCGCACAATGCGTGGTCTTCGCATTTCCCCCATTTTTGTTGGAGTTGCAACAGTTGCAATGGTCTACCTCTGCGATGCACAATCGGGTTCTTGCCCACCGCGGCGCACATCCGTGTGATTTCCCACCACAACTGCCGCGCCGTGATATTGAGGGCAGACGGCAGCAGACGGTAGCCACTGCGGCCAGCACGGGCGCACTCCCCCACTGCGTAGCTGCGGCACGCGGTGAATTCTCGTATCCTTTCTTTCTTCTGCGCCGTACTATCTTTCGTTATCTCTTTTTGCTCACTTTACCGACGTTAAGCCGGAGACACACGGTACGATTAGGCTTCCGATACGACGTGCGGCGCTGCATGCTCCGGCATGCGGCATACGACGATTCGGGGCACACGGTGCGTGCATCCGAAAGATCGAGCGGTGCGTAAGCTCTGCCCAGATACAGCCCGCCAGCTTGGCTTCATATCCACGTCAAAAAAACGCGATATAAACAACTCTGCACAACACTGTTTTGCTTTACGCGAACGCTGTCAATAAAATTATGTCCCTGCGAGTGACGGTACACTTCACCACGGCGAGTTGTCCACTTACGGCTCCGCCAACAGCAAGTGATAGGGCCGGTAGACCTAGCTAGGCGGAGGCGGAGGCCGACGGCGCTTGCGATCCAACGCGAGCTCGTCAAAGAGCACTTATTTTTGCCAAAACAATTAACACTGTACCCTTAGGTCGCCCGTAATTAAATACAATTGGTTTACTCGACGCAGCCGTTGCGAAGGGCAAACGTGCAAGCAAAGCGAGCAGCCTCGCCCAGACGGTCGGTGTGTGCTGTCTGCCCGCGAAATGCCCCCGCGTCTCGGCTCCCGATCTCGCCAGTAGCTTCGTGCTAGTGTACTAGGCGCTGCTTTGCATAACAGGCACACGTTCGAGATAATTTTACCAAACGTAACTATTTCGTGTCGGAAACAAACTGCAGCAGGCAAGGAAAAAAAAAAAAAAAAGACTGCGAAAAACCGGCCAGCCAGCGCCGCCTCCGTGGAGGGAACGTCAGAGAACATCACATGCCAGCCACGCTGTCATTGGCTGCGGCCAAACGACGGTGCGGTTGACGCGTTGGACGATGAAAATCTGCCCGGTTTGTCGCACGCCGGACGTCCGATCCGGCGCTTCGGCACGGCAAAACACCTCGATTCCGACTGCCGTTCCGGCGCGTCGGACGCCGAATCGGACCGTGTGTCTCCCGCTTTAGCCAGACCAAATAACTACTCCCCCCTCCCTCCACCTCCTACGAGACCACGCATACGCCGCCTCATTCATACAGGTCCGTGAGGTAAACAACTGCGCTGTAAAAATGATACCCTCATTCTACAAACTTACCTAATAATACATCGAAAGCAGACATAATTGATGTATTATACGCCGCTTTGAAATAAGCCGCCAATTTGGAATATAAGTTTTTTTGAAACTGTTGTAAACATTGCAACCATTTCACGTAAGCTGTAAGTTTGTGTACCAAACTTGTGCGCAAATTCAGTTTAAAAATCTGCGATATCTGTTTTTCGTGCAGAGGTATGGCTTTTAAACTGCGTGCTTCTATTTCTTTTCTGTTTAACTTACCAATCTTCGCCAATTTTTGCAAGAAAATTTAGTTGCTTAAACAAAATTGTGCCTCATATAGTCGCTACAATGTAACTTTCTCTCTCAAATGCAACGAAATTCATTAATGTCGATGTCGCTCGGTTCTTTAATAAAAGCATTTCCGCGTTTAACACGCATTTGGATAGGGAAATGTGGAGTTGGTCTTGAGCTAAAGCTTCCTCTTAACCTTGCAGGCCGCGGTTTGAAGCATTCATCGTTTGACGTATCTCATTCACAATTACTCCTGGGGCCCAAGTTTGAGGAATTCGCATCCTTCGATGATATTACTTCGTTATCATCTCTCGCGCGAATCGTCCGCTGTCGCCAAGTGACAGCGGGCGCGCGGATTGGAGCTGTGACGAAGCGCGATAAGGGTGGACAATGGGAAAAAAATCTTTGGAAAATACGGCCCTCGTATCATGCACTCGTCGAGCCATAGCCGAGACTTTAAAGCACCGTTGCTCGCATCTGCATGAATGCGGCGCTGAAACGACCAATCGCTCAATCGATCCAAACATCAAACGAACGAAAACGATGATGACGACGGCACTGGCCCCGATAACATCTGGATGCGTTAATTAACCTATATGCGATGCCGCAACTTTAAGACGATGTTCAACTTAACCAGGAAAATACCGTATGTTCACCTTGGGCCGTATTTTGTAAGAGTTGTCTTTATTTTCTCTTATATTTTTGCTCTTGGTCAACAACTCGCATGCAGAAAGGCGCATGCCTCCACCTGTAGCGGCAGGCCGGCTCGGCCTGCCGCTATACAGTAAACTATATGATTTATATCTACTATATAGTAAGCTATAAAGTAAACTATAATACACTCATTACTCTATAGCAAACTTGCCCGACGCATGATACGTAAGTAGTATAAACCGGCGGAAAAAAATCCTTACAAAATAAGGCCCCTATTATACAATGACAACATTTTATTGCTGCACCAACTTTTACTACGTCGCGACACCTATTCCCGCTGTCCAGTTCTTTCTTTGTGTTCGCCTGAGAAAAGGCACACAGACTTCAAAGCGGAGGAAAGTCCGGAAAACTGATGCTTCCTCCCATATGTCGTGGCGTTTCGTGGTCGTAACGGTGTTGTAAGGTTAATGAACGTAAGGAAGCCTACAAGGTCATGAATTCATTGAGTCGTAAGAAGGCGAAAGATTGGGGGAGAAGGGGTTGGCGTTGCGGTCGCATCTAACCCCCTCGACCTTCCGCCACCCCCCTTTTCCGGAATGAACGACCATTACAAGTGAACCTTATTATACAGCTTGTTTTCGCCCCCGGCAGATAGCATAATTTTAATCCTTCACATGGATTACTCAAACAGGCGGTCATTCAGCGTAAAGTAAGGTAATTAATTAAGAAGTTCATTCGCGAATTTCTGTTAATTAGTCGATTATTCATTTCGATCCTCGTGCGAGTAATGTCCGCCGCGTCGACTAATCAAGCTCAAAGACTACAATTAAGCTATCTGCCACAGGGGATCTTTAAATATTCTGTATGATCTGAAAAAGAAAAAGACGCCTTAGATAGGGACAATTGTCTACTACAACGATTGAAACAAAGAGCGTTATTAAGTATTGTAATAAAGTATAATACAGACGTGAAACACGTGGATGTCAATAGCATATATATATGTATATAGTCATATCATAAGAAGCCAACAAACACTGACACCAAGGACAACATAGGGGAAATTACTTGTGCTTAATAAATCAAATAAAGAAACGATAAATTAAGGGAAAAATAAGTGGATGAAAAAACGACTTGCCGCAGGTGGGAACCGAACCCACAACCTTCGCATTTCGCGGGCGATGCTCTACCAATTGAGCTACCGCGGCGCTGTTTCCCCATCCACTTTTTTGGGTATTTATGTGTCGTAGTAGAACCCTGGGAGTGTTAGCCAGCGCCACCACTCACAGACCTTGGCGGCGGACGTGGAACGTCTTTTTTGCCGCAGACGTCAGGAGAACGTGATCATTTAGGGTGAAGGCAACTGGTCAATAAACCCACATACGCTACCGGAAGGCATCAATGTTGCCGGATTCGAGACCCTCGTTATATAATAGACGAGAAGAAAGGGGGTTAACCGAGGGGCCCGATTTTTATTAGTCATACCATAAGAAGCCAACAAACACTGACACCAAGGACAACATAGGGGAAATTACTTGTGCTTAATAAATGAAATAAAGAAACGATAAATTAAGGGAAATTAAAGTGGATGAAAAAACGACTTGCCGCAGGTGGGAACCGAACCCAAAACCTTCGCATTTCGCGTGCGATGCTCTACCAATTCACCTACTGCGGCGCCGTTTTCCTATGCACTTTCTTGGGTATTTATGTGTCCTAGTAGAACCCTGGGAGTGTTAGCAAGCGCCACCACTCACAGACCTTGGCGGCGGACGTGGAACGTCTTTTTTGCCGCAGGCACCACGAGAACGTGATCTTTTAGGGTGAAGGCAACTGGTCAATAAACCCACATATGCTACCTGAAGGCATCAATGTTGCCGGATTCGAGAGCCTCGTTATATAATAAACGAGAAGAAAGGGGGTTAACCGAGGGACCCTACCCATGCTATATGCCGCGAGGCGACATATCGTTTCGATAGTAAGCTTTAGTTTAGCGGTGTAAGCAGAAGATGCTGTCTTTTCATTCAGCGGGGTGAGTGGTCAGTTTCTTTTGCTCACAGGAAATTCGGAAGCAACTGAAAACAGTGCTCGTTCCAGATTTGGAGCATTCAGCCTGGCCACAGCGCCGCTAGTTTGCTTTCCGACGCTGTGCACACAGCCAAATTCCATAACAACGGGTTGGATTCGTTTCCACGTCATTCACTTACGCTAATGCAAGCGACATTACTCAAAAGAAAACCCTCGATACATTTCCGAAGCCTATTGGAAGAAACGCAACGTGGTCTGATTGGTTCTTAATTATTCTCACATTTCACTGGGGTTTGATAATTTTTACGGGTGGCGGGTGTCTTCTCCGTGCCCAAGCCTGGAACCTACCTCGAACACTGCGTACTTCGAGCATGAACAAGCGCCGGTCATTAATTAATTAAATTATGCGATTTTACGTGCCAAAATCACTTTCTGATTACGAGGCACGCCGTAGTGGGGGATTCCGGAAATTTCGACCCCCTGGGCTTCTTTAACGTGCACCTAAATCTAAGTACACGGCTGTTTTCGCATTTCGCCCCCATTGAAATGCGGCCGCCGTGGTTGGGATTCCAACCCGCGACTTCGTGCTTAGTAGCCCAACACTGTAGCCACTAAGCAACCACGGCGGGTAAGCGCCGGTCATCAGACGCAGACTACCTTGTCAGACGGATCACCTAACTATAAAGAGAAAGGCGCACCCCGACTCAGAAACGCAACTGTCATTTGCTTTTATCCCAAGAAACACCGACTGGGCAACTTAACAGTTTTAAGGCCCGTTCTATCAGCGCACAATATTCGTATTTAGCTTCTGAAGGCTCAACAGACGTTACATCCTATAAATTGTGGGATGATATATATGTGATACACAGCAACACCAGTCGTGCCGCGGAGTTGCCTATGAAGGTCGAAAACAGTCAAGCATCGTACCTGTAAGCGGTGGAGCAACGCCGCCAACAAGTACTTGCACCTTTCTGAGGCCCGCTACGCTCAAATACTTTCCTTATTTTAACCTGCGCTCGCTTTAAAGGCTCTTTGTCTTTAAAGGACCTGATGCATCCCGCTGGGCGGGCCGGACGTTTGCGCGCCACGCGCAACGACTTCCTCGGTTTCGTCGCTGACATCCTTGAGACTGATCAACATAACGTAATCGGCAGCAAGGGCCTGTTTGGCTTCCACGAAACAATCCGATTCTACGCCACAAACGAGAAACTTCAACGCAGCACCAAGTGAAAGAGCCACCGATGTCGTAGACATCTTTGTTTATTTGTACGCTGTTGCCACCACAAGTAACGAATTCTTGAGTTGCCAATATTCGGCCGTTTCGTTCATGTCGTTGAGTCAGCAAGCTTTCTTTTCTATTTTCTTCTTTTTTTTACACAGGCCACACAGGAAGATAGCGATATAATATAACATTAACAAATGAAATGATCCTGCAGGGCTTGAGGAGTGTCATGGTGCTTCGGAGACAGCATTGAAAGAAGGCGAGCGGTAGGTTGATCTCAGTGATTGAGCCAAAAACATAGAGACTGTGGAAGTTATGGGTGTTTTCAGTTAACAGAACAAAGTTCGTGTTATGATGCTTGACATTGAAATCCACTGCTCCAGTCAAGCGCGCCAAACACATCCTCAACATCAAATGAAGTTATGTTACTGCTCGGTAATATTACAGACGAACCGGCTAGTCAGTAAGGTAGATCTCGAACCTCTCGTCTGTTTATGTTCTCGTTCCCCTGTACTGCTCCCAATAAACAGCCCTAATTCGATGAGACAACATTTTCGCGAACGTCACATGACAGAAACACGCACAACGTGCACGAAGCACTGGATACATGTACTCGTGGCCATCGTTTCGGGAAATTCTCACTCGTGCTCGCGGCCCCATCGCGTTGAATGCTTTCGAATGGCCCCAAGACCGGTCTGCGGCGGCCAGTCGGCGGCGACAGTCCATCGCCGCGAGTTATGTGATGGCAGTGAGATGCGTCAGCCCCCATGACGACGTCCGCCACGGAGTACGGTGAAGACGATGGCTCCGCTTCATCGCATATCAGCTTCGCGGCGAAAACGCGGGTGCTTTGAAACGACACCCCGTCACCGATGCGTCATTGAGGCCTCGTGCGCACGCAGTTCCCAAACGGAGCCGACGCTACGGACGCAGTGCTGCGCGGCGGCGTCAGCGCCAAGCAGCCGGTCGCTCTCTTGCGACAGGAGGGGGACGGCGCGCTAACAAGAAGGAAAGACCGACGCTTTCATCTCTTCCTCATCATGGCCCGGTATCATAACGATACCTGACATCCAGTGACAACCGCCAGCACCTTATTGATTTTAAAGCAAAGAACAAAGCAGGACACCTTTGTCTCTCCACGGCGCTGTCCGGGACCCATCAGCCGGCGCTGTGCTTCGACTGCCGTCTGTCAAGCCGGCAGCTAAGCCGACCTGACTGACGCACCGCAGTGCTTTCCCGCCCTTTATCCTCTTGTCGCCGGGAAATGACAAATTCAGCCTTCGCTCCGCCGCCGGGGTCAAGGAACTCGCCGCCGACTCTCTCGCGCAGGGTGGGACGAGTGGCGCATGTATTCTATACGCGCAGTCGCGGCACCGTGAGCGGCTTGAACTCGCGGCCTACGCAGCCTGAAATGGTGCGCGCGCACAGGTGTCAACTTGCGCGCTTCAACAGCACGAGTCGATCTTTACGCGTGCCCGCTGGTGTTGCAATATGCGAGGCTGCCGACTTTTTATTGCATGTATGCGCGTACTTGCCAGCGCATGTGTGTGTGTGTGTGTGTGTGTGTGTGTGCGTGTGCGTGTGCGTGTGTGTGTGTGTGTGTGTGTGTGTGTGTGTGTGTGTGTGTGTGTGTGTGTGTGTGTGTGTGCGCGCGCTCTTTTATGGTGCTTTTTTCTCGCTAACTCTACGACTTCCTTCCTTTAGGGCAGGATCAAATAGAAATTGGCCGATGTACTCCTCATAGCTTGGACAGCTGCTCAGCAGCACAGAAGAACTTCAGTGGAGCAAACAGGCTAGCAAGGACGCAAAGAAAAATAAGCGCTGGTGGCGTGCAGCCTCTCGAGCAAGTCAACTCGTCGTTTACCAATTATTTCCAATAAAGTTATATTACGTCGCCAACTAATACATAACGTGCGAGGCACTTTTAATGCTTTTTATTACGCATGGCCAAGCAGACATTTCTTCAGCTCGCGAAGTGGTGCTTGGAATGAAGTGCCAAGTACCTGCTTTCTTGCCCCATAGTGAATGATGCTTTCGCCCGCTTTCGCGATCAACAAAAAAGTCATCGAGCAGCAGCGTTGTTGTCGCGGGCATTTTATTTCCGCTCTTTCAGCGAAGGCCGTGCCTCGAAATGAAGTGAGAATGACAAAGATGGTCCGAGCTTGCTTGGCAAACAAGAAAAAAAACAGGACTACCGTATTCCGAAGCATCCTAAAAAAAAAAAACGAAAAGAAAGCAAGAAAACCGTCAAGCGCCGCTGCAGCTTTCTGAATGAAATTAAACTGCGGGCGAGGAGCGGCGCGCCCCGAAGGATTGCCAGGGAGGCCCGCAAGCGACTCGGAATGGCCAAGAAAACGACTCCTTCATTTCTCTCCATTTCTGCGCAATTCCTGGGCGACGGCTGGGCCTGAGCCGTGGCCAGAGAGCGACGGCTGCCGCCCGAGACACGCATGAGGGACACATGGCCATTCATCACGTGCCCAGTGATTCATTACTTTGGCTCCTTGTTCCCGGAGTCCGCTCGTCAGTCGCCTCTCTTCCCTGGCTGTATTAATACTCTGAGCGGCCGGTTCAAATTAAAACTTGAAAAACGCGCGCGTCCGGCGGCCATCATCACTCATCCCGGGAGCGACTCATCCTGGCGGCAATTTCAGCGGTGGTCCCAGCGCTTTCTCCCGGACCTTGAGTCAACCCTCGCGGGCCGCTTGGCACGGGTCGCGACGTCACACACGAGCACGCCCGCGTCGCCAAAGAGACGCGATCGGCCGCCAGGATGGGAGCTCGCCGAGGACCCGAGGACGTCGCGCGCCGCCTTCGCAGCTGTAGGCGCTCCACACTGGGTCGCCTAATTATTGAGCCAGGCCTCCCAAGACGTCGCTCGCACTATAAGCGTTACCGGAGGAGGCAACACTGTTGCAGTATCGAGAAAGGAAAACGCGCGTGCGGGATTCTGCGTTGATTTGGACGTGGTTCGCTGTAAGCACGACGCCACCCAACCGTTCGATTTCCGGCTGCGGCAGCAGCCTACCGGAGGTAGAGGGTAAGAGGAATGTGTACTGACATTGGCGGCCTCGTTAAAATTAGTGCTCAAGATTTTAAATGTGGTCTAAACAATTTATGTTAAATGATGGTCAAAATTAATCGGAAGCCTTCCCCTTGGCCCTTTTAGGGCGCACCTCCTGGGCCAGGTGTCGCTTCGTGATGTAAATTCCCACAGATCAATCACGGTTTTATGTAGAGAGGTTGAGACAACCTCTCTGCCTCAGCCACTCCATTTCTCTGTGCTCTGTGCGAAGAAACGCTAAAGCCCGTCCCAGTGCCTGCCGCGGTGCACACTTCTGACGGGCCGGCCGCAGGCCGCTCCATCACATAAGCATGTACACGCGTAGCACTGTTAAGGTACAGGTTTTTAGTTTCAGATTATTACTTATAGTTTGAAAATGCAGTGCAAAAAAATGTATATGCGCAGAAGGAGCTTTGAAAGAGAAATTTTGAAAGGACGGGAGCTGCTGCTAGTACCGTACAACAATATGGTAAAATTGCTTAGGCACCGACGTTCATTGTTGCTAACCTCCCCGGACTTTATTTCTTTTCTGTCGGTGTCACACGCAGCACAGACATGCTCGATGAGTCAGTTGAACCGTCAGTCAGTCCCAAAACCGCGATCTGATTATGAGGCACGCCGTAGTGGGGGGACTCTGGGTTAATTTTGACCACCTGGGGTTCTTTAACACGCACCCAATGCGCGGTACACGGGCGCTTTTGCATTTCGCCCCCACCGAAATGCTGCCGCCATGGCAGCCACGTCAGCGTAACACCAAAGCCACTATGCGCCGCCACGGCGGGTGAAACAGTTCAGTACACAAAGTATAATTCTGCCATTTTCCGTATGCGTGCCAATACCTTCTTCCTTTATTTTAAAGCGAGGCTTTCTTTTCGAACCCTCGTGGACTTCTGACAGTGGCTGCTGGTGGATACTTGAAAAAAAAAAGAATTTTAAACCACACTGTAAAATAATTTACAGCCTTAAACGTGAAAAAAGGGTTAACTGTGTCTATAACACACCCCCTTAGGGTGAAGAAAGGGGGGTTAACCGAGGGGCCCGATATCATAAGAAGCCAACAAACACTGACACCAAGGACAACACAGGGGAAATTACTTGTGCTTAATAAATGAAATAAAGAAATGATAAATTAATGGAAATTAAAGTGGATGAAGAAACAACGTGCCGCAGGTGGAAACCGAACCCACAACCTTCTCTCGTTCTCCTTCTCTCACGCTCTCGCGACGCCTGCGGCAAAAAGGACGTGCCACGTGCGCCGCCAAGGTCTGTGAGCGGTGGCGCTGGCTAACACTCCCAGGGTTCCACTAGGGACATAAATACCCAAGAAAGCGGAGGGGGAAATGACGCCGCGGTAGCTCAATTGGTAGAGCATCACACGCGAAATGCGAAGCTTGTGGGTTCGGTTCCCACCTGCGGCACGCTACTTTTTAATCCAGGTTAATTTCCATGAATTTATCATTTCTTTACTTCATTTGTTAGGCGCAAGTAATTTCCCCTATGTTGTCCTTGGTGTCAGTGTTTGTTGGCTTTTTATGATATGACTAATAAAAATCGGGCCCCTCGGTTAACCCCCTTTCTTCTCGTTGATTACATAACGAGGGTCTCGAATGCGGCAACATTGATGCCTTCAGGTAGCATATGTAGGTTTATTGACCAGTTGCCTTTCACCAGGTAGCATATGTAGGTTTATTGACCAGTTGCCTTTCACCCAAAAAAGATCACGCTCTCGTGACGCCTGCGGCAAAAAGGAGGTTCCACGTCCGCCGCCAAGGTCTGTGAGTGGTGGCGCTGGCTAACACTCCCGGGGTTCTACTAGGACACATAAATACCCAAGAAAGTGGATGGGGAAACAGCGCCGCGGTAGGTCAATTCGTAGAGCACCGCCCGCGAAATGCGAAGGTTGTGGGTTCGGTTCCCACCTGGGGCAAGTTGTTTTTTCATCCACTGTAATTTGCATTAGTTTATTGTTTATTTCATTTATTAAGCACAAGTAATTTCCCCTATGTTGTCCTTGGTGTCAGTGTTTGTTGGCTTCGTATGATACCCCATAAGGGTGTCATTTATATAAATCACACCCCAGGGGTGAGAGTTATAGACACATTTACACCCTTTCTCACTTTTGAGGGTGTAAATTATTTTACAGTGGACCTGCCCGAGAGCTGAATTCAGAGCTATCCAAATGCACACTATTCTTGGAGGCGCATGGTTTCGCCATGATGCGACAGGTGCACATAGCTGTAATTACGGCCAGGTCAAATATACATACACAGGTAGTCCCAGCTAATTTTTGCCAAGCTGTTAAAAAATGCTACAATATACAAATATAAGATCTACTGCGTTCGTTCATTAGTCCTCGTCCACAATCAGAATATTTTTTGCGCTAGAGGCATTGCCAATTAGACAAGGTTAACAAAACGAACCGATATTTCCTGAATTAGGTCCGCGACTTCCAATGGGACAGCTGTTATGCCATCCGGATACATCCCATTTAGTTGTTTTCATAATTATTATTTTTCGATACGTTTGCAATACTTTTTTTTTCCTCGTTTTACTCGTAGTTCATGCGCCAAAGGCTGAATGTATCGCTTGATCACACGTGATACACCGGCGGTCCCAAAGTGATTTGAAGGAAATACCTTTGTTCCTTTCCTGACTTGTCAACTACCTGGAAGTGGCACGCTGTCGGTGCTGGTGCTCGCGTCCGCTGATCGCGAGCTGTTTGTTTCCGGTGACGATTGGAGCCGACGCGATGGCTGGCAGTTGCCGAGTCAGACAGTGAGCAGAGTTGATTGATTGATTGATTAGTAGTGTTTTTTGGCGCAAGGGCCAGATGTGGCCAAAGAGCGCCAAGTCGATGATCAGTGCTTCTCAATGATATGTGAGTGTTAATTGCGAGGAGTAATAAAACACGGCTGTATAGTGGCCTAAAATATTCACTAAAAAGTGCAAAATATGCATGTGGTGCAATGTGGATGTAAAAGGACCTAAAATTTATTCGATCTAAAGTGCGTAAAATAAGAATATCTACATATTAAAAATGACAGTGATTGATCGTTTCTCCGATGACAATAGATGTTTCACGAGATGGGGCTGATCAGTAAAATATGTAAAATCTCTAGCACTAGTGCCTCAGCAAGGCCTTGGAAGCAAGGGCTGGGAGGCAGGTGCTCTAGAAAATGACTCGGCAGTTGCCGAGTCAGACAGTGAGCAGAGTTACTCCCTGCAAATCGCTTTTTAGATCACTGGTGTCCCGGCACGCGCAGGTATAATCATGCGACACTTTTCGTATTTCGCGCGTTATACGAGTGAAGCGGGAGAAAAAAAGATAAATAATTACTCGGAACACAGTGAGCTGAAAACGACTGAATGGGATGCTTGAGGAGGAAATTAAGGATGTCCCATCCGAAGTCACATAGCTAATTAAAATATTAACAAGTATAATATTTTGTAATTAGTGGACAAGTATTACATAAAGATTATCCTGGTGATGAAAGCAGAATTATAACCGAGCACCGTAGGTCTCGAATTGGTGCATTGTACCAGTTTTGCTTTTTTTTTAGCTTGGTTAGCGGCGCTTGGACGTTTAGCTTGGACAACTTGTTAGGTGGACAATGCTGGGACAAGATGTGAGCCATTTGGCACTCTCAAAATATAGAGGGATAAGCGCTTTACGTTACCGACCCGAAAAAGCACAGCGCCTCCTTATGTATGCATGTTTTTTTTTTTTTCACATCTGAACGAAACGGACACCTGTTGCAGTAACGGTTGTTTTATGCGGTGGTTCCATCAAATGGAAAAGTCGCCTCTGCCTTGCCAGTAGTAGGCTGAATTTTGATTTTGTGGCACCGAGTCGTTGTCTACCGGTATGGCAATGTGGACTTATTCCCATGATATCTTAAGCTAGAATCGTAGCGCAGGCAAGAACACGGGCACAAGAAGGAACGAAAAGCGATACCACACAACGCTTAGGTCATAATGCTTTATTTCAGAAAATCATCGATAATTTTGTCAGAAGGGTAGTCAGAACTTCTCAATATGTGAGGAGCTCCACCTGTGATTTTAACAATACTTATACATGTATGCTTTCATATGGTCGTGGGAAAACACGGGGAAGGTGGGAGACGGAAATTCAAGACGATGAACAAACCAAGAACAAGGTAAAAGCGGGAGCCAACGTTTCGACAAGTGGATTTGTCTTTTTCAAGGCGTGGACTTGTCCTTGAAAAAGGCAAGTCCACTTGTCCAAATGTTGGCTCCCGCTTTTACCTTGTTCTCGTTTTGCTCATCGTCTTCATATGGTCGTGTGCGGGCTTGTGACGACTTAGGCAGAACGTATAAGTATGACTGATGTGCAAATAGTGTTCGTTCTTATTCTTGTGTGTCATTTCTGCCATATCTGCGCGCCCTAGTCGTGGTCGGCCTCCGATGCCCTAGTCTATCTTCTTCGATTAGCGTGATCTGACTCATCAGCATATCGTTAAAACATGTAAATATCTATCTATCTATCTATCTATCTATCTATCTATCTATCTATCTATCTATCTATCTATCTATCTATCTATCTATCTATCTATCTATCTATCTATCTATCTATCTATCTATCTATCTATCTATCTATCTATCTATCTATCTATCTATCATAAAATTAGGACTGCCATAACGCAACCATTTCATTGCAATTGTTTTCCTTTTCATGCAATGTATAGTCGTGTCTGCGTAATCTTGTTCTCAGCAAGAGAATCGCTTAGCCATCCATGACTGGCGTTTCTGTATATGCTATGTACAGGGACAGTATATATCCAAGAACGAGTCGCAGTGACCCCTACCAAGGCAGGCGTAAGCATGTACGCACTATTGTAAACAATCCGCCGCCACCTCTCTCTCTCTCTCTATATATATATATATATATATATATATATATATATATATATATATATTGTTACGTTTCGCCTACGACGCGCGGTTTAGCCGGCGCGATTGCAACAAAACGGCAGACATTTTGGCCCGTTCGGCGTCGCCGCTACGCTCCCCGCCAGGCGTTTCCAGGCGTTTCCAGGCGTTTCCAGGCGTTTCCAGGCATGTTCCGATGCCACGTGTCTTCATGTGCGTGTGTGAGTGTATGTGCCATTGTGCCCGACCGGCGGCGATGCGACAGCAGGGGGTCACCTTCTCCTCCCAGTCATTGTGCCCGACCAGAGGCGCTACGAGAGCAGAAGTTACCTTCTCCTCCCAGTCTTTGTGCCCGACCGGCGGCGCTACGACAGTGTGCGTCACCTTAGCCCATTGTACAATCACGTGCTCGTCTATTGAGGGGTTCCTTCTTGCCCTCAACTGCGAGAGTATAAAAACAGCTGCCCCCGGACGCCAAAGGAGAAGGGCTCCGATTTCTTCTGTTGAGTAAAGTGCACTCCCGTCTCTCTACTTCGGTCAACCTGACCGCCAACTCTTTGCGATGTTAAAATAAACAAGTTGTTTTGTTGTTACCAGTCGACTCATGCTTTGCCGGGACCTTCGGATGCTTCCAGTTGTACCCCAGGCCGCCAGGCCAACGCTACCCTTGGGGCTTGCGACCCAGGTACAACCACGGGCGTCAGCGCCGAGTTCCCAACCAATCGCACCAGCGGTGCGACCACAACAACTCGCGCCAGCGGTGCGATCCAACCAACTGTCTGCCAGCGGTGAGATCGCGACAACGGAGGCCAGCAGCAAAGAGATGCAGTTGACTGTATGCTGAGCAGCTCAACGACGATCCGGGAGCAGTGCAACGAGCCCTGTGTGATGACTGGTTGCCTGCAGCGGAACGACTGCGCTGGACTCTTGGCTGCGAGGTTTGGTGAGTGCGGGACTTTCTTCTTCTGAGCTTTGCCAGGCTTTTGTTAGTGTTAGAAACAGAGCTGGTAATTGTGGTTGTCGTTGCTGCCGGGTTAGTTTGCGGCAAGACAATAGTAAGCAGTAGAGAAAGCAGCATTCAGAGCAGCCATGGATTTGAAGTCGTTGCGCAAACCGAAATTGTTGGAGCTTGCAAGAGAGTTGGGTCTGGATGTCTCAGACAAACTCAGAAAACCTGAACTGCTAAAGGCTATTCTTGAGTTAGAAGCGGAGGATGACGAGCTGTCGGAATGCCTTGAGACCATTGAGGAAAGGGAGACTGCAAAAAGACAGGAGCGCGAACTTAAAGAACAAAAAGAGAAAGAAAAAGAAGAGCGCGACCGTCAACACGCTTTGGAAATGAAGCGTCTCGAGATAGAGATGGAACGCGCTCGTAATGGAAGTCAGGCACACGGTGCAGGAGAACGCGTATTGTTCAAAATGACTGACCTGATGCGGCCGTTTAAGCTTGGAGAGGACATTGGTTTGTTCCTGGTTAACTTTGAGCGAACGTGCGAGAAGCAGGGGTTCTCTCGGGAAACGTGGCCACAGCGCTTGCTCACTTTGTTACCCGGCGAGGCGGCCGACGTAGTCGCTCGCTTGGATAGAGAGGAGGCAGAGGATTTCGACACAGTGAAATCGAGTCTTCTAAAGAAGTACCGGCTGTCTGCGGAGGCGTTCCGTCGGAAGTTTCGGGAAAATGAGAAAGGCAAAAGTGAGTCATATACAGAGTTTGCGTACAAGCTTATGTCAAACATGCAGGAGTGGCTCAAAGAAGAGAAAGCGTTCGGTGACCACGATAAAGTTCTGCAGTGTTTTGGGCTAGAACAGTTTTATAGTCGGTTACCGGAGAACGTGCGATACTGGGTCTTGGATAGGCCAGACATTTGTACGGTGGCTAAAGCCGCTGAGCTAGCCGAGGAGTTTGTGACGCGTCGGGCTCGCGGAGCTAAGGACGGTCAAAAGGGTGAATTTGGCTCGAAGTTTGAGAGGCCGAGGTTCACGCCCATGAGATTAAAGGGGGACACGCGTAGTGAGGATGCGAGTGAAAGCAGTCCGACCAAACGTAAAGAGACGGCGGCAGCCAAACGCAGAAAGCGGTTCGAGATGAGGCGAGCGCGCGTTTGTTATACGTGCCAGAAGCCGGGTCACTTTTCGGCGCAGTGTCCGGAGACAACACCAAAAGTTGTGTTTTTTTCAATAGGCAGCACTGACGAGAACATGAAGCTTCTCGAGCCTTACATGCGAGACCTCCTCGTGAACGGGAAAGAGTGCCGAGTGCTTCGCGATTCCGCAGCTACGATGGATGTAGTTCACCCCTCTTACGTAGAACCCCATATGTTCACGGGCGAGTGCGCATGGATCAAGCAAGCCGTGGAAGCTCATAGCGTGTGTCTGCCAGTAGCAAAGGTGCTTATTGAAGGACCTTTCGGAGCGCTTGAGACGGAGGCGGCAGTGTCATCTATGCTGCCCCCCCAGTACCCGTACCTATTTTCAAACAGGTCCGATCACCTCCTGCGCGAGAAGGGGCTTTTGTTTGGTGAGGCTAGCGTTCAGGCCTTAACCAGATCGAAGGTTCGGGAGCTCGCTGCAAAGGCGGTAGTTGCGGGGCCGATGTTATCAAACAACGAAAAAGGGTCAGAGGCGCAGCAAGCCGATATTCAGAGCACGCCCGAACTGAATAAAATTGAGCCTGTAGCGTTGAAGGCGCCAGATACTGGAGAGGAAACGCCCGACACGGGAAAGTTAGAAGAGCTATCTACTGATTTGCTCATCGCGCCTACGTCAGACGGACTTGATAGGTTGCTAAAAGTCAGCCGGTCGGCTTTGATAGCCGAGCAAAAGAAGGATGGTAGCCTAGAAAACATACGCTGCAATGTCAAGGAAGGTATCGCCAGGAAAAATGCGCGTTTTGTGGAAAGAGGTGGAGTCCTGTACCGGAAGTATCTAGACCGCAGAGGAGTGGAGTTCGATCAGCTGATCGTGCCTCAATGCTACCGTCAGGATCTGTTGCGCTTGTCACACGGGGGTTCGTGGTCCGGACACCTAGGAGTTAAGAAAACTAAGGACCGTCTCTTGCAAGAGTACTATTGGCCAGGGTGTTTTCGGGACGCAGACCATTTCGTAAGGTCATGTGACACCTGTCAGCGGGTGGGCAAACCAGGGGAGAAATCGAGGGCGCCGTTGAAATTGGTACCTGTCATTACGGAGCCTTTTAGACGGCTCGTTATTGATACAGTGGGACCTCTGCCGGTAACAGCCACGGGGTACAGACACATTTTGACTGTGATCTGCCCAGCGACAAAGTTCCCTGAAGCAGTGCCGCTTAAAGAACTCAGCTCAGTTGAGATACTCAATGCACTACTGTCCATATTTGCGCGAGTTGGTTTTCCTGCGGAAATCCAATCAGATCAGGGCACAGTGTTTACTAGCGCTTTGACGACAACTTTTCTCGAAAGGTGTGGGGTAAAGCTGCTACACAGCTCAGTGTACCACCCACAGTCGAATTCCGTTGAGAAGCTCCACTCCGTCATGAAGCGCGTGTTGAGAGCCTTGTGTTTTGAACATCGAACTGACTGGGAGCTGTGTCTGCCTGGGGTGATGTTTGCTTTAAGGACCGCGCCGCATGCGGCTACGGGGTTTTCGCCAGCTGAGCTGGTGTACGGTCGCTCGCTTCGGTCTCCGCTTCGCATGCTTCGAGAATCATGGGAAGGCAGGGGCGTCGACCCAGTCGTGGTGGAGTACGTGCTTAAGCTCCTCGAACGCTTAAGAAGGGCACAGGAGTTGTCAGGTGAAGCAATGGCAAAGGCCCAGGAGAGGGCCAAGGTTTATTATGATCGGACAGCCAGGGCCCGTCGTTTTGAGGTGGGCGATGAGGTCATGATATTGCGCACATCGCTAAACAACAAACTAGACGTGCAGTGGGAGGGCCCAGCACGAATTGTTCAGAAACTGTCGGACGTTAACTACGTGGTAAGTCTGCCAGGAAAGCGGAAAGCACAGCAAGTTTACCACTGTAATCTGCTCAAACCTTATAGACAAAGGGAAGCAGTGGTGTGCATGATGGTAAACGTTCCTGAAGAGCTTCCGGTCGAGCTTCCGGGACTAGGCTCAGTGACGAACAGGGAAGACACCGGTCAAGTCATTAGTGACCTTATCAGTAAAGCACCGCTGTCGCCTGAGCAGAAAACCGAACTACACCAGCTCTTACAAGAGTTTCAAGGTCTGTTCTCTGAGAGGCCTGGTAGGACTTCTGTACTTACTCATGATATAGAACTTACCTCCCCAGAGCCAGTACGATCCAAGGCGTATCGGGTGTCACCCCGCCAGAGCGATATTATGGAGGCTGAGGTAAAGAAAATGCTACAGCTCGGTGTTATTGAGGCAGGTGAGAGTGATTATACCTCCCCTTTGATTTTAGTTGAGGTACCGGGCAAGGAACCTCGTCCTTGCGTCGACTACCGCAGGCTTAATTCCATCACTAAGGATCAAATTTATCCGATCCCTAACATCGAGGAGCGCCTTGAGAAAGTTAGTAGCGCTCAGTTTATTTCCACCCTAGATCTTGTCAGGGGTTATTGGCAGGTTCCACTCACAGAAGAGGCTAGTAGGTATGCGGCGTTCATTTCACCAATGGGAACATTCCGTCCTAAAGTGTTGAGTTTTGGTTTGAAGAACGCGCCATACTGTTTTTCAAGCCTCATGGATAAAGTGTTGCGGGGACAGCAAGAATTCGCTTTACCGTATCTAGACGACGTAGCGATATTCTCCGCATCCTGGTCTGAGCATATGGCACACTTGCGGGCAGTGCTAACCCGCCTGCGCGAAGCGGGCTTGACAGTAAAGGCTCCTAAGTGCCAGTTAGCACAGGCCGAGGTTTTCTACCTCGGTCACGTGATTGGTCAGGGTCGTCGCCGCCCCTCTGAAATAAAAGTGGCCGCTGTGCGAGACTTTCCGCAACCGCGCACAAAGACCGATATTCGGTCGTTCTTAGGTGTCGCCGGCTACTATCAGAGGTACATCCCCAGGTACTCTGATATCGCGGCTCCCCTGACGGATGCTCTAAGAAAGTCAGAGCCTCAAACAGTCGTCTGGGACGAGACAAAGGAAAGAGCTTTTAGCGCCCTAAAGAGTGCCCTAACAAGCCAGCCTGTGTTACGATCGCCAGACTATACAAAAGGGTTCGTTGTTCAGTGCGATGCTAGTGAGCGAGGCATGGGCGTTGTACTGTGCCAACGGGAAAAGGGAGAATTAGAACACCCCGTCCTGTATGCTAGTCGTAAGCTGACCAGTCGTGAGCAGGCGTATAGCGCCACCGAGAAAGAGTGTGCATGTCTCGTGTGGGCCGTTCAGAAATTGTCATGCTATCTAGCCGGCTCGAGGTTTATCATTGAGACGGATCACTGCCCTCTCCAATGGCTGCAGACCATCTCTCCCAAAAATGGCCGCCTCCTGCGCTGGAGCCTCGCTTTGCAACAATATTCCTTTGAGGCGCGTTACAAAAAGGGGAGTCTCAACGGTAACGCCGATGGCTTAAGTCGAAGCCCCTAACGTAGGAATCAGCCTCAAAATTGTTTGTTACTGATGTTTTTCTTCCTGAGGCAGGATTGTTTAACATATTGCTTTTGTTTAGTGTTTCAAAGTGATGATATGCTTTCTAGTGCAATTTTCCAATTTGTGGACGCGTTCTGAGTGATGCTAGACTACTGTAAGGAACTAGGCAATGGTATAAAAAGGGGAAAGAGCCTGGCAGGGCTTAGTGAGGGTTGTGCCGTGCTTGCTGACTGAGCGGTTGAGTTTCAGCGTAGTTCTAACGCTTGCCGGGAACGAGAACAAGAATGTGAACTCTCCCGAAGTCACTTTGCAGTGTCCTGTGCGAACCTGAACGAGAGAACGAGGCCTTCTCTGTGCGCTGCGCTCAAGAAACGTCGAGGGACGCCCGACTTCGGTTATGAGCATCATCGAGCGACATCCCTCCGGACAGCGGATGCAGTCCCCTGTCCATCGGGATCTCCTTCCCCCGGCGGGGCGGTCTGTTACGTTTCGCCTACGACGCGCGGTTTAGCCGGCGCGATTGCAACAAAGCGGCAGACATTTTGGCCCGTTCGGCGTCGCCGCTACGCTCCCCGCCAGGCGTTTCCAGGCGTTTCCAGGCGTTTCCAGGCGTTTCCAGGCGTTTCCAGGCATGTTCCGATGCCACGTGTCTTCATGTGCGTGTGTGAGTGTATGTGCCATTGTGCCCGACCGGCGGCGATGCGACAGCAGGGGGTCACCTTCTCCTCCCTGTCATTGTGCCCGACCAGAGGCGCTACGAGAGCCGAGGTTACCTTCTCCTCCCAGTCATTGTGCCCGACCAGAGGCGCTACGAGAGCCGAAGTTACCTTCTCCTCCCAGTCTTTGTGCCCGACCGGCGGCGCTACGACAGTGTGCGTCACCTTAGCCCATTGTACAATCACGTGCTCGTCTATTGAGGGGTTCCTTCTTGCCCTCAACTGCGAGAGTATAAAAACAGCTGCCCCCGGACGCCAAAGGAGAAGGGCTCCGATTTCTTCTGTTGAGTAAAGTGCACTCCCGTCTCTCTACTTCGGTCAACCTGACCGCCAACTCTTTGCGATGTTAAAATAAACAAGTTGTTTTGTTGTTACCAGTCGACTCATGCTTTGCCGGGACCTTCGGATGCTTCCAGTTGTACCCCAGGCCGCCAGGCCAACGCTACCCTTGGGGCTTGCGACCCAGGTACAACCACGGGCGTCAGCGCCGAGTTCTCAACAAATCGTACCAGCTGGTACGACCACAACAATTCGTACAAGCGGTGCGATTCAAACAATATATATATATATATATATATATATATATATATATATATATATATATATATATATATATATATATATATATATATGTGTGTGTGTGTGTGTGTGTGTGTGTGTGTGTGTGTGTGTGTGTGTGTGTGTGTGTGTGTGTGTGTGTGCGTGCGCGTTGGTTGACTACCAGGCCAGTTTATTGGTGGGGCGGTAGTTGCGGGGTTCATCGCCTGAAAGTGGCGCCGGAGTGAGGAACAGAGGGGGTGAGTAGAAGACAGAGAACGCTCATCGCGTTCTCGCCCGAGAGCTATCTCACCTAATCTGAGTTGCGGGGTGCCCTCGTCGCCGAACTACAACTAGCTTTTCGACATTGCATGTGGCTGTCGCCTTAGAGCTTTGTGACGTTCGGAGGCTTAGATGCTGTGCTCGGTGATCGCGCATGTGCAGCGTTTCTCCGCTGCCTCGGCCGACCGGTTGTGGGGCGCGTTCGTTGCCCAAGTCCGCTGAGTGTCTCTTGTCGAGGTGCGCCGTTTCATCATTCCGGCTCGCCCCAGTTTTGCTTTGACCGACTCCACAGTGCGTGGGATTTGCCAAATTTTAAGGTGAATGGTCGGCGGAGTATGTTGCCTCTGTGGAGTAAACGAGCCGACAAATAAGCGCAGATCCGCCGCGCCTTTGCTATGCCTTCGTCGTCCCACTGTTGCCATTCCGTTGCCGACACCGTCGAGGTGACTCCGCCGTCGTACGCTGTCATACCGTCTACCAAAACATGTAGGCGTGAATTTGTGCCTCAATCGTTACCGAACACCGTTATCGACATCAGTATTGCTAGTGCGTCCGTTTAATTTCTGACGTCCGCCTGAGCTATTCCGCAACCTTCACAATCATCTTCGATCATTTCTGCACAAAATGACTTCCTCAACTGGTTCTCCCCTTCTTTCTTGGCAGTCTCATCCTTATAATCTCTGCTCTGCTACACCACGATCATTTTACGTGTGATTCATTAAAAAGGTTGCAACTTTAAACACGGTCGTGTTCAGACATACATGGCCAGCCCTGCAAGAGCCACATAGCTCTTTTCCGGTAAGAAAGTTACGTGTTTGTTAGATTTCGCGGTGCACCTTGAGAGACACGACCAGTTACTGGTGTCTTATAGGGAACGTTACCACGTTATTGTCGCTGCAAATATTTACCTGCTACGGCTGCCAGGCTCACTACGCCTTTAGCAACGGCTCCGCCCGCACCCCCACCACCAGGATTGCCAGGATGCTGTCATAGCTGTCATACTTTTCTGCGGAAAGCGGAAAGTGACGTCTATCCCACTTGGGCATTGCTCGGAAATATCAATGTAAATTTGCACAAGGATTTCGACTGTAAGGAAAGCCGGTTGTACTTTCGCTTTTCTAAATTGAGTTTTCAAGTGTAAACAGGGACTACGATCTCGCGCTTCCTCATTGGTATTTGTGAGTGTCATACGCCGGCAGGTAATCATAGAAACGGACCGATGGATCCCAGAGGTTCTTCCGCGTCCAGTGTAACAGCGCCGTTTCTGTCCGTCGCGGTGCGTGTCACTGCACAGCCGAGGTGCGCAGTGGCGCTGCTGCGACCCGCGGGCGCCTAATGCGAGCTGGGGCGATTCGCAGAGATTCATTTCGCCAAATGAAGACAGCTGCCGCGAATTAAAGCCGGTCGCCGGGGGTGGCGAGGGAGAGGGGGGGAGCGGCCACCACCGGAGCGGCCGCCGTGACACTGGCAGCGCTGGAGCCAAGCCCCGGATTAATAGGCACAATAAAGACGATGAGTTATGGCGCGAATCTATATGCAAAAACGGGGGAGTCGGGGTGGGACCATTCCGCGCCGCCCGTCGTCCACCACGAGCGCGCGTCTCGCGCCGCTTTCCGCTGCTGAAGCCGTCCATGCGCGCACTAAACAAACCTCGTAAATAGTCCACCGTAAATCTCGGCCGGGCTCAGCGAAAGCGAGAATGGCACCAATATGGCTGACAATGAAGGAGAACATCACGAAAAGAAGCGACGGCCGCAAAAGACACAAAGCTGGCACGGCCGCCTTGCAACGCGCCGCGGCACAGTCGTCGGTGAGCGCAGAGGAAGCGGATGGTCGCGCGCTTTATTTATTGGGAATAATTAAAGCGGGACCAGAGCTTGGCGTTACTGTTTGTTATTGGGCGCCCGGAGATGCGCATGCAGCTGTTATTCGCGGCCGCAGAATATAACGCTGCCGGTGGCCGGAGTACACGCGCGCTGAGGATCCCTGATAAATCGCCCGCACGGGTTTTATGGCCGTCGCGTGTCTGCGCCCCAAAGAAGACGAAAAAAAAAACAACAAGAGAGAGAGAGAGAGAATACGAAGAGGAAATGTACTCCTGGATTATCCTCTTCGAGTACGCACCGCTATAAGGTTTCTGTGGACGCAGAGACACGCATAAATAGTCGAAGACGAAGCGCGCAGAGTGCTATAAAGAAAACGAAAAAGTAAAGAGTTGCGCCGTCCGTCGTCGGACCGTGCCTGCACGGGCACCGCATGTGATCAGACTGGTCTCGTGTATGCCGTTTCAACTTTGGGCCGAGGCTACGGGGATTTCGTTCCAGATCGCGCATTCTACTCCGGAACCTTGTCGCAGATGACGGCTCGGTGATCAGTCACCGACGCTCGGGTCAATCCACCGCACCAATCAAGACGACAAGGAATATTGATTGCACAAACGAATCACAACCACCAGTCATTTAGAGTTTGTGCGGAGAGCAGAATAAAGAGAGGATAGAAAACAACTAACCTGATGGCCTTCCTCAGTCTGCAAAACGTTGCAACATCTGTGCGGGCCAAAGTCCGCACAGATGTTGAACCAAAGTTGCTTCAGGACAGTGTCAAGTTCCAGAATTAATATTCCCAGCCTTGCTGCTGTCATTTGCTGTTCTCGTTAGCAGAGTGTGACGCAGTTGTATACGGCGATGCAACGTGACGCTTGCAATGTGGCTGGAAACGCTGAAATAAGTCCACTGATTGTGAGAACAGAAAGTAGGAGGATATGTTCCTCTTTATGTCCTCAGAACTAGGGATAACTACAGAATAAGGAAAAGGACAGACATGTAGATGAGCAAGACAGTTTGAGTTACGCTTGCTATCTTATATTTCTGTCAGTATGTTCACTCCTTACTGACGAGTAGGCCGGCGTGGTGTCTCTTCCAGTGGCAGCTGCCAGTGTGCTCGTTGCTTCTTTTTTCTCTCTTTCAAGTTTGCTCAAGAATAGATGCCAGAAGGAAGGTGCAAGATCACTCAGTGAAACGCGCCCAGCCGTTTCGCAAATTGTTGCCCAGTACTATATATATAATGGCCGTATAAAGCCAACAGAATATGAAGCTAAGAAAGTATGGGGGAAATTAGCCGTGGTTAAAGAGAAAATGTAGAAAATAATATATATATATATATATATATATATATATATATATATATATATATATATATATATATATATATATATATATATATATATATATGGACACACACAAATGTTTTGAACTGATGTGATTAGCGAGTATGGTTTCTTCCCAATGTGTTCTAGCTCCAGCAAGGCGGAGACTACATGGTCAACGAGCTGTCGCTGTCCTTTCGCTAATTAACTAACATTGGTTAGTTGACCTTTAATTACAAATTTTAACGCCAACGTTGCAATGGTAGTATTGGAGCACTACACCAGAGGAGGCAAAGGAAGTGACACGGTTTTAAAAGCGCCATCCGTTTTCGAAATTGGCTTCGGTGTTACGATGCTAAGCATGAGGTCGCGGGATCAAATCCCATTTCAATGGGGGCGAAATGCAAGAGCACGCGTGTAGTGCGCATTGAATACACGTTAAAGGACCCCAGGTGATTAAAATAATCCGCGGTCTCCTTCTATGGCGTGCCTCATAATCCGATCGCTGTTTTGACACAAAATTTTTGTGCATCTCGACGCGACAAGGCTCATCGCGCCCTCCCTTGCTTTTCTTTCCCTTTATTATTATTATTATTATTATTATTATTATTATTATTATTATTATTATTATTATTATTATTATTATTATTATTATTATTTGATACTGACAAGATCTCGGAAATTATTTCTTCTATTTTCTTTAAGCCTTCTTTTAGCAGTGATATTTTTTTCTATACCTACTGCCATACTCTATTCTCCGTCATTGTTTTACTATACCTTTCGTGATCTGACCAGTCGTTATTTCTTTCCTCTTTCCTTCCCTGCTTGCTATCTTCTATTTCTATGAGTATGTCCCCTCCTTACTGATGAGTAGGCAGGCGTTGTGCTCCTTCCAGTGGCAGCTGCCAGTGTGCTCGTTGCTTCCTTTTCCTCTTTTTCAAGTTTGTCTATGTTTTCAAACCAAATAATTGGAATTGCTGCAATATCCGGCCTCATGCCTACTTTGTACTTAACACACAGCTCCTGCGACAGCATTTCGAAAGTTTGGTTAACCTCTTCACGGTTGCTGCCTTGAGTGGCGATCGACTAATTTCAGCAACACCTACCTTATGACGCAAGCCAAGATTGTAAATGCGCGTTGTGACAGCTGACTTTGATTAAAATCCTTGCAAACATGGCATGGGGACACACAATAGCTTCATCAGAGCAGTTCCAACAGCAACCATGGTAATTACGAAAGTGCTTCGTCATAGTAATCACTCATTTATTTAGGCAATTGAGAGATATATAGATCAGATGGGAAAGGTATCGAGGTTGATCGGAAGAGAGGCACCTTGTTTGCGATTGCACACTATCAGAATTTTTCTTTAAGATCTTCAGGAAACGTGGTATTCACGTGAGTCTACAATAGTTCGTTATCGAATAGCTGGCGCGATTTCGGACATGTTTGTAGACAACCTTTCAATACTACAGGAGAACATTGCGAAGGTGTGAATAATTGTTTGCAGAGGCTCAGAGGGACCAAGGCTGCGAATAAGCAGTCTAGTTTCTCTTGTAGCAAAGACTTGTAGGCTATAGTCTTTTTCTCGATAGAAACAGTGTAAGAATAGATGTTACGCGAAGCATTCTGCAGGTATCTGGCTATTGGGCATCGTCTTACGTGCTACAAAGCATTATCAGATGGACTAGCATATTTGCGTAAGGCAAGAAAGAGAGAGAGAGAGAGAGGATGTATAGAAAGGCAGGGAGGTTAACGAGAGGTAGTTCCCTTTGGCTACCGAGCACGGGGCCAAGGAGTAGGGAGATAACAAGAGAAAGTGAGCAGAAGGGGGAAGAGAGAGAAAGAGAGACGAGCACAAACAAACGGCGTACACTATAGAGCGGTAGGGAGCAGAGTTCTTAAAGTCTATCGTGGAGGTCCGTAGACCGCAGGAATCTTAATAACGCGAGTAAGGACTTCAGCGCGGATGTTCTGTGGGAGTACTGACCTAAAGATTTTAGTTCTGATATAGTGAACGATTGTCCAATGAGTCCATCACTCTGCGCATCACTTGCCTGTCGGCACTATAGCGCGGGCAGACACAGCTAACGTATGCGAGCGTCTCATTGCTGCTGCATGTGTCATATGTGAGGGTGTTGGCCATTCTAATAAGGAAGGCATTTAGTAAATGCAGCGCTTAGCCACAGACGGTACAGCATGGTCTGTTCACGTCGCGGCAACATAGGCGGTAGATGCATCTGTACATCCGGAGACAACAAACGCATGCGACACATGGTGAAAACGTTCGAGTCCCACAGGGGCAAAGTACATTTACGGGAGATGAAGGTGTGTGTGACGACGGCAGCTGCAAGACAATGAAGACGGCGAAGAGGATAATACGACGGCGACAGGCGACATCGATGGCATGACTGATTTATTGTACTCTGGTGAATACATACAACCTGTTCCGTTACGAACTGGGCCGGCCCCGAAGGCGGTACAACGTTACACGGTGTCTCAAAGCGCTATATAGCTGACGTCGTTTTTATAAGCAGCTTGTTGCTATACGACATGGTGCATGCAAAGGACAATGGTAAGGTTTGTCATTATTCGCGTGTTTCATTCCTGCGTCTGTGGCCTAACAGGAAGTGGCTTGCGCGCATGTGGCTCTCGCTTTCTTTAAAACAAATCGTTGCTATGCAATGTGACGCGCGAGCCTATCGCCTCAAAGCGCTTTATATGGCGTTGGCACGAGCGAAATGTGCTTGTGTCTGTGATCTAATCGGTAGAGCATCGGCCTCTTACGCTGAGGGACCGTAGTTCGGGTGCCTCCAACGGGCACGCTAATTTTCGTATTGAAGAGACCCGACACGAGACGAAACAGGAACCTACACTTACAGTCAACGACAAAAAATTGCGGACCATGGGTTCTCAGAAAACGTTCAATTTCCGAGCAGCCTGTAACAGTAGTCATTAAAACCGAACACTACAAGGTTGTTTGCATATACTGGTAGGGGCTGTAAACGCGAATACTAGGCGGCGTTGTGAGGCTGTGCACCATATTCAGATTTTTCTCAGATTTCAGGAAGGAGGCGAAGTGTCTTTCAGGCAGAACGCCGGCTCTTCCAGCTCTACTTATTTTGTGAATTTCTTAGACTTTGCCAGTGAACTGCTATTTCCTCCTTAACTGCGATGGAGATGGAGCCTCACGCGCGTCCGCTGGGCTCGGCAGTGCCCGCGGCGGCTGCCTCCAGGAAGCGCAACGGCACCGAGAGCGACACTGACAGCGACGACACTTTGCAGTACTATGTCAGCAGTGAAGATTCTTGTGACGACACCTTCGAGCTGGTGCGGAGTCGTAAAGCAAAGCGAAGATTTCTCAGCGCATCATGGAATTCGAGTGAGTCCACCGTGAGATCTTCGCGGGATACCGAGGAGCTCACCATCCTGTTCTCGCCAGTTCTCGCCACTGACAATCTGAGACGCCTCAACAGGCAAGCCGTGTCTTCACATCTAGAGGCGCTGGTTCCAAACGAAATCAAAGACATCAGAGTGAACACCCGTAAGAACGTGCTAGCGATTGACGTAGAACACGCGGCTGCGTTGGATTCCTTGCGCAAGGTCACGGAACTTGGCGGGATGAAAGTCCGCCCTTATATTCCACTGGGCAAACAAGTCCGTACTGGCGCAATTTACGATGTTGACGACACCATTGTCGACTCCGATCTGTCAATCTTAATCAAGCCAGCTACAGAAAACACCATCATCACAAACGCGTTTCGTCTCGGCACGTCACGGTGTGTGAAGATCATATTTAAGGGCGAATCCCTCCCATCGCATGTAAAAGTGGGCCACTTCCGACACGCAGTTCGCCCCTTTATACCATAACCGCTTCAGTGCTGGAAGTGCATGAAGCTTGGCCATGTGAGTAGTGTGTGCAATAACACTACCGTCTGTTCTCGCTGCACTGGGCCCCACACCACAAACACGTGCGAGGCCAGTGTGCTGAAGTGCACAAACTGCAGCGGCCCTCGCGATGCATCTTCGAAGGAATGCCCTTTGATTCGAAAGGAAATGCAAATATTGAAGAAAATGGTTAGTGACCACTCGTCTCACCGAGAAGCAGTAGCATCTATTAAGCGACGACGATCACGTCGTCGACGTCGATCAAGAGCCTCCAAAGCCTCTGCAGAACGCCACACACGTATATTACCACCCACTCTTCCGCCCAGGCCAAACGCAGTCAGCTCAAAGGACAAAGGTGCATCGAACAGCACGGCTGCTGACGCGTGGCCTGCACTCCCGAGGCTACATGCCCCTACTGAGCGAAATGATACTTCTACAGCTGGGGACACTTCGTCTGTTCCTGATAAATTGGCGGACCAAGATCAACAAATTGTTGTTATGATCAGCTCTCTGGTGAGTGCTATTCGTGTTCTTCTAGACAAGCTGCAGACACCAACAGCTCGAAGTGCATTGCAAGTGCTGGATGCCATCAGTTCGGTTCTGGTGAGCCTGCAGAAGTCCAGTGCTTGAGAACTTCTACAGCAGAACTATGGCTCATCGACAACAACGATCGTTCCGGGATGATGTGAGAAGTGCCTCCATATTCCAATGGAATGCGAGAGGCCTGAGGTCCCGTATTTCGAGTTTTCGACAGTTCGTTTTGAAAACAATTTTCCTATACTGGTCATCTGTGAACCGAACTTATCAGCCCCCATAAGACTATCGGGATATGAATCTTTTGTTTCAAACATGTGTGTCCGTAGTAGTAAGGTTCTGGTTTACATTCGCAAGGACCGTACGTATTTTTTCCAACACGTAGCGCCACACGACGGTAACCAATACGTCTGTGTTACTGTAAAAAAGAAGAAGCTGTCTTTTACTCTTATTGGCGTCTACCCTCCCCCAACAAGTCAGTTTGATAGAAAAAGACTGGAAGATATTACAGCTGCTACTCCCGGTCCTTGGATAATAACAGGGGACTTCAACGCTCACCACCATATATGGGGAAGCTCCAGGATAAATTCGAGGGGCAGGTCACTTTGTCAGGCCACAAATTCGAGGGCAGTCACTTTGCATCAGGCCACAACCTGTGTCTTCTAAATGACGGAAGCCCGACATTTCTGCGAGGAACTACGTACAGCAGCTGCCTTGACTTGACTTTGGTGTCACGTTGCCTGACTTTGAGCGTGCAGTGGTTCACTGATATTGAAACCCATGGAAGTGATGATATTCCGACCTATGTGAGAATCGATGGACTAGACGCCGCATTACCGGTTGTCTCTCGCCAAATCGACTGGTCAGTCTTTCAAGATCACGTAGAAGACCCATGCAAGACACATATTGCACGCAGATTAGAAGACATAATTGCAGACGCTATGCAATTAGCTATGCAGACGCTATGCAATTATCTCTGTACGCTATCAAAGCGTACAGAGAATGACATTGAATTGGAAAGGCTTCGTGCACTACGTCGCCGAGCTGAAAGGAGGTACAGGCGCACGAAGTCAATTCTTGACCTCAGAGAAGCTCGGCGCATGCAAAAGAAGGTCAAACGCCGAATGGATAAGCTAGCGGATCAAAGATGGAAATGTTTTTGCGACTGACTAGACCCCCGCAAGCCATTGTCCCGTGTGTGGCGTACCGTACGGGGTCTTTGCTCAAGTCCCCAGCAACGACACCCATTCAACGCCCTTGCTCTCTATCAAAACCGCCGTAATATAGACGTCGCAGAGGAATTTTGTGCGAACGTCGCTGGCGGCACAGTTTTAGTCCCTGACATGGCTCTAGGCAACATCCCCGGCCCACAAGATGCAAGTATGGACGCTCCATTCTCTATGGAAGAGTTAGAAGCTGCTATGGCGCTATGCAGGTGTTCGACTTCACCAGGGCCCGATGGCATAACATATACTGCTTTGCGCCACCTAGGCAGAGAAGCACGAAGAGAACTCCTCAGCCTTTTTAATAGTTCATGGCAACATGGTGTCGTCCCACAGGAATGGAAACGCAGCCGCCTGGTGCCGCTTCTAAAAGCAGGAAAGTCACCGCTCGAACTGGCATCCTATCGGCCTATAGCTCTTGCCAGCTGCGTCGGGAAGCTCATGGAACGTATGATCCTCATGCGTCTCGAATGGTACCTCGAACACCACAAAATTTACCCTGACTCTATGGCGGGATTTCGACGCGGTCGTTCATCGATTGACAGTGTCATCGATCTACTATCATCTGTGGAACAACAAAAATCTCGGAAGCGATTATCAGTAGCGCTCTTTCTTGACATGAAAGGCGCTTACGACAAAGTTTCCCATCAAACCATTCTAGACGCACTTTTGACAATTGAACTAGGAGGGCGAGTATATCGATGGGTCAGTAACTACTTGACACAAAGGTCCTTGTTCGTACGTACGGAAGATGGTCCGACTACCGACCACTACACATGCCGAGGCGTTCCCCAAGGCGGTGTTCTAAGTCCTATTCTTTTCAACCTCGCGCTTCTTGAGCTGGCCGACTCCCTACGGGAAACAGTGAGTGTTTCAATCTACGCCGACGACATCTGCATCTGGACATCAGCGGGCACTCGCCTGCAGGTTCGCGCACGGCTACAGAAAGCAGCAACACAGGCATCTGACTACCTTCACACACGAGGCCTTACCACCTCAACAGAAAAATGTGCGTTAGTCGCTTTTACGCAAAAAGCGATGACTCCTTATCCAGTATGCATCAATGGTCAACCTATCTCCTACAAGAGAAATCACTGGTTTTTGGGCGTCATTGTAGACCGGGACCTCACTTGGAGCCCTCATGTTGCCCACTTAAAGAAGAAGCTCACATCTATTGTTCACGTCTTCAAGTTCATCGCCGGCAAAACATGGGGATCGTCAGTGGGCTCCATTCTACAGTTATATCAAGCACTGTTCATCGAATTCATACGCTATAGCTCCCCCGTGCTCGCTAAAACATGCAAGTCAAATCTTGCAGAACTTCAGAGCGTGCAGGCGCAGGCACTACGTGTTTGCCTAGGCCTTCCGCGCAGCGCCTCAACAGCTGGAGCCATTATAATGGCTCAAGACCATCCGATCACAACTTACATTAGCACCGGCCGAAACGCTTAGAGCCCATGTTCGTCATGTTTCACGGATGCAGTCAAGCTCTCTTGCGTGCCTGCCAGAACGACGACCACAGGCGTCCTTCTCCAACAAGTCAGCATCCATCGTGCCTCCTTACCATCGGGTTTCACACTCTCAGCACGCTCAACCTCAGCTTTGTGGTGTTTAAAAAAACCTCAAGTGCGTCTTACGGTTCCAGGGATAAGAAAGAAGACCGACCTGCCTACCTTGGCCTTGAAGCAAGCAGCTCTGGATTGTTTGCACACTCTCTACTTTGATCGAGTCCACATATATACGGATGGCTCTTCCACTCAGACCAGCTCCACCAGCGCAGTGGTTATAGCATCACGATCACTAAGCATCCAATACAAGATTTGTCACTTGACAACATCGACTGGTTCGGAGCTTGTTGCGCTCCGAGGTGCCGTTGATTATATTAATAACCAACCGGCTAATCGGTGGGCTATATTCTGCGATTCGAAGGCGGCCTTACAATGTCTTCTGGCATCTCTTCGTCGTGGGTCATGTGGACAACTCGTGTCGGAGATACGAGAAACGCACCATCACATGATTGCGAAATGACACGACGTCATGTTTCAGTGGCTGCCTGGTCATTGCGGTATCTCCGGCAACGACCTCGCTGACGAAGCTGCTAGAAAAGCACACGAAGGAACAACCCTTGTTTCAATACCTTTATCGCGGACCGACGCAGCCCAACGCAAGCTAGCGCACTCTTTGACATTGGAGAAGTGGCACACACCTGAATTCACTCAACATCGCTTGCAGTCCCTCGATCCCTCTATGCAACTGCGGCTGTTACCAGGTCTTCCGCGAAATGAGGAAACAGTGCTGTGCCGCTTACGTTGGGCGTCTCATTCACCAATGCTTATGCATTTCTGATTGGAATGGCTGATAGCGCCGAGTGCAATGCTTGCGGTGTCGATGAAACCATAGAACACCTACTGTGCTGCTGCCCATCTTCTGAAAATTAAAGGCAAGACCTCTGCACAGCTCTCAATCAGCTAGATGGAAGGCTGTTCACCTTGAACAAGATCTTGGGACTATGGCCTCGCATATCGCAGCTACAAAAGGCCACAAAAGCGCTGATACGATATTTGGAAGCGACCTGATTGAGTCAGCGTCTGTGATCCGGACTGAATGACCTACTGATATCTCCAGTGGACTTTCCCTTCTTTTAATCTTCCCGTCCCCCTTTCCCTTTCCCCAGTGTAGGGTAGCCAACCGGGCTCAGTCCTGGTTAACCTCCCTACCTTTCATTTATCATTCACTCTCTCTCTCTCTCTCTCTCAGATTTCATGTTTCGTAAAATTTTGTGGTCGACCATACTCATATTGAAAAGCGCCTCTTAGGATGCTGAATGTTTCGCACTAAAAGACGTTAAATCGTTCCACCGAGGGTTATAGTCGCCTATGACACAAAATGAAGCTTGTCTGGGGTCAGCATGATTCACCCTGTCATTTATGGATGATTATTGAGTGACAAAACAGTATTGATAACCGATACCCGAAGCAAGTACGTTACTCCGCCAAAGAAGACGCTCTATTGGAAAAACGTTATAAACCAGTTTCGCCCTTTCCATGTCGGTTCCAGCCGGATAATTGGCATCGGCCTCCTAATTGGAACCACGAAAACCGCAACTGTGCAGATTAGGAGTGTAAACTTGATGGCCAGAGAAGGCAGCCCTCGTTGAGGCATCTGTCAGTCGCGACCGATCACCGTTACCTGGGAGCTATCATGGGCCAGCGGGCCCATTTGCTCTGGCGTGCTTACCTAGCGCCGACGCACGCAAACCTCAACCATTCACAGACAACGGACGCCTCTTAAATGCAAGCACCTTGCGGAACGGTATACGTTGTGCCTGTCTTGAATACTTTTTGCATAAAAAATGTAAGTGAGCGTGGCGCCACGTGGAGGTTACTGTTATAGATCTGGGACACTATAACGTAAAGTTATTTCACTATTTTTATTTCCTTTCTGCCATTAGTCTTCGACGACAGAGTAAAACATTTTTTTGGAGTCGCGTCCACTTGGCCTGTCTTTCTTGCTACGTCACGAAAACTGCGAAAACTCCATATCTGATATGACGTCTACACACTGATTATGCATTCTACACCTGTGTTACCATTAGCCCTCTACTATTGGTCAACATTATTTCGGCTGCGCTCATTTGATCTGTCTGAAACGCGACGTCACAAATCAGCGAAAAGTCGCCACGTCAAAGTGACGTGTACGCACTAGGGAAGCATTAATATGCAGAACAAAACTGAATTTTTTCAATAGATGGAGAGAGAGGGGTTGGATGCCTTTTCAATGGAATAGAAGGAGGCACAGTAAGAGAGAGAGAAGTTCAATGATACGAAATGCCGAGAGGTCGGGCTGAGGTATATTCCTCTAGCCAGCTACTCGGCAAACGCACAGTAAATCTTATGTAGGGGCGAGTTGGTACATCTCCAGTAAGAGAGTATAGCACAAACCAGGACGACCACAGAATGAGAGGGACACACACATAAGCCTACTAAGGAGGCTGCCCGCCGATCGAGAATGGATTTCTTTGCATATAATAAAAAAAGTTGAGTGGTAGTATAACGTTGTCGAGCCCTGTCGGCACGTATATATACAACGTCGCTTCGCTACTCATTTCTGATGAAGACCCGTTTTGGTGGCACTTTTAAATTTTCGTTGCACACCGTGTTATTCCCTTTGAAGAGTCTGTATTATAGCTCCTGGGTGCTATTGCTGCGGATAGTTTAAAATAAACTGTGCGTAAGATAAACATTGCACGACAGCCTAAGGCAATACAATGTAGAAGTGCGATAAACGAGTATTGAATAAATAATAAGTGTTACATACTACTGTGACTTTTGATTTCTCGCGCAGTGTCCGCGATATGCCTAAAGGCACATGGAACACGAAAACAGAAAGCAAACATAGATGGAGCAGCGGAAGCCATCATGCAACACCCCCCCCCCCCTCGTTAGGAAGCCCGGCGCACGTCTATGTTTACTGGAAAACATCACGTCGACATGTACAAGGCATACAATCTGCCTTCTGTCAACACTATTAAAAAAAGAAACAAAAAGAAAGGAAAATCTCGTTCGCTCTAAACCTGTTGAACAAAAGCCAGTATTGATCACAGTCCCGAGGAGATGGTCACTATACTCTTTGCGACGGCCGAAAGTGGCTAATCAGCAAATAATAAGCCGCCAACTTTAGCTTTTAGGCATTAATATCTGCGCAATATCTTCAAGACTTGAGTTGTATCGCGTGTTGAGAAGCATCACTTCGTGCCACTATGGGTTTCGTCGGTGCTTGTTATTTATTATTAATTTTTAGACTATGAGAGCGCAAGACTTCTGTGCCCTCAAACATTCTTTCAGTGAAAGAGCGAATGCTGTTCCGTACATCCAGAACTAATGAACTGGCCGTCGTTCATTGTGATGAATACATTGTGACAGTCGCGACAAAACTTGAAAATAACAGATCCGTCACCTAGTAATTGAGGCCACCACGTGCGAACATATCAAACAGTATTCAAAGCTTAAAGTGGCGTTATCGTTTCTCTACTTTACCAATAAGAGAATAAAGTGAGGAAACAGGAAAGGGTTGCTCCCAGCATGATGGCAGGTGAAAGTATAAATAGATTAAACTTGCTCTTTTCTCGCTGGTAAGGCTGTTAACTTTCTCAGGTACAGTTTTTTTCCCTTCTTTTTTCCTTTCAGTTTAGCGATTGTCTAGGTGCAATACGCACATCAGAGATCGATGTCCGGCAGTGCTTCTTATTGAGGAAGAATCTTGGTAGACACGTAACGAACGGGGCAGATAGGTACCTGAAGAAAGTATACATAGGAAAACCGCTTTAATTCAAACGTCGCTGTTATCTCATTTGTGCAAACAGGTCTCCGTCAGCGCCTATGCGCAACGGACACCTAGTCGGCACATTCTCTGTCGTGCTTGGCAATATGCTGCGAGTTAAGGAGCGGCACATACACTTCCACTATTTTCCTCATGTGATTTACCGATGAACAGTTTGGAGCAAACAAATTCACAATGTAAGCGAAAACCGAATGTGTTAGCCTTGTGCAGGCTTTGCGCTTCGCCAGTGAAAAGCGAAACACGTGAAACATACAGCATTTGCACGGCAGATGAAAGCACCGGCTCACATTGCTATATTTGCAGAGTCTCATTGCGTCCTGCAATCCTAACAAGAATCTGGCTCGGGAACCCTCCACGGACTGGCGACGGCGTTGCGCTGCTGAGAACGAAGTAACGGGTTCAATTCCCGACGGCATCGGCTTCAGCTTCTCAAACATAAAACTGAATGCCTCACTATGTAGCCCCACAATTAATTAATTAATTAATTAAACCCCCCAATGTTTGATCTAGCTATGGGACAGCTCTTATTTGCCCATTGAAATGCATTTGAAGCGATGTTCTGGTTGGGCAAACACTTAACCAATTCGAATAAATTTTGTTCGTTGCCCTGAAAAAAAAATTAATAAATATTGACAGAATGTTTGTCGAGCACGGTACTTATACAGGGTTTTCATAAAACAGCTTTCATAAAAAAGCGCTAAACACGAAGACGAAGTCGAAGGAACAGATACGACATGACTGGACCAACTCGCCCAGAAACAACGCGCCCAAATCAAGGTATTGTTATACAGGGTGTTTCAGCGAAGACTCAAAATTTTTTCAAGGTTGCCTGTGGCAGATAACTCAATTCTAGTTTACGAGCCGGTCTACTCGAAGCGGCGGACACTACTTGCACAAAAAATTTAAATACAAAATCGGCTAATGAACAAGAATTCATTATTTACTTTTTAGCTAATTATCTTATGACCCATATTGCAATTTACAAATTTAGCAGTAGACTTCGCAAGGCAGATCCACTTGGGGGCGAATTCGTTAACAAATTTAATGGAACGTCAATGCATTTCTCCGCAAAGTTCGGGAATTGATATCTCGAAGCTGGTGTGATCTTGAAAATTCGTTCCAAGTGGATCCGCTTTGCGAACTCCAAGGCTATAATTGTAAATTGCAATATGGGACATAATGCAATTAGTTAAGAACTTAATTAGTGAATTTTTATTAATTAGTCGATTTTGTATCTCGATATTTTTGTGCAAGTATTGTCCGCCGCTTCGAGTAGACCAGCTCAAGAACTAGAATTGTGATATCTGCCACAGGCAACTTCTAAAGATTTTTGAAAGTGTTCGTTGAAACACTCTGTATGTAGGCTCGCTGGCACATATTGAGAAGGAAACAGCGCAATTAAGGACAGAGGGAACGAAGTGAACAAAGGAAGCCTTGAACTTTCAACCTTCACTTGTTGCCCGCGATACGATACAGAATAGGACCGAGGAGAGAAGGGAAACAAAAAGAAAGTGTTGCGTAGAACATCCATCTTTCCTGCAGACGTTGCTGTATCGGCGCAACACACCACTGTATAAACCACCTTCTCAGCGAACATGTTTGTTCCTCGAAGGGAAACGCTTATGGCCATTTGTCAGCACATTGTTCCGATTGTGGCTGTGCACTTCTATTCGAAGATTGCCAACTCTTAGGGCGTTATCGGAACGAGAGCGCGCGGAAAACTTTTGATGCTTTTCACATTGACCAACAGCGTGACAGTTGTGTGTACGCGCCATCGATATGATTTGAAACAGAAAGAAATAACTTCCTTTTTTATTTTGGATGATGGCGCCTCTTCTGTTCAGTTGGTTATTTCCTTCTTTTTTCTTATCTTGTTCTTTATGAATATTACATACTATATCGTGCGCAATAAATGAAGGGTGATAGCTCAGCGATTGAAAATAAGTTATGGCGTTTAAAATTCAGCAATTGAGCAGTGGGTTATGACGAACGTAGTAGGGATGGATCGCTCTGGTTTAATTTCGACCAGCTGAGGTTTTTTTTTTAACTTGTACTGAAATGAAAGTTCAGGAGCGTTCTTGCATTTCGCCCTCACCGAAATGCGACCGCAGTGGCATGCAGTCGAACCTGCGACCTCGTCACTGAGCAACCGCGGTGTGTAGTTAAGCGCTTCTGTATATGAATTTTGCTGCGCAAATTAACACTACACGCAGACCCATATCCGCAGGACAATCTAGCCAAATCAGATGCTTTAGTCGAGCACTTCGTTTGCCCAATCCGTTCGTCTTGCCTTTGCGCTATTTTATCCTTCCGTCCTCGAGATTCATCCCTTTATTTTAATTGCAATAAAGAACAGCAATATAAAAAGAAACGCGACATCAAATGTGATTTCGCATATATGCAGTCCCTAGAAAGAGAAGGGGCAAAACGAGTAGGGCTCGTGTGACGTCATATACTGCGTGAGCCCGACTCGCCCAAAATACGAAAATCTCCTTGTCGACTTCACGCCGAAGATATTTGACCACCGCATGAGAGGCAACCAGGTGCAACAGGGCTGTCCAGCCTTTCGAGCGTGCACTATAGAATTTGACTGGAGTGACCTTTCTGAAGAAGAGGAAGAAGTGTGGCTGCCGAGGCTAATCAGGCACAAGAGCGGCTATCGTGGAAACTTTTTACGACTTCGAGGACAACATTAGCAGCCATCACTGACACCGGTAAGAGGCGCGACGGCACCAAGCGCTGTCGTTCAACTGCCACCGTGGCGGAGGGGCAAGGCAGCAACGGGAATGCGCAAGCGTGGCAAGGGCCGCCATTACCGCAGCATGGCGTCGGAACCGACGAGCCTGTGAGCCAGCCTGGACCCGCCAGGGTCTCCTACATTCGGCCACCAATACTCGTCCTAGAAGCGACGAGGAAAGCTGAGAGCATGTCGGACGAAGCAAGCTGTGCGAAAAAGGTGAGAGTGGGAGATCTGATTGAGCACATGAATGAGAAAACATCGACCTACACCCTTAGCGAAAAGGAAGACACTGAATGTGATGAGGAGGTAGATTCGTTCACTCTTGTGGCATATAATAAAAGAAGGTTCGAGGGGATACCTGTGGTATTCCGACCAATTGAAGAAATGAAAACGTTTTGGAAAGTGAACCGAAATGTTGTAGCCTCAGAAATGGTTGCAAAAGAGAAAGCAGGTCTTTTTCGAGTGAACGAAGACGGAAGTTTCTCAGTCATTGTGAGTTCACTCGCCTCAGCCAAGAGTTTGTTGTCATGAGTACAGGTGGCTCGCTTACCAGTGAAACCATTTATTTCGGAGTCATAAATACGAAATGTTGGCAAAAACAGAAACGTACGTCTAGAATACACAGAAGAACAATTAACAGAATATTTAAGAGAGGTAGGAGTGGCATCAGCTAGATGCCAGACCCGTTACATACGTCAAGAAGATGGCACCATGAAAATGCGCCCTGTGAGAAGTGTAGTTTTGCAATTTCGCTATGACCGACCAATCCAAGAGTGAGTGTATCTTGGCTTCTCTAGCCATCCAGCCGAGGAATATCTGGGGTTAGCCAGACGCTTCTACAACTGCCAGAGATTTGGTCACTTAGCGAAAAACTGCCGAGGAACAAGGCGCTGGAAAATATGTGCAGAAGACCACCATCACAAAGACCGCAAGTCTATAAGACAACTTAAGTGGGCGAGTTGCAACTGGCCCCACACTCCATAATTTTCTGGATGCCCGCAGAACAAAGCGGCCTCTCTTCAATACCAACACGACATTATCTATGGTCGCACACAACAGCGTGGTGCACCGGAACCAAACATGAATACGATGAACCCAGCACAATCACCTCGACCACAAGCGCCTATGCATCAGCACACTTCTATGCAATATGCAAAAGTCGCAAGGGGACCACAACACCGAGGGCAAAGTTTTGGGACATCACTAAGCCAACATCAAGCTCGACAAGAAGTTCAAGAGCAACCACATGGCTAACATGCGATAAAACTCGAGCACACCGCAACCAGTAAGTATAACGAAACAGATGAACTTTTCTGCGTCTATTGCTGACCTTGTCATACCAATGTTGTTCTGTTCTTTAAAAGCCATACTTCCCGCGATTCCACAGGTCAATAACCTCCCGGAGTTCAAGACCGTATCGTCAATGGAACAAGTGATATTGCAAAACACAACAGGCACTGCGGAGGCGGGGCATGAGTTAGTGCTATCAAAATGTCGCCATATTCCAGTGGAACGCGAATAGTCTTCGCTTTAAGTGTGCGGATTTTAGAAAAGTGGGGGCTCAATTCTTCCTTTGCAGTGTTATGTAATACAGAGGCCGGTGTACACAACGCTTTTAGACTAGCTAACTAAGTTGTTTATACGTCCTTTCGATCTTCAGGACTAAGCAGAGCGATGATCTGTGTTCGAAGAGACATGCCGTCAGCCTTATTAAGTGCCGCAGTGTCAGACATCCCAGAATACGCAGCATGGGAAGTTCGGTTTGGTCGAGTAAATATCCCTATAGTCACTGTTTATCTACAACACTCTACAAATGTTTAACTTACCACATTGACAGGCCTCTTTCCGAAATGCAAAAAAGGATGTAATAGTTTGCGGGGATTTCAATGCCCACCATGACAAGTGGGGAAGCGCCTACTGTGACCGTCCTGGAAATGACCTAGAAAAGCCAATTCAGAAGAGCCGTCTGTGTTTGTTGAATGACGGCTCAGTGACGTTCCTACGGGGCTTTAATTACTCCAGCTGCCTGGACCTCATGTTCTGCTCAAAGGATATTGCATGTGGAGCAACATGGAGAACAGACATTGAAACAAAGGATAGTGATCCTTTTCCTACTCCAATACATCGTTCCAGACTACGATTTTCGACTTATCGGCGCTCTGCAAGGATAACAAATTGACACGCATTTCCATATCACATTACAAGTCAAGCTGATGCGGTCAGTGATACAGATGGTCTATTATCGCTAATAGAAAAGAAATGTAAACCTTTATTCAAAGTTTGTTAAGATTCCTGAAGGTTACGCTAGTGTAAACTCTCAATACGAAAGGCTCAGAGCTATACGCCGCAGAGCTGAAAGAAAATACCGATACAGGCATTATTGAAGATTACCGAGAATGTCAAAAGATGTATGATCGTATGGGTGGGCAGCTGGAGCGCCTAGGTACAATGCGCTGTCAGGAATTATGCACTTTACTTACTCCTCTTACACCTGAATCAGAATTATGGAATTATGGAATATTCTGCGCTCTTTGAATGGGCCAGTCACGCACCGACAACCATTCAGAGCTCTTGCTTTAGCCCAGAAAGTACCGAAAACGACCGTTGCAAACGAGTTCTGTCAACTTATACCACGCCCAAGTGTAGCAGTAAAAACACCTGAATACAGTGACTCTATCGAAGAAGTCAAAGCATCGATTAATTTTTCTGTCAATAGCCATCATCTTGACCTAGATCACCCGTTTTCATTAGAGGAATTAACTAACGCACTTTTATCATGCCTCCAGAGGACAGCGGCTGGACCTGACGTGGTCACATATGCTGCACTGAAAAACCTGGGACCTGTGGCGACAAAAACTTTGTTAATATTACTACTGAACGATGCGTGGATATCAGATTATCTTCCTCCTTCCTGGAAAATTGCACGAGTGGTTCCGATACCAAAGCCGGGTAAAACTCTTTTATCGCTAGATTACTTCCGCCCTGTCAGTCTGACAAGTTGCCTGTGTAAACTTATGGAAAAGATGGTAGATGCTATAGGCTGCCAGTGGTGGACAGAATACACCAACGCACTAACCAAAAATATGGCGGGCTTCCGCAGGCGCCGGTGTACGATGGATGCTATTTTAAATCTTGTTACATGCGTAGATCATGAGAGGAGCTGTGGAAGAATCACCATTGCATTGCTTCTAGACATAAAGCGTGCATTTGACAGAGCCCGCCACACTCATGTACTCCATGGGTTAATTCAGCTGGGCAAAGTTGGCCCAACAATGAGATGGAGTGCGGATTTTTTAAGAGACAGTAAAATCTTTATTGAAAGTGTTGATTGCAAAATCACAGAGCATAAAGTGAATCAAGGCGTTCCGCAGGTTGGTGTACTCAGTCCATTTCATTTTTAACTGTGTTATGGCTGAATTACCCCATATCCTGCCATCCGACTCGAGTACTCAAGCCGTTCAGCAAAAGCTACAAGCTGCAGAATAACACTAATTAATGATTTTTTGGAAAGCAGAGGTACGATTGTTTCACATGAGGAAACTGCTGTACTTCCATTTACAAGGAAATGCCTCAAGAGATTCCAGCTCGTGCTAGACTCTCAGCGTCTGCAACTTGTGCGACAAAGCAAGTTCTTGGTTATTATCATAGACGGACGGCTATCATGGGCTCCCCAAATAAAACATTAAAAGTCAGCTCCCTAATCAACATTCTGCGTCGATTTTCTGGAGTGAGATGGGGTAGTTAAACCTCTTCCTTACTACGCATACACTCGGCAATCATTAGACAAAGAATAACATACTCTTCTCCTGTGCTACATGTAATATACTGTAATCTAGAGGAAACAATTCAAAGACTGCTAGCCTTCGCATATGTCTTGGTGTTCCGCGTGCATCTGCCAGTGCTTTGGTAATTGTTGCGTCCTGCCAACCAACTTTTCATGCACTAAGATTTACGAAAACTTGTCACATCTTTCGTTTGGCTACACAACACGCTAATGATCCACTATGCTAGGACCTTCAGGACAGAGCCGCTGCACGCATACATAAAGAAGCATGGCGGTGCAAAAACTTACTGCCTGCTTACGAATACTGGCCTATTTGCGCAACTCATCCCCCAGGGCGACTAGTAATTCTAGAAATAGTCACTTCAGTTGCTTGAGTAGGTGGCAAATGGGATATGCCCTTAGTTGCGATAAAGCAATTAACTTCATCACATCTGTACACTAAGTACGTAGATTGCATTCACATGTATACCGATGGATCATGCTGGAAACAAAGTTCTGCATCTGCGTTTTATATATGTGCATACCAAGAGAAAAGAGCTTATAATCTTTGCCAATTTACAATGTCCACAATGGCAGAACTTTACGCAATACTTTCTGCTTTACATTACATATGTCAGCAGCCAGAACAACTTCGCTGGGTAATTCTGAGTGACTCACAAGCCTCATTGCTGTGCTTAAATGAGATCCGCTTAAGATAAGCAAACAACACATTAACATACGAAATACAGAAGACATACGCCATAGCAAAGGTCTACGACAAGGCATAACTTTCCATTGGATTCCAAGTCGCTGTGAAATCGTAGGAAATGTAACAGCTGATCACATGGTACGTGCAGCACATCAAAATAATGAATTATCACTACTTCCTCTAGCGGCGAGTGATGCCCGATGTCTATTGAACAAACTATGCGGTAGGTTGTCCAAGGAAACTTGGCTCATAAATGATGCGCAGAACTCTCAATTATATAATATAGACCCTGGAATAGAATTCAATATTCCGTTTGAAATTAGTCGATCTGTTGAAACAACAGTTCATACGGTTTGGCTAGGCACGGCCTATAATAAAACATTCCTGTATAGGATAAGAAACACTAACAGTGCTATATACTCATGTGAAGAGGCTGAAGAAGACATAGAACATCTTCTTCTACATTGTAAAAATCATGATGCTCCCCGCAAGAACCTCTCGAAAAAACTACATGGCTTGGATAGACGGCCACTATCCTTAGGAAAAAATTTTAGGTCGATGGCCAACAGAAAAACTTCAAACTATCGCTGCGCGCGCCTTAGTTCAATTTTTGGAGGAATCAAAAATATCACAGAAATACTAAGTCATATAATAGTTATTGCTCGTATTGTTATTATTAGCAGGCACCCTTAATTACATGTTCATTGTGCCTTCGTGTTGATGCAGAATTTGTATTTGTTGCATTTAGAGTGCGGCATTGATGTGCCCAACATCTTCTGTGTGAAAATTTTGGCTTTGTGAACATTTATGCTGTGTGAACTCATGTGTTGCGTGTGAACATTTCGGTTTTTGTGAGTATTTATGCTATGTGAACTCTCCTGTTGCGCGAAGATTTATTTATATTGCAGTACTGAGACTTAGTGTGTGAATGTTCGTTCATGTGTTTATTTGTCCAGCTTGGTGATTGCTGACAACTTTCCGACGATAACTATCACGTAAGAGAAGAGGAGTAGACGGCACCACACATGGGCACCAACCTATCCTTAAATACATTGATTAAAAAAATATTCTCCAAAATTATTAGGCATTAAAGTTTCATTAAAATCGTTTCATATTTTATGACCAATGCAGATGACACATCCGACAATACCCCGACAGACAGTGCCTACCTGCGAGCTTTACTATATACAGAGAGAAACTTAATTGAGAGAAATTAATTGAGGCGTCGATAGACCTGGCCTACGTACATCTAGCCTGCTACTACACGCTGGAGGAGGAGTTTGGGTGAGCAGCCTAGACGGGGTATGGATATGAAGGAAGGTGGCATGGCAAAGATGAGGGGAGCCTGACAGTGTACTGTTTCTCACCAGCGTGTATACATTGCAAGCTTCACGGCGTGTATCCTTTGGCGGAGAAGGAGCGACGTTACTGAAGCGTTAACGAGCCGGCTGCCTGTAGCGTCCATGGTTTGCACGCCTGTTCTCGCCACAAGTGTACTCGAGACAGAAAGCAGTTGCTGCAGAGCGTCAATTACTTGCTGCAGCATCACCTTGATGACAGTGTTCGATGGAGACGCCTCGACGAACTGTCGTTGTTTCCATTGATATACGGAGATGCGTGCATGCGCGGCGGTTAACGGGTCATCACTTCGGGTCTATTGGCTTGTCGCTGGAGGCCCACCCAACGTCGTTTTAACCGCCTCCTGCAGGAACGGCGCAACAGAAACTGGGGTGCTTTGGTTTGAATATTACTTATCGCTTGAACCATGGTTCACTAGTTATAGTTATAGTTATGCTAGTTATAGCAGTGACCCGTAAGCGCTCCACATGCCCAATGAACCATACCAAGAATAGACCAAGTTAGATAGATAGATAGATAGATAGATAGATAGATAGATAGATAGATAGATAGATAGATAGATAGATAGATAGATAGATAGATAGATAGATAGATAGATAGATAGATAGATAGATAGATAGATAGATAGATAGATAGATGGATAGATAGATAGAAGGCAGGGATGTTAACCAGTCAAGAGTTCGGTCTGCTACCCTGCGCTGGGGGAAGGGAGAAGGAGAATAGAAAGAAGGGAGAGAAAGAGAGAGATGGCGGTAGAGAGACGTGCACGGACAGCATTACAGAGCCAAAGGCGCTCGCACAAGCTATCCGTTCTCAGGAAGCACAAAAGTGTCTTCATGCCTTCTGATCCAATGATCGGTGCGGACGGTGTTCTAGCACTGTTTATGCACTCAGAAGACGATAATCTACTTCCTGAATGCGTTGGACATTGCGTTGAAATGCGTTGAATGCGTTGAAACTGAGGACAGCAGCACAATAGGTGTTCAATGTTCTCCTCGCAGCCGCAGACATCACATGCAGGACTGTCAGCCATTCCAATTACTGCTGAATAAGCTTTAGTGAAAGCAACTCCCAACGACAGCCGACACAGAAGAGACGCTTCGCGTTTTGTGCAGTCCGGCCGGAGGTCCGAGTTGCAGCGGAGGGCTGAGTCTGTGCAGTCTGGTGCACCTTGTATGTGAGGTATTCCACTCAGCTAATGAGAGTGTGCGTGCTGGAACGCGAAGCTGGCTCGCGGCGTCCGTCCTTGAGAGAGGAATGGGGACGCAGCGGTCTTCTTGGTTCGATGTCCGAGCTGCCTTATCTGCGTCATCATATCCTATGATACCGCAGTGGCCTGGTATGCATTGAAAATAGTTATTATGGCCTTCTTCTCTCATGTGATGGATGAGTTCCACGATTTCGCACGTCAATTGATCGTGAGTTCCATGTTAGAGAAATGACTGTATACATTGTAAGGCCGGCCTTGAATCGCAGAAGACTGCCCATTTTTCAGCTCGCGGAAAGCCGCGAGCTCTGCAGCAGTAGACGTAGTGATACGGGAAGTCTTGAACCGTTGGATTATTCTCCTTGTTGGTATAACTACAGCGCCACCGGAACTGGTTGATGTAGTTAAGCGATCAGTATAGACGTTGTGCAGTCGCTGTGTTTCTCGCATAAGAGGAGTAAAGTTGCTTGAGTGCAGACGACGGCAAGTCCGACTATTTCTGAAGTCCTCGGATTGTGAGGTTTACTTGAGTAAGAACGAACCAAAATTGAAGATAGTTAGGTGGGCAAGAAAATGGCCAGCAGAAAAAAAAGAACTAGGATAAAATTCCAGAGGCTTTTTTTTGACGGAGCATTGAAAAAGAGGCACCACTCTTGTGTTGAACGCCCTGTAAACGTGCGCAGTAAAGGCAAGATGGCAATTCGCATGCTGGTTTCTGACTCACACGTCGCAGTGAACCAACTCACTTCATACGCTAATCGCCTTGTAGACAGGCTGACATAATTTTACCAGCTACCAGCAAATAGAAGACGTTTGTGTGTAGAATTAAGTATATGTAAATAAAAAAAGAGCGCATCATTTTTGTTTCATTGTGAGAGCAGTTCATAGCTCGAAACTGGGCTTGCTGTGTCCGCCCGTTCATTCTTTTCCGCCGCGTCTTGTTCCGTCTTCATTATCGTCATTGAGAAGTCGCCTTCGTCATTCCTCACCCTCACCGCCAACCATATGACGATACGTAAGCACGAAAACTAATCAATACGTCTGCCACCACCACTAGCAGTCATGCTGATGACACTGCATACAATGTACACTTGAGTATCGGAGACGCTAACCACTGATCTATCACGTCACTTTCGCGCTTAGCTGCTTGCGTGGTGTCAGTAGCATCCGCGGCGCAGGTTTGAGGAGTAAAAATTGTAATGGCATCTGCGCATGCCTTTCAGAGGCAGCAGCAAGCGCTACGAACACACTGCATAGCTTCGTTGCGGTAAAAATGTATTTCAATAGCAGGATACGACCGACGAGCCTTTCTTGACTGTTGTTTTCATAGATGGATGCAATATGTAAACTGGGGTGCTGGTTCACCATGGTGCAGTTACTCATTCTTTCACAAAGACGGCTCTTCGCTTTCTCTCGACTAAGTGTCGTCGTCATATCGACGTCACCACGCTGTTGTTCCTGCCAAGTGCTCGTCGTCTTCGTTGTCGCCGCGCTGCAGCCGTCGTATAGAGCTCAGGGAGATTTGACAGGATTGTAGGAGCTTTGCACCATGTTGGTGTTGTTATGTGGACAGTCGGTGGAGTAACTACTCTCGCATTAAATGAGCTCTGAACTGGTGGAATAGGTGAAAGGTTATTTATTTATTTATTTATTTATTTATTTATTTATTTATTTATCGTCAGAATCTTGTATCATATCTGGGACGCCCTGATGTTGTCAAGCCACAATGTTCCGTAATACACCGGCAGAAATTTCCGTAGTTCGGTCCGGCGTCATTTCTTCACAACGAGGCTTAGCGACTTGCAATGTCAGTTGCAAGCTTCGCGCCTCAAGGTATCAGTCATGCGATAGAAGTTGCTGTCGCTGTCATAACAACACGTTTTCTTACAGCGACGACAGTTGTGTTGAAAGATCTTACTACTGCCACTGTCAATACAGTAACCACCCATTTAATTGCAGGCACTGCTCGCGTCTTGTACAGCGTCCCGTCCTTGCCTTTTTTTTCCCTTCTAGCAGGCAACAGCAGAGTGCTAATGATACACGAAAAAGCTCTATGGATTAACCTGGCCTCATCAGTATAGAATTTGTGTCATCGTACTTTGCTGAGAGACTATACAACCGACACTTCACGTGCTTTTTAACATTCGACGCGGAAATGAAGCCAGCGAGTTGTCCGACTATACAAGGTTTTCCAACTATCGTGAACCAAGATTTAAACAAATATGCAAATTCCACGTAGCTGGACAGAGAGCAAGGTAATGTTGTTTGCCATCGCTTGGAGATACTCAGGTTATTTCTTGCATTTCGCCTAAATACATAATTAGTCTCGATTTATTCATAAAATTCTCAAATATTATAATTAGATTAAAAGCGTCCATCAGAAAATTGCAGAGCAACACGAAAAACTCTCGATACAACTTTCTGTTTTTCAATACATGCTACATAAAAGTATTTTTTCTGAGCGTGAAAGAAGCTCGCGAATCAAGCCAGTCGCACGGCAAGCAAAATTGCCGTGCGACTGACTGCTCGAGGGACTTCGCGTGTATTCTCGGGCGTCTTTCACGCCCGGAAAAACGCTTTTATGTAGCACGTATTGAGAAACAGAAAGCTGCATCGGGAGTTCTTCATGTTGCTCGGCAATTTTCTCATTGACACTTTTCGTCTAGTTATAATATTTGATAAGTTGATTAGTAATTAAGACGAATTACGTAATTAGGGGAAATGAAAAAAATAATTCCAGTGTCTCCAAGCGACGGCAAACAACATTACCTTGCTTTCTGTCCAGCTACGTGGCATTTGCATGTTTGTTTAAATCTTGGCGCACGATAGTTGGGACACCCTGTATACTCACGAGCGCGTGATGCCAATGTAGTACTTGCCTAATAAAAGAAAAAAAAAAGACGTCTACTAATGTACCCGCGAATCGAACAGAGTGAAGAGAGGTCCGTTGCTTCGCCGTATCGGGCAGCAGACACGCGTCTAAATTCTGAGTCGAATTGCCTCAGTACAGGGGACGTCGCGAGGACGAACTCCACGCACCGGCGTGGCGCCGCAGCACGTCGCCGCCAACAGCAGCCGCTGGTAATGCGTGCGACGCAGGCGCGACATCGGACAGTTGCATATCAAACGAGCATGCGAGGCACGACCACACGCACTCAAGGGGAGCGGAAGGATAACAGATCTCCCGGAAACAGCGCGAGCCGCAATTACGTCAGCTTTCCTGTGAGAACTCATCGCGCCAGGCGCTTCTTCTCCGCCGGTTGTGAGCGACACGGGGCGGCGCGGCGATCCGTCGAGCAAGACGGCCCCCGGCGTCCGGCGACCTTCGTTGCAGCCGCCCGACGTCCGTCCGTCTCCTGCGCGGCAGCCACGGTACGTTCTCGTGGGAGCCCCTGGCCGCAGATGCCTATCGGACAAGAACAACCGCGCATTCTTGGCAGCCGGACCTCGCCGCCGCTTGAGAGGCATAAAATGTCGCGCCTCTTCCGGCGTGCGCCCCCGGGACCTCGCTCACTTATCAGACGGCCGATGCACCTCCTCGTCTGGGCCGCTCGCGGGAAGGCGGGAACGGGTACGGAGATCTAGCGCGGACGCCGGGTGCGCCATTCATGAGCTGCATACGATATTGCGTGATTCATCTCGGAAATCTGGCCCGCCGCGCGAGTGCGCCTGATTCGGCCGTGCGCTGATCGCGAGGGCCGTTGGCGCTAGGGTTACCGGAAACACGTGCGCCCTGATGAAAGCGCCCGCGCATACGGCACTGCTGAGACGGCCCTCAGCTCGAGATGGGCCGGATACGTAGCTGGCGCCCAGAGCGAGGTAAGTTTACAGTAAAAGAAAGCAAAGCAAAAACTGTATGCAACTATGGGTATTTGTTACTTCGAAAGCCGGTGTTCGGCTTGTCGTGGAATACGAATTGAGCAAGCTTGATTAAACTAGACTGATCCCCCTTCCCCGCAAACTATGGAAACATTATTCGTTACAAAGGTATATGATGAGCGTCTTGTATAATCGGCAAAAGAAGCGCGAGGACGCTTCGAATCCCGCATGGAGCTACTCTTTTTTTCTATTCTAATTAAATCGACTCCAAAACGTGTGTGACTGAAACATTTGTGTTTCCACTTTTCGTCCCTTGTCCAGAAAGAAAAGTCATATGCAATGTTAATAGAAAAGATATAAACATAGTGATAAAAGTGAATAAGTACATCAACCAGTTATCTTCCTCTTATGGCCATCATTTAATGTCAGCTGCATCTTTACTACAGTGGCTTCCGTAAAAAAAAAAAAAATAAAGGGGGAGGAAGGAGGATCGAGACTAAGCTGAGCAGGAGAAAGGGTGATGTGAATGGACGCCCTTTCGAGGCCGCAAACGGCTTAACAACTGCATGCATCCCCTGCATTCACCCTAGTCAAATATTGCAGCGATACGGATACGTTGTCATTCAATAAAGCAAATACACAAGCGCCCTCTGTATAAATTACAAACCTAACTCATACGCTCAAGCGTAGTACGGCAAGGAAGCAGTCGAACTCAATAGCGGAAGCGATGGTCAGCGGTACAGATACATCGCGTTGCGAAAACAAAACAGCAGCCTTTTTTTTTTTTCAGAGAGAAAGAAGACCGTCTATTCCGTATCCAGAAATTCGCACGAGCAATAAATGCACCTTATTTTCTGTCACCAACATGCTCATCGCCATCGTCGTGGCTTTTCTCACTGAGGCAGTATACACTTAACCGGCGTCATTGTCATCTTTTCCTGTACCAATAGATTGGCAAAGTCCCTCTCGTTTTGTCATCACTGTTGCTGGTTACTAATACGTCTAGTGACAAATAAGTCATGTTCTCTGTGCGTGGTGTCTGCACCTTGGCAACCTGTACCGCAATCCCATCCCCGCCCACCCAAATTAATTAATTAATTAATATTAGGAAAGTGCGTTAAGCTTGCTTTCCCATATCTTAGTGGGTGTGGAATGTTGTTTTCATTCCCATTGATGATGTATTGAGTTCCAGTGCACAGATATCTTGAGCTATTATTTAAACGTATTCTCTTTCTTACAGAGCAGCTGTCAATTAACGAGGTCAAACGCAAGAGAAAGGAAGGACAACAACATTTTCACTCTCATCAGTTTTTATTTTATTATATTTTATTATATCTCTGCCTCACTGCATGAATACTTTTAATATTTATTAGCAAGAAAAGGTCACTGACGCTGTTTTAGACTATGAGAATAATGTCACAGTCACAGGATTTTTGACCTCCTTTTGGAGTTATCAACCGCATTGAATCGAAGAAATATTCACGACGCAATGTGTCGTGACCGCAGAAAATTTCATGCTTTAAAAAATTATCAGCTGTTCAAAAAGAACAGTGAAGATGATTTAATTAGATCATGTTAACGGATATTCAAGGTGCATCACAGATCAAAAGCAAAAGACATCTTATCCAGCAATTAATAATATTTGGGGTTTTACGTGCCAAAACCACTTTCTGATTATGAGGCACGCCGTAGTGGAGGACTCCGGAAATTTCGACCACCTGGGGTTCTTTAACGTGCACCTAAATCTAAGCACACGGGTGTTTTCGCATTTCGCCCCCATCGAAATGCGGCCGCCGTGGCCGGGATTTGATCCCGCGACCTCGTGCTCAGCAGCCCAACACCATAGCCAATCTTATCCAGCAACTTATTGTGCAAAATACAAGAAGGGCGTAAAGACAGCACGGATCGCTCTGTCGGATCGTTGTTTTTTCCGCCCTTGTATTTTACGTAGTGTGTTGCTTGTTCAGTATATATGAGCTGTGTTGGCAACAGAGTACTTCTGCAACACCTGATCCTTCTAACTCCAAACTTCAGTGAGCAGGGGACATTGAGTTTCTATTTCTGTTAAAGTTGACATGTTCAAAGAGTGAGAGAAAAAAAGGAAGCTGTATTATACTCATTACGCATTGGCGTTAACGATTTCCATTTGTAACATCTTTGTAACGTCGAGTGCTTACGTTTTATTTTAAAGATTACCGAACATGTATGTTCTTTTGTTGCGCCTGAGAGTTTCCATAAATTATTACATACCTTGCAAGTGATCACTCCGGCCACTATAACGCAATACTATATTCGCTTACGCAGGTAGTCTGCCTTTATTGCGACAGAGACACCGGCCTGAACACCACGATGTGATTGGTTGGCTGGGAACGTGCCTGATCAGGCGGTCCGGTCGTCGCGCCGCTTTCTTTCTTACTTTCTTCCTTTTCTTTCTGCGAGAAGACCGCTGGCAATTGCGCTGGAAGACGCGATGCCAACGACTACTGCGTCGCGCATCAGCTATGCTGCGCAATTGCAGAGCGTGCTTTTCAATTCGAGATACATGTGCAGACGCTGCCACAGCGCTGGTCTGCGCACGCTACAAACCGCGCACAAAATGAAAAGGGCTGGACTTTCGCGATAGCTGGGTGATTAGCTCGCCCGTGTCCCACTCGCACATTGCTGCAGCGGCATGAGTTACCCACCATCTATAATAGACGTTACTAATAGTGTGGTGACACCTCAGACGGCCATTCATCAACCGACTGACCGAGAAGCCGTGAGTTCTCTGTTAACTGCCTATCCCCAGTAAATATAAATGAACGATACATTGCGGATGGAGACACGAATGTGAAACACATACAAGCGCTAGTTTATTCAATGGGGCGGTAACTATAGTCCCCAACGTACGAGTTATTAAAATATTACTACATAAAACCACAAGGGAAGGTTGTGAATACTCGTGGTCATGTCGCGAAAAGCTACGGTGGCAGCGCCTGTGTACTTTCTTGAGTTGCGTCATATGTGTGCAAACCTTGTGTACGCACTTCTCACGCGCTTGATTTTCAGCGATTATACTCACTTCTCGGTGAAGCAAAATATTGATTAGTATTTTACTTGAGAATCATTCGGGATAAGTCGGAAAGCGTTAGTTTATGTTTTACGACAACACGAGATAATCTAAATCAGCACAATCAACCAAATAAAAAATAAGCTTGCTAGCTTTGTTCAACAGCTGCCGTACGGCATATACGAACCGTGGGACGTGTTATGTACGACGAACATGAGAAGGCCTGATATGAAGTATTGGACATATTGAACTGCATGTCGTTATGTAAACACCATGCACTTTCTGACATCTTCTGACATTCCCTCTGACATTTTACTCAGCTTTTGCGCACACAACGTGTCACACACCGGACAGCATTGAGGAAAACAATCACATTGTTGAAACTACCCACTTGGACAACAACGAGGCAAAGGACATTCCTGGCTACACATATATACACCGTCATGATAAGGCGTTCTCCCATAGCCTTGATTTCATTTGAGAGCTCTGGGATGTAAAGGGCACTGAACAATTTTTTTTTATTTTGCTTTACAGTAAAACGTTCGCCATCAGAAAAGAAAGCAGTGATGATTATCTGTCGGCAAGCGCTGTTTCTAGCAATCTTGCGGGGTAAGAACAAGCCGCCAACAAACAAGGCCCCAGGAAGCCCCTGCCCGAGGACAACGAGTGCTTCGACGAAGATCGCAAGACGGCCGTCGGCGACGTAATAAACGTCGCAGCACCACCGCGGCCTTTCTGGCGACAAGCAACGATGATGCCACCGATCAGAAAGACCTCCCGCTACCAGTATAGCGCCAGCACAGCCCGGAGCCGCGAACTTGAGACGGGCGAGGTGCAGGGAAGCAAGAAATCGAGAAACGCTGCGCGTGCTGTTGTGTGGATGCTACCGAAGTAGCTTCGTGTTCGGCGCCTCAGCAAAAACGAACTGTTGCGGAAGCCGTGTCTAGGCTATGGGGTCGCGCTGCCGGACTCGCGGTCGCGGGTTCGATCCTGGCCACGGTGGCTGCATTCCGGTGTGGGTGGAATGCAAAAGACGCTCGTGTATTTTTCTTGCGGTTCGTGCAAGTTTTTGCATTTTGCCTCCATCGAAATGCGGCCACCACAGCTGCGAATCGAACCCCGCGACATCATTTTCAGCAGCAACACGCCGTAGCCACTGAGTCATAGCTGTGGGTATTTAATATTTTGTGATGTGACCTTAAATGTGCTCCGCTAAAACAATTTTATGAACTAGGAGAGTAAAGTTAAACAAAAATGGTCTCTCTTTCTCTTTCTTTCTTTTTTGGCTTGTTTTGCAGGCAATGCAATGCGTTTGTGGAGTGGTATAGAGCACCTGTATAACCAAGTATCTGAGTTTCATTCATACGCATATATACATTCCCCCTAAATTCGTATCAGTATTGTGGGTCTTGAAAGCCATAAATCAGCTGTGGTGACGTAGGGGCATCTTTTCCTGTCTGCTTTCCTTTTGCCCTTTCTATAAATTTTTGGATAATTATTGGGTACTAGATTTAACGGTCGACGAAAGCTTTAAACGAATATTTTTATTTAATTTCCTTAGAATATTTATTATGCCTAGAGAGCTGCACGTGCGAGCGAAAGAACGGCTGTGAACGCGTGACATGTAGGCGTAGTTTGCCGAACTGTGCGTGCACCTTCTCTCAAAGCCACACAAAGCAACCAACAAATAGCGGTTGCATGCGAGCAGAGCTGAATCTCAGCATTTTTTTCCTCAGAGCGCCATTTCCACCTTCGATTCAACGTATCGGGAAGGCATTTGCTTCATTACTTGCCGATAAAACCGTGCTGTTCAATGTCCACATAGAATAGGAATACACAGCACTAAAATCACAAAATCCAAAAAGGGACTTACGTCTCACCTTTACGCGGCACCCTACGCGCCTGAAATTTCGCCGTTTGTGGGGCGAGTTCTAAAGTTGCCGACGAGGAAAATTGGTGCAAAAGAAAAGACAACGCACACAGTAAGAAACGACAAAGACAAGCACCTGTCTTCATCGTTTCTTCCTCTGTGGGTTGTATTTTGTTTTACGATAACTTTGCTCCTGAGCAATGCAAGACCAACTAGCCCAACAAATAATTTTTCCTATAGAGTTCTAAAGCGGCACTCAATGCCGTGACAGTGTCAGAAGTACTGTTAAGCCTAATGAAAAGCAAACGGAAAGAACAAAGTAGAATCCCTCTTACGCCTAATTACTTGAGATTGCGTGCGATCGGGGCGTCACTACAGGACCGGAATGCGCCCTAGCTAACCCCAAAGATCAACTATCTGGGAATGGCTCACACCAGTGACACGCGCACTAGCCAAATGCGGAAAGAGAAATGGGGCCTTCATGCTTATGTTCTCGTCTTTGCGTTTTATTTTGGGATGAAACCACGTATTGAGTAGGCCTGCTGTTTTACATTGCTCCACTTACGTTAGCGCTGAGGTACATTTCGCAGAACAACAAAAAGTCGTTTCTTCTTGCTATTCCCTAGACAAACGTTCCGTATGCATTGTAATAACTACGTATGTTTTGCGTACGATTCTCATAGAAATACTATGGAATTTATACGGAATCCATATAGATTTCGCAAAATTCTACGGAAACACACGGACTTATTGGAATGGCATACGGAACCTTTCAATTGGGTTCTGCCGCTACGGAGGCATATTCGGGACGATACTGGGTGACAGAAAGGCAAGGAAACACCACAATATATTTATTATTGTACACCATTTTAGGTTTGCAGGTGGTACGAGGAAAGCTTGCAGAGTATTGCCAGAGTCCTTCCATGTTTGCGGATTTCTTAAGCGACAGTAAAATCTTTATTGAAAGTGTTGATTGCAAAAGCACAGAGCATAAAGTGAATCAAGGCGTTCCGCAGGTTGGTGTACTCAGTCCATTTCATTTTTAACTGTGTTATGGCTGAATTACCCCATATCCTGCCATCCGACTCGAGTACTCAAGCCGTTCAGCAAAAGCTACAAGCTGCAGAATAACACTAATTAATGATTTTTTTGAAAAGCAGAGGTACGATTGTTTCACATGAGGAAACTGCTGTACTTCCATTTACAAGGAAATGCCTCAAGAGATTCCAGCTCGTGCTAGACTCTCAGCGTCTGCAACTTGTGCGACAAAGCAAGTTCTTGGTTGTTATCATAGATGGACGGCTATCATGGGCTCCCCAAATAAACATGGAAGGACTCTGGTATTGCTTAGGCAAACATTCTTTATAGTGACATAGTAGTCCTACTATACTCCCGTATGCACAATTTGTATCCTTCTATCTTGAAGGTGTTCTGCACTCATGACGTCTTTGACATTAACAACATAGCTGATTGTAACGAAAATTACAACTGAAATTTTGTTGTATTAGCTTTCAAGGATGCCTCTTCTATATTGTAACAGACAAACAAACAAAACGAGGGAGATAAATGGTTGATTCTGGAGACCGCCGACTTTCTAAAAAAAAAGAAAAACTCGACTAATAAGAAGGCGCTTTTTAATAAGAAGGCATTTTCCGTATTTAATTCTCCGCAAAACACTTAGACAGCCACTGACCATAACATGACACAATATAGTAAACTTTTGCCAAAATTCTCTGCCTCACTTAGGAGCACTGCAGATACAGTGCGATGTGGCGCCTGATGTCAGCACTCGGAGATGGGCTCGCCTAAACCTAAAGGAGCTTGAGATGAGCGCGTGTGAGGATAGCAAAACGGAGAAGAGCGCCTATAGATTAGAACGACGACAGCCTTGAGCGATTCCACTCCTTCGCGAACAAAGACAGTTGCTCTAGTTTTCCGTATGCGGAGAACAAACGCAGGATCCTGCTTTACACAAGCCTCGAGGCACCGTAATAGTGATACCCATGGGTACGCCACCTCTGTTGACCGACACCCGTGGTTTCAAGTGAGTGTCACATATCACAACTGCTGAACCTGCCTGCGTACAGAGCGGGCGTGCGCAAATTGCGTGCGCTTTATCGACATTATCTTTTCCTCTCAGGCCTGCGTTGCTTTCCTACACGTTCCACCAATGAATCTCGAATCTACCACAAAAGGAGGACACGTGTGCGTGTGTGTGTGTTTAGAAGAGAGGGGGGGGGGGAGGTAGTGCTTAAGTGTACCGGTGAACACCAGCAGCAGAGACAAAAGGGGAAGGCGAGCGGCAAAGAAAGCCGCCGCCGCGGACTCGGCGAGCGGAACTTTGACTCGAAATGAACGCGCGCCCTTTTAGCTGCCGGCCAGGTCTTCCCTTTGTAACGCGGCCGGGTCGTTTTCGTTTCCCCGCATGAAAAGCCGCGCCGAGAATCATTTATATTCGAGAAACATTTCGTCGCTTTGAATTCGCTCGGCTTCATTCGGAGCGTATCCGTAACTCGTCTCCGCCAGAGTTCGTCTTTCTCCCCGCGGGGCCCTCGCGTCACGCAGTCCGCGCCAAACAAAAGAAATTTCGGTTTCCCACCTTTTGTTTTCTGCAAGCGGCGCACAAAGCCACCAGTTTCCACGGGACAAAACCCAAAACCGATGGCGATCTCCGGAAAACAGAAAGCGGAAAGAGAGAAATGGAGGTGGCTTAAATGAAGAAGGAAAGATAGAAAAAAAAAAAAAGATCATGCTACGCCAAACGCACCCAAAGAACAACGCGAAAAGAAACAAGCGAGGATCGCCTCGAACGTCTCGTCGTATTCAAATTTCGGTTTCCGCCGCGAAAGGGAAAGGCGGATCGCCTTATAACAACGCGGCGGCCACCATTTCTGTTTTCTCTCTCTCTCTTTTCTCCCCCAAATCGTCTTGCCCAACCGCCCTCTTCCAGCGCCTTCATCTCTCCAGTCTCTCTACTGTCTTCTTTATGCAGTTTTCATTATTCTGTAGCGGAGTTGTTGTCCCCTCTACTCACTAATTTCCTTCTTGCTCATTCATCTCACGTGTACCCATTTCCTGGCGTCCCGTTTCATCATCTTTGCATCGCTCGTCGCCTTCCTTTTTCGAGACTGGCCCCTCCTCCACACTGGTCTGCCGTCCCTGCCTTGTTTCTGCCACACTTTCTTTTCTTGCTATCTTTCTTTTTTATGCCTGCGCTATCTTTTGTTCGATTCACAGTCGTAGAAACAGTGAATGCTAGAGTGTCGTTAGGGAGTTATACCCCTGCATTCACGTTTAATGGTGCCGCCCGTAATTTATCACGGAATTGTTTCTCTTTTAGCTACGCCCTTTTGTTTTCGGTGCTCTGCTTCGTTTCTTTTCTTTTTTCTTCTCTCCCTCTCTCTTTACTGTTATCCGCGCACCCTTTTTATTCTTCGTGGCGTCTAACCAAAAGCCGTCACCGCCACCGCCGACACCGCGAGAGACCGAGACGCGTGCGGCAGAGTGAGGCTTAAAAAATATATACAGCGGCTGAGAGATGTATTCCGGGAGAGAGAAAAGAAAAAAAGGGAGGGGGAGACGAGGTAAGGAACTACACGCGCATGGACGCACATACACACACACGCGCACGCTCGCGTGTAGAGAGGTGCGCACAGGCGCTCGCGTACTACATGCGCGACAGGCTGGGCAAGAGAGAGTAGCAGGAGGAGAGGCGATGCCACCACGAGGGGACAAAACGGGGGAAAAACCGCGCCAAAGACAGGGAAGACAATGAAACCACCTCCGACATTGAGAACAATGACTCTGATTTCACAGAGACATTTGCCGGGGCAACAAAACAAACCGTGTTCTTCTTCTTCCTCTGCGGCGGCAAAGACGCGCGTCGCGCGCGCAAGGAGCAGCCGTTGACGGACCCCCACGGCCGCGCGCTTGCGCAAACAACAAAACAGCCGCGCGCCGGCGGCGACCGAGTCGCGGCGAGGACGCGCGAGCGAGTGCAGTCGGCGATGCTGATGACGTTCGCTGGCGGCAGTCGGAGACAAAAGAGGCTTTGCATTGCGTTATTAGAGCGAACGCGCCGAGGGAGACGCGAACGCTGAAAGGGCATTGTGAGCTGCTGACGACAATTGGTCAACCGTCGCGCAGAGAACGCTCTCGAGCAGTCGAGCTCGAAAGACCAAAAAGAAGAGAACGGGAGGCTGCAGAGAGTGGAAGAGGAAACAAAAGTTCCCCACCTCTGACTGTGCTATTTCTTTCTTTTTGCTTCCCCTCCTGTTATTTTTTTTCCCCCACTCACTGACTCCCTCTGTCTCTGCGCAGTAATGAAAGCCGCAAAAGGGAGCAAAATGCACGAAGGCGTGGTTCTGGCACGCATGCGTATTCCCGTTCGCACATTGTACGCCGTTGCTTAAACCCTCTACAACGCCCTTACCCGTTAAAAAGGGGATTGACGCCCCGCGACACACATCTTTCGGACGTGCTCGGCTGATCAAATATCGCTACAGGCTCGCTTGGCCGCTGAGCACAGCACACAGGCACCCGCAGGGTGAAAGCCTGGAGATTCTGCAACTGAGGCGACGACGACCACATTTAGCACCACTTGATGCGCGTGCCATTAAAATGTGACGCCTGCACATTCAAGCTGTTGCCGGAATGAAGTGACACATCCTGAGCCTCCGCTGCGATTCAGAAAAACGGCATACACGTTGCGGCTGCATAATGCACTGCATAAGGACAGACATATCGATGCATGTGAACAAGAAGAAAACCAGCGAATCTAGCATAAACATAATGGAAGAAGAGTACGGAACGAGCGCCGCACTTAACAACCAACTTTATTCACGAAGGGCCTTGAACAGGAAAAGCTATAATGCATGCTTGGGCGCAGCTAGGGCAGCCGAAAAAAAATTATGCAGTAAACAGGTCGTTGTGCACACATTAAAGCCGTTTTTCTTTTAGAGGAAACGAGGGTGCGCACGCGCACACACATCATTTGTGGCCTGATTTATTTCATCACGTCGTGCGCTTCGGCAATCTTGCGCGTTGCGTTTTTCCAAGCACGACTCTAGCAACGACGCTATAGCTTCCATGAAGGGGTATGTGCAACCGCACTATTTGGAATGCGAACATTAGGTCCCATGCTTGATGGGGATGGAGTTTCAGTGTTCATGCAATATACCTGAGGTTAATACAACCGTCTGACTGACACGAAAATTTGCACGTGTCAGCGGGATGTTGTGTGCCACGCGCATGGAAGAGTTGATGTATTTTTCGGCTCATGTCCGGACACCTTATATAGCTTTTACGACTTACGGACCCACATGAATACAAATTGCAAAGTTTCCACGCATCAAACAAACATTGAAAAAGAAAATTTTGTGCCATTTCCTGACGGCATTCTTTTCAGACTGCAGTGCAAAACACCATGAAAATATGGGATGATGATTTTCTTTCTCTTGCTTCAATGCTACACTTCGAGCACCATCCGTTGGCGGTGCAAGGCACTCAGCGGCACGCGTACTGCGCTGTGACTGGTTGGCCTATTCGTCAAGGGAACAGCCAGGCCGCAGCAACGGTCACAAAAACCCGGTAAGGTAATAATAATATTTGGGGTTTTACGTGCCAAAACCACTTTCTGATTATGAGGCACGCCGTAGTGGAGGACTCCGGAAATTTTGACCACCTAGGGTTCTTTAACGTGCGCCTAAATCTAAGCACACGGGTGTTTTCGCATTTCGCCCCCATCGAAATGCGGCCGCCGTGGTCGGGATTCGATCCCGCGACCTCGTGCTCAGCAGCCCAACACCATAGCCACTGAGCAACCACGGCGGGTAACCCGGTAAGGTCAGCGCAAAGAAAAGCTTCGCTTCTAACATGACCATGCAGATCAAGATAACTGCCGTCAATCGGTTCGTTCAATTTACTTGATTACGCACGCTGAATCGCGAAGCGCGGCTCTCCATGTAACCCCTCTTTGATATTGCGACACGCGTGTGGTATTTGATTGTGGTATTTGATTGGTATTTGATTCGCGCCATCACTCGAGAAAAGAGGAGGAAGAACGAACTGGACTCGGCGCTGTGAATCTAACCGGTGAGCGCTGCAACCGCTGTTGTAAATATAACCTGTAAATAGTTGCTCGTCTTACTGACTCGTCCTTCGCGTAACAATATAGTTGGGCAGCGTAAAAAATGAAGCTTCCCCATAGCGCGTAGTAAAGCGTTCCGTCTCATCCCTGCTGCTGAAGTGACTAGGCGTTCGATCGCGCGCTGCGCACAGGGCCGACGTCAGACCGTGGGAAGTGGAAAGCGTGACGGCAGCTATATTTTACGCCAACCTTTGTCGTCACAGAGGGGTTGAACGGCGAGCCCGTTTCGCGGTGCTGTGTGTATAAGCAGGTAAATTGCAAGAATAATTTGACGCCAGTTACTTTGTGCTACATGGCCATATAGAAATGTAAAGAAACATAATTAGACGTTTATGACGATTACGTTCAACTTTCCCGCATAGACATGTGCCGTCAAGTTTGCAACTAACAAGTTAGTCATTGCAATTAGCTTAATTAGTGAAGGGATTGCTTTTGTTTCTATTGCAGATTATGTTCGCCTTTGCAGTTAATTAATTTCTAGGGGTGTGATTCGGGTAAAGTTCTTAGGCATCTTTTTTTTTTGTCTTTAAATGTTCGAAGTAAGAAAAAGAACACTGCATAAGTACACGGGCGTTTTTTGCATTTCTCCCACACCGAATGGCGACCACTGCAGCGGGAAATTGAGCCCGCGACCTTGTGCCTGCAGCCGCAGAATGCCATAGCCACTGAGCCATCGCGGTGGGTAAACACATAACTACCGATTAGATTAAAATTCTAACATTTTCGCTGAACAATATTTTCATACCAGCGGAATTCAAGCGCTAGAATTCCAGGTGTCAACCCCTCTGTGTTCAAGGCGAAAATAACACTTCCCACAGAATTATTATTCCGTTTGCTTACGCTGCGTTCTCATGGAGCACCTAAACAAACGACTCAGAATGGCGGTAGCAAGTTCTAGAAAGCTAATAAATTCCTATTTCATATGACACAACTTTCTATGGTGCTAATATGTTCCAGGAATGGAGCTCCAGGACGAATGCATCATGAAAGAAGAAGCTACCTAACCTTACAGCTACAAATGGAACGCCGTTTTAGAGATTCTTGGAGCATGGTTTATGAATTCGTGCGTGCACAAGTCTACAAACGCCCTTCTGTATTTCTTGAAGGCGACTGGACTGTACGAACGCTTCTGACGGCTGACATTCCTATGCGAATGCCTGCACAATGAGTGACTCTCTATTATTTTTTTCTTATCCTTCCTTTTTATGTATACTTCACCCTTTGCCACCCACAAGTGTAGGGTAGCCAACCGGGCGCATTCTCGGTTAACTTCTCTACATTTTCGCCTTCGTTTCTCTCTCTCTCTGCCTCTCGCGTGTAGTGGGCCGATATCAGGGCGTTTGTACAAGCGTTTCTCTCAACAAGCAGAATAGATTTCCACACCTCAAATTTACACGCTGTAATGAGTGAGCCGGCCTCCTCCATTTGCCGCAATCGGTGTTCATTGGGCATTCCCGCCTTAAGCCGCCAAATCTAAAAGTAAAATTCTCGCTTGATTGTTCACCGCGTATTGAATTTAAAATCATTTTTTTAAAGCCGTACTATACGGTAACCTACGTGCATGGCCTTTATTTCGATGCAATTGAAATTCTCAGAGCTCGCTGTTGCTCTGCAGCACAGGGCGATGCATGCCCTCCTGTGATCGAACATGACGTGCAGATAGCACATCAATTTAGGCTGCTTGTCCTCATTGCGACACGATGGAACTGGAACGATTGCTAAATACCGGCGCCAAACGTTTGCGCATTGTGGATTCCGCGTTACATGCTGAGTTTATGAATAGTCTGGACACGCAACCTGCAACAGCTGTCAAATGCTTTGCTCACGCCACTAAAGATAGCACATTAGAATGCTGAGGCTGCGCGCCCGGGGCGCACCTCGGAAAGGCTTTATCGCGAAGCGCTCATCCCGGAAGCATTTTGAGACGATATCACCGGAATCTTCGGCTGGCCGTATTAGAGTCCTCCGCCAGCGATACATGCAAAGGTCGAGTAGCAAAGTAGCTAGGTATTATTACAGTAATTCAGAAGCTCCACTTTGTTATTGAAGCCTGACTGTAGCTGCCACAGGCCGATTATTCTAGCAATATAGGCCGAACACTGTATCGCAGGACCTTTGCAGCGCTACTGGAGCGCTCCGGAACAACCAATCAAATGCAAGTGACCATCACGAGAGCTGCAACGAATCCTTCAGGAGTTTTTCTTATCTGTGAATTCACCTCTCCGGTTTGTGCAACTAGTAAATTGTAAACTGTAAACTGCAGATGTGCAAACTTCCAAATGTTACAAGAATAACGATGTCCGGATTTCGAACGCAGGGTAAAAACTCAAGCTCTTAACGTGGCGGCTCGTGTTGTCAGAAAAAAGCACGCATTGAAATGTCATGCAAATAACGGCGAAGATGGATGGCTATCACTTTAGTGCGTATCCTTTCTTTGCACACAATATTTGGAATGAAACTTGCGCTGTAGCTATTCTTTTCTATGAAAACTCAGCTATCGAAACGATTACCAAGTGCGATCTCTCAGCTTTTCATTCTTGTTCGGTCGAGCTTAATTGTTGGCGTCCTAGGGCTTTAGCGGAAGCTCGAAAAAAGAAGCCGACGGAGATCGGACAGCATGTATAGGCTTAGCTACAGGCGCCTGTTGCGCTGTCATGACATCAGGGACTGCGCTCCTTCATTTCCTCGTCATTTGATTCCTGCTTTACTTTTCTTCTTGATCTCACATGATGTCACAAGCCAAATGCATCGACACTGCTGCTGCACCCTTACCTCAACGCGAGAACATTTCGACTAAGAAACAGAGTAGGCAGAACGACGCGTAGTGAATCCGTATAGCCATGGTCTCATCTCTTCGCGACAGTAGATCATTCTTAAATCGTCGCGGTGCACGTGAGCCTGCATGCTGTGGTCGCGTAGTGGCTATGGCGCTATGCCGCTAAGCCCGAGGGCGCAGGATGGAATCCCGAGCGAGCCGGCCGCATGTCGAGGGGGGCAGAATGCAAAAACGCCCGTCTACCGAGCATTCGGTGCATTGTTAAAGAACCCCAGTCAGTCAAAATAAATCCGTAGTCCACCACTACGGAGGGCCGCATAATGAAATTATGGTTGTAGCACGTAAATCCAGATGATTTAATTTTAACCGTGCACGTGAGTTTAATGCGGCAGGTTCTGATGCAGACAAACAAGAACCAAGATACATTAAGTGGGTCAGCATTTACATGCCTACGCAACGAGGAAACCTGTCCGTCCGTCTGTCACGTACACGACGTATCACTATAAATAAATTAATGCGCATTTACTGTGCGAATTAATGAGCGAATTTACTATACTATTATGTTCCATAGAAAATGCCCTTAACTCTAAGGTCGTAAAAAATTTACTGTACACGACAGCGATCGAGCTCAAACTACTACTGGGACGAGAGAAGCAGTAGTTGAAAAGATGTGTAATAATTCTAACCAGTGTGTCTGCGGACGCACAAAGCGCAGACACACTGCGCCTCGTGTGTGCGTCTATGTTTTTGTTCACGTCTCGCCTTCCGCGCGCAGTTTGAAATTTTGCTGGATCTATAGCCAGATGCTGGAGCGCACCTAAATGTCTGTCATGAGAGTTTGAGAGTGATAGCGATGAAAGTTTATGTCATGCAGTTTGCTTGTCGTCAGAGTCAGCTTTCGTCATATTTTTACGTGCCACATGATCTCGCGAAAAATAAAACTTTATTTGTTCTCAACAACGACTGAATCTTACTCCTTAAGTATGAGACAAGCCAGCACCCTTAAGGCTACAAAACATGTTTACTGTGCAACTTACTGTGCAATGGAATACACATGAGCATCTAATCGAACGTGGCGTATGGCACGTTGAAGAGCCATTATTGTTCTGCGACGTATATTTTTTTTTCCGCCACAACCATGGTTGTGGCGGAAAAACAGAAAAACAAGGGGAAAAAGCTGCGGAGAAAGCAGCTTGACTGGCCCCAGGTTCCGTTTACAATGGCAGCAGCGGGGCAGGTGGGAAACGTGTTAAGGGGGGAGAAAAAGAGGAGAAAAAGAAAGAGCAAAACACCAAGGGCAAAAATAACAAAGTACAACCGTACACAGTCAAGATGGCAGAAACACTTCACGCAGATTTTTTTGCGGAACAAGTGAGCACATCGATATTGCATCTGGTGAGATCATTGAGTAAACTAGGCAGCCAGCGGCATAACATTTCCTGGCCATAATTAGTACGAAGTTGAGGAACACACCAAGTCTCAGCAGCTCGAGTTGTGTAAGGGGTTTCTCGTTTTGTGAGATTAGCGAGAGAGCTGAGGGCGCCAATATTTTTCTCATGTCTTCTGTAGGTTGACAACAAGCGCAGGTTTATTAGGGCAGGCAATTTAAGGGTTCTAAGCGCCCTGAAAAGAGGAGCGGAATAAAAATCACGAGGTTTATTTCAAATGACACGAAGAAATTTCTTCTGGATAACAAACAGCTTGTAAATATTTGTGGCTGAAGTTGGCCCCCATACGAGGCAGCAGCAATTTAGGTGACTGAAAAAAAGTGAGTTATAAATCAGCAATTTCACGGATTGCGGCAGGTATCTAAAGGAATGGACAACATTCAACACCTGTGACAGTCTGCCGGTGAGGAAATCTACATGAGAGCGCCATGTCATATCATGATCAAAGTGCACACCCAGAAATTTGATTGATTGCACAACTTCAATAGTACAGCAGTTAAGCACAATATCTCCAGGTAGCACGACATTCATATTTCTTGGATGAAAGAGTAAGGCTTTGGTTTTTGCGGAGTTGATTGTTAGACCATTTTCGAGGGGCCACTGGTGTACTTTAGAGAGCACACTGTTAGCACGTAAGGCCAGGTCACCCAGGAATCCAGGAAAAGAAGTGTGGTGTCTTCGGCACACATAATGTACATTGTGCCAGAATCAATGTTAATAAAGTCGATGACGAAAATATAGAACAGAAGAGGGCCCAAGATGCTTCCTTGTGGGACACCTACACGAACAGGAAGGACACTGTATGATAATCCATTTACGTGCACAAATTGCTTTCTGTGACTCAAATAAGGTTCACGTAAGCTGAGGGCCAAAAGTTTATGATCAATAGAATTGAAGGCTTTAGACAAGTCGACAAAAACACCTAAAGTTAATAAATGTGCCTCAAAATTTTCAAGGATTAGTTCTTTCTGCTTAAGGAGTGCTAATTCAGTCGACATGAATCTGCGGAAAGCGTGTTGATGTGGCGTTAATAAGTTATGTCTGTCAAGAAAACAGGATAACCTACAAAATATTATCTTCTCTAGTCCTTTGGAAAAAATCGGGAGTATGAAAATGGGTCTGTAGTTCGAAATAAGTGTTTTATCAGCTTTTTTGAAAATGGGGAGCACCTTTGCCACCTGCATTCTCTTTGGGAATTGGCCTTGGGAGAAACATATATTGTAGATATGAGCAAGAACAGGTGAAATAATATCAAGCACATAGCTGACAGGCCTGATTTGCAGGCCATCAGCATCACATGCACAACTGTTGGTCAGGCCACAGAAAAGCAGTGTTATTTCATGTTCATTATTAGGGTTTAAATATATTGATTCCGTGCAGTGAACATGTATAAATTGACAGGCACTCAGGCTGGCAGTTTGGCGACATGTAGTGGTGAAATGATCATTAGACTTTCAATCCGCGTCATTCCACCATTATAGATGGCATAGCTGCCAGGTTAACTCCTTGTCCTTTTTTCATTTATTTTTTTGGCTAGTCATTCACTAAAACACTGCCATGTATTGTGAAAGTTCTATAAACTTAGCTTCGCTGCACTTGCTATAGCGGCAAAGTTAAGTGCGTGGCATGCATAGAGGTGCGAATATGGGCTGTCATGTTTAGATGACGAGTACCACTCCCGTGAGACATGCAGTAGTGGCACCTGTCTCTCGCGCGTACTGTGAACAGGTGGGTGGCTCATTTCGAGCTGTTCGTCAGCATTAGCCACCAACCTCTTTAAGAGGTCACGCATAATGCGAGTCACACAGTGCGTGACGGGAGAATAATGAGCACTAAATCTAAGAAACTGTGGTTGTCCTATGTTCTAGATTGTCCCTGGCACGTTAGCGTTTACGCTTTATCAACACTGCTTGCAGTAGAATTCGAGCGCTTCATTCAATGAAGCAGCAGCCGATTTGTGCAAACGGAAGGAACAAATTGCATTAATAGATAAGTAGCTGATGACGACAAGCTTCAGCGATGGACAACGTTTCACAACTAAGTAGTACGTGAATCAGTAACGTCGCGAGAAAGACATTAAGCTGTCGAAGCGCCAGATATATTACTGACCATCAGCATTTCTCCTGTAAGTCGCTCTTCTGCAAATGTTTATTAGTGCGTATGCAAGAGGTGGAAAGACGGGAGCAGAGAAAAGAAGAAACCGTATCTCTAACGGAGTCAGGGCTAATGTGAGAGATGCTAGTGAAGCACTTTGACTGCCCATAATGGCCACCATGTGAAGTCGAAGGATCAATAGACACGGTCTATGGCGGTTGCGTATACTACGTAACCATTCAAGTTGTCATATCGCAGCAATTCTTATTATGCGTCTTTCTCGGACTGCTTCCTCAGATAATACTAACTGAGGCTAAGCTTGACAGCTACCAGAAGCATTGGCAAAATAAATCAGAAGCTTGCTGGAGCGATCAGCCAATAGCGTGAGCGTAGAAACGCGCGCAAAATCACTGTGCAACCAGGCGCTTCCGGCGGTTTCTTCAGTCAGCACCGATTAACCTGGCATAGCACGCTCCTTATGCATGTGGCTTACGATATGCCAAATAAATCTCTAGCGAGAAAAAAAAGAGGAAGACAACAGTTCAATGTTCTGCTTACATAGCGAATTCACGCTGCTGACAGGTTGCAGCAAGGTTCGCATGTTTTGCAAACAAAATCAAGAAGGAAGGAGGGGACAAATTGAAACATTCGATGTATGTGTCTTTCCGTGCTATAAATTGGCCGTCACATGTCCTCATTTTGGGTCACTATTCATTCGCGTTCTTTTCGACGCTTCCTACCAGTGCGCTGTCTGCTTACAGACTGTTCACATTTGCCCACCGGGACTCATGCGTGTCCCACCCGCGAGGCGTGCTCCTAATTAGTGCCCTTAGCGCCAGTGTCCGTCTCTCGAAATAGCTGCTGCCGCCTCCACGTACAGCTGGGAGCAGGATCACGCGGGGGAGGGTGGCAGTTCGGCGAGACGCGCGCGAAGTACGGGCCGTTAAAACTCGAGACGCTGGCGCCGAGTGCCTCGCTTTGTCATTGACGGATTGCGATCCCCGCCCGTCTGTCAAGAGCCCGCGCTCTCGCGAAAAGGAGCGGCGCCACCCAGCGGACACGCGAGCGGAGACGTCACTGGGTCGTCGTCGTGCCAACGGAGGCTCAAGCTGCCGCCGAAAGAAGCGTGCGACAGGGCGCCGGCCAAGCCAAATATTGCAGGAAGCCTGAGCAAGCGTAAACAGCAGCTTGCTCTTTTCACGGCCTTCCGGAGCGCCGCCGCGACTCCCGCGAGGTGCGCCGAACGAGTGATCCGCTCGGTGGATGCAAATTGGTCCGCCGCTGTCACATCTGGGCCCTGCACGCCCAAGTGCTGCCAACGCGCGGAATGGACTCCCGGCCGGCGCTAATCCACGCGGAAATTTGCGTTGCCTGCGCTCCCTTTGCTTCTTGCGTCTTCCTCCCCCTAATTGCGTCCCTTCCGCCGCGAACACCGGCAAAAGGCCGCACGGGCCGGGAGCAATCTCGGCGACTGCGTGACAAGTTTATCGCCACTTGGCTTTTGATTTTCTCTGGTCCGTGAAGCCCGTGGACGCCGTCCTTGTTTTCATCTCAGTGACTGCAACAGCGCTCGTAAAAAAAATAATAATAAAAAATAAGCCACGTCCCCCACTGAAGGAATGTCTTCTGAGCCGCATGGTTTTATTTGATTAAAAACGGAATACAACCCTATTGAAACAAACTGTGCAAAAAATAAATAAAAAATAAATCAATAAAACAAGGCATCAACGTGTTATTACCTCATGCGCCTCATCGGCCTCCCTACGCACCGTTCATGCGGGAAGCGAGATGCCCTTCCGAGATGCAGCCCCGAGTGACGCATTGCTCATGGTCGTCACCCGCACTTTAATCGCATTGCGCGTCGAAGACGGAATCCCAGACAGCCAAATGGTGCCTGGCTTCCGCTCCTACTTGAGAAACTCGTGTTGCCCGGGGCTCCTGCATTCAGTTAGGCGCAAGTTGTTCCACTGGTGAAGCGTGAAGTGCCCCAAAATCTGGGCGGTGGTTCAGCGCAGGGATCGGCCACTGTCAGCGAGGCGCAATCGGCGGCCCACGACGCGCTCCGTCGGCGCGGTTGGCGCCTCCAGAGAACCGGCGCCGCTCATCGAGCGCAGGCCCTCGGCGAGGAACTCTGAGAGATGGGCGAAACGGTGGCGCCCCTTGACTGACCATTTGTTAGCTGATATCCGGTAAACCCGTTCGCTGGAGGCGTGTCGTGCTCTCGGCGTACGTTCTATAAATCTTGCCGCGTCCTCGGCACTGTTAACTGAGTTACACTGAATTTTACCAGGTGTCGCTGTTAATTAGACCTCGGGTGCGGTGTGCCGGCCGGCGCTTTCGAGGTGAGCGCTTACAGCAGCGTGTTCCGAGAAACGGCGCTTCCGCGCAGCGAAGAATTCATGGGGCACTCATCCCGCTTGCATGGTTATCAGACCGCGTATCTGATGCACAGGCCTAAGGGAACTAACTGGTTTCGCCTGGCCTAAGCATGTCGATACCACGGGGATAGCTTTCGTCCGGTCCCATTGCTCTGTGGCGTCCATTCGCAAGCTGCGCTGCGGAGATAAAACCTGCCAACCGACTATAAACCTCCGTATGATCTCTTTGCGCACATTTGGTATAACCTATCGATCGAATCGAATCAGTCAATAAATCAGTCAGTCACCAACGCACTCACTCACTCACATGCTCAATCCATAAGCTGTTTCATCGAGCGACCATTTGACCAGCAGCTGACAAAGAAGCTTCTGCATATATATATATATATAGCACCCCGTATCACAGAATTTCCTCAGAAGTGGTCTTTTACAGATCATATTTTTACAAACAAAGCAGGCGCCTGGAGCCATGATACCAGACGAGCAGCATGCCTTGCTCCCGCTCTGTGAGAGCAATTTTAACTGATGCAAAAATAGTGCAGTGAAAGAAAGCAGCGAGGACGTCCGAAACGTGTTGCGGCAGATCATGATCGTAGTCGCGGCAAAAGCTATCAAATTCAGGATAAGAAGGCTGCGCACGACACTAAAATGGTCTATGAGAGTAGTAACACAAAGCAAGTAAGCAAACAAACAAACAAACATGTAAGGTCCGAAAGCTCGACACGCGTGGCAGAACATTCTAGTTACGGCTGTGACAACCAGAGCAAGGTCATTTCTGCAGCCGACATGTAAGCAGTGTCTACGCCGTTTTACAATTTTAGGCCCTTTATTTGCCCTTAAGTACGGTGTTTGGCTGTTATGACAGTGCGGCCATAGGCGTGTATAGCAGATCTCTACCGACCACAGAGGTACACGAGACGCAGCCCTACTTTGTTACCAAAGGCGGCGCCACTTTCCCTTCTCACCTCTGTGATTTCTTCTTGTTTTGTAGCTTTTTTCTGAGCATCTAATCATAGCGTACATGGACCCAGATTTGTTTTCTTTTTTTTTTCCCCAGTGAACAAGCGAAGTTGATTCGAATACTTGGATGCGACGTGTGACTAGCTTATTTCCCATATACATGCCTCTTTTTTTTTTCTCAGTTTGCATTCATTTCGTCTGTTTCTCCGGTTGGCGTCATACCGCTAGTTCTCACAAATCACCTGTATGCCAAGGCAATCGTATGCCACCTGTAGTCGCTGCGCTGAAACTTACTGTGTGTTTGCAGAAGGGCGCTGGATATCGAAGCGACTCGTCACCAGCCAAACGTCTGCCGGTCACGATCACGAGCTCGTTCAGCGCGATATGTGGTGGACCTTCAGCCCATCCCACGCAAAAAAAAAAAAAGAAAACCTTTCGATGGTGGGCTCAGTGGGCGCTGCTCGTTCTGCGAATTGTTTGACGCGCACCAGAAAATAAAACGAGCCAGCCGTCTCGAAGGCAAAGAAACCGCCATCTCACAAAAGGGGGCCGAAGCAAGAAGGGCAGTTCCGGCTCGCTCGCTCGAGCATGACTATTCCACAGCAGCGACTTCGTGATCGTAGACCAAATAACTGGCAAAGGTACAACAAAACCACGGAAAGGCCACGGCAGAGCGCGCGTATACCAGCCGCTCTCTTGAATGGAACTGTTTGCAGATGCGCCTAAAATACGCGCCACCGCCACTCAATGACCCCCACCCCCTTACCGATACTCTGGGCGGCCTCGGTAGCCAGGCTCGTTGATCCCGCTTCCGGCAATATCAGCGAGCGGCTCTTTCGTTCTCGTGTTTCGATGCTGGGACAGCGCGGCCGGCTGCAACTCTCCGCCAGCGCGGCGGACGTTGCGTGCGCGCTCACAGACGCACACACGCGCGCGCGCGCGCTCACTGGCCCAGTGACGCTCCTTACAAAAGGCGCGGTAACATCGACAGCATGAATTCGCGTTGTCGGCGCCTTTGACGACGGCGCACAATGTTGCCCGCCTTTTTCGTTGATGCGCCGCGATTGATGCGTCAATTGACGGCTGCGCGTACCGCGTTAAGGAGACATGGGTGGGCAAAGGAAAGTGTGGGTCACGCTCTGCGGGCCCGCTCGCCGCAAGGCTCCTCCACCCGTCTGCGAGATTTCGAGCGAGCTCGGCGCGGTATATACGCGAGTCTTTGTGAACGCCCGAATCGGCCCTGCCTGCGCCGCGGTATCAGAGCGTAGTGTTGATGGATGGCTTCCGTCACAGGGAGCCGCAAACGGGTTGGGAACTCGCCGCCGTCCCCGGTATGGTTTGCTCTTTTCTGCTTCTTCGCTCTTTCTCGCTTGCCTTCGAAGCTGTTCTCATGAAGTCAGTTATTCTGTTCACTTTTCCGACATGTGCCCGGACTAAAGGAGCATTACACTGTGCAGCCATATTCTGTAGTAAAGTGGTAAGCTCTAGTAATTAGTCACTGATGTTGTGCATCGAACGCACGATACAGAGAGCATGGGTCCGTATTCGGAAGCATTTCCGACACGCTGAATCAATTCAGCCAGTATTTATGCAGATGTCTGTTTCTGGTCATCCGGCTAAGAATGTGCCGAAATACAAAAACTGCTTCAGGCAAGTTCGGGTAATCGGGGCAGGAGTAGGAGCACCCGTGTGTTGCGCTTTTGACCACGAAGCCCGTCCCATGTTTTCCCCAAACTCTTCGGCGAATGCTTCACGGCTGCCTCGTGAATCTTTCGCGTATGCTTGCTTTCTTGGCACCCATAATTCATCACCATAAATCCTCAAAAGCCTGAAAGCTGTCTTGGTAGTTTTTTTGTAAGGTAAGTTCTTTTACTTTCATATTGGTTCGTAACTCTTTGGGCAGACGGCTGTAGTCGAGTTCTTTGGCCTCATTGCTTCTGGTCAACAAGGATTGTCACTGGTCTGGGGGAGTGCAGGCACCCTTCCCGGAGCTCCCCGAGAGCGTTCGAGTCGGATGCACCAGGAGACCAGGTCGCAGTAAGTACGGCTCTTAAATTAGTAACTCGGTAATGTGCAAGCAATTATTCAAGTAACTAAAAGTCGAATAAACGTAATCAGGAAAACATCTACGGATCTGCTGTGTGCTCGCGTCATCTCTCGGGCGTGGAAGACGTAACGACTACATATACGCTAAATGTCGCTAGTATCAGCCAAATTATCACTTGTTCATTCCATGTAATGGACCGCGTATCTGAGTCCTCGAATGATGACAAACCTGATTGCTTGGAGTCTCAGAATATGCATTGGTTTGGTCACCGAACATTGGACATCCTTGTTACAGCGGAAGCTAGGTAACCACCTGTTCAAACTATTCTCATTCAAGAAACGTTTCGTCATTTCATCAGGCTAACATAGCAACACAATAATCATTCACTGCAAACTGAACAACTTCAAAAGTCAGGACGAATCTGCGACGCGTCGCGCTCTCATCAGTCTATTATTTCCCAGATCGGTCATTCCCCTCGACCCCACTTAAGTTTCCCGCCTTGGCGGTTGATTGTCCATGCCCGTCTTAGTAGCACTGATGATTCGACAGACAGATAAAAAAGTCGCAGCTTCGCCCGAAAGGCGAAGCATCGATGATTGCGATAGTAAATTAGTGGGCATCTAGCTATACGAAATAAGAATAGTAGTTTTGTCAGCCTTAGAAACTTGTGAACATAGAGACACTAATTGAATTAACAAGCATGGTGTCAGGCGCGCACAAGCAAACATGAATTCATCTCACTCGATGACCTCGGAAACTCACACTCAAAACGCTGCAGTGAGGAAACGCGGCAGCAGCAGCGAGCCAATTGACCCTCGTGCAGCCGCTCGCATCAACGCGAGCAAGTCGCGAAAACACAGCGCGACGGGACTCTGTACCCGTCGCAGATGGCTTTCAAGGTACAGCGTCCCGGCCGGGCGCGCGCGAGGTCCCGGGCCGCCCGGAGTAGAACGCGCCCCCACAAATCCCTACTCTCCTCCCGAAGCCTCGCGCGCGACGGAAGGCGGCGCGTTTCCTCCCCGCTTTCGTCCGTTGCGTGGACGAGATTGATCCGCGATCGCCGGCTCACCCTCGCACGCTTTCACTCGCAGATACAGCATACGGCGCGCGGTGACGATTTTATCGCCCTTGGACTTTATACGGAGCCTTACGGAGACGCCGACGATAGAAATTCGCCTGCAGTGTCCATATAATTGCTATCGCAATAAAATAATCAACGCATAAGCTACAAACTTCTAACGATCCTGCGTAAGAATCTGTTTCACGGCACCTACACATTCGTGTGGGCATTGAAGTTCATCGCTTGCTTTTGACACCCCGACGCGTAATGAAAGTAGAAGCTACCACTTGTCGCACAAAAATGTCGTCTACTTTGGCAGAGTTGTTTTGGATTCTCCTGGCCAGAACACACATTGCACGCCAACAAATAATTTGCGCGTTTGCATGCGTCTGTATGCGCATGTATACAGTCTAGAAACGGAATGGCACTACCATTATTGTGTGCTAGATGTCAGCACATGAATATGAGGCCCCACAGAGGTAATTTCGGTCAGCAGGACATATGAACCACCTCTTGCGGCCTAGTGTCCAAGGATACTCTTCGAGTACATTCGCCTAATGTCCTGAATTGTTCTTTTTAGAGCCCCCGGACGAATAGGAACGCTGTTTACCCGACTGTAAATGATGGCTCTTTTTGTGCTATCTGAATCATTGCATTAGCTATTATTATGAATTTATATTAAGGGTATACCGATTCTGTATACGCTTATAAAGCAAAGGCTAGAACTTCGCTTGATCAAATCACCGACTTCTCGCTGTTTGGTAGCAGCTGTTCGCATCGCGCAGCTCTTCGTACTCCCGTAAAATGAGCCGAGATGGACGTCCTCAACATGTCCGCTGCGTGGCGGAATCGTTATCCGCTGCAACTCGGCTGGCGCGACACGCCGCACCGAGGTCTTTCCTAATAATTGGTTGTGAAACGCGGCGTCAGCCGAGCGAGCACGGCGGCGGTGCCTCAACGTCACGTCTCGCAACCCTTGTCCAGCCCTGCTTACCCCAAATAGCGGCGCGCAGCACCACGGCACCCTTTACACACGGCCGCGCCGGTTGACCAGCCTGGCTCTGCTGAGCGCTCTCGTCGTCCACTGGCTGGGCAAAATAACCGAGCCCGGGAGATACATGTCGTCGTCCAGTTCCTCGGAGCTGAGACTTCAGAAACGGGTTTCCGAGGAATCCGCTCGAGCGAGGAACGCGCGGGCCAATCCCCGCGGGCCTGTGCACCGCTGGCAGTGACAAAGTGGACCTGGGCAGCTGACTGGCTTGTCCACGCAATGCGGGCTCGCCGCGCGAGTCCATGATGGATTGACAAGGATCGGCGGCGTCGCGCCGGGATCCCCGAGACGGCGGAGGCCGCCAGTGAGGGCTCTTCTCTCCTCGCCGCGATCACGATTCCCTGACGACTCCTGACGCGCAGCCGACGTTGTCCGCCGATGCCGTATTCCGAGCACGTTTCGGCGCGCGCTTGTCGGCCAGCGTTTGTCGCATCGCTTGGCCAGCCTCCGAGCAGCCGTCAAGTTGTCGTGACTTGACGGATCTCGCCCGTCGAGGAGCGGTGTGCGACCGAGCGTTATCTTGTTGGCTCTCTAAGCGGATTGCTGTCGCTCCGGCTTTTGCCCGGTTTGCGTGCGTGCGCATTCGGCCGTCCGTGGCGGCCGCCGACGAGGTATAACCCCCGCCTTGTCGCTTGCGCGGCGCCAGTTGCCCGGGCAACTTGCCTTCCCTGTAGATGCACCTACGCGGATAAGTCTCAATCTGCCACAAACAACGGTTCTTTTGCGAGAAGTTCATACACAAGTCAACAGAAGTAGGAAAACAGCGATACACTTCGAGCTCCGAGTTAATTCCCTCAAGAAAGCATCCCCTATAGCATACGTTTAAATCATATCTATTAAAGCACGCTTTCCACAAGCGACGCAGTGCACCCTCGTTGCAGTGGCACATGGTTGCAGTGAACATGGCACATGCACATGGTTGCAGTCTCGCACATGCATAATATCTCTTACGTATGCACCAGAAATGCGGCAATGCGTTGGGCATTCACTGGCTCAGGCATCGGTGCCACCACAAGAGACAAACTGTGGTAGGAGCTCCCAATCATTGAATGTGAGATGATCAAGAGAGAGAGAGAGATGATGATGATGCATCGAAAAGGCAAGGAGGTTAACCAGAGGTAGTTCCGATTGGCTACCCTGCACGGGGCGAAGGGGTAAGGGGGATAAAAAGAGAAAAAGAAATGGAAGGAGAGAGAGAGAGAGAGACGAGCATGTAGAAACCGCACTAGAGCTTTTAGGTTTTAGGTTTTAAGAAACGCTGTTGCTCTATAGGCCCGCTGTGTAGGACTTAAACACCTACGAAAATAGATATCAGAAGCTCATTGCAACACAACTCCGATATCTACGAATATTTATTTCTATTTTCGCTAATTCACTGTAATGTGAAATTACTAATGCTTTGTCTTCTTCAATAACGATGTGGTGTGAGTAACAGCACATACACGGAGGCACATAAGGTAAATGTTTTTAATACACTTTTCCTTAACTGGTTGATGACGCAACTCATAGCTTTCCTGCTCTGCTAAATAAAAAGTAATCTAATTTGTTACGCACTTCGCGTACTTTCATAACTAATACCTCAGATCTATCTTCATTGGTTGTGAATTCATGAATGTTGATCTCATTTTTTGTACATGAGTCATTGATAATAGTTGAACTGAATTGAATTCTGGGGTATTACGTGCCAAAACCACGATTTCATTAAGAAGCACGTCGTAGCGCAGGACTCCGGATTAATTGTAACCGCCAAGGAGTCTCTAACGTGCCCCCCCCCCCCCCCCCCCGCACGGGACATGGGCGTTCGTGCATTTTGACCCCATCGAAATGCTGCCACCACGGCCAGGATTTGGTCTCGCGACCTTGCGCTTAGCAGCGCCACACCATAGCCGCTGTTGCGACTCGGGGTTCGAAGATGTGGTATATTTTTTTCATCGTGGAGGAGTAATCGAACGTGGGGCTGGGCCCGATATCCAAGATGTTTTGCACACAAGATTGTATTACATATTTACGAGAGTTTCAAGGAAGTACAACAAGTTCGGGAAGAGGTTGTAGCAGCCGATCACTCCTGGCGGCCGTCGCTCTTTTTATTCCCTGCGTGCTCATTGTTCAGTCGCCTTACCCAATAAGCGTCAGGAGACGGACGACATGAGGTGCCACCAATCCCAAGGTTTGTAGCCCTTTCCCTCCGAAGGGAGCTTTATCGGAAACACACACACATCACTGGGCACAAAGAGGGAATGGGGGATAGCACACTGACCCCATCTGCTGCGTGGACGCGCCAGTATGTGCGGATGACAGGCGAAGGACCGTCCCCTCGCTAATTTTCGAAGCCTCTCCTGACATAGGTACTCCACTGGTGGCCATAAATCATCCCATTTGAGAAAAATTTTGATGAGGCCGTCGGCTCGTTCCCCATAATAACGGTATCCGTGACCGGTGGGTGTGGCCGGAAGAAGGGCCGATCACAAAAACGCTAAGCTACCATGGCGAGTTCATAATATTTGCTGCTCGTGCGTTTTCCGAATCATATTTGTTTTTGTCGCATTTAATAATAAAATTGGTGCGAGTGTCCAAGGACCGCCGCTCTTTCGAGAAGTCGTCTGACGACTTGGGGCAGCTCTTCATGACGCACCAATTACCTGTTCGCTGCCCAGTACCAAATAATTATACCGGAAATTTCTCATACATGGCTTTCATCACCTTAGAAAAATATTTTGCATGATGTCCAAAACCCTGTACACACACAGGACAGCACTGGGGAGGCCTTGACTGCAGGAGCATACTCTGTGCCGATCCCAGCACAGTGCAGGATGTAGAAGTATTGAGTAGGGTAAAGGGCCGTGACCATAGGTTAGTGAGGTCTAGGATTTCTCTCAATTTCAAGACAGAAACAGGCCAACATAGACGCAGTAAGGATAAAAGCAGAAAAATTCAGGCTGGTGCTCGCAAACGTGCGGCTTTAGAACAGGAAGATTAAGATAACATAGAGGTAATGAATGAAAACGTAACTAAGCTGATTTCAGAAGCAGCATTTGAAGTGGGAGATAAGGCACGAAGGCAACCAGTAGCTAAACTCTCGCAAGTAACAAAGGACCTAATAGATAGGCGACAAAGCGTGAAAATGTCTAACTCAAGAGATCATATAGAATTCGTTGAACTGACAACTGACAGAACTTATCCTCAACAAGTAAGGGAGATCCGAAATTATAACGTGGGTCAGATTGAGGAAGCAGTAAAAATGGCCGTAGTATGAAATCAGTGAGAACACTTGGCATAGTACAAGACAAGCTGTAAGCAATGAGAGATAAGCTCGGCAATGTCATCTGCAATTTTTATGATGCAGTAAAAACAGCGGAAGAATGCTACACTTACCTGCAGCGTACAGCACCCAGAGCAGCCACACTACCTTCATTCAAGTAGCGACGAACCGGATATAGATGCTCCTTCTATAACTAGCGATGAAATTAGAGGAGCCTTGAAACTCATGGCGCGGGAAACAGTAGCAGGTGAAGGGGGAATAGCAGTCGATTTAGTCAAAGACGGAGGAGATATCATGCTTGAAAAACTTGCCGCCGCTTATGCGCCATGCCTCATGACTTCAAGTGTACCAGAGAGCCGGAAGAATGCAAACATTGCATTCATCCATAAAAAGGGAGACGTTAAAGAATTGAAGAATTATAGGTCCATTAGCTTTCTTGCAGTATTATATAAAATATTCACCAAGATAATTTCCAATAAAATCTAAGCAACACTTATCTTAAATCAACCAAGAGAACAGGCTGACTTCAGGTAAGGATATTCTACAATGGACCACATTATTCAGGTAATTGAGAAATATGCGGAGTACAAGCAACCTAATGAGAGCAGCATTCCGGGCAAGTTTGTAATCCATTACTCAAGTGATATTGTCGTTTTCTGTTGCGCAATATCACTTGAGTAACAAGCAACCTCTCTATATGGCTTTCATAGATTACGAAAAGGCATTTGATTCAGTAGAGATACCGCCAGTCGTAAAGGCATTCCGTAATCAAAAAGTACAGGAGACATACGTGAATATCTTGGGAAATATCTACGAAGATTCCACAGCTCCCTTGGTTCTGTTCAGGAAAATAGGGAATTACCTATCAAGAAATGGGTCAGGTAAAGAGACACAATATCTCAAATGCTATTCACTGAAGGCCTAGAAGAAGTATTCAAGCTACTACACTGGGAAGGCTGTGGAGTGAGGATCAACGGCGAATATCTCAGCAACCTTCAGTTTGCAGATAGCGTTGTTCTGTTCAGGAACACTGGGGACGAACTAAAAAATAAACGATTAAATACCATAACGAAGGACGTGTAAGAGTGTAGTTAAAGATTATTATGCAGAAGACAAAGGAAAGGTACAATAGATTGGCAAGGGAATTCGAATTCATAATCGCCATGCAGTCAGCCTCTAGAGTCTGTGCAGGAGTACCTTTATCTAGGCAAATTACTCACGGAGACCCTAATCATGTGAATGAAATTTAAAGAAGAATAAAAATTGGTTGTATCACATACCGCACGTAGGCATTACGAAATCCTGACCGGTAGCTTACCACTGTCTTTGAAAAGAAGATGTGCAATGATTGCAGTTTACCGGTACTAACATATGGGGCAGAAAACTGGATGTTAACAAAGAAACGTGAGAATAAGTTTAGGACCGCGCAAAGAGCTATGGAACGAAAAATTAAAGGCGTAATGTTAGAAGATAGAAAGATAGCGGTGTGGATCAGAGAGGAAGCGGGGATAGCCGATATTCTAGTTGACATTAAGATAAAGACATGGAGCTGGGAAGGACATGTAATGCGTAGGGTAGGTAACCGCTGGACCATTAGAGTCAGAGAATGGGGGCCAAGAGAGGGAAGCGCCCCCAGTCGAGGACGGCAGATAATAAGGTGGTGGGATGAAATTAGGGAATTTGCAGGCGCAAGTTGGAATCAGCTAGTGCAAGGCAGGGTTAATTTGAAATCGCAGAGAGAGGCCTTCGTCCTGCAGTGGACATAACAATATGATGATGATGATGACGACGAAGACTGCAGGAGCTACAACTTCTTTACTGAGTCTTACGTCGTTTCGTATTGTATCCGTGCAAGTTACACGAAAAAGAGAAAAGCAGCCCAAGAAGCGCGGCATGTTGCGATGTCTTATGTATACTGCTGTAGCGGTGCCGCGCTGTCATCTAGCACGACCTAACTTTCTTTCTTTCTTTCTTTCTTTCTTTCTTTCTTTCTTTCTTTCTTTCTTTCTTTCTTTCTTTCTTCCTTTCTTTCTTTCTTTCTTTCTTTCCTTCTTTCTTTTATTAATTTCAGACATTTCGGTACATTCGAATAAATATAGTACCTATTCTATATCATATGGCTCAGGAGATAGGAAACAAAGCCGAGGTTATGCGACCTTCACACTGCTTCCATCCTCCAAAACTGTGCTCTCATCAACGCTAGAATATTCGTTCATAAGATCGGGTCAGCGGGCCGCGGCCACACCTGCCCGGTATCGCATCCGCGGCTCAAGAAACACGACTGTGGTGGCTCTATTCTGGACTCGCATGGCGACTGCGTGGCCGCTGTTATCCGTCAAGTTAGCTCTCTCATTGGCTGTCGAAAGGTCACTTTTTTTTAGATCGCCGAGAAACGTAAGCGTTGTAAAAATACGGCTGGACCCATCTCATGAAGAATGTCGGCATTATTGCAATTCGCATGGAGGCAATGTATCGACACACCATATTACAACCGCAGAAACGCGTCATGTATGAGGAGCGTATACCGCCGGGCTGCTTTGTCGCACTTAACTCTGGACACGCTTCGCCACCTGTCGCTGCCGTAGCAAAGCCCCCGCGCGGCGCGTGTGTGAATATACAGGGTATTCGTTTTTCTAGAGCACACAAAATATTGTAAAATCGCCGCTGGCATATAGCGCAAATGTTGTTCTTGAACTGGATTACCCGAAACGGCGGACATTACTCGCATTAGAAAGCGACAGGCATAATCGACCGATTAACAAAAAGGTATGAATTAAGGTTTTCAATAATTTAAATTACGACGCATAATAAAGTTGACGAATTGTAGCCGGTGAGTTCGCGAGGCATATCCCCTTAGAGCGAATATAACGATCGCACGGGTTAAGAGATGCGCCTTGAAACTTCCTGTAAAAATACGCTATTGTTCCGCTTGATTTTTAGACAAACCGTTGTTTTATGCATTGAAACGCCAACTGGAATGCCCATGTATTTTGACGCACACTTTGGGAATCAATATCTTGAGACTGGTGTGATCCTAAAGATTCGTTCCGCGTGGATCATCATCATCATCATCATCATCATCATCATCATCATCATCATCATCATCATCATCATCATCATCATCCAGGTTATGCCCACTGCAGAACAAATGCCTCTCCCATACTTCTCCAACTACCCAGGTCATGTACTAATTGTGGCCATTTTGTCCCTATAAACTTCTTAATCTCATCCGCCCACCCAACCTTCTGCCGCCCCCTGCTACGCTTCCCTTCCCTTGGAAGCCAGTCCGTAACCCTTAATGACCATCGGTTATTTCCCTCCTCATTATATGTCCGGCCCATGCCCATTTACTTTTCTTGATTTCAACTAATATGTCATTAACTCGCGTTTGTTCCCTCACGCAATCTGCTCTTTTCTTATCCCTTAACGTTACACCCATCATTCTTCTATCCATAGCTCGTTGCGTCGTCCTCAATTTATGTAGAACTCTTTTCGTAAGCCTCCAGGTTTCTGCCCGACACGTGAGTACTGGTAAGACACAGCTGTTATAAACTTTTCTCTAGAGGGATAATGGCAACCTGCTGTTCATGATCTGATAATACCTGCCAAACGCACCCCAGCCCATTCTTATTCTTCTGATTATTTCAGTCTCATGATCCGGATCCGCAGTCACTACCTGTCCTAAGTAGATGTATTCCCTTACCACTTCCAGTGCCTCACTACCTGTCGTAAACTGCTGTTCTTCCGAGACTGTTAAACATTACTTTAGTTTTCTGCAGATTAATTTTTAGACCCACCCTCCGGCTTTGCCTCTCCAGGTCAGTGAGCATGCATTGCAATTAGTCCCCTGAGTTACTAAGCAAGGCAATATCATCAGCGAATCGCAAGTTACTAAGGTATCCTTCATTAACTCTTATCCCAATTCTTCCATATCCAGGTCTCTCAATACCTCCTGTAAACACGCTGTGAATAGCATTGGAGAGATCATATCTCCCTGCCTGGCGCCTTTCTTTATTGGGATTTTGTTGCTTTCTTTATGGAGGACTCCGGTGGCTGTGGAGCCGCTATAGATATCTTTCAGTATTTTTACATACGGCTCGTCTGCACCCTTATTCCGTAATGCCTCCATGACTGATGAGGTTTCGACTGAGTCAGACGCTTTCTCCTAGTCAATGAAAGCTGTATATAAGGGTTGGTTATATTCCGCACATTGCTCTATCACCTGATTGATAGTGTGAGTATGGTCTATTGTTGAGTAGCCTTTACGGAATCCTGCCTGGTCCTTTGGTTGACAGAAGTCTAAGGTGTTCCTGATTCTATTTGCGATTACCTTAGTAAATACTTTGCAGGCAACGGACAGTGAGCTGATCGGTCTATAATTTTTCAAGTCATTGGCGTCCCCTTTCTTATGGATTAGGATTATGTTAGCTTTCTTCCAAGATTCCGGTATGCTCGAGGTCATGAGGCATTGTGTATACAGGGTGGCCAGTTTTTCTAGAACAATCTGCCCACCATCCTTTAACAAATCTGCTGTTACCTGATCCTCCCCAGCTGCCTTCCCCCTTTGCAAAGCTCCCAATGCTTTCTTTACTTCTTCTGGCGGTACTTGTGGGATTTCAAATTCCTCTAGACTATTCTCTCTTCCATTATCGTCGTGGGTGCCGCTGGTACCTGAATTTATGGCAACACACACGCTTTTAATTTTTCAGCTTTGCCCCATGCGGTTCGTTTATGGAACGCACTACCAGATACCATTGCATGCCAATCTAAACACACTGCATTTCGCAATCTGCTAACTGATAAATATGCCGTTTCAACTGTCTAAACACGTCATGCCTTTTGTAATTTTCTTGCATTTTTTCTACAAGTTAAAGAATTTCAGTGCTCCGAATCTTTTACAATACTTACTACTGTATAACATGCAAAAACGTTTACAATGTTATTATGCTATTATGTTGTTGTTTACCATTTATTGTTATTGCCCTACATATTGTATTTGCTAATGTATTAATTTTCCATGTTCTGTGCGTACTCCTTTCATTATGCTGACGTTTATTTCTTTCCCGATTCCATACTAATATGTTACCGTATTTCCCCCCTTACACTATGCCTTCTCGAAGGCCTGTAAGGTACATGTAAATAAATAAATAAATAAATAAATAAATAAATAAATAAATAAATAAATAAATCTCTATAGAACTCCTCAGCCACTTGAACTATCTCATCCATATTAGTAATGATATTGCCGGCTTTGTCTCTTAACGCATACATCTGATTCTTGCCTATTCGTAGTTTCTTCTTCCCTGATTTTAGGCTTCCTCCGTTCGTGAGGGCATGTTCAATTCTAACTATATTATACTTCCTTATGTCAGCTGTCTTACGTTTGTTGATTAACTTGGATACGCGTGGATACGCCTTGCGAACTCACTGGCTGCAAATAGTAAATTGCAATACACGCCGTATAGTAACCATAGAAGGGTAATTAGCGAATTTGTTTTAATTAATGGATTGCGTATTTATACTTCTTGTACAAGTAGTGTCCGCCGCGTTGAGTAATCAAGCTCTACGACTAGAATTATGCTACCTTCCAGGGCCGATATTTTTAAAAAATTTCTGTATGGTCGGTATGTATTCTGCGTATAGTGAGGCAAGATTGTCGGAATATATATGACGTGCGGTCGACTCTGCCCAGCATCAAATAAATTGAAAATTATTATTATTATTTTGCTCATTGAAGAGTGGCACGTACCCTGTAGCAAATACCCAGTGACCCAAGTTCACCGAACAGCAGCACATACAGCGTTTCTTGCAGCTACTGACCCAAGTTGGCGTAAGGGAGAAAGAGGCGTTCACTGAAGAGCGGCGTTCGTGTTGTCCACTTCTCTACTCTTGTGTCCTGTCTGCACGCCTCACTTCTTTTTTGCATAATGAAGAGCGGCACGTACCCAGTGATCCATGTTGGTGTGAAGCAGGTTTGTCGAAGAACGGCACGTATACCTTCTGGCACATATCCAGTGGCACATACCTTAACGACCCAAGTTGGTGCTAAAAATGTTTAGTTTGGAGCGGCACGTACCCAGTAGCACATACCCAGAGGTATAAATTGATATCATAGAGGTTCATGGAACTGCGGCACTCACCTAGTTTCCCACACCCAATGAAGCAGGTTGGATTGAAAGAACTTCATTGAAGAATGGCTAATAACCTGAGGCACACACCCTGTAACTCAAGTTGATGCGAAACGGGTTGACTCAAGAACGACATATACCCAATGTGCACATACCCGTGACCCAAGTTGGCCCGACGACTGGTCTCGATCCCGCTTCGCTCACCACACCCAGGTTGGCGGGGAAAACGGTTAGAGATATCGACAGATAAATAGACACACAGATAGACAGCACCCGGAAAGTGCGCGAATCACCCTAAAATGCTAATCGCATTAAAACGCATTTCTGCACTTTCAGCAAGATTACGAAACGTGACGTGGAGCCGTACACGTTTACGAAGGAAAATTTTTTTCACGCCCTTGGCAGCTATGCGCACATATGTCGATGTTAGAGCTTAAAGAAGAAAGTGGTCTGTAACACGTAGCTAATCGCTTTGCAATGTATTTGAAAATTCGTGAATACGTGGTGGGGCGTTCTGAGGTATCGTCGACATGTCAGACTTGATGGGCTGAAGGGACATCACGTGAGAACGTCACAGAAAGGGCCGTTTTGTCAACATCAAGTTGTCGTTACGTGACGTTGTGCTGCGCCGCCATGGCACATATCTTCACAAAAAAATTGTGGCGTGACGAGCTAATGCTAATGAGAAGACATATATATACGCAAAGGCGACCGAGAGGCATGTGTATCGCCGCATTTGCGCGGTCGTCTGGAGCCATGAAATTATTTTGTTCACAATTCAGACTCATAGCGGTTGCATAGCTCTGAGGAGGTGTAGGCATTCCTGTTTTAAGCCATCTTTTCCTTAAAAGAAGCGTTTATTTCAAATAATATTACTTGAGTATTACATAAACCTGTTGCGACTTTTCGCACTTTCCACTGCTGCATTCATATTGTAATCAAGACTAATGGTTTTTCACATCATGAGGAGATATGACAACGACGGCCTTGTAAATTATGAAAAAAAAAAGCTAATGTACTCCAGGCAGTGCCTTGAAGTCTCATCATGTGGTACTACTACGCAGCGAAGGGAACGAGAGATGGTGGTGCAGGCATTCGCGTCGTGCCAAGCAGATGCCTGTGGTGCACTCATCGCTATATCGGCAATATTTCGTCGTTTCTATAGCTGGCCGAGTCACTTGCTTTTCACGAGACAGCAACAACGCGGACTAGAACGCCGCTCTTTTCCCCTGGTCAGTCGCTTAAACTGCTTAAGCTGCCCTGAGGTTGAAAGCCATTCTGGACGTACCGCAAATTCTTCTTCCGAAAGAAAAAAATGGCGCATTGTCGAGAATTGCGCCTCTGCTATCGCCTACTCGGCTTTAGGTGAGGGACGCAGCTCATTACCACCTCTATAGCAGCTCCAGAGGGGCAGACCCGCTGCTACTACTGGCGGATGCGGAATCGTGGTTGCTCAGTGGCTGTGGCATTTTGCTGCTGAACACTGTCCTGGGTTCGATTCCTGGCCGCGGAGGTTGCATTCTGACGGGGGCGGAATGCAAACATGAAACAATGCAGACATCCAAATTCATGACAAATAAAAGAAAGCGCAAAGCAAGAGATGCCGGATTGTCTAGCTGTTCTGGTCAAGAGGCGAGATGTGAAAAGAGATGCCCCGCTCGCCGTCGCCGCTGGCATGGCTCAGCTCTGCTCGCTTTCACTTTTCGAACGGCTCTAGGGGCGTCGAAATCATTTTCGTTGAGGGCATTCGGGTGAACGCAGCAGTGAGCGAGCAGCCATTTCCCAAGCGTGTACATCTCGCGGGTCGGCCTGGATATGCCGCTCGTCCAGTTTTGCCAGGAATGCAGCAGGGAATTCTTGGCTGTCAGGCATTCAACCCCAACCTGCTCTTACCACCGTAAGGATTCAATTTCCATCGTCCGTCGCAGTGCCGCCAGGGCGGCGCTGCGACGCGTGCATGCCAAACCGATCGGCCACAATGGCGCGCCCTCGAGTGCTGTGCGCGCGTCCGTCGGAGATTAGTCGCATAAGACGTGTGTGCGCGACGGCCTAGAGGCGGCGGCGGCGGCGGCGTTGCCTCCTCGTTAATAGCCATGAAGACGTAACTCGTGCGTATTACGTAAAAGAAACCGAGTGCCAGAAAAATAAGAGAAGCCTGACGAACGACTGAAGGCTCGCCATTGTAAGCGGAGCACAATGGACATCAAGACGTTGAGACGTCCACGTGTGGGTGTGTTTGCAGCCAGCGCCCGTCTCGCGGCTTTTGTCAGCGATACGCAGGTCTCGAAGTGATGACCAATGACAGGGGAGGCCGCTGAGGCTGTCAAGAGGAGCCTGCCGCTTTTGGGCGCGGGCGCAAGGCCCGTCTTGTGGCGGGCGCTTTGTAGCGAGGCCGCCTGACCGACTTGCCGCCGCAGCCGCCGACTGTCCCGCGCTGAGGTAATTGCGGAGCGTCCGCGGCCTTGGCGGAAACAAACGCTGGGTGTCTTTGTTGCCGGTCATCTCTCGCTCACTCACTGGCATCGCCGCGGCGAGCGCAGGTCCCGTTACCGCGTCCGGGATGGGCAGCAGCCTTCGCGCCCGCCGGACTCCCTTTCAGCCGTGTCAATCAAGCGTCCATCAACGGTGACGCGCTTGCTGGCAGCGGCTACGTCACGTCCCTGGCTGCCTGCGCGATATCCGCTGCCCGCCAGTCGGTAACACCTGTCTGCGTATGGCTGTACGTATGGGAAAGAAAGTCCCTCGCCATGCTGAGTTCCACCCATATATAGATAGAAGTGAACTAATGCCCGCGCTTTGCTCTTTTTCATATAGGAAGGCCGCATGCGCACTTGGCGAGCAGTGCACCATGACTTCCGCGTAGCCCGGCTTCATTTCCTGACTCAGGTGCCTGCGGCACCTGAGTCAGAACATTTAATAACGAAAATAATACCGAATTTAAGAACACGTTCTTGAATGTTCCATAGACAACGCCTAGACCGCACAAGAACGCGTTCCTAAATGCGTTATTATTTTAGTTATTAAAAGTTCGTGCAAGCCGCCCCTGTAATATAGCGTCGCCCACAATGGGGGTGTACAGCAGGAGAAGCCTGCACGTTAAGCACTTAGCACATGGTACTTCCCTAGAGCAAATTTCCTCCCGAGTGCACGCAAGAACCACGGCATCAGGTATAGAAAAAGTTTTTGCATGCCACAGAAGGTGCCAAGCAACTAACTGTTACATTATAGCACATATATGATCGCACGCTCCCGTGTGAGTCTCTCTACGCTATGACACGTCAAGGGTTCGAATTCACGATATGATGGATAAATAAAAAAAATTCAATGATCGGGTTTGAGTTTTCAAATGGGGTTTCTTTTTCTATTTTCTTTTTTCAGTCCAAAGTGCGAACTTCTTTCCTCTATACTATCTTTCAGTCCCCTTTCCTTTTCCCACAGTGCAGGGTAGCCAACCGGGCTCAGCCTGGTTAACCTCCTTGCATTTCCCTAATGACTTCTCTCTCTGTCTCTCTATCTATCTATCTATCTATCTATCTATCTATCTATCTATCTATCTATCTATCTATCTATCTATCTATCTATCTATCTATCTGTCTATCTATCTATCTATCTATCTATCTATCTATCTATCTATCTATCTATCTATCTATCTATCTATCTATCTATCTATCTATCTATCTATCTATCTATCTATCCCTCACGCACTGCACCATAATAGTGTGGTAACTGTGTCAAAGCCCAGCAAGTTACTGCAGACCCAGGGTTCCTCAGATCAATCAAGCCGTCCGATGTTGGATCGTGGCATGCAACAATCTTGGTTGAAAGCAAGCCAGTAGACTTCAAGATTGACACTGGAGCCGAAGAAACCGGCCTCTCGAAACAAACATTCGAGACGCTGAAGAACAATCCTTTTCTCTCCTCGCCAGCTACATAGTCCAGATAGAAAGCTTCATCCAAACTTCCGCAGTGACACAGCTCGAGCTCCTCTGCCGCGACCATACGTCATCTCAGGATGTCTATATGTCTGAGAAGAGATCTGCACACCTTTGCAAGGCAAGCCAGCTATCAACGAACTCCGGATGTTTGCATCCGTGAACACCATTGCTAAGAAGGTGAACCCAAAAGAATTTCCAGTGTTGTTCGAGGTGCTCGGCAAGCTCAACAAAGAACACCAGATTCAGCTGCAAGCTGGAGAGCAACATTTCGCGCTCAGCTCTCTGAGGCACATCACAATTCCTTTATACGAAAAGACAAAGTTGGAACTACATAGAATGCAGAAAATCGGCGTCATATCACCTATTGATCAGGCGACTGAGTGGTGTGGACCAATGGTATACTCACCCCAAAGCCCTGCGGAGACGTGATAATCTGCGTAGACCTCACGTAATTGACTCACAACGTTCTCAGAGAATGACATCCTATCCCCTCCGTAGAGCACTCTTTCGAACTTCATCATGGGGCTAGAGTGTACTCCAAACTGGCTGCCAACTCTGGATTTGGCAAATTCCGCTTTGTGAAGATTCCAAAAAGCTCACCACATTCACCTCACCTTTGGGACGCTTCTATCTTAACCGGTGGAATTGCCTCTGCTCCTGAACAATTCTAGAAACAGTTCTCATGTATTTTACAAGATTGTAACAGTGTTGTCTGTACCATGGATGACATCCTTATTTGGTGTTCAACGAGCGTGAGCACAGTGAGACACTCAGAAATGTGCTTCTCCTACTCGTTAAGGCTGGAGTGACACTGAAGTAAATAGTTGTTTCATGTTGAACGCCTCGCGTTCCTTAGCATTGGCTAGACCGCAATAGAGTATGACCCGATCAAAAGAAGGTTGGAGCCATTTTGAAGTTGAAGAGCCCAGGAAACTGGATCGAACTGCAGAGAACTCTCGGAATGGCAGCATACCTCGCGAGATTCGTTCCCAACCACTCTGACGTCCTGCAACCATGTGCTTACTCTCTTGTCATTAAAGAAGCAAGAATTTGTTCGGGATGCTCCATAACAGATGGCGTTCAACAGATGGAAAACTGCTCTTGCCTCGTCCTTTTCTTAACGTTTACGATCCATCAAGAAGGACAATCGTCACAGCAGATGCATCGTCCTTCGGACTCGGAGCATTAATGCGGCAGACGCAAACGAATGGCAAGTTTTCTGTCATCGTTGCCTCAAGATTACTCTCGGATACGGAGAAACGTTGCGTTCAAACGGAGAAAGAGGCTCTTGTTTTAGTATGGGAATGTGACTAGTTCGAAGATTACCATGTCGGCAAGCTGTTCAAGCTGGAGACGGATCATAACCCATTGGTTCCCATCTTCACTTCAACAAGCCTTGATGACCTGACGCCCATATTTGCAGAGGCTAAGGATCACAATGATACAATGATGTGATAACAGTACGAGATTGTATACTTTTCAGGCAAAGGCCTATAGCCACAGACTCTCTTTCCAGAGCGTCTCTGTGAGAAACAAAAGACACAGAGCTCGAGGAAAGCGTGGAAATTTTCGTATGTTCTTTGAAAACCTCTATTTTCATATAGGAACACTATCTTCAATGGTTAAAGGCATCTCAACGGCCATACCTTGTTTATTCACAACTCCAGGAGATAACCGGAAGCTTTCTTCCGGTTAGCCTCCCTCCGTTTCCCCTCTCTCTCTCTCTACGTATGTGCATGCTTATATACGCGTACTTATCGTTGTCTCCCCTTACCCCTTCCTCAGTGCATGCAGGGTAGCAAACTCGATGTTTGTCATCTGGTTAAACTTCCCACCTTCCGCATTTCATTTCTCACACCCCAAGAATGTGTAGACTCCGAAAAGCTCAATTACTGAAGTACTGTTATGCAAATCGTGGAGTGCCAGGTTCGACAGCCAGCTTAGAGCGACACGAACAACTCTCGAACTTTTTTTCTTTTATGGTAGCCGACATTCTTACTCTGCACATTCCGCTGAGTATAGCCGTGCACATTTCTTTGCAAAACCAAAGTGTTTCCGTCCCAAAATGCGAATAAGAGCCTGAAATAGCATCGCACATAGAAGACATCAGTTCAGATTCAAGTTACGCAGCGCGCGCTCGTTACGCAGCGCAGTAACGTATCTTGACCTGCATAACCACGTGCAACGGCGCTTATGCAGACATTGGCTGCCAGCGGGCACGTGAGCAGTGAGAGAATGCTACACGCAGGGAGACGAATGGTGCGTCGCAGCGCTTCCTTGCTGCGGGTTTCGGGCCCCGTAGTGGGCGGCGGCGCGCCCGCAGGCCGGCGCGGCAAAACTGCGCCAAACTCACGGCGGCGACAAATTACGTCCCGAAAACAAGAGTTTCGCCGGCACAATGGGACGCAACGTATGCTCGGCGAAGTGCGCGCACCTGCTCCCAGCGATCTGCCGGTACACAAACAGAAGAGGCCATTTATACTGAATGCCGACTCGGCGTTCTGCTCGTGACATCTTTACTTCCTCTTGCTGAGCGCGCGCAAGCAGCCGGCGTGCCCACTGATTCCCACTTCATTTTCTTCCGGCCTCTATTTATGGGCCGGTCGGGCGGCGGTGCTTGTTCCGCCGACCAAAAAGACCAAGAGACCCGCAAACTCTTAAGCCCCGGGACGCAGTGACAACGCAGGGACTTCCCTGTCCTCCCGAAAACTAGCGTGACGCAGCGATTACTCAAGGCGCACTCCAGACTGCGCTGTGGTGCGCGTAATTGGCGCGGCAGACCGCGAAAAGACAATGCCGAGTCCCACGGTAATTAGTCCTAACGCCTAACGCGCTTAACCGTCCACCGGGTGGCGCTACGTGCGGCAAACAAATCAACCGCCACCACCTTGTTCGCGACAGCCCTGGGCGCCGAGCGCCGCTTAGCCGCTTTCTCGCTTTCCTTCTCGGCAAGCGTGATTAATCCGCATCTGTGTCAAGTTCACGCACGTTATAAATCGACTGTTTAGAATTCCCGTCCTGACGCCGTTTTTGCTAATGCTGCCGCACTCCCAGAAGCGTCGCCCGGTTGTTCGCAGCGTGCTGCGCAGGTTGCGGCATTCGAGGGGCAGGCAGCCGCCACTTTCCTCGGGCGCCGCGGTACACTCGGCGAGAGCGATGACGACGTCGTGGCCACGACAGGCTTCAGCGCAGAGAGCCTTGCGCGCGGCATCATTATCGTTGGATCGTTTTTAGGCCTCGCGCCGCCGCCGAACCGCGAGCGGGCCTGCGTGTGCGCGGGCTGCCTGGCGCGAGACTCTTTTTTAGCCGCGTCAGGCGCTTCGCGGCGGGCGAGAAGGGTGGCTGAGCCGCGACACCAGCCTTCTGGGCGGCGAACGCTTGCGTGGTACGCGGTCCGCATGGTGTGCACCGCACGAACAAGAAATGCAACCCCGGCTGCTGCCGCGCGAGTTCTCAGGACTGGCACCGACGAAAAGAGGCATGATGAATCGCCCTTTTCTCAGTTCGGTTTCTCTTACTGTGGACAGCACTTGTGATACGATATTGAGCCGTTTGCGCTCGTCCGTCAGTCAAGCTTTGGCACGGGGAGTACAAAAGAGAGAGAGAGAGAAAATTCCGATCGGGGAACGGACCAGCTATCATCAGTTTTCAAGCCGAGCATGCTAGCCACTACGGCACGGCCGCTTTGAGCAGTTGCTCAAAAAATACACGCGATATTGCCGCGCGACTGGCCGCTCGAGGCATTTTGCGTGCATTCGCGAGATTCTTTCACGCTCGGAAAAACACTTTTATGTAGCACGTATTGAGGAGCAGAAATCTGTATCTCGAGTTTTTCATGTCGCTCGGCAATTCTCTCATTGGCGCTTTTCGTCTAACTATAACATTTGAGAAGTTGATCAATTAATTAAGACTAATTATCTAGTTAGGCGGAATGAAAAAAAATAATTTGAGTATCTCCAAGCGACGACAAGCAACATTCCCTTGTTTCCGTTCAGCTGTGCTGCATTTGCGTATTTTTGGCTCAAGTTACGTGGGACACCCTGTATAATACACGTGTTAGGGGAAGGCTGCTGGGGAGGATCAGGTTACAGCAGATTTGTTGAAGGATGGAGGGCAGATTGTTCTAGAAAAACTGGCCACCCTGTGTACGCAATGCCTCATGACCACGAGCGTACCGAAATCTTGGAAGAACGCTAACATAATCCTAATCCATAAGAAAGGGGACGCCAAAGACTTGAAAAATTATAGACCGATCAGCTTACTGTCAGTTGCCTACAAGCTATTTACTAAGGTAATCGCAAATGGAATCATCAACACCTTAGACTTCTGTCAAGCAAAGGACCAGGCAGGATTCTGTAAAGGCTACTCCACCATAGACCATCACACTATCAATCAGGTGATAGAGAAATGTGCGGAATATAACTAACCGCTATATATAGATTTCATTGATTACGAGAAAGCGTTTGATTCTGTCGAAACCTCAGCAGTCATGGAGGCATTACGGAATCTGGGTGTAGACGAGCCGTATGTGAAAATACTGAAAGATATCTATAGTAGCTCCACAGCCACCATAGTCCTCCATAAAGAAAGCAACAAAATCCCAATAAAGAAAGGAGTCATGCAGGGAGATACGATCTCTCCAATGCTATTCACAGCGTGTTTACAGGAGGTATTCAGAGAGCTGGATTGGGAAGAAGTGGGGATAAAAGTTAATGGAGAATACCTTAGTAACTTGCGATTCGCTGATGATATTGCCTTGCTTAGTAATTCAGGGGACCAATTGCAATGCATGCTGACTGACCTGGAGAGGCAAAGCAGAAGAGTGGGTCTAAAATTAATCTGCAGAAAACTAAAGTAATGTTTAACAGTCTCGGAAGAGAACAGCAATTTACAATAGGTAGCGAGGCACTGGAAGTGGTAAGTGAATACATCTACTTAGGGCACGTAGTGACGGCGGATCCGGATCATGAGCCGGAAATAATCAGAAGAATAAGAATGGGCTGGGGTGCGTTTGGCAGGCATTCTCAGATCATGAACAGCAGGTTGCCATTATCCCTCAAGAGAAAAGTGTATAATAGCTGTGTCCTACCAGTACTCACCTATGGGGCAGAAACCTGGAGGCTTACGAATAGGGTTCTACTTAAATTGAGGACGACGCAACGAGCTATGGAAAGAAGAATGATGGGTGTAACGTTAAGGGATAAGAGAAGAGCAGATTGGGTGAGGGAACAAACGCGTATTAATGACATCTTAGTTGAAATCAAGAAAAAAAAATGGGCATGGGCAGGACATGTAATGAGGAGGGAAGATAACCGATGGTCATTAAAGGTTACGGAGTGGATTCCAAGGGAAGGGAAGCGTAGCAGGGGGCGGCAGAAAGTTAGGTGGGCGGTTGAGATTAAGAAGTTTGCAGGGACGACATGGCCACAATTAGTACATGACCGGGGGAGTTGGAGAAGTGTGGGAGAGGCCTTTGCCCTGCAGTGGGCGTAACCAGGCTGATGATGATGATGGTTTTGTCTCCTAATCGATACGGCCTTCTTTCTGTTTCCTAAAGACTAGTACGTAATTTTTCTTTGCAGCGCTAAGTTGCGTGACCCTCAGCTTCGTTTTAGGTTTGGGGCAACAATGTAAACCTCAAAGTAGGCAAACGGGAAAAGAAACAGCGCTTGCTGGTCGCCATGTACAGCACTTGAAGTCGTTGCTTTGGAGTGAAGAAACATCTCACTCGAAAACACGGCCCGGACTAACAAAACGTGTCTTATGTAAGTACAATTTGTGACTGCCTGGCCTTATTGTGCCGAACAAAAATAAAGCGAGCACAGATTACGAGACAATAGGCAGCAAGCCGGCAAATCACGAAAATCACTTTCGTAAGAGAAGTCTTCGAATTTATTCCAGATTTTGTGCATCCAATGTGCGTGAACATGTAGTAAAACCACGCTATTGAAAACTTTCTCCTAAATAGGTTTAACAAATTGTCAGCACGCTTGTGATTTTGGTTGTTATTTTCTTGGTTAGGCCTTGCGACTATGGCAGCGTCTCTCATGTCTGACCAGTACATCGGCGCAAAACCAGTGCCAAATTAAAGAAAAAGAAAATGCTGAGGTTTACAAAATTCTCCTCGCTTAGCATGACGTTAAATAACCACTTGACTCGGACAGATGTAGAGAATCGCTTGTAAGGTTTGCCAGTGCATACAACACAGTAGTCATAAGTCAGCAAGTTTCGGTGGATGCCATAAACATATAACACAATCACTTTTTCAGGAGTAATTTTCATTGTTTGTTCTCAGGAGTGCGAATAGCGTGACAGCTTCCAATCGAGTGCGCTTCGGGTTTCTGTGTTCGTGTGTACTTCGTTTCTCTTGTTTCTTTTTTTTTTTGTCCTTGTCCGTCTGTGCATTCTTTACTGTCTTTTCCCCCCTAAACGTTTCTACCTCTTTCCCTCGTAAAGCATAGCCAGCCGTTGTTTCCCCTCATTAATCTCCTCGTCCTATCTTTTTTTTAATCTCCCGCTTCGGGCGAAGAACAGCTGGCTCAAATTATGGTATAAAGTTTATTCTCTCTAGCTCTCACCGCGCGAGATGGCTAGACGAGGGTTTCATCACAGAGAAAGGTCCAAGCCAAACTGTAATATGGAGTCGTCTGTACGTGAAAATGTAAAATTCTCTCAAATGACCACTTAGTGCACAAAAAAACCTTTCTGCGGTCGACTCTAAAGGGCCATGTCAATGCATTTATTCTGCAGTATATCGTCCGTTCCAAATTTCTTTAATAAAGGAAAGGCGAGGGGGTTAGGGAGGGGAGAGAAGGGGGGGGGGAGGATGCGAGCTTCAGATTACGCAGAAATAATAGAAAAAGCTCCACTTAACCAAAACGACGTACATTATCGTTCCTAAAACACACAGAAAAAAGCGAACGTTGTTGTCTTCAATCGAATTCACCTGGACTTGTTGATGGGCGGGGCGAAAAAAAAAGAAAACAAAGAGAGCAATCGTTGCAGACAGTGCTGACGAGCGCACACCCCGTCAGGCCGCGTGCTGATAAGAGCTCGCTTCGCGTCTCTTATCAACGCCGCAAACGCGGGCAGCACGACACACCTGCCGTCAGCCGAATCAGCCATGCGAGAAACCGCAGGCAGCGCGTGTCGACTGTGGGCACGGGCGGTCAGGGACCAAGCCCGCGTGCAAGGTCACCGCGAAGACGTGATCTTTCACCCCTCGCCGACGAAGCGAGCTGGTTCCGTGAAGGTGGCCGCGCCGCCTCTTCTCCGCTGGGCGCCTGACAGGTGACAACGGAGCTGGCGCAAGACGTGAAACAAAAGGTGATAACCGAAACCGAGAGGCTGCTCCCTCCCGAGTCAGAAGAGGGGTGACGACGTTTCGCCAGCAGTTGAAAAGACAAAACCGCTCGAAGGCGCGTATGCGGTCAGCGGTCTGCGGGGGCTGCCGGCGCGGAAAAGAATGCCTAGAAAAATGGTAAGACGCGTCGCCTATCAGGAGCAGTGGTTTCCCATCACGGCGTCAGGAATGCTAAAACGACCTCGCCCACTGTATACGTGGTGGTCGCGCGAGGCAAAATATTTTGCAAAGCCGGTCGTCAATGTCGGCGTCTCGCGTTTCTGCTTGAGTGACGTGCTGTTACAAGCGCCATGCAGGGCCTTTTCTGTGTTTCTTGAAAATGCGCCGTAGGACGCTTATTCCCGGAAACCTTCGACAGCTCTCGTTTCACCGTGGCTCTCGCGCAGAGCCGCGCTCCGCAGTTCTCTTTATTTGTCTCACTTTCAGGTATCAAGTCATGACTGACAGATCCGTGTACGCCACGCGCCATGTGGCCTCTGTACGGTAGAGTTGAGTTTTTCGAAGAGGAGAGGACGGAGGTACGGTCATGCGAAGTCAGAGAATGCATAGCCGCTCGTCTTTGTTGTACATCGAAGCCGCGTGCTCCAAGAGAGTAGCCTCATCACTACAATCTCGCCGTAATATCCAATCCTTATTTACATGCATTGTAAATGTGAACGCACGGGGGCGAATATAAATAAAAAACAAGAGGGTGCAATCTTCCATGATGAATACGTCCGAGTTGCTTCATTGAGTTTTCAAGAGAATGGCCTTTTGTGTGGCACACAAACATTTTATCCCCGCAAGTTAACCCCATAGAAACGAGGTGACCAAACTTGGGAGAAGCGTTTGTGTAACTCACAATATATAAAGCTCTCCATAACATTATTTGGACTTCTAGCTTGCCCATTCTTGAGGCCAGCGCTTAGAACAAATGCTTTTGAGTAGAGCCACTGTAATAAGCGCAGTTATTTCCATACGGAAGTATTGCATACTGTGTTCACTAGACGTGGCTGTTTCTTTAACAGAAGCGCGCCGTAGTAACAATATTCATGCCTGTTGCTTTTCCGACCAGGCGCCTAAATATTATAACCTCAGCACATCATATCGAGTACACTGTTGCGTTTCGCCTGCGACACGTGGTTTTGCCGGCACGACGGCGGCGGGGCGGCGGACATTTTGGCCCGATCGTCGTCACCGAACACTCATCGCCAGGTGTTTCCAGGCGCGTCTGCGGCGATGCGACCGCCTAGGGATTTCGTTCCAGTCATTGTGCCCGAAACAGGCGAGGCCAAAGCAGGGATCTCCTTCCAGTTATTGGGCCCGAAACAGGCGATGCCAAAGCAGGGATCTCGTTCCAGTCATTGTGCCCGAAACAGGCGATGCCAAAGCAGGGACCATCTTCTCGTTACAGTCATTGTGTCCGACCGGCAGCGCCACGACAGTGTGCTGCGCAGCGCCACGACAGTATGCTGCGCAGCGCCACGACAGTGTGCTGCGCAGCGCCACGACCAGGTGCTACGAGATCGTGCGCAGCGCCACGACATGGTGCTACGGCATCGCTACGACAGTGTGCGTCACCATTAGCCCATTGTACATTCACGTGCTCGTCTTTTGAGGGGTTCCTTCTTGCCCTCAACTGCGAGAGTATAAAAACAGCTGCCCCCGGACGCCAGAAGAGGGCTCCGATTTCTTCTGCTGAGTGAAGTGCTCTCCCGTCTCTCTACTTCGGTCAAACCTGACCGCCAACTCTTTGCGATGTTAAAATAAACAAGTTGTTTCGTTGTTACCAGTCGACTCATGCTTTGCCGGGACCTTCGGATGCTTCGAGTTGTACCCCAGGCCGCCAGGCCAACGCTACCCTTGGGGCTTGCGACCCAGGTACAACCACGGGCGTCAGCGCCGAGTTCCTATCCGATCGTACCAGCGGTCGGATCCAAACATCTGGTTGCCAGCGGTGAGATCGCCTACGACTTCAAACAACGGTCTGCCAGCGGCGAGATCGCGACAACGGAGGCCAGCAGCAAAGAGATGCAGTTGACTGTATGCTGAGCAGCTCAACGACGATCCGGGAGCAGTGCAACGAGCCCTGTGTGACGACTGGTTGCCTGCAGCGGAACGACTGCGCGGAATTCCTGCCTGCGAGGTTTGGTGAGTGCGGGACTTTCTTCTACTGAGCTTTGCCAGGCTTTTGTTAGTGTCAGAAACAGAGCTGGTAATTGTGGTTGTCGTTGCTGCCGGGTTAGTTTGCGGCAAGACAATAGTAAGCAGTAGAAAAAGCAGCATTCAGAGCAGCCATGGATTTGAAGTCGTTGCGCAAACCGAAATTGTTGGAGCTTGCAAGAGAGTTGGGTCTGGATGTCTCAGACAAACTAAGAAAACCGGAACTGATAACGGCTATTCTTGAGTTAGAGGCTGAGGATGACGAGCTGTCGGAATGCCTTGAGACTATTGAGGAGAGGTCAAAAAGACAGGAGCGCGAACTTAAAGAGCAGAAAGAAAAAGAAGAGCGCGAACACGCTTTGGAAATGAAGCGTCTCGAGGTAGAGATGGAACGCGCTCGTAATGGAAGTCAGGCACACGGTGCAGGAGAACGCGTATTGTTCAAAATGACTGACCTGATGCGGCCGTTTAAGCTTGGAGAGGACATTGGTTTGTTCCTGGTTAACTTTGAGCGAACGTGCGAGAAGCAGGGGTTCTCTCGGGAAACGTGGCCACAGCGCTTGCTCACTTTGTTACCCGGCGAGGCGGCCGACGTAGTCGCTCGCTTGGATAGAGAGGAAGCAGAGGATTTCGACAAAGTAAAATCGAGTCTGCTAAAAAAGTACCGGCTGTCTGCGGAAGCGTTCCGTCGGAAGTTTCGGGAAAATGAGAAAGGCAAAAGTGAGTCATATACAGAGTTTGCGTATAGGCTTATGTCGAACATGCAGGAGTGGCTCAAAGAAGAGAAAGCGTTTGGTGACCACGATAAAGTTCTGCAGTGTTTCGGGCTAGAACAGTTTTATAGTCGGTTACCGGAGAACGTGCGATACTGGGTCTTGGATAGGCCAGACGTGAGTACGGTGGCTAGAGCCGCTGAGCTAGCCGAGGAGTTTGTGACGCGTCGAGCTCGCGGAGCTAAGGACGGTCAAAAGGGTGAATTTGGCTCGAAGTTTGAGAGGCCGAAGTTCACGCCCATGAGATTAAAGGGGGACACGCGTAGTGCGGATGCGAGCGAAAGCAGTCCGACCAAACGTAAAGAGACGGCGGCAGCCAAACGCAGAAAGCGGTTCGAGATGAGGCGAGCGCGCTTGTGTTATACGTGCCAGAAGCCGGGTCACTTTTCGGCGCAGTGTCCGGAAACAACACCAAAAGTTGTTTTTTTTCAATAGGCAGCACTGACGAGAACATGAAGCTTCTCGAGCCTTACATGCGAGACCTCCTCGTGAACGGGAAAGAGTGCCGAGTGCTTCGCGATTCCGCAGCTACGATGGATGTAGTTCACCCGTCCTACGTAGAACCCGATATGTTCACGGGCGAGTGCGCATGGATCAAGCAAGCCGTGAAAGCTCATAGCGTGTGTCTGCCAGTAGCAAAGGTGCTTATTGAAGGACCTTTCGGAGCGCTTGAGACAGAGGCGGCAGTGTCATCTATGCTGCCACCCCAGTACCCGTACCTATTTTCAAACAGGTCCGATCACCTCCTGCGCGAGAAGGGGCTTTTGTTTGGTGAAGCTAGTGTTCAGGCCTTAACCAGATCGAAGGTTCGGGAGCTCGCTGCAAAGGCGGTAGTTGCGGGGCCGACGTTATCAAACAACGAAAAAGGGTCAGAGGCGCAGCAAGCTGATATTCAGAGCACGCCCGAACTGAATAGACTTGAGTCTGTAACGTTAAAGGCGCCAGATACTGGAGAGGAAAATCCCGACGCGGGAAAGTTAGAAGAGCTATCTACTGATTTGCTCATCGCGCCTACGTCAGACGGACTTGATAGGTTGCTAAAAGTCAGCCGGACGGCTTTGATAGCCGAGCAAAAAAAGGATGGCAGCCTGGAAAACGTGCGCTGCAATGTCAAAGAAGGTATCGCCAGGAAAACTGCGCGTTTTGTGGAAAGAGGTGGAGTCCTGTACCGGAAGTATCTAGACCGTCGAGGAGTGGAGTTCGACCAGCTGGTCGTGCCTCAATGCTATCGTCAGGATCTGTTGCGCTTGTCACATGGGGGTTCGTGGTCCGGACACCTAGGAGTTAAGAAAACTAAGGACCGTCTCTTGCAAGAGTACTATTGGCCAGGGTGTTTTCGGGACGCAGACCATTTCGTGAGGACATGTGACACTTGTCAGCGGGTGGGCAAACCAGGGGACAAATCGAGGGCGCCGTTGAAATTGGTACCTATCATTACGGAGCCTTTTAGACGGCTCGTTATTGATACAGTGGGACCTCTGCCGGTAACAGCCACGGGGTACAGACACATTTTGACTGTGATCTGCCCAGCGACAAAGTTCCCTGAAGCAGTGCCGCTTAAAGAACTCAGCTCAGTTGAGATAGTTAATGCACTACTGTCCATATTTGCGCGAGTTGGTTTTCCTGCAGAAATTCAATCAGATCAGGGCACAGTGTTTACTAGCGCTTTGACGACAACTTTTCTCGAAAGGTGTGGGGTAAAGCTGTTACACAGCTCAGTGTACCACCCACAGTCGAATTCCGTTGAGAAGCTCCACTCCGTCATGAAGCGCGTGTTGAGAGCCTTGTGTTTTGAACATCAAACTGACTGGGAGCTGTGTCTGCCTGGGGTGATGTTTGCGTTAAGGACCGCGCCGCATGCGGCTACGGGGTTTTCGCCAGCTGAACTGGTGTACGGTCGCTCGCTTCGATCTCCGCTTCGCATGCTTCGAGAATCATGGGAAGGTAGGGGCGACGACCCAGTCGTGGTGGAGTACGTGCTTAAGCTCCTCGAACGCTTAAGAAGAGCACAGGAGTTGTCAGGTGAAGCAATGACAAAGGCCCAGCAGAGGGCCAAGGTTTATTATGATCGGACAGCCAGGGCCCGTCGTTTTGAGGTTGGCGATGAGGTCATGATATTGCGCACATCGCTAAACAACAAACTAGACGTGCAGTGGGAGGGCCCAGCACGAATTGTTCAGAAACTGTCGGACGTTAACTACGTGGTAAGTCTGCCAGGAAAGCGGAAAGCACAGCAAGTTTACCACTGTAATCTGCTCAAACCTTATAGACAAAGGGAAGCAGTGGTGTGCATGATGGTAAACGTTCCTGAAGAGCTTCCGGTCGAGCTTCCGGGACTAGGCTCAGTGACGAACAGGGAAGACACCGGTCAAGTCATTAGTGACCTTATCAGTAAAGCACCGCTGTCGCCTGAGCAGAAAACCGAACTACACCAGCTATTACAAGAGTTTCAAGGTCTGTTCTCTGAGAGGCCTGGTAGGATTTCGGTACTTACTCATGATATAGAACTTACCTCCACAGAGCCAGTACGATCCAAGGCGTATCGGGTGTCACCCCGCCAGAGCGATATTATGGAGGCTGAGGTAAAGAAAATGCTACAGCTCGGTGTTATTGAGGCAGGTGAGAGTGATTATACCTCCCCTTTGATTTTAGTTGAGGTACCGGGCAAGGAACCTCGTCCTTGCGTCGACTACCGCAGGCTTAATTCCATCACTAAGGATCAAATTTATCCGATCCCTAACATCGAGGAGCGCCTTGAGAAAGTTAGTAGCGCTCAGTTTATTTCCACCCTAGATCTTGTCAGGGGTTATTGGCAGGTTCCACTTACAGAAGAGGCTAGTAGGTATGCGGCGTTCATTTCACCAATGGGAACATTCCGTCCTAAAGTGTTGAGTTTTGGTTTGAAGAACGCGCCATACTGTTTTTCAAGTCTCATGGATAAAGTGTTGCGGGGACAGCAAGAATTCGCTTTACCGTATCTAGACGACGTAGCGATATTCTCCGCATCCTGGTCTGAGCATATGACACACTTGCGGGCAGTGCTAACCCGCCTGCGCGAAGCAGGCTTGACAGTAAAGGCTCCTAAGTGCCAGTTAGCACAGGCCGAGGTTGTCTACCTCGGTCACGTGATTGGTCAGGGTCGTCGCCGCCCCTCTGAAATAAAAGTGGCCGCTGTGCGAGGCTTTCCGCAACCGCGCACAAAGACCGATATTCGGTCGTTCTTAGGTGTCGCCGGCTACTATCAGAGGTACATCCCTAGGTACTCTGATATCGCGGCTCCCCTGACGGATGCTCTAAGAAAGACAGAGCCTCAAACAGTCGTCTGGGACGAGACAAAGGAAAGAGCTTTTAGCGCCCTAAAGAGTGCCCTAACAAGCCAGCCTGTGCTACGATCGCCAGACTATACAAAAGGGTTCATTGTTCAGTGCGATGCTAGTGAGCGAGGCATGGGCGTTGTACTGTGCCAACGGGAAAATGGAGAAGTAGAACACCCCGTCCTGTATGCTAGTCGTAAGCTGACCAGTCGTGAGCAGGCGTATAGCGCCACCGAGAAAGAGTGTGCATGTCTCGTGTGGGCCGTTCAGAAATTGTCATGCTATCTAGCCGGCTCGAGGTTTATCATTGAGACAGATCACTGCCCTCTCCAATGGCTGCAGACCATCTCTCCCAAAAATGGCCGCCTCCTGCGCTGGAGCCTCGCTTTACAACAATATTCCTTTGAGGTGCGTTACAAAAAGGGGAGTCTCAACGGTAACGCCGATGGCTTAAGTCGAAGCCCCTAACGTAGGAATCAGCCTCAAAGTTGTTTGTTACTGATGTTTTTCTTCCTGAGGCAGGATTTTTTTTAACATATTGCTTTTGTTTAGTGTTTCAAAGTGATGATATGCTTTCTAGTGCAATTTTTCAATTTGTGGACGCGTTCTGAGTGATGCTAGACTACTGTAAGGAACTAGGCAGTGGTATAAAAAGGGGAAAGAGCCTGGCAGGGCTTAGTGAGGGTTGTGCCGTGCTTGCTGACTGAGCGGTTGAGTTTTCAGCGTAGTTCTAACGCTTGCCGGGAACGAGAACAAAAATGTGAACTCTCCCGAAGTCACTTTGCAGTGTCCCGTGCGAACCTGAACGAGAGAACGAGGCCTTCTCTGTGCGCTGCGCTCAAGAAACGTCAAGGGACGCCCGACTTCGGTTATGAGCATCATCGAGCGACATCCCTCCGGACAGCGGATGCAGTCCCCTGTCCATCGGGATCTCCTTTCCCCGGCGGGGCGGTCTGTTGCGTTTCGCCTGCGACACGTGGTTTTGCCGGCACGACGGCGGCGGGGCGGCGGACATTTTGGCCCGATCGTCGTCACCGAACACTCATCGCCAGGTGTTTCCAGGCGCGTCTGCGGCGATGCGACCGCCTAGGGATTTCGTTCCAGTCATTGTGCCCGAAACAGGCGAGGCCAAAGCAGGGATCTCCTTCCAGTTATTGGGCCCGAAACAGGCGATGCCAAAGCAGGGATCTCGTTCCAGTCATTGTGCCCGAAACAGGCGATGCCAAAGCAGGGACCATCTTCTCGTTACAGTCATTGTGTCCGACCGGCAGCGCCACGACAGTGTGCTGCGCAGCGCCACGACAGTATGCTGCGCAGCGCCACGACAGTGTGCTGCGCAGCGCCACGACCAGGTGCTACGAGATCGTGCGCAGCGCCACGACATGGTGCTACGGCATCGCTACGACAGTGTGCGTCACCATTAGCCCATTGTACATTCACGTGCTCGTCTTTTGAGGGGTTCCTTCTTGCCCTCAACTGCGAGAGTATAAAAACAGCTGCCCCCGGACGCCAGAAGAGGGCTCCGATTTCTTCTGCTGAGTGAAGTGCTCTCCCGTCTCTCTACTTCGGTCAAACCTGACCGCCAACTCTTTGCGATGTTAAAATAAACAAGTTGTTTCGTTGTTACCAGTCGACTCATGCTTTGCCGGGACCTTCGGATGCTTCGAGTTGTACCCCAGGCCGCCAGGCCAACGCTACCCTTGGGGCTTGCGACCCAGGTACAACCACGGGCGTCAGCGCCGAGTTCCTATCCGATCGTACCAGCGGTCGGATCCAAACAACACACAGTTTCAGCCTTTGTTTTTTACTAACACTACTTCATACCAGCTGCGCGTGCACCAGGAGTAGCGAAGAATAAGCTCTGCGTCCTCGGTACCATCTCATTCCAATGAGCGTACTGTGCAAAGAACAGGGCGTTCGCCGAGGCTGAGTGACCGACTGTAAGGAGCCCGCCGTGTACGGAGAGCCGCCTCGTTCGCCAGCGCCGAGTCCACTCAAGTGAAACACCGAGATGTTCACGGTTCAGCCATTTTCAAAGAGCAGGTTTCCAAAAAAAGCCGCGGCTTCGTTGAGAACCGATATCCATGCAGCAGACGTCACGCAACGAGTGCTCCCGCCGAGTGCGGTACAACACACAGAGACCTCGGATGGCGCACAACAAAAGACAAAACCGCAGGATCACACGACTCCGTCAGAGACCCGGGAATGAGTGACGGCAGCGCTGCCATCGTGATTACAACACACGCTCGCAAGGAGAGGCGCAGCGTGGCAGCGGCTTTTCTCCCGAGCGTCCCTCGACCACAAAAAGCGACGGACCGCGCCGTCGTCCGCCATGTTTGTGGGACGAACCGGGCCTGTCACTCACGCAGCTGTCACTTGGAGTCGACAGTTGCCTTCCGATTACCAGCTTCGCCTGTCAATCCAGCTTTGGCGTTGTGGTCGGCAGCGGCTTCCCTCCACGGCGGTTCCACTGCGGCCTCCCCCCCCACCCCCCCTTTTCCCCGAGGAACCCAGCCCAGGCCCGAGACCCGCAATCTCGCCGCATTCCCGCGGCTCTTCGGAGCGTCCCGACGACGTCTACATAAAGCCCTGGCGCATAAACAGCTTCGTCTACAGCAGCTCGGGGTTATGCACTGGATCTGTCAATCACCGCACCGCGCTCCCGAGCCGTGTGTTAAACCTTGTCTAGCCCTGAGCTGCCGGCATGTCCTTGTCACAAGAGCGCAGGCACCTTGAAAAGGAAAACCCGCCGAAATGGACGCCCCCCCCCCCTCCCACTCCTTCCACCACGTGTCCCCTCCCTCCCCCGCTTGCTCCACGTCGTCACCTGCCGCTAGAGCTCGGCGCCATCCGCCTGCACGGGGTCGGGCACAACGCCGACCCTTCGCGTGGATACCGTCTCGAGCGTAACGACAGCGTCCGCGCTGCTGTGAGTGCGGTTTACCCACACTTTTCCTTTTGCCGAAACTGAGGACTCCGAAAAGTCTGGCAACGTTAAGGCAGGGCGAACGGGTATGTCTTATACTGCTTGTCTATATTTGGAAATGCAGGGGGGTATTGTGAGCAATTCTTTTTGTCCATTTACAGTTGTTTGTTCATTTCAGATTTTTCTGAGCAGGAGTGTACACAGCTCAGCGCAGTTTTCTAGAGCGCGGGAGAGGCTCACTTCAGAGTGCATTCGCGTGGTCTCCGGCCGAAGACAGATTGCTTCTGATCAAATGTTAACGCGTGAAATGACAACGGGCACGCAATCTTCTCGCTGTGCATTGGTATCCATATCTCGTCCTGATTGAAGAGCTCACCCCACGCGTAGGGAACTTGCTCGCTCTTTTGACAGTAATACCAAGGCGTTCCTAATCACTACGTTTGACCCTGTCACCTGCAAGAGCCGCTGCATTCTTTATAATTCAATAAATGTGACTTGAAGCTGCCCGAGCGGCCTATTTTGGTGCAGAAGGCAAGAAGCACGTCTAAGTTCGCTGTTACCCATCACAGGACTAGTGCACTTGGGCCGGTACACAGATGTACGCTGCCGGCGCAATCCATGCTATTTTTCGCGTAAGGCAACATGCGTTAGCGTCACTGCTCAACAAGGTTCGAACTTTTCTAACTCCTAATATTTGTCCTTTCCTAAATACAAACATCATTCTCCTTATAACGAAAAACGTACCGGGAAGCTACCTTGCTCACGTAAAACGCACTGACGTTAATGGCACTTGCTACAAGTTCGGCGCCGCTTTAGAGACTTTACTGACAACACCTTTCTTACTTGCGACTTGCATTGTATTTGCTCCACAGAAACACTTTCGGCCTGCCACGCGATACTGGGACTTTTATGTGGCGCTTGCGACAAACACTTACCACACAACATGAGCCGTGGATGACCGGCTTCGATTCTCAACGCGTCTCCAATCTAGATGAAATCGCTTTCGACGAGCAGCTCGTATGCGTCACATGTCGCTGCAAAGAGCCCCTTTCCCAGTCGACATGAATACGGGGTGGTGTTCGCAGATATGGGCTGCCAGTCGGTAATGCTACACCGGTCACGGGGCACTCTCCGAGTCTCCCAAATGATGGCGAGCCCGGGCAATTGATTGTGCGCAAGCGGCGCGGCGCTCGTCGCAGCCCCGTGCGCGCTCGCACACGGTTCCTGGTCGTCGGCTGTATCGCACGGCTATTGCAGGGCGGCGGCAGATAGCCGGAGACAAGCCGCGAGCCGTCTCTCAAATTTCCGCCTGACGTTTGTCAGGGGAGGCGCGAGACGGGCGTCGGACGGATCGCCGAGGCCGGGGGCGGACGCCTCTCGCAAGGCCCTGTCAGCCGGCCTGACGTCGCACAGCTGCGCCGCGCCGAACGCGCACGGAGCGGACGTGTGCCGACCCGGGCCCCGGCGTGGGCGACTTGGCACGCGGCGCGGAGGCCTTGGGGCGCGCGAAATGTCCGGACGCCCGCGCCGTGTCACTCACGCGCAGGCCGTAAAAAACGCGCGAGCAAGGGTGACCGCCCGCAAGCGCGTCCCATGCACGCGCTCGCTATCGTCGCCGGCGCATCTCCGCGTCCGGCGCCGGTGGCCGCATGAATGGCCCCGCGACTTACAGCGGCGGCAACAGATCGTCGGCGAGCGGAAGACAAGGTTGCGTCTGATTGAACGCCTTCGTGTCTTGGCACGGCGTGTAGTATACGATTTCCTGAAAACCACCGGTCTGCCGAAATTGCGTCGCGGAGGCGTATGGCGGCCACGCACGACAAACCATGGCTATACTTCTGCGTGAGGGGCTTTATCGCAGTTCCTGCAGGCTGCTAAAAAAAAAAAAAAAGATTTCAACTGCATTTGGGCTATTGAATACATGTATGATCACATGTACGCCTTGCCAGTCAGCTAGTTCTTTATCGACTGAAGCGTTCACTTTCTTTCTCTGTTTGTTTAGCCGTTCTGCAGCCTCTATTGAGCCACAAAAATGTATTGCAATAAAGGGGAATTACAAAGCTCATAAAAAGTACATCGATAGTTCACTTTTATTTCAGAAGCTATGGGTCTTGCAACGTAATCATATAGTTATTATTATACGTAAATAAGTTCTAAATGCTTACCAAGACGAAAGCTTTGTATCACGTGCGATATTCTTCGCTGATGCGATGGCAAATACCTTCATTTCATAGTTTTCTTCGCGGCTTCACTTTTTAACCGCTTCACATTAGAGCCCTTAACCGCTTCGACAAAGCTTCGCTTCGCGTCGATCCCGAGATGTGCGTTGAATTCGCATAATTTTTTCCCCTCAATTTCCTCTTTCGATCCCAAATTGACGAATCCGCCAACGATGAAGACAGACCGCCGACGTCGACTCCAAAGCGCCTCCGAAAAATTGTGCAGCCGAGGTTTTCTTGAAGCGTATTGGCACGTCTCTCTCATATCTGAGGCGCTAGAAGTAATCCCTTTGGCAAATGAAGATATTACATACTAAATAAATTCTGACGCATCAATTTGAAACGTATTTGTTTACAACGTCACCACCGAAATAAAAAGCACGTAGTCACTATGAGCCACCTGACGCTCATCTTACGTTCATGCCGAACGAAGGTACCCGCATGCCACTCATACTATGAAGGCGAGATGTCCTGTATTCTTGTCCTATAGGCTTAAGCTGGAACTCTGTAGACGTCATTCCCGTACCTACGCATATAAAAAAAATATCAAAGCAGAGAACGATATATGATTATAAAAAAATATTTCGAAGTTTATTAAGGAGCAGAAGAAAACAGTTATTACGCACGCAAAAAGTGAATGCCTTTGGAGCTGTATACATTCTCAAAGCCATTCAGTTTCGCTATTCACGGGCCAGAATGCTTCCACCCATACAAATTTAAGTGCACTTAAATCTGGTAGAACAGAATACCGCGTTCTCCTTTTGTCCCTAACGCCATGTTTAGCACTTCACCACTGAGCATGAAGGGCTTGTCGGTGGTGTGTTGAGCATGTTTCGGACGCGTGCTGCTTCCTTGTATAGCGTCTCCATGAGACCTGCACGATTTAACCGGTTCCATTGGTTCTATCCATCTGGACAGTCTCGAAAATTCCCGTTGGTTACTTACCACCCAATAAGAAAGCAAAGGAAATAGCAGCGTGGAAATTTCTACATCACTGGTCGATGCAATCATCGGATAGGTGGCATATCATTCGGGAACTATGGCGCGCTACACCGTTCAAGCTGTTATCACAACTTGCACAGACAGCGAGGGTTCAGGCTAGCTCGTGCTACTCGTGAAAAGAGCGGCAAGTGCCAGAACAGGAGAAAACATCTTTATTTCGCGCCACCTCCAGCCCGCGCGGTATTTAGTAGTAACGGGAAATAATCTGTGTGTGTAATCAAAATGTACGACTTTGCTTTTACTAATTCATAAGTTACGAAAGTATGCGTCTTGGCCTATCCCACGCATACCCATAGACATGGTGTGGGTATGTGACAGAACTTCGAAAAAGGGCAATAAAGACTGCTCACTTAGTACCAGTTTCGTTGCGCTAAGGCAGATTAAAAAAAACAAAAAAAACTCTGAAAGTGTTTCTGGCGCGATGTGGCTTGTATCTATAAGTTTCTGTTATATCTTTTAGAACATCTTCCCGGTTTCCTCCACCACCAATATACGCGTCACCACCCAAGATCATCTTCCTGATTCCAATTACTGCCCTGGCATACTTACGGCATTGTTTATTTTTCAAACAACGCTATCCAATTCCTTCTATTCTCTTGCTTCTCTGACCATATGCAAATCGATAGTTTATCCTGCATCGCGTTTTAACTCATTGTCTACTATCTTATTTTCAGCTTAATCTTTTTCAACTCTCTCAATTAAATACCATCCCCCTGCGCGGGAAAAGGGGAAAGAGCATAATAAGCGGTTTCTGCATGCTTTCCGCTCGTAAGGACGGCTTGTAATTGGCCGTCCACCTTCGATAACATCATCTACGCTGTGTCGTATGAACTGCTTTGTTTATACGCGCACAGGCCAATAGAAAGAACAGTGACAAGGAACGCTTTGGGAAGAACAAAGAAGTCGCCGTTGTCAATACCCCAGGTCTGCCGCACCGTCTAGTGGAAGAACCCGCAGACAGCGCGCCAGCTTATCGCCAGCTGAGCAAGCGAGGAGCTGCAGCTGAGAGCTTGGATCGGCCCTTGGCTCTCAATAAACTTGTCAACTCTTGTCACTGCGACCGTGATCTACCCCTTCGCCCTACCGCGATCCGCTACCAGCCCGACTCACGGCCCACTGCTGCTGCAACCTGCTCCACAGCACTGACCCGTCGATGTTGCCTCAGATGACTGCGATATTGATGCTCGTGAACTTCCTTACATCTACTTTCTCAGCCCGCAAGGTACTTAACCTGTAACTCAAAAAATCTACCTGCTCCGTACGCCAATTCAATTTGCCCATTCACATTGCCTTCGAGCACTGTATAAAGCTGTCGGAACAATGACTTAGTTACATTGCCTTCTCAAAAACTTCCAGCTGCAGTTTCTAGCTAAATAATTAAATTTTGGGGTTTGGCATGCCGAAACCACGATATGATTATGAGGCACGCCGTAGTGGGGGACTCCGGAATAATTTGTACCACCTAGGGTTCTTTAACGTGCACCCAATTCACAGAACACGGGCGTTTTTTGCATTTCGCCCCCAGCGAAATGCGGCCCCGTAGCCGGAATTCGATCCCATGCCTTCGGGCTTGGCAGCGCAACGCCGTAACCACGACACCACCACGGCGGGTAACAAAAAGATCTTCCGTTCAGCAGTAGTATTTTATATTCTTTGTCGTCTTCTTCTTCTTCTTCTACAACAACAAAAACAGCAAATTAATAGTAGTGAATCAAGCAAGCAAGCAATCAAATGTTCATTATAACACCCAGCACTGTAAACGGAAATAACTCCGAGGTGGGAGTATACTGCTTGTCCTATAGCGACCCCCCGGTTCGGAGTTTTTTTTGCTCCGTATGATCGGAGTAGAATTTTTACTCCGTACGAGCGGAATTTTCGCGTGGAATTATGGGAGTTTTTTTTCTGTCTTTTCTTTATTTTTTGCTTTGCTATTGACGGAGTTCTTTCGAGGTGCAATGGGAGTATAAAAAGAGCCATCGCGTGAGTTTGCGCGAATATGTTTACATGCAGAGGCTGCTGGTCAAATTTCGAAATATGCACACGAGACCGCGTCGAATTCGACGGAACAAGTCAATGAAAGCACATATATCATGACATACATAAACATTTCAGAAACACCCAATGCAGAAATTTGAAAGACATCACACGTACACGCGATACTCAAGAAGCAACGGTGCCAGTATATATAGCCACGATATTGTGTGCCTCGAAACCGCCTAGGGAGCAGCTGTGCTGTTTTCAGAATTACGACTCACATGCTCGTTCATACGAGATCTCTGTCTCTGAAATTAACAGAATACCTTAAGCAACACAAAACTGTTAATTCAAAATAGTGAGAGAGAAAAAGTTAATGGCGTAATTTTTCAAAATTATCATGCCATTCTGTGAGTGCTGAAGCGACTTCGCACACTGCCGGCGTTCGCGGCCAAAAAGTAGTGCGTTAGTTATAGTAAGCAAGAAAAATGTAAGTGCATGTGTTGCATAGTAAAATTAAATTTTTGCGATATAGTGGTAGCGTAGCAAGAAATTATTACGTTTGAGCATGACCCGCAGCAGCCGACATAATTAACACCGAGAAATGCGCAGTCATACATTTTATACACCGCACTACTTGCTCTGCGTCCGAGCAATCTGTCTCGGTTGCGAAAAGGAGCTACATCGCTGATCTGTCGAGTGAATCCCTAAACTCGGAGCCAGCAGGCATGCGTCTAAATCAATGTCTCGGATAGAGCGTAATGTTAATGCAATATAGGAAGCAACGACGTGACCAAAACATATATGCGCGATAACAATTCGATTCACATCGCTCAATAAGAAGCTTTATTTTCAGTACGCATACTTATGTCCTACCGTTTTTCTTCGGGCGAGGATATGCGTTCACAGATACATAAAAACAGTTGCTTGCACTCCGGTCTTTCTCACTGGCAACACAGCACCGCAACGAACTTGGGTTACGCCATTCATGCGCGACTAGCACGGATGTCGTCGCTCGAACAGTGGCTACTGTTGCCATTGCTACGCGGTCTTTTCAAACACTACACTGGACGTTGTCAGCATGTACTAAAAGGTCATAGAAGTCGCATTTCACGTACTGAAGAACACAAGACAGGGTGACGCAGCACGAAAACACAGCCAAAACGTGAGCCGACATCACGAGCCAGTGAGCAGCTTCGAGGTATACCTAAGCCTTTTTCCGCACTTGAAAACGTGGTTCTTGCAATCATCGTTGTCAGCAAAGCGATCACAGCTAATGTACTTGATGCTGAGATACAGTGAGCTTCAGGCATGCCAATAACACTTTCTGGAAGGAAATACGGGAAACAAATTGACGAAACGCTGTCGCGGAACGACACTTCACAGACGTAAACAAACCGTCAGCCATGAGCACTGCCCGCTCCGCCGAACGCGCCCGGTCGCTGGCGAGGCGCACAGCCTTATGAGAAGCGCCACGTGACCAACCTGTATCGGCGGATGGGAGTTTTTTTAAAACTCCCTGTCGGAGTTTCACGGGAGAACAAGATTTTTAAGCGGAGTAAAATCGCGTCATGTCGCCTTAATACTCCCGCAGCTAGCCAGCGGAGTGAAACGAGGGGATGGCGCTGTTTTGCTCCCATACATCGGAGTAAATATTTGAGAGGGGAGGTTTTAGGGCACATCACCTCTTAAAAACTCCCAGGTGGGTTTATTTTCGTTTACAGTGAGGAACAGCTACTGAGCCTTCCTACCGGTACACATTAAGAAGTAATACGCAAGGCAAAATGTATAGAGACAAATGTGGTAGGGAAAACAATGTGAGATAGAGAAACAAATAAGGAAACAGAAAACGAGAAGGCGAGCGTAAAAGGGAGTTAATCATAAAACATGATGATCTGCGTATATAAGAAACATATGGAATTAACTCCCAAATATGTCATTACTGGCAGAATACTTATTACGCGTTTTTTGAAGTCGAGCCACAGGACAGTCTCTAATGCAGCAAGGCCGCGCAGAATATGCGGAATGCTGCCTGGTATACGTACTTTTGGGGCACGGAAAATTGCACATTATCAAGAAGTTTTGGGCAACGTATAACGTCATGGAAAACCTTATAGAGGAACAAGAGGTTTGGTCTAATTCGTCTCGATTTTAGAGGCGTGAGTGGAGGTATATTTGAGAGAGCTGGACTATGGCCGCCAGACCGGCAAAAAATCGATATTCAAGCGTTTGAAAATGGATATCAATTTATTCTGGATGTGTTCAACGAGGTTTTCGGATTTATCCGAAAACGCAGAACCCTAGTTTTAGGCTACACAGCAGAGGTCCCTAATATGAACAGTGATGAACAGCGCTCCCAGAATGCTTTCCTCGTGGCATTTTAATTGCACAGAAACACTTTTCTAGGTAAACTGCTTTCGATGTTGGAAGTACGTGCACATGAGCTCGCAGGTGATGCCGTGGATTCCATATCACCGTAGTTTGCTAAGAGCTATATAGTGCTGTAACAAATCTGATCGCATTTGCCAGGTCCACGTATATTCTTTTTGCTTCGGGAAATCAGTTTCCGTCGAACGATGCTTTCGGAAACCACGTTGAAAGTTGTGCTTGGAGAAGTAGCTAGATATTTATTTGTAATGTATAACTTTCTCATTGCCTTCGCAAATATCGGCAACTTTGAAATAGCTTCCATGCGGAAACCATCCGAACACTAAATTGAACATAGTATAAGTAGTCGGAGCTGCAATGCATTCGACTGCATACTTAATAGGCATCAGTTATGCGTTGTCAATGTCACGGGCACTGATACTGTTTAGATTTTAAAATGTGGATGTAACTCCTTCCTTGCTTGTTGGCCAGGGACCAACAAATTGTGCATTAGCCATCGCAAATGTTTGTCAATGTAAGAGAGCAGTCAAACGTGCTCGGGACCACGTTTCGCAGCGCTTTGCAAGCGTTCCTGCTCCACACGTGGTCACTCTTCCAACTCATTTTGAATAACGACGCGTTAAGGAAGAGGGGGGGGGGGCTTTTTACGCCATTTAAAAAAATTCGTACACCTTAGGAAGGAAGGAAGGAAAATGTAGAGAAGGAAAGGCAGGGAGGTTAACCAGTTTAGCGTAACCGGCTTGCTACCCTACACATGGGAGAGGGATGGGTGCGATGAAAGATGGGGAAGGGGGAGAGAGAGAGAGAGCACATAGTACAGCACACAAACATCGTCCGGTAGAGTCTATCAATCTGGCATTGTACGTGATAACACTGTCAGAGCCGCTTGTCCAATCCCGTCTCTTTCAAAAACTGAAGTAGTCCCTTCGTCGCCTTCACCTGCGATGTCTTCTGTCGGCGGCATGTGAAAATCGTGTCGAGGGACAATGGTCTAGTGTCAAGGTGCGTGAGAACGGATGCCAGGGACTGTCGCTGAACATTATATTCAGGACAGTCGCACAGAATGTGTTGCAGCGTCTCCTCGCAAAGACAGGCATTGCAGAGAGCGTTGTCGGCCATTCCAATGCGGAATGAGTAAGATTTCGTGAAAGCCACCCCTAACCATAAGCGATAAAGCAGAGTCGCCTCGCTTCGGCGGAGTCCAGTTGGCATATAGAGATGCATCAAAGAGGGCAGGTGGTATTGACGGTTGCTCTGGTTGGTCTGGCTGTTTGGTGTGCACCATGAAGAGAGCGTCATCTCCTGTGCAAGCACTCGAAGTCTGCTAGCTGCGTACACCTTAGAACACACACACACACACACACACACACACACACACACACACACACACACACACACACACACACACACACACACACATATATATATATATATATATATATATATATATATATATATATATATATATATATATATATATATATATATATATATAATCAGCCTGTGTTAGCTCCACTGCACGACGAAGGCCTCTTCCCTGCGATCTCCACTTACCCCTGTCCTGCGCCAACTGATTCCAACTAGCGCCCGCGCATTTCCTAATTTCATCACTCAACCTAGTCTTCTGCCGTCCTCGACTGCGTTGCCCTTCTCTTGGTACCCATTCTGTAACCTTACCAGCGGTTATCTAACCGGCGCTTTACATGACCTGCCCAGCTCCATTTATTTTCTCTTGATGTCAATTAGAATATCGTGTATACACGTTTGCTGTCCTATCCAAACCACTCTCTTTCTGTCTCTTAACGTTAGGCCTAGCAATCTTCTTTCCATCACTCTTTGTGCGGTCGTTAACTCGTTCTGAAGTTTCTTTGTCAGTCTCCGAGTCTCTGCCCCATAAGTCAGCACTGGTAAAATGCACTGATTGTACACGTTCATTTTCAATGATAATGGTAAGCTTCCAGTCAGGAGCTGACAATGTCTGCCGTATGCGATCGAACCCATTTTTATTCTTCTATGAATTTCCTTCTCATGATCAGGGTTCCCTGTGATTAATTGGCCTAGGTAAACGTACTCCTTCACATATTCTAGAGGCTGACTGCCGATCCTGAACTCTTGTTCTTTGCCCGGCTATTCATCATTATCTTTGTCTTCTGCATATTAATCTTCAACCCCACTCTTACACTCTCTCTGTTAAGGTCCTCAATCATTTGTTGTAACTCTCCTGCATTGTTGCTGAATACAACAATGTCATCGGCAAACCGAAGGTTGCTGAGATATTCGCCGTCGATCCTTACTCCTAAGCCTTCCCAGTTTAATAGCTTGAATACTACTTCGAAGCATGCAGTGAATAGCATTGCAGAGATTGTGTCTCCCTGTCTGACCCCTTTCTTTATAGGTGTCCTCTTGCTTTTCTTGTGTAGAATTAAGGTAGCTGTAGAACCTCTGTAGATACTTTCCAAGGTATCTACGTAAGCGTTCCCTACTCCTTGACTACGCAATGCCTGTATGACTGCTGCAATTTCTACTGAATCAAATGCCTTTTCGTAATCTATGAAAGCCATATAGACAGGCTTATTGTACTCTGCGGATGTCTCAATTACCTTATTGTTGACATGGATGTGATCCATTGTACAGTATCCCTTCCTGAAGCAGGCCTGTCTTGACTAAGTCCAGGACTAAAGTCCAGTGTTGCCCTTGTTCTATTGGAGATTATTTGGGTAAATATTTTATATAATGTTGGGAGTGAGCTAATGAGCCTATAATTTTTCAATTCTTTAACGTCTCCCTTTTTGTGGTTTAGTATAATGTTTGCATTCTTCCAGTTTTCTGGGACCCTTGCAGTCGATAGACACTCCGTATAAAGAGCCGCCAGTATAAAGAGCCGCCAAGCATTATGCCTCCTCCGTTTTTGGTTAAATTGACCGTTATTCCATCTTGTCCTGCACCTCTTCCTCGTTTCATGCCTTGCAAGGCCCTTCTGACCTCATCGCTAGTTTTAGGGGGAGTTTCTGTATCCTAGCTGTTCATTACTGTTTCTAATTAAGGTATCCTGACTCCTCTGGCTACTCTACAGGCCAGTATAGAATTCTTCCGCTGTTTTTACTATAACTTCAAGATTACTGATATTACCCTGCTTATCTTTCAGTGCATACATCTCATTTGTCCTATGCCAAGTTTCTTTCTCACCGATTTCCGGCTGCGTCCATTTTTTTGCGGCTTCTTCAGTCTTTCTCACGTGATAGTTATCAACATCACTTATTTTCGCCTTGTTGATCAGTTTTGACAGTTCCGCGAATTCTATCGTATCTCTTGAGTTGGACACTTTCACATTCTTCATTCTTTGCCGTTTCTTTATTAGGTCCTTTTTACTCCTGAGTGTGTGTATATATATATATATATATATATATATATATATATATATATATATATATATATATATATATATACATATATAAACAATAAAGTGCTGGCGAAACTTCTAGAAAGCTATTCACTTTATTAAAGGAAATGATGTGCTTGAAGGAGTATATTTATTGCAGTGGTGATATATAGCTTGCGTTTCTTGTTTCGTTGCGTAATTTCGTGTAGAACACAGCCAGTATCTAGAACATCCGCGGTGGTTAGCCGATTCCTTGTATGTGTGTTGTCTTCAGCGGCGGCGGCGGCGGCGGAGGCGACTGCTCGTCTCCCGGCAGCTGCCAGAGCGGGAGAGCTCCGTCGAGGAGCAGGGCGAGGAGGAGGAGGAGGAGGGCTGTCCTTAGTGTGGCTTGGTGTGGCGAGTGCCCCTCTCTCAGTCTGCTCGCGCAGATTACCGCGGAGAAACCTGGCACTGTAGCCAAAAAAGGCTATTCCCGAAAAAAAAAAGAAGAAGAAGGAGAAGAATTTGGGCTAGAGTGTGCTTAAAATGCCTGAATCACAGCTCTTCTTGAGCATCAGAACTCCGTTGTTAGAGAATTGTTGAAAAGATTAGCTAGATCATACTGTCCTACTCAAGCTCCATTATACGATATGGCATCAAACTGATTATTCCTTACAAAGCGACAAAATATATTGATTATTTTTCTCCGTGTTCAGTCAGTCAGTCAATGAATCAATCGATTGATCAATTAGTTACGATGCCCAGGAACAACCATGAAGTTTGTGTGCTGGCGCGCGCATACATTAAAGAAGAACGTACAGTAGGATAATATAAGTAAAAAAAACTATCAATATAATAATAATAATAATAATAATAATAATAATAATAATAATTCACTCAATCAGTTATTTATTTATCGTACTCAGGAAAAACCATATCGCCTCAGTGCTCACGCACGCATACACTTAAAAAAATACTGCCGGGAAATATAAGTACAAACAAGCAAACAATAAGAAAATCAGTTTTTACAAGAAGCGTGGACATACAAGAAGTCGCCAAGTGAATTAAAAAGAAGGAGCGGAAGGGCAGTTGGAACAATATGTGACGCTATGACACAAGAACGCAAAGCTCGAAAAACAACAACCACCACAACAACAACAACAACAACAACAACGTAATAATAATAATAATAATAATAATAACAATAATAATAATAATAATAATAATAATAATAATAATAATAATAATAATAATAATAATAATAATAATGTATCTGTTGTGGTTTCTTTCGTAAAAAAGACATTGATCCGTAGAACATCGCTATTTATTTTGTTCTACCGTTTACCTAAGAGTCCTACTCCGAGGCTAGCCGACTACGTCCCCTGGCATTTCTTTCGACAGAAAAAAATAAATAAAAGAACAACGAACTATAGAACACGGCGATAGACTTGAGTGACCTATCGTCAGCGTCAAGTTGAGTATCGGTGTGGCCGCAGCGTCGACTAAAGCGGCAAGAATAGATCGAGGACAAATTTTTGGCGTGGCGTCTACATACGTCGGCACGTCCATGCACGTAAGTATACGTGATTAGCGCGCTCTCAGCATTTTGGAAACACGTATCATATAGTGTACCTACTTAATTGACAAGGGTCACACAGAATCGGTGTCGGCCGCGGTTAGAGCGTGGTCACCACGCCGGCGCAGCGTGGTGTTGCTCGCGCCGATGCCGCGCCGACAACAGGTCGGAAATATGATACGCCTGGTTGCCGCTTGAAGCGACAGCCACGTAGAACGTGTACCCGACGCATCAACGGCGTGGAGTCGCACGACGTGCGCGGCTTCATTTCGCGTCACTGCAATGACTGCAATGCGTATAGTGCACCACGGTTGTATCATGCCTTTCCTCGTGACCGCGTGCGACACATAGCATACATGCTCGGATTATGGCTCACTCTCCGGCAAACTTTCAAGGTAAGCACGGCGACGCCACGTTGAAAATACGCCCCAAATACGTTTCATGCGGCTGCCGCTTCAGGCGCACTCTCAGTGGCGTCGAGCAGCGTCAAGCGCCCGCGGCGAGGTTGGCGAGCACGCTGGAAACGCTAGCCCGCTCTCGCCTCCACGGGTAATACTGCTTCGCCGTGCTCGTCGAAAGGCGCCGGCGTGCGTCGCGACGCCGGCGCAGTCGTGCGCGCATCGCTGCCCACCCTTTTGCCGCCGGGCCCGCGGGAGTCGACAAAGGCGGTGGACGACGTCGAGGGAACGCCGGGCCGAGGCAAACAAAATAAATCCGCCGAGCGCGGGGAAAGCGCCGCCTGATTGATGGACATATGACAGACGGGAAGAGAAACGCGCGCCGCCTAGGAAGGCAGGTCGACAGCGCAGGAAGTGCGCCATTCTTGAGAGCCGGCCAAGAGCAACACAACTGCAGGCCCTGCTGCGCCGCTCGTTTCCTGCGCGTTTCAAGTCAGGGAGGGGGGGTGACCCGCAGGACAAACGGGGGCTACGCGCTGACGCGCTCTGCGGGTTCCACATCATGCGCGGTCCCTGCAGCTCCCCTGCATATGCCGCCCCGTTTCGTGCGCTGGCGCCCGGAGCCGCAGCTTCATGCACGCGATAGCGTCACGCACCGCGAGCTCGGACATCGGCTTCACCAATTAAGAAGGCTCTTGAGCGCCCTCCAAAATCACCAGTCTCGTGCTAAGTATATTAGAGGAAAATCGGGCGCCTATGCGCGACGGATGTTCACCTAGCACGGAAACGTCGGGCAGCGCATGGATTTGCCTAGTCCTCGACCTATGCTTCGAACGACCTTGTGGGTTCTTATATTCTCATTTTTCTTAAACTACACTTTTTCCGCCTTAAGTGCTTCGTATGACAGCAAACAGCCAAATTTAGACTGTATGGGTGGTGTTCAGGACATTGCAATGTCCTGAATTGCCTTGAATTTTTTTTTCGCATGCGTACAAAAATTCAAGGCAATTCCGCCCTGCGAAGGTGGATGACCAGCCGAGCTTTAAACATCGGGGCAAGAAAACTTGCGGTAAAGACTTTATTGCCTCACTCATTGCCACTTAGTAACGATGGTGACAACGGCTTTGTGTTCGTTATGATATGCACTGATCGGCATACTCGCAACTGCAAACGCATTCTTTGATAATCTCAAATCGATGCACGTACCGCGCTGGGTGGTCGGCTGGGACGGATCGGTGTGGCATCCCAAGCGATATGTCTGCAACACGAAACGCGTAAACCACTCCCTATTCGGTCCGACATGTCCACATTTAAATTACCGACAACGACCGAAGGAGTAGTGTCATCGCAACGAACTCACGCAAAGTGAGTAGCCGTGAACCTTATACGGGGCTATGTGCCAATCCATTTTTTGCTTGCTTACGGGGATATGAGTGCTTCAGGGATATGAGCCATTGATGATGATAGTTTTTGTGTGCGGAGACAGAGAGAGAAGAAACTTTAATAGTGAATGGTCCGGCAGTTTCGTTGTGGTGGCCTCAGGTGGCGGCTCGAAGTCCTTGGACTCGGGCGGCATCTTTGGCTTGCCGGACGGCCCAGAGCTGCTCTGCCAACCACGACCATTCTATGGCACCCTAGCCATATACATCTCCGCTCTAAAACATAGTTCTTTGGATATGAAACATATTTATGTATCTTGAATGTTACTTAGTGAATGTCATCTCGATTTAGCATAATAAATAGTGTCTTTAATGAAAGCTGGTGCCTGGATGATCCCCTTGCATACTACTCCATGCTTTTGGGTGAATGTTATGATATGCGCAGTGATTATACAAGCACACAGACTACCCATGCATCCACAGAAACGCATACACACTCAACCTGCCTATAATATCTCATCAAAGGGCAATTCCGGCGATTTTTTAATGTCCACTGGCCTCAATAAAATTTTGAATATTTCGTTCTCTTTAGCCTACTGATTATCTGTGCCAAACGACATGACTGCAAGTCATTTAGTTTTTCTGAAAATGAATTTCAAAGATTGGTTGCGTGTTCCCGACTCACGCTCACGAATGTATGACTTTTTACTGGCCACCATGTGCTTGTGACGTCAGAGTCAATACTGCCCATGGAGGAAGGAAACTCAGGAGAGGCCCTGACGTCACTCTTTGTGAAGCTAAAGTGAAGCCGGAAGTTGGCGTTGGTCATGGCGTTGCTCCGCCTATCGGGCCAGCTCTCCTCTCTTGTTTAAATTTCTCGCGAGACCACGCCGCGCTGCGCGCAACCGGGCTGCCCGGACGCACGCGCTCCGCAGCAATACTAAAGAATCGTTAGCACGTTAGCATGATTCCGCCAAAGAGGGTAAAACTTCCCGCTGATATTCCTTCGTCCGTTGCTGGTGCCGTGGCGCGTACATTGCGTATAGCGTTGCATGCGCGTTCGTTTCACGAACTTTAGTTCCTCCTGTCCCACCTGGACTCAGCAACATCCGGTAGAGCACGGTCCAAATAACGCAGCGAACAAAACACGGAGACCAACGCAAACCTGCACGCACGGCGTTTTTGCCACGGTACGAAACCTACGGAGCAACACGTGTGAGTGCACAGAACAATAACAAAGCCGCCATTGTGGGCCGAAAGGCGTGGCCGCTACAACAAAGAAATAAAAAAAGACAGCAAGAAAAAAGGAGAACCTACTACGTCATTTCCTCCACACTTTTCTCCTAGCGCGCGGAGGGGGTAGGGCCTCTCCTCAGTTTCCTTCCTCCAAGACACTGCCACTTCGCCCAGAAACGACGAAGCTGGCTCCATTTTCTACGAGACGGCGGCCGACAATCGTTTTGACAGACGTGATGACCGTCGCTTCTCTTCGTCTTGCCGAAGCAGAATGCGTTGAACTTGGGGCTCGTCAGCTGCCTCGCGCGGCGGCGGGTCAAAAGCAAATGGCGATCCTTCAGCACTCATATAGTCGCTGAAATCGTTGCTGAAATCGCCGCTGTCTTGTTCGAAAGAGCTGGAACAGCTCCCCGTGTCGTCAGGAGACATCGCCAGCTTCGTTTTTTCTTTTTTTGGCGTTAGCATCATGTGTCCTGCGTGCTTACATGGCGGTAGCCTAGGATATGATGTCATCTACTCATCGTAGACGCCACACGAAGCAGCTACCCGTTTCGTTACTTCGTTTATAGGTTGTTTAAAATTATTGATGAGGTTCTAAGACAACTGGACCACCCTACCGGTGACAGAACTGTCAATGCCATTTGAAAATGACGATATCCTAATATGGTTAAAGAAAAGTAAGAACGCCGGAGTTGCCCTAAAGGCCCGCATTTCTGAAAAGCAGTAGAAACGCTTACGTTGCGCGCAATGCACAAGCAGTGTTCCTACACGGATCAAGAATGTCCCGCTATTTATATCTACAGTCGGGGTACAAACGCAACGTAGCCTTCGGAGATTGTCTGCCTGATGATCGATTTAGCGAGACTAGTATATACGTTAAACGGATGCTATTTATTTATCCACCAAGAGCTGGGTGAATAAATAAGTTTATCGGGCAATCTTGAACACCTTACTCGAAATAAACGTTGTGAGGCTGGCACTTACCACCTTTGAACCGTAATGCGAAAGAACAGAAGTTGTAATGTGCTTACTAAAATAATTAATGCCAAGTCGTAGAAAAACCCGTGAAATCCATGTACTACGCACCATTCTATTGATGGCTGATCGATTGGCGCCGACAGATGGAAACAAACTATAGGGCACCGAAGACGAGAGCATGGACAAACGTTGCGCTGCGATCTCGCGGGTTTGGTGGCATTCTCGCGTGTCACGCATGTTGCTCTCTTTTGGACCCATACTAGCAAATGTTTTCTAATGTATACGTACTCCGCAGTCGGTCATCGCAGCGGTGGTCATCTCGTTGTCACCCCGCGGTGGCTATCATGAATGGCGGCCGCCCGAATGCCGTACACTGAGAAAGCGGTGTTATTACGGAATGCACGTTTTGTAAATATGAAACCTAACGCACGAGTACGTTCGTTTCACGCGTTGATAATGTCATGAGGCTGAGTGATCCATAATGCTCTCGATGCCCCCGAATAGACGTAGTTTAAATTCAGACACTAAATGAAACTACCTGCTCTTTTACACGACGAACAACCTGCTGATATTGAGAGGCAGCGATTCTTTTGCGACTTCGCGCGCCGTCATTTCATGAGATAGCAGAAACGGAAGAAATATCGTTTTAATGCAGAAAGAAGAAAAAGTTAAAATGCACAACGCGTAATAATGTTACGGGGTGCCTAAGTTTAGTGGCTTCAAGACGGGCATCAGAACTTGAATCGTTATTCGCATAAATGCTGAGTTGCTCAAACGTATACTGCTAAGACACCCTACTCCGCAGCCTAGCGTACTGAGTGGCGATGTAGGCAACGATTTGTAGTTGACGTCACACCTTCCGCCCATGTTTGGCGCCAGGAGCCAACAGGGTGTTGCACTGAAGGAGATTATTTCACCGCTTTGACATCAAGATAGCGCTCAACGTGGGTGTTGCTCGCGGTACTTCATCGACGTCAAGTGCGCGGAAGGCTTACAAGGGTCCCTATACGGGTGTATGTGTTGCGAGTTAAAAGCAGACCCCGGCCCACGAGCCGCTCGTCATATCAGCGCCTACGGCCATCCTGGACTGTCGCCGCCGAAAGAAGCGAAAGGAAACGTCTCGCAAGCAGAAACACAAAACGAAGCGTTCGCCGGCGAGTCAAATCTCAAGAACCGTCAGTCGGGGGAAGACGACAAACGACTTCCGCCGCGGACTCGTCTCGCAGCGCATTCCGCCTGATATATACCATGTCACGCTGGATGCGGAGTGCGCTGCATTAGCTTAGCGACGGATCGCCGAGTGCGCGCTTCTCTCTCAACAGATTCATTGAGACGGAATGAATGAGCTTGCGAGAAATTATGTATTAGACAGATGGCTTCCCTGATAAGCCCGCCGGCAATCCCCATCGAACTCGACGGGCAGTTAATGCATTCGAAAGGGCAGGAGAAGAAAAAATAATAATTGAAAAAAAGCATCAAGCATGCTCTCAAGAACGCAAGGCGAAACGAAACGCAGTGGCCGTCATCTTTGTTGGATAGTTGGCTTTATTATTTGTTTCGTGGAGGCAACGTGTACCTTGGAAAGAAAGAAAGAAAGAAAGAAAGAAAGAAAGAAAGAAAGAAACGAAGAAATACACATAGGAGAACGTCATCAAGCTTGATATCCGGATGACAACGGCAGCGATGCCAAAACACAACTGTGGCGCGGCCAAGCGTCTATAAGTGTTCGAATGAGTTGACAAATCGTTCGGCGAAAATGTCGGAGTGATACTTCTCAGCGCGGCGTTACGGAGAGACCAGAGTGAGAGTACATTCCGAAACTTTCTATTCGCAATCGTTCGGTTGATACTGCCGTTGCAAGTAATTTATATTTGCACATCTATGCAACAAAAGTGCTCACTCCGCGCGAAACACCTGCAAGAAAACAGCCTCTTAAAACCAGTCCGGGAGGAAGAGCTATCAGAGAACATGTCAAGAACGATCGTGTCATTTGTTTCGGGAATGGTTTGGCGCTGACTTAAAGTAATTGCACGTTCCTTCCTGCAGCCCTGCATTCATCTTTCCGGCACTTATACAGCTGGATCAATTTAAGCGGCTCCTTTGCCGACATTGGACAGCAATATATTTGACTGTAGTCAAGCAGTGCTCTGCGAAAATGATCAGCATTACTAGATATACCAAGCCACCTGAAGGCCTAATTGCGTTTGCTATGTAGTCCCCACAACAAGGCACCGAGAAAAATGCGTGCCCTATAATTGTGATCCGAGTGCTGTAGTCTGATTTACTTTCTTTGCATCATTTACACCATTATACTCGTGTCGCGTACTCGGCGTACACCGGCTGACGTCGGACGACCATACTATATGCACGATATCCACTCATGGATGACTGGCGTGCCTAACCCTACAGCATCCCTCCGTATTTCACGAGGCTATCCTCGATGCTCTTGAGATAGTTGGCCTAGGTGGTCGAGTTTTCCAATGGATTTCTCATTACCTTTTTTATGAGATCGTTCTTTGTGTGTACCGGCGATGGTAAAACCGCACGACACTACACGTACCGAGGTGTTCCTCAAGGCGGTGTACTAAGCCCTACCCTATTCAACCTCACGCTCATTGGTCTCGTTGATCATCTGCCAGCAGCGATCAAGATATCAATGTACGCAGACGACATATGTATATGGACTTCAGGTGTGACACGTCCTCATATACGTGCAAGACTTCAAAAAGCTGCTACTCTAACAGCTATATACCTCCGCAAACAAGGTCTTGAAATCTCGTCAGACAAATGTGCACTGATGGAATTCACTCGCAAACCAATGACACCTTACGCCATCTCAATAAATGGCTAGATAATTTCTTATGAGAAGACTCACAAATTTATTGGCATAATCATTGATAGAGATCGCTCATGTAGCCGGTACGTCACCTATACTTGAAACAGCGCCTGACAGCAATCTCCCAGCTTTTCAAGCTTCTGGGCGGAAAGACTTGGGGAATGTCGGTGCATGCAGTGTTGGAATTGTACAGGGCTCTTTTTCTGGGCTTCTTGAGATATAGTTTGCCCGTACTGACCAACACTTGCGAGACAAATATTCGTGCTCTACAGGCTATTCAAGCTCGGGCTCTCAGGGTTTGTCTTGGTTTGCCAAAATGCACATCGACAGTAGCGACTATTGCGATCGCCCGGGACCAACCCATACAAAAACACATTGCGATGGAAGTGTTGAGAGTGCACATTAGGCACGTTGCAAGTGCCCGTTCCCACCATCTGGCAACACTACCGTCAGAAAGGCCGCAGGCATGATTTTGTACTACGATTTCGGAGTATTACACCTGCCTTCCATCAGGCTTCACACCCGCAACTAAGCCATCGATTCCTCTATGGTGTTTGACTCAACCCGCAGTGCACCTCACCGTACCAGGAATGAGGAAAAAATCTGAGCTGTCATCACCTGCTCATAAACAACTAACTCTGCTCCTTTTGCACGAGAGGTACGCCGAACACGTACATATTTATACTGATGGATCGGCAACTCTCCAGTGTTCCTCTGGAGCCGTAGTCTTCCCAGCGAAAGCCACCACCATCAGTTTCAAGACGTCACCCAACGACACCGATGGCTGCGGAACTTGCATCTCTTCGCGCTACGCTTCGTCTCGTCAGCCAAGAACAACCTCGAAGATGGTCAATATTCAGTGACTCGAAGGCAGCACTGCAATCTTTGCTATCAGCCCTGCGGCAACCTAGCAACTCCACAACCTAGACTCCTCTCTACGCCTTTGCATTCCAGCTGGACACTGCCGTCGCGAAGCTACCCTGCTTTGTCGAATATGGCTAGGGGTGGCGTTCACCAAGTCTTTAGCTTTCCGAATCGGATGGGAAGACGACGCCACGTGTGAAGACTGTGGTAACGAGGAGACTCTCCAACAGCTTCTCTGTGACTGTCCTCGCTATAATTTACAGAGACGATCGCTCGCAATCGCGATAGCGCGCTTTGACCGAATACCTCTAACACAGGAACTGATTTTAAAATGCCGCCATCACAAGTCATCGCAGCAGAGGGCGACGAGGGCACTGTTGCAGTTTTTAATTGTAACAGAATTGGACAAGCGGCTGTAGCATGAAAAGATGTTTATAGTGCTGCAAGTGCTACTATGCTGTGCGGTGGCAGTGTGCGGCGACAGTGACCGACTGTGATTGTATGTCTACGCCCGTTTCTTTCTTTATCTCTACTTTGTTATCACTTTACCTCCCCCTCCCCTCTCTCCCCAGCGTAGGGTAGCAAACCGGATCTTCCCCGCTGGTTAACCTCCCTGCCTTTCCCCTTTCCTCTTTCTCTCTCTCTCTCTCTCTCTACAGCATTACTCAACCTATATTAGCGATGGCTGCAAGACTGTCACACATTGGTCTCCTCGCTTCTGCAGCGTCGTCCCTCTCATGAAGTTAGAAATAAAATGTACAGGCAACGTCAGACGTAGTCTAACAGTGACAACATACTTCCGCTACAACTAAAGGTTGTTTATACACATACAGACCACATTAATTCGACATCTGTTAATTCGAGTTTTTCTTGAATTCGAGAGTCCCAGAAGTAGCAAAAGTATCCTATACCCTTGGAGAAACACTTTCATCAATTCCAACTTCGAACAGCTAGAACAAATCTGGCGCGTCGAATTGTTGATGTCGAATCAGCGCAAGTTGACTCTCTATTGAGGAACATACTTTTTTCTTATGAACAAGGCGTCACAATAAAAGAAAAATGAAAAGGAGCAATCAAAATACATTCTTCTTCTTTCTCATTTTTTTTATTTAAGGAATTGGAAAGTGTCATACTGGTCGCCGCCATGTATACTTTAAGCAGAACGTTGCAGGTACTCTCAAGCAAAGCGCCATGAACACATGTGCTTTCTGTTCGGTGTTGGCACGTCGGGATTAAGAGCGTTTAGGCAGCACACTACGCATAGTGCTGCCACAGGATTCTCGAGGTTATCAAGACTACAGAGCCGGCCTTAGCTGTGTAACTTACGACCTTTCAAGTTCGAAATACTGCACTAACTTATACGTTACCCCTCCAGGGTATAAATAACGCATTTTTCTCTGCGACATTATGTGGGACTCAAGAGTGTGTCCTCTCTCGACTGTTCACGTCGGCCAAGTCGGTGCGCGAATTACACGAGAACGCTGCACAGGCTTAAGGGGAAAACATGTGGCAGGTCAAGGCGTCCTAAGAGCGTGCGAGACCAAACAAAACGATCAGGAAGCGTCGTGCGTGGCATTCGGGGCACACTGCCTGGCGTCGCATTCGGCAAGTCGGGCCGCAGAACTCGCCCGGGTAGCCCCTTGTTCCTGCAGAGGGAGGGGGTGAGGCATGCGACCGCTGCGACGGTGGCGTGTGAGGCGCGGGCGCGTGACCAGCATCGCCAAGGAGACAAACGCAGGCCAGATCCAGGTGGATCCAACGGTGATGCCCGCAAATCCGTCTCCGCTCAATCGATTGTGTTGTCCTGCGGCGTCCGTTTTGCAGGGCGGGTTGTTAGTGCGACAGGGAAATTATGTCCCTTGATCAATCGGCCGGCCATGATTGATTCACGCTCCGTTGCGCGTAAGGTTAATCACGTTTCACGCCGGGCACTGCATGGCAAACGGCGGCCGGCAGCGTCCGCGCGGGAACCCTTCGCCCAGCGGCGCCTCTCGCCGGCACGCTGCCTCCTAATGACCTGCGCAGGGCGCTACAGTGGAAATAATAAGTTTTTATTTGTTTATGTTTTAGACTTATTCCGCTCTACCGAATTTGTCTCGCAGCATGTGAGCTCTGTCAATGTGCGTGTCAGGCGTTCCCCTGCTTCTTAGCTTGTCCGTTTCGCGCAGGCGGACCGGGAGCTTTGCTTGGGGGCTTTCAGAATGGATTGCGCGTTTTTATGCATACGGCTCCCACCCGTAATTATTCCAACGTACACGTGAGACGGCAGATGTGCCCTACATTGAGAAGGAATGGCCAGCTGCAGAGAGTGCGAACGCCCTGCGATGCAGGCACATTCGACACCAATAAATATTTCTGCGGAATACGCACGCATCTAGCCTCCAAGGTTTACAGGAAAATTATCCGCTGCTCATGGTGTCTTTGCAGTGGATCTCTTATCGCGTTGCGACTGTTGTTCGCGCCCCTGTGCGCGCGCCTTGGTATTAGCAAAAGGTGCCGCGATTTGCTTTCACTACAGCATAGTGTGGTCACAGCCTATTAGCCACATGGGCTTCTTTCGCCTTTTTCGTTACTTTCCCTCTCCTTTTCCATTCCCCCAGTGTAGGGTAGCTAAACGCGCTCAGTCCCGTTTAACCTCCCTGCCTTTCATTTATCACTTTCTCTAATCCCCCCTCCCCCCCCCCTTTTTTTCCCAGCTGTATGGGAATATACCAACTGATCCGGATGAGCTCGCAAAGTGCCGAATCGACGTCCTTCAGTTTTGGCGATGAAAAGAAGACCGATGTCAATAGGTCTCGTGGAGTGACGGTAACCTGACGCATCCTGGTTTGCATGCACAAGTCTTCCCACCCGATGTGATCGCCAGGAGCCACGGCTGCTCTTGCGAAGCAACTTTAAAAGAATCTTTTAGTTGAATAAATAAATTATTCGGTTTTTCGTGCCAATACCATGACATTATTATTAGGCATGCATGCCATATTGGGGAACTCCGGATTAAATTTGACCACTTGCGGTTCTTTAACGTACACCTAAATATAAGTACACGAGCGTTCTTGCATTTCATCCCGCTCGAAATGCGGCCGCCGTGGCCGGGACCGAGCGGACGACCTCGATCTGAGCAGCTCAACGCCATAGCCACTATAAGATACCGCGACGGGTGAGAACGTTTTAGTGTAACGCTGCCGCTCCATTCAGTTATCGCCAAAGCTGTGTTCGCTGCGCGTGTACTAAATACACCACGCCGCGCATTCCTATGCGGGTCCTGGCGGAGTGAGGCAACGGGATGTCTATAGAGAGTGTGAGAAAGGCCGGGAGGTTAATCGAGTGGTAGTTCTCGTTAGCTACCCTGTACGGGTGTAGGGGGTAAGGATATAAACAGAGAGAGAGAGAGAGAGGAAGAGAGACGCGCACAAACAATGTAACCGCGCAAGCTATACAGCGGTACCAGGCAGCGCTCTTAGTCTCTCACCGAGGCCCGTAGACTTCAGGAACTTAAAGGCTTCTGGGCATAGTTCCTTTGTGAGCACTTGCCTATAACTTGTTGTTCTGCTAGTGGACGATTGTTTAGTCTATCCAGCACTGTGAGCAAGTGTGCTAAATATGTTGTCACGGTGCAGTGAACCGAAACATCACGTCAGTTATACGTCCTCGGAATCGTTAGTGTCAGATGTCTGCCGTGAATTCCGAGGCGAACATTTGGCACTGCTCGGGCACTATATGGCTGCCACAGTCAGATTGTAGTGACCGAAGAGCAAACCTGAGAGGCTTGTGGTTCGTGAGGAAATGCACGCCTTCTATAGGAAATACCGAAAGTGAACGGCGAGGTAACACTGCTGAGCGTTGGGGGCCGAAAGTGCTGTAACAGCGTTCGGTAACAGTGAATTTCTCGGTACGTAGACATTGATGGGCTTCATACCATTGGGACTGTACTGCTGCAGCACAACTTCCAGCTTGGATTAGGACACATACACATCAAATCTTAAACCTCCCTGGGTAGACCAATAGTGTAGCGCGTCTAATGCGTCTTTGATTTCGTCGAAAGCGGATACAGGGACTCCTGGTTGCAGCTTAGCTCAACAAAATTGTAAGATAAGGTTAAGAGTGTATTATGGAACGCCTGCAACATGTGACGAGGCCAAGAAATTTGTGTAGTTGACGTCGCATACACGGCTGAGGAAAATATGATGGCTTAGGCCGTGGTTGGTAGATGGCGAAGGCGTCGATGGAGTGCCCCAACGAGGTAACGCGTACTGTTTGGATCGCACCGCTGGTGCGATCTGTTGTTGGGAACTCGGCGCTGACGCCCGTGGTTGTACCTGGGTCGCAAGCCCCAAGGGTAGCGTTGGCCTGGCGGCCTGGGGTACAACTGGAAGCATCCGAAGGTCCCGGCAAAGCATGAGTCGACTGGTAACAACAAAACAACTTGTTTATTTTAACATCGCAAAGAGTTGGCGGTCAGGTTGACCGAAGTAGAGAGACGGGAGAGCACTTTACTCAACAGAAGAAATCGGAGCCCTCCTTTTGGCGTCCGGGGGCAGCTGTCTTTATACTCTCGCAGTTGAGGGCAAGAAGGAACCCCTCAATAGACGAGCACGTGAACGTACAATGTCGTAGCGCTGTCGTAGCACAATGTCGTAGCACAATGTCGTAGCACAATGTCGTAGCACACTGTCGTAGCGCTGCCGGTCGGGCACAATGACTGTAATGAGAGGATGATCCCTGCTTTCGCATCGCCTGGTTCGGGCACAATGACTGGAAGGAGAGGGTGATCCTTTGCGGTCGCATCGCCGCAGTCGCGCCTGGAAACACCTGGCGATGAGCGTTGCGGCGACGACGATCGGGCCAAAATGTCTGCCGCCCCGCCGCAGTCGCGCCGGCAAAACCACGTGTCGCAGGCGAAACGCAACAGACCGCCCCGCCGGGGAAAGGAGATCCCGATGGACAGGGGACTGCATCCGCTGTCCGGAGGGATGTCGCTCGATGATGCTCATAACCGAAGTCGGGCGTCCCTCGACGTTTCTTGAGCGCAGCGCACAGAGAAGGCCTCGTTCTCTTGTTCAGGTTCGCACGGGACACTGCAAAGTGACTTCGGGAGAGTTCACATTTTTGTTCTCGTTCCCGGCAAGCGTTAGAACTACGCTGAAACTCAACCGCTCAGTCAGCAAGCACGGCACAACCCTCACTAAGCCCTGCCAGGCTCTTTCCCCTTTTTATACCACTGCCTAGTTCCTTACAGTAGTCTAGCATCACTCAGAACGCGTCCACAAATTGGAAAATTGCACTAGAAAGCATATCATCACTTTGAAACACTAAACAAAAGCAATATGTTAAAAAAAATCCTGCCTCAGGAAGAAAAACATCAGTAACAAACAATTTTGAGGCTGATTCCTACGTTAGGGGCTTCGACTTAAGCCATCGGCGTTACCGTTGAGACTCCCCTTTTTGTAACGCACCTCAAAGGAATATTGTTGTAAAGCGAGGCTCCAGCGCAGGAGGCGGCCATTTTTGGGAGAGATGGTCTGCAGCCATTGGAGAGGGCAGTGATCCGTCTCAATGATAAACCTCGAGCCGGCTAGATAGCATGACAATTTCTGAACGGCCCACACGAGACATGCACACTCTTTCTCGGTGGCGCTATACGCCTGCTCACGACTGGTCAGCTTACGACTAGCATACAGGACGGGGTGTTCTACTTCTCCCTTTTCCCGTTGGCACAGTACAACGCCCATGCCTCGCTCACTAGCATCGCACTGAACAATGAACCCTTTTGTATAGTCTGGCGATCGTAGCACAGGCTGGTTTGTTAGGGCACTCTTTAGGGCGCTAGAAGCTCTTTCCTTTGTCTCGTCCCAGACGACTGTTTGAGGCTCTGTCTTTCTTAGAGCATCCGTCAGGGGAGCCGCGATATCAGAGTACCTAGGGATGTACCTCTGATAGTAGCCGGCGACACCTAAGAACGACCGAATATCGGTCTTTGTGCGCGGTTGCGGAAAGTCTCGCACAGCGGCCACTTTTATTTCAGAGGGGCGGCGACGACCCTGACCAATCACGTGACCGAGGTAGACAACCTCGGCCTGTGCTAACTGGCACTTAGGAGCCTTTACTGTCAAGCCCGCTTCGCGCAGGCGGGTTAACACTGCCCGCAAGTGTGTCATATGCTCAGACCAGGATGCGGAGAATATCGCTACGTCGTCTAGATACGGTAAAGCGAATTCTTGCTGTCCCCGCAACACTTTATCCATGAGGCTTGAAAAACAGTATGGCGCGTTCTTCAAACCAAAACTCAACACTTTAGGACGGAATGTTCCCATTGGTGAAATGAACGCCGCATACCTACTAGCCTCTTCTGTAAGTGGAACCTGCCAATAACCGCTGACAAGATCTAGGGTGGAAATAAACTGAGCGCTACTAACTTTCTCAAGGCGCTCCTCGATGTTAGGGATCGGATAAATTTGATCCTTAGTGATGGAATTAAGCCTGCGGTAGTCGACGCAAGGACGAGGTTCCTTGCCCGGTACCTCAACTAAAATCAAAGGGGAGGTATAATCACTCTCACCTGCCTCAATAACACCGAGCTGTAGCATTTTCTTTACCTCAGCCTCCATAATATCGCTCTGGCGGGGTGACACCCGATACGCCTTGGATCGTACTGGCTCTGGGGAGGTAAGTTCTATATCATGAGTAAGTACAGAAGTCCTACCAGGCCTCTCAGAGAACAGACCTTGAAACTCTTGTAATAGCTGGTGTAGTTCGGTTTTCTGCTCGGGCGACAGCGGTGCTTTACGGATAAGGTCACTAATGACTTGACCGGTGTCTTCCCTGTTCGTCACTGAGCCTAGTCCCGGAAGCTCGACCGGAAGCTCTTCAGGAACGTTTACCATCATGCACACCACTGCTTCCCTTTGTCTATAAGGTTTGAGCAGATTACAGCGGTAAACTTGCTGTGCTTTCCGCTTTCCTGGCAGACTTACCACGTAGTTAACGTCCGACAGTTTCTGAACAATTCGTGCTGGGCCCTCCCACTGCACGTCTAGTTTGTTGTTTAGCGATGTGCGCAATATCATGACCTCATCGCCAACCTCAAAACGACGGCCCGGGCTGTCCGATCATAATAAACCTTGGCCCTCTGCTGGGCCTTTGTCATTGCTTCACCTGACAACTCCTGTGCCCTTCTTAAGCGTTCGAGGAGCTTAAGTACGTACTCCACCACGACTGGGTCGTCGCCCCTACCTTCCCACGATTCTCGAAGCATGCGAAGCGGAGACCGAAGCGAGCGACCGTACACCAGTTCAGCTGGCGAAAACCCCGTAGCCGCATGCGGCGCGGTTCTTAACGCAAACATCACCCCAGGCAGACACAGCTCCCAGTCAGTTTGATGTTCAAAACACAAGGCTCTCAACACGCGCTTCATGACGGAGTGGAGCTTCTCAACGGAATTCGACTGTGGGTGTTACACTGAGCTGTGTAACAGCTTTACCCCACACCTTTCGAGAAAAGTTGTCGTCAAAGCGCTAGTAAACACTGTGCCCTGATCTGATTGGATTTCCGCAGGGAAACCAACTCGCGCAAATATGGACAGTAGTGCATTAACTATCTCAACTGAGCTGAGTTCTTTAAGCGGCACTGCTTCAGGGAACTTTGTCGCTGGGCAGATCACAGTCAAAATGTGTCTGTACCCCGTGGCTGTTACCGGCAGAGGTCCCACTGTATCAATAACGAGCCGTCTAAAAGGCTCCGTAATGATAGGTACCAATTTCAACGGCGCCCTTGATTTGTCCCCTGGTTTGCCCACCCGCTGACAAGTGTCACATGTCCTCACGAAATGGTCTGCGTCCCGAAAACACCCTGGCCAATAGTACTCTTGCAAGAGACGGTCCTTAGTTTTCTTAACTCCTAGGTGTCCGGACCACGAACCCCCGTGTGACAAGCGCAACAGATCCTGACGATAGCATTGAGGCACGATCAGCTGATCGAACTCCACTCCTCGGCGGTCTAGATACTTCCGGTACAGGACTCCACCTCTTTCCACAAAACGCGCAGTTTTCCTGGCGATACCTTCTTTGACATTGCAGCGCACGTTTTCCAGGCTGCCATCCTTTTTTTGCTCGGCTATCAAAGCCGACCGGCTGACTTTTAGCAACCTATCAAGTCCGTCTGACGTAGGCGCGATGAGCAAATCAGTAGATAGCTCTTCTAACTTTCCCGTGTCGGGCGTTTCCTCTCCAGTATCTGGCGCCTTTAACGTTACAGACTCAAGTTTATTCAGTTCGGGCGTGCTCTGAATATCAGCTTGCTGCGCCTCTGACCCTTTTTCGTTGTTTGATAACGTCGGCCCCGCAACTACCGCCTTTGCAGCGAGCTCCCGAACCTTCGATCTGGTTAAGGCCTGAACACTAGCTTCACCAAACAAAAGCCCCTTCTCGCGCAGGAGGTGATCGGACCTGTTTGAAAATAGGTACGGGTACTGGGGTGGCAGCATAGATGACACTGCCGCCTCCGTCTCAAGCACTCCGAAAGGTCCTTCAATAAGCACTTTTGCTACCGGCAGACACACGCTATGAGCTTCCACGGCTTGCTTGATCCATGCGCACTCGCCCGTGAACATATGGGGTTCTACGTAAGACGGGTGAACTACATCCATCGTAGCTGCGGAATCGCGAAGCACTCGGCACTCTTTCCCGTTCACGAGGAGGTCTCGCATGTAAGGCTCGAGAAGCTTCATGTTCTCGTCAGTGCTGCCTATTGAAAAAAACACAACTTTTGGTGTTGTTTCCGGACACTGCGCCGAAAAGTGACCCGGCTTCTGGCACGTATAACAAACGCCCGCTCGCCTCATCTCGAACCGCTTTCTGCGTTTGGCTGCCGCCGTCTCTTTACGTCTGGTCGGACTGCTTTCACTCGCATCCTCACTACGCGTGTCCCCCTTTAATCTCATGGGCGTGAACTTCGGCCTCTCAAACTTCGAGCCAAATTCACCCTTTTGACCGTCCTTAGCTCCGCGAGCCCGACGCGTCACAAACTCCTCGGCTAGCTCAGCGGCTTTAGCCACCGTACAAACGTCTGGCCTATCCAAGACCCAGTATCTCACGTTCTCAGGTAACCGACTATAAAACTGTTCTAGCCCGAAACACTGCAGAACTTTATCGTGGTCACCAAACGCTTTCTCTTCTTTGAGCCACTCCTGCATGTTTGACATAAGCCTATACGCAAACTCTGTATATGACTCACTTCTGCCTTTCTCATTTTCCCGAAACTTCCGACGGAACGCTTCCGCAGACAGCCGGTACTTTTTTAGCAGACTCGATTTTACTTTGTCGAAATCCTCTGCCTCCTCTCTATCCAAGCGAGCGACTACGTCGGCCGCCTCGCCGTGTAACAAAGTGAGCAAGCGCTGTGGCCACGTTTCCCGAGAGAACCCCTGCTTCTCGCACGTTCGCTCAAAGTTAACCAGGAACAAACCAATGTCCTCTCCAAGCTTAAACGGCCGCATCAGGTCAGTCATTTTGAACAATACTCGTTCTCCTGCACCGTGTGCCTGACTTCCATTACGAGCGCGTTCCATCTCTACCTCGAGACGCTTCATTTCCAAAGCGTGTTCGCGCTCTTCTTTTTTCTCTTGTTGCTCTCGCTCTTTCTGTTCTTTACATTCACGCTCTTCTTTTTCTTTCTGTTCTTTAAGTTCGCGCTCCTGTCTTTTTGACCTCTCCTCAATAGTCTCAAGGCATTCCGACAGCTCGTCATCCTCAGCCTCTAACTCAAGAATAGCCTTTAGCAGTTCTGGTTTTCTGAGTTTGTCCGAGACATCCAGACCCAACTCTCTTGCAAGCTCCAAGAATTTCGGTTTGCGCAACGACTTCAAATCCATGGCTGCTCTGAATGCTGCTTTCTCTACTGCTTACTATTGTCTTGCCGCAAACTAACCCGGCAGCAACGACAACCACAAATACCAGCTCTGTTTCTAACACTAACAAAAGCCTGGCAAAGCTCAGAAGAAGAAAGTCCCGCACTCACCAAACCTCGCAGGCAGGAATTCCGCGCAGTCGTTCCGCTGCAGGCAACCAGTCGTCACACAGGGCTCGTTGCACTGCTCCCGGATCGTCGTTGAGCTGCTCAGCATACAGTCAACTGCATCTCTTCGCTGCTGGCCTCCGTTGTCGCGATCTCACCGCTGGCAGACAGTTGTTTGAAGTCGGAGGCGATCTCACCGCTGCCAACCAGATGTTTGGATCGCACCGCTGGTGCGATCTGTTGTTGGGAACTCGGCGCTGACGCCCGTGGTTGTACCTGGGTCGCAAGCCCCAAGGGTAGCGTTGGCCTGGCGGCCTGGGGTACAACTGGAAGCATCCGAAGGTCCCGGCAAAGCATGAGTCGACTGGTAACAACAAAACAACTTGTTTATTTTAACATCGCAAAGAGTTGGCGGTCAGGTTGACCGAAGTAGAGAGACGGGAGAGCACTTTACTCAACAGAAGAAATCGGAGCCCTCCTTTTGGCGTCCGGGGGCAGCTGTCTTTATACTCTCGCAGTTGAGGGCAAGAAGGAACCCCTCAATAGACGAGCACGTGAACGTACAATGTCGTAGCGCTGTCGTAGCACACTGTCGTAGCGCTGCCGTTCGGGCACAATGACTGTAATGAGAGGATGATCCCTGCTTTCGCATCGCCTGGTTCGGGCACAATGACTGGAAGGAGAGGGTGATCCTTTGCGGTCGCATCGCCGCAGTCGCGCCTGGAAACACCTGGCGATGAGCGTTGCGGCGACGACGATCGGGCCAAAATGTCTGCCGCCCCGCCGCAGTCGCGCCGGCAAAACCACGTGTCGCAGGCGAAACGCAACAGTACGTTACCGAACTTGCTCTTGGCAACATAAAGAAGGCTATACGAGTATAGGCGTTCGAGAAGGAGAAGGGGCGGCTATGATTTTTTTGTGACGTGCGGCTACAGACCATAATTTTGTCATGGCATGCTCAGCAAGAGTTGTTCATGAAGCTTTATTATGAAATGCTAAGAAAGTCTGTGCAGCGTTAAAAAGACGAGAGGGCGTTCTCACGAATTTCAATAAGCCGAAGGCGTGACCACTGCAGTTTTCTTAATATCTTCGAGTGTGACATGAGCCTGCTTATAAGCACAGACCAAATCACAATATGAGGATATTGTCATCCGTGCAATCTTTTCACGCAGTCGGAAACGAGCGGAATGGAATAGCGCATGAGCATGATACCGTTGTTTGAGAGTATCATACGCCGGCAATCTCCAGGCTTTCATTTCAGCGCTATGCGGAAAGGTGAAGACCGGGGTCTGCTCGATTTTCTAACTATAACGAGATCTAAAATGGAGTGTTAAACTACACTTCGTGCTATGCAAGTCTTCTCAGGTGTGAGACAACGTGGGCAGGTATACGAACACGCGAGCCTTTAGCCTTTACGTATTGAAGAAAACATCTACTTTGTTCTCAGCGCACGTACGTTGGCCAGGCTACTGAGGGAACTGACGGGTCGGATGGAGACAGAGGGATCAGGTTCATAGAACATATGTTGGGGCGAGTGCTATGTACCAGGAGGTGTGTGGTGGCGTCGTGAAGACATCGCCGGTGAACATCGGCGAGCAAATTAAAATGGTGGAGAACATTTCCGGCAAGGCTAGAGCGGTGTTGTCGGCATGCCTCGGTCTAAGCTCAAGGACCGCTCACCGTGTGAGGTATTTTCTGCTTTTGTTGGATGCTTGGAGCGGAGAGGTCTAAGTACATCGATACGACGCTGACAGTTTCGCACTTGTCGACGAAAGTTCGCAATCCAGTGATGCGGTCGGGCACGACGAACATGTGCTGAGGCAAATGAGGCAGTGGCCTCCCTCGTTTCTAGGTTTCAAGACTCATTTCTAGGTTCTAGGCTGCCCAAGAATACGGGCGTGAAACGCAGTCAATTGCGGTCATAGGAGCGAGCATGAGCAGGCTAGCAGTCTAACTAGCATGAACAGATGGTTAAAAGGAAAAATAATTAAAAGAAACGATAAGAGAGCGAAATATTAAAGAAAATTCAGCAGACCTCAGCAATTTTTCTCGTGCTGAACTTAATGACTGCAGCGATAACAGGCACTCGCAGCTGACGCCAAAGTCTTCCGAAGCGCAAGTTCTTTGAGATTCTCACAAGGTAATCCTTGTCCGCGATAGTATTGCCTTTCGTGGCTCCCAAAATAGTAGATGCATAGACGGCACTACTCTCAGAGCATCTGTTGGACGCAAAACATTAAACAAATCACCAAGCGATAAACTGCCGCAACAGTGAAGTTGTTAACGTATTGATCTCCGAAGCGTAAAATTTATGTGACTGTGACCCAGAACGGAGGCACGAAAAGAACGTAAAAAGGGTGCCTTGACGCAACCACCACACTGACTTGGTAGAAATTCTCAAATACTTCACAGACGCTGACTCATTTCAGTTGCTTTCAAATATCGCAGCAGCGATTTTGTGGCCTTTTGTAGCTGCGATATGCGAGGCCATGGTCCCAAGATCTTGTTCAAGGTGAACGGTGTTCTATCTAGCTGATTGAGAGCTGTGCAGAGGTCATGTCTTTCGTTTTCAAAAGATGGGCAGTAGCACAGTATATGTTCGATAGTTTCCTCGACACCGCAGGCATTGCAGTCGGCGCTATCAGCCATTCTAATCAAAAACGTATATGGATTGGTGAATGCGACACCCAAGCGTAAGCGGCACAGCCCTGTTTCCTCATTTCGCGGAAGCCCTGGTAACAGCCGCAGTTGCATAGAGGGGTCGAGGGAATGCAATCGTTCATGGGTGAATTCAGGTGTGTGCCACTTCTCTAATTTCATACGGTGTGCTACCTTGCTTAGGTGTTGGGCTGCGTCGGTCCGCGATAAAGGTACAGAAACAAGGGTTGCTCCTTCGTGTGCTTTCCTAGCAGCTTCGTCAGCGAAGTCGTTGCCGGAGATACCGCAATGGTCGGGCAGCCACTGAAACACGACGTCGTGTCCTTTCGCTATCATACGATGGTGCATTTCTCGTATCTCCGACACTAGTTGTTCACAGGACCTGCGACGAAGAGATGACAGAAGACATTGTAAGGCCGCCTTCGAATCACAGAATATTGCCCAACGATTAGCGGGTTGGTTGTTAATGTAATCAACGGCACCTCGGAGGGCAACAAGCTCCGACCCGGTCGATGTTATAGAAATTTTGTATCGGATGCTAATTGATCGTGATGGTATAACCACTGCGCCAGTGGAGCTGGTCTGAGTGGAAGAGCCATCCGTAAATATGTGGACTCGGTGAAAGTAGAAAGTGTTCAAACAATTCAGAGCTGCTTGCTTCAGGGCCAAGGTAGGCAGGTCGGTCTTCTTTCTTATCCCTGGAACCGTCTGTGATCCGGACTGAGTGACCGAACGATATCCCCAGTAGACTTTCTCTCCTTCTTTTAATCTTTCCGTCCCCTTTTCCCTTTCCCCAGTGTAGGGTGGCCAACCGGGCTCAGTCCTGGTTAACCTCCCTACCTTTCCTTTATCATTTGCTCTCTCTCTCTCTTTCTCTCTCAAATACTTCGCCACGACGAGGAGTATCGGTGGGAGAATAGCAAATTCGACGGACTACGTACCCCATCACCCCGCCCCCTTTCAGTCGATGATTGAGTTCCGTGCTAACCTCCTGCCAACCTCAGTCATACGGCCGACCAAATGTTTCCGTCGCTTGCACGCTTGACTTCTGGCCTGGGGAGATGGCTGACTCCAAGTCTATGGTCACAAGAGCAGGATGCTCACTGGAGTCTCTATTGCGGACCAGGTGTCCTGTGTCATTGAAGAGTTTGCTGTAGCAGGCTTCTGGCCGTGCGGGCCTGTGGAAGGCTCTGAATCAATCAACGCAAGGCAGGACGCATAAAGCGCCCCAGAAATCGTTGAAAATTGCAAGAAATATAGCTAGCCAAGACGGATGCGATCTAGCAAAGAGCGACTTCGTCGTGTCTACTTTGACAAATCCCTCAAGAAGGCGAGGCACTTGGTCGAGCATCAGGGAAGACACCGAGGTTTACTGTCACAGGCGATGACTCATCGGATGACAGCTTTGTGTCGGTGAGGAGCCGAAAGGCCAAAAGAAGACTCATCAAGGCGCCATCACCTGGGATTACATCAACTGAGCAGGCAACGACCTACGGCCAACGACTTCTGTAAGCATCGTAGTACTGCGTTCCTTTGTGCTTACTGTTGTCCCCCACCCCCTATCTAATGGCTGCCCTGGCCTTTAGGGTTTTTGAATAAATAAATAAACAAATAAATAAATAAATAAATAAATCAGAACGGGAGCGCTGACTGCACAGCATCCTCTTATACCAGTGGATTCTTCCATCAGCCTTCGATGACTATGTACACTGTAAACGAAAATAAACCCACCTGGGAGTTTTTAAGAGGTGATGTGCCCTAAAACCTCCTCTCTCAAATATTTACTCCGATGTATGGGAGCAAAACAGCGCCATCCCCTCGTTTCACTCCGCTGGCTAGCTGCGGGAGTATTAAGGCGACATGACGCGATTTTACTCCGCTTAAAAATCTTGTTCTCCCGTGAAACTCCGACAGGGAGTTTTAAAAAACTCCCCTCCGCCGATACAGGTTGGTCACGTGGCGCTTCCCATGAGGCTGTGCGCCTCGCCAGCGACCGGGCGCGTTCGGCGGAGCGGGCAGTGCTCATGGCTGACGGTTTGTTTACGTCTGTGAAGTGTCGTTCCGTGACAGCGTTTCGTCAATTTGTTTCCCGTATTTCCTTCGAGAAAGTGTTATAGGCATGCCTGAAGCTCACTGTATCTTAGCATCAAGTACATTAGCTGTGATCGCTTTGCTGACAACGATGATTGCAAGAACCACGTTTTCAAGTGCGGAAAAAGGCTTAGGTATACCTCGAAGCTGCTCACTGGCTCGTGATGTCGGCTCACGTTCTGGCTGTGTTTTCGTGCTGCGTCACCCTGTCTTGTGTTCTTCAGTACGTGAAATGCGACTTCTATGTCCTTTTGAGTACATGCTGACAACGTCCAGTGTAGTGTTTGAAAGCACCGCGTAGCAATGGCAACAGTAGCCACTGTTCGAGCGACGACATCCGTGCTAGTCGCGCCTGAATGGCGTAACCCAAGTTCGTTGCGGTGCTGTGTTGCCAGTGAGAAAGACCGGAGTGCAAGCAACTGTTTTTATGTATCTGTGAACGGATATCCTCGCCCGAAGAAAAACGGTAGGACATAAGTATGCGTACTGAAAATAAAGCTTCTTATTGAGCGATGTGAATCGAATTGTTATCGCGTATATATGTTTTGGTCACGTCATTGCTTCCTATATTGCATTAACATTACGCTCTATCCGAGACACTGATTTAGACGCATGCCTGCTGGCTCCGAGTTTAGGGATTCACTCGACAGATCAGCGATGTAGCTCCTTTTCGCAACCGAGACAGATTGCTGGGACGCAGAGCAAGTAGTGCGGTGTATAAAATGTATGACTGTGCATTTCTCGGTGTTATGTCGGCTGCTGCGGGTCATGCTCAAACGTAATAATTTCTTGCTACGCTACCACTATATCGCAAAAATTTAATTTTGCTATGCAACACATGCACTTACATTTTTCTTGCTTACTGTAACTAACGCACTACTTTTTGGCCGCGAACGCCGGCAGTGTGCGAAGTCGCTTCAGCACTCACAGAATGGCATGATAATTTTGAAAAATTGCGAAATTAACTTTTTTTCTCTCACTATTTTGAATTAACAGTTTTGTGTTGCTTAAGGTATTCTGTTAATTTCAGAGAGAGAGATCTCGTATGAAGGAGCATGTCAGTCGTAATTCTGAAAACAGCACAGCTGCTCCCTAGGCGGTTTCGAGGCACACAATATCGTGGCTATATATACTGGCACCGTTGCTTCTTGAGTATCGCGTGTACGTGTGATGTCTTTCAAATTTCTGCATTGGGCGTTTCTGAAATGTTTATGTTTGTCATGATATATGTGCTTTCATTGACTTGTTCCGTCGAATTCGACGCGGTCTCGTGTGCATATTTCGAAATTTGACCAGCAGCCTCTGCATGTAAACATGTTCGCGCAAACTCACGCGATGGCTCTTTTTATACTCCCGTTGCACCTCGAAAAAACGCCGTCAATAGCAAAGCAAAAAATAAAGTAAATACAGAAAAAAAACTCCCATAATTCCACCCGAAAATTCCGCTCGTACGGAGTAAAAATTCTACTCCGATCACACGGAGCAAAAAAAAACTCCGAACCGGGGGGTCGCTATAGGACAAGCAGTATACTCCCACCTCGGAGTTATTTCCGTTTACAGTGTAGGCAAGCTTAATAGCGCTTAATAGCAAGAATTAATACCGCCAAATAAAGTTAAGAAGGTCCTACTAAACACGCGAAGCTGTCGATTGGCTGTCGACACGACCCGTGGAAATGCGCTAGACAAGCTCCGACAGATAATAGAATTGGTTATCATACCGTGGTGGTGAAGCAGCGCACTGACAAGGACAAGGCGAAGACACATAAGAACACTCGACACTCGCTGCTGTGCCGTGTATTCTTGTGTCTCTTCGCCTTGTTCTTGTCAGTGCGCTGCTTCACCACCACGGTATGATGAATAATCACCAACTCGCCCAACTTTTCACATTACTGAATAGAATCTGTGAACATCAAAGTGCGACCGGTTATACCAAAGGAAAGGAACCTGTATTGCCGGCGTAATCTACGACATTGACTTGGCAATAACGAACTCGGACCTGCCCATTCTGAGTAAGCTGGCGTGTGAAGGAATGGTCATAACGCACGTATTCCGCCTTAGAAACAGCCCCTGCGTGAAGATAGTGTTCAAGGGCAACTCGAACCCTTCGCATGTCAAAGCCGGTCACTTCTCACACGTCGCGTCGTTCAACCGTTTGTCCCCAAGCCTCTTCAATGCCACAAGTGCTTCAGGATCGGACATGTCACGGGCGCCTGTGCAAGATCTATGGTGCCTTTCCGGTGCGCAGAATCGCACAGTGCAGGCGTCTCCGCGCAACAAACATCAGGTGTGGCAACTGTGATGGATTTCATGAAGCCACATCTGAAGAATGTCCTCGCGTCAAAAAAGAATTTGCTTACCTGAAGCAAATGGGTAGGGACAGCTCATATCATAGTGAAGCTTTTAAAAAGATCCGGCGTCGACGTAATCATAGACGGAAGCGTACAACGCTATGTGTAGTTCACACACAGATTGTGCCAACGAGATCAGCTTCAAGTACAAGCAGACCAGAGATCCCAAAGAGGCCCCAAACGGAGAAGCTGTCCCTTGTATGGGAGAATGACCGGCGCTCGCGAGCACCCAGCTTTCCGAGGAGCCTACAGGTTGATGCCTCCATTGAAGCAATCTGCAGTTGATGATGGGCCAACAGCAGACCGCCAACTCTTTCCGATACTGCGGTCCGTAATTGATGTCATTAGAGTAATATTGACCAGCATCGAAACTTCTTCTCGAAGGAGTCTACAAGCGCTGGACTCGCGGAGCCCAGTCTTATAGCAACCCTCGAGTGAACCATGACTGACAATTATCAGTCATTTGGTAAGGAGGTCGGAGAATCACCGTTTATTCAGTGGAACGCCAGAGGTCTAAGACTTCGCATTGCCGATTTTCGCCGGTTTGTACATGTTAACCGATTTCCAATCATCGTTATCTGGGAACCAAAATTATCACACCCAATCCGACTATCCGGTTACGAGTCAATTACGTCCTCAAGCAACGACGAAAGTAGCAAGGTTGTAATCTTTATTCGCAGTGTACTTACGTCGTCTAGCCTGTGCAACCTCATGACGACAATGAGTATGTCTGCCTAACCGTTAAAAATAGAAAGTTCACATTTACACTGGTAGGGGCGTACCTATCTCCATGAAGCCAGTTTGACATCAAAAGACTAGAAGACATAATAAAAGCATATCCTTGCCCTTGGATTATAACCGGGGACTTTAACGCAAATAAGACTATTTGGGCAAGCTTAAATGTCAACGCAGCGGGACAAAGACTCGCTTAATTTTCCTCCATTCATGACCCCTTGCTGCTGAATGACGCTAGTCCTGTTTTTTACTATTGATATGATATAAGGAGATGCTGATGCACAATTTAAGGCGCCGGCTACTCCTTAGCTCTTGAAGGGGTCTAACCTACAACATACAGGGTTCAAGATTAAATATCAAATAACCTTTTCACAGAGCACCAGAACTTGTCAAGTAACGTTTTCACAGTAACACTATGAGGTAAGAAATACCTGGTACATACAATATACAAGTTAAATCAGTCCACATTTCTGTAACAGACAGCCTCAAAAATACAAATGATACTCTCGTCTAATAATACAGCGTCTAGTCAGCGGATGGTGCATACATCATGTAAATGCATTATCATATATACATTTTTATGGGGCACAACGTCCAGCGGCTGCCTGCACTCGATCTTTTTATCCCACCGCTTTGCCACGTGCATTAAATGCTTTTTTTGACATTGAGACGCACGGGAATGATCACACCCCCACTTACCTTAAGATCAACGGGATATTTAACACTCATCTCCCCAACACGCTATTAAGAATAGATTGGAGGGCGTTTCAAAACCTACTGGAGGACGCTTGTTGAAGAGGTCTCTCCTCTGGACTGCAAACAGCTATTAACGCGATAGCGTTAATGAGCTCGTGTCGCAGAAAAGCCGGTGTCGTCGGCGTCGGTGGCCGTGAGCGAAAAATGGCGGAAGGCAACTCGTAAATAAAAACAACTTGTAGGATAGGCTGGGTGGCAATCGAACCAGGGTCTCCGGAGTGCAAGACAGAAACGCTACCACTGAGACATGAGTTCGATGGTTCAAACGGGACAAAAGTGCGGATGCGGTGTTGCCTTAGAAACGTGCCGTAGAAAGTTATACTGCGGTGTATGCCGGTAATTATGAGCATGTAAATTACAGAAGTCGCAGTTAAACGAGTAGCGAAGTACGTTTCCGCTACATTTCTTCTGCGCTTGGCGCACACGCACAGCCATCTTGCGGCAGACATAGAAGACCCCCTCTTCGCAATGTATTAAAGAAGTGGCGCAGACCGCTATGTGCACGCTCATGTGCTACCCGAAGTACTAGCAATTCGACCTGGAGTCGGAGCGACTTCGTGCGATTCGTCGTCGCGCCTAACGAAGATACTGACGCAAGAAGTACATTCCCGATCCAAGGACAGCCCGGTGCACTCAGAAGATACAATGTCGCATAAATAAACTGGAATCTGAGTGATGGACGAAATATTGTGAGTCCATTGACCCCCGTAAACCACTATCTCAAATATGGAGAACTGTGAGAGGCTTACTTTCTGTTCTGGAACAATGCTTCCCATTCAAAGCCCTAGCGCCCTTTTCACGCCGACAAGACCTCGACATAGCGGAAGATTTGTGTGAAATAACTGCAGGCCAGCCAACGGGAACAAGTTCACTTACATTTAACTACATTCCAGACGCACGGGATTCACTCATGGATCTGCCGTTCACCAACGCGGTACTTATGTAATCAGTCGTCATCACCTGGCCTAGATGGTATATCTTACCTTATATTGTGCCATCTCTATGAACAGGCGAGAAGTGCACTGCTGCACATCTTCAGTGAGTTCTGGCTGGATGGAAACGTTCCTCATGAATGGAAGACCAGTCGCCCGGCACCGCTCCTCAAGCCTGGAAAGTCTCCTGTAGAGATTACTTCATACCGCCTAATCGCGCTGGCTTGTTGCATTGGGAAGGTGAAGGAACTAACGATCTTCGCCAGACTTGAATGGTACCTTGAACGCTACGAACTTTACCCAGAAGCCATGGCTGGCTTTTGACGTCACGGATGCTCCATTGACAACGTCAGCGATTTGGTTACATACGCTCAACACCAAAAGGCATATAACGATCTGTCGCCATGTTCTTCAATATCAAAGAAGCCTATGAAATCGTTGATGAGGCTATATTTGAGGCTCTGTACATAGTTGGCCTCGGCAGTCGACCGTTTCGTTGGACGCGCAGTTATTTCATATGCAGTCACTCTTTGTGAAAACCAAAGACGGTCCAATTTCTCAACACCGCACAAACCGGGGAGTTCCACAGGATAGTGGCTTAAGCCCCACACTCTTCAACCTTGTGCTCATTGGTCTCGCAGCATACCTACCAAATACAATGAAGTTGCCAATCTATGCCGATGACATCCAGCTACCTCAGGACATCTGGCGTGACGCGTCCTCAAGTGCGTTCAAGGCTCCAAAATCTGCGACCTTAATAACGACGTACCTTAGCGAACAAGGCCTCAATGTTTCTCTCGAAAAATGTGCGTTGGTTGTGTTTAGCCCGAAACCAATGACTTCATACGCCACATCCATCGATGGACAAAATATCTCTCATGTCAGAATGCACAGGTTCTTAGGGCTAATCATAGACCACGACCTTCGTTGGAGTCCCCATGCGGCCTACATAAAAACGTGCCTGACAGCCATCTCATCTCTTCAAGTTTCTTGGAGGAAAAACCTGGGATACTTCAGTAGACGTGATGGTGCAACTGTACAGGACGCTGCTCCTTGGTTATCTGAGGTACAGCTTGGCAGTGATGACCAATGCCTGCAGAACTAACATCCGTACACTCGAAAGTGCTCAGGCCCAGGCGCTTAGGATTTGTCTAGGGCTGCCACAATGCACATAAACATCAGAAACTATTGCAATTCCCCATGACTACCCAGCCAAGATTCCCATTATTATGGAAACGCTCAGAGCGCACGTCAGGTACCTTGCGCGCACCTGTTCTTCACTATGTCGCCTCACTGCCAGAAGACCAACCACGCGCCTCTTTTTGTCAGATGATACTGGCTTATCGTGCACGCCTTCCATCAGATTACCCAGCTGCAGCGAGAGTTTTGTGTCCCCCTTGGTACTTGGCTCAGCCACAAGTTCAAGTTACAGTACCAGGAATTCGAACGAAGGCACAACTCTCATCACCAGCTCTCAAGCAACTTTCGCTGCTCTTGCTGTACGAAAAATACAACAATCATACCCATCTGTACATTGATGGTTCAACGGTGGACAGTTTAACAGGATCAGTGATTTTTCCTGCAAAAGTCACCACCTTGAACTTCAAGACATCGCGCCAGACGACATCGACACTCGCGGAGCTTGCTGGTCTTCGCAATGCACTTCGCATAATTCGAGAAGAACCACCTCAAAAATGGAGTGTCTTGAGTGACTCCAAGGCAGCTCTACATTGCTTGCTTTCCGCCTTACGCCATAGAACCTACAAACAACTCATTCTAGAAATCTGAGAGCTCCTTGATTGCCTCGTCGAGCAAGAACAAAACGTCACGTTTCAGTGGCTCCCTAGCCACTGTGGCGTAATGGGCAACGAACATGTAGAGGAAGCTGCTCCATCTGCTGATGAAGACGGTGTCCAGGAACCAATCCCACTGTCAAGAACCGATACGCCAGCAAAACTTCGAGTGCTTGCATATGATGCCTTACAATCGTTGTGGAACACACCTACTTTCCAGCACACACGCCTAAATCGACTGGAGCCGTGTCTGCAACTTCATCCTCCACTTAGACTATCCGGACCTGAGACAACGGTACTTTACCGACTGTGGCTTGGCGTCGATTTTACAAACTCATTTGCTTTCCGCATCAAAAGGGAAGATAGTGCTGCGTGTGGCCACTGTGGCAGCGAGAAAAATATCGAACACGTTCTTTGCCGTTGTCACCGATACAGCGCACACAGGCAGTCCTCCGCCACAGCGCTTGCGCGTCTTGACGACCGGCCGCTTTCGGAGTAGACAGTACTGGAACGCCGGCCTACAGACCGTTTTTTCGTAGGCGCCGCCATATTGTGAACGCAGTGGCGCCGCCTATGAGCAGCGCCATACTGGCTTGGGTGAAAGCGGTCTTTCGCATGGCACGTATACGCTCGGCGGTAGGTTCTGGCGTTTGTTTTCGCGGCCGTGCGGTCTGTTTAGTATGACGCGCGTATTCTACGTGGCAAACGGTTCTGTGAGACGTGCTGAAGTGGTTTAAGGCGTCATGGCCGGAATTTCTGCTGGCGTTGAGGTGGACGGAACACGCAGCGCGATGTGTGCGCGCACATTTGAGCCTATCAGCCTCGGAGATCAATTGTATATTTCTGAATGTTCCAATCATTAATGTGACCTTATTGCGGTATTATCCTCTATTTCCAAGCTGCGGTTTAGGAGCCATGAAACATACGCGACGATCGTAACAGCGTGGGTACCGCTCTGCTACGATAGGAGCTGTGATGTTATACTTTGACAAGCGTTCAAACTGTTCGCTCCAGGTTACATTGCGTGACTACTTGGTTCGATGGATGAGGTTTCCGCCCCTGAATAAAATAGTTTTGGCAATAGCAGCATACCTTACAGTCTGAAATAAGCTTGTCCAGCAAATGGACTGTTTACGAACTGCGCGAGCGTCCTAAGCAGTGGTAGGTGCTGGATTACATATATCTTTGTTCTATATACCGCATGGTCCAAGCAAACGGCATCAGCGGTTATATATATATAAGCGTTGTGCGGCGTGACTATGCGAGGTCCTATTGCGGCGTTAGCTCATTTTCTCTTTCTTTTTCGAGAAAGATGATGATAACCGATTTTTTTTCGGTTGTGTTCGTTCCGTTTTCTACGACGCACTCACACGTATTAAGGAAATTTTGTCCTAAAAAATAGGCATCGCATTCTTTTTATGCGATCCCTCTCATATATTATGGCTGTATGCAGGCCAAAAAGGCAATGTCGAAGCGCACAGCTTACATATGTATCGTGCTGGTTCACCAACCGCAGTGACCGCTGTGTTGGGCAGCGCCATCGGCCTCATGCAGGAAGGCTAGCGTAGACATATGGTAATTTGAAGCCTACTAGACTTGAAATGCGCGAGAACGATGCCAGTGCATCACAAATATTTGATAGCGCCTGCCGCTTAGGTGTTTCGTGGTTGCCTTAGGTTGGCCGTGCACGAGCATGCGTTCTTATTTATGTTTTACTCCCTACGCCAAGCGATTCGATAGTGAGCAGATTTACCATTTCATGCTGCTAATACAGAGACACCGGTTTTCTTTGTTGAATTAAAACTGATATAAGCAAAATAGTTCACAACACATACACACACCGCGACTGATAATGTGCGTACACCGCGTCTGATAAAACGCGTCACATTTTTGAGCCCCCAAGAGATATTTCCGCCTACTTTAGTTACCGATGCACCGAAAGGCTTCCCTGACGACCTTATATGAACGGACATGGGGTAAATTTCCCAAAGTACCATCTAAAACATCTCGAAATCGTTCCGCAGCACGCGACAGCAATACTTTCAAGCAGCGCCGCGCCGGATCGCCCAAGCCAGAGAGGAGGAAAGGCTCTCCGCGCGCCCTATCCTCCTCGCCCGATGAAACGGTCTATACAGTCGTCACACCGCAAGTCGGTCAAGTCAATTTTGAAATTTTTGCGTTCGAGTGACATATTAGAGAGACTCTAGTTCTCACGGACGTTCCCAACCTCTTCTATCTTTTTTTCGTCCCTTTGTGTTTCCTTTCCGTCCCCTATTCTTTGCGTCTTTCATTTTCCCTTAACCTTCCCCCAGTGCTGGGTAGCAAACCAGAATTGTTTCGGGTTAATCTCCGTGCCTTTCCCACCCAGTTTATCTATATCTCTCTGAACGCTTGATTGGATTGGATTGAATAACTTTAATGAAAGGTCCTGCGAGCTATACGGGACGCAAGGTCCCATAGAGCGGGCTACTCCCACGTTGGGACCGGGAGTTGTAACTCCCTGGCCGCATCGTGGGCTCGCTGGACGGCCCAGAGCTGCTCCGCCAGGTCCGTGCTGCGTAATGCTTCTTGTAGCCTGGCGGAGTCTTGATCCTTGTTTGCGTGGGTCCGACCACACGGCCAGAGCAAGTGATGAATGTCTAGTGTGCTATGGCAATTTTCGCAATATGATGTTTTGTATAGGTCAGTCATGTAGTGATGTAGTCTGTTCTGCGTGGGGTACGGGTTTGTTTGAGGCATTCTGAACGTGAGGGCTTGAGGCCTGGTGAGCTTATTGTAAGGTGTGCTGTATATTCTGCGGTCTAGATAAAAGTGCTTTGTTATCTCGTTATATGTGGAGGGAGGGTCACGATTCTCGCTGGGATGGTCACGACCAGAATAGGTGGCGTCGCGGAGGGTTAGGTCTCGCGCGCTCCTGTGAGCCATCTCATTGAGATTGCGAGGGGCGTCCTCGATATCTCCGAGGTGTGCCGGCAACCAGCAGATGGTGTGATGCTGCAGCGGTGCGGATCTATTGATTATTTGTAGAGCTTGGCTTGCAATTGCTCCTTTCTGAAAGGCTTTCACGGCCGCGCGTGAATCGCTGTAGACCTGAGTGGTGGTCGGGTCTGTGAGCGCGAGTGCGATGGCGACCTGTTCTGCTACTTCGGACTTGTGGGTCTTGACTGTGAGGGCGTTTGTGACTTGACCCTGCTTATTGATCGTGGTGGCAACGAAAGCCTTCCTGGTCGGGTACTGTGCTGCGTCTACGAAACAGGCTAAGATCTTCTTATCACGTATTTCGCGCAGGATGAACGATCCGCGTGCCAGCCTTCTGGGTTGATGGTGCGCGGGATTCATGTTCCGCGGGAGTGGGCGAACCGTGTAGGAGTTGCGTGTGTCCGTCGGAACGCTTTGATATAGATTCTGCATTACTGTGGTGTCATGACCTAGTTTGGCTAGGATTTCTCTACCTGGTTTGGTTCCAGAGAGTCTTGTCCATTGAGCCCATTCTTGAGCTTCGGTGATTTCTTCAAGTGTATTGTGCACCCCCAGTTGCAGCAGGAGCTCTATCTCGGTGTTCTTGGGGATTCCCAGCGCTAGTTTGACTAGCTTCCTCAGTTGTACATTGAGTTTGTGCTTCTCTGCTACCTTCCATTTGTGCATGGCCGCCTCGTAGGTGAAGTGGCATAGCGCAAAGGCGTGTGTTAGCTTGAGGCGATTTTCTTCCTTAAGGCCGTGTTGTCTGTTTGCTACGCGTCGTATGAGATTCAAGGTATTATTAGACTTTGTCACGATCTTTTCCACTGTCGCGGCGTTAGAGCCGTTGCTCTCAATGAGCATTTCAAGGACTCTGATTTTGCTGACGTGTGGAATGGTTCCTCCGTCTTTTGTTCTGAGAGTAATGGAGTGTGTGTCTCTGATTTCGTTCTTTGGCTTGGGACCGCTTCTCAATGGTTTGTAGACGAGGAGCTCCGACTTCGCAGGCGAACATCGCAGGCCGGTGGGAGCGAGGTATTCCTCGATCGCGTCGATCGCTTGCTGCAGAGCGCTTTCAATTGATCCCAGGCTACCTCCGGGGACCCAAAGCATTCTGTCATCTGCGTATATCGTGTATTTGACGTTCTCGATTCAATCCAGTTTCTTGCCTAGGCCGCCTAGCGCAAGGTTAAAAAGCGTCGGAGAGATGACAGAACCTTGCGGTGTGCCCTTGCCGCCGAGTTTGTATTTCTGGGACTTGATTTCCCCTAGACGGAGGGTGGCCGTTCTGTCGCTCAGGAACGATTTTGTATAAGCGTAGTGTCTCGTGCCGAGGTCGAGGTTGGAGATCGTGTCGAGTATGTAGTCATGTGATAAGTTATCGAACGCCTTTTCGAGGTCTAGCCCTAGGATTACTCTCGCGTCTCTCGTGTCTTCGTCAATGATCTCATGCTTGAGGAGCTTCATGGCGTCTTGGGTGGATAGCCCGTGTCTAAAGCCGATCATTGCTGCGGGGTAGACATCTTTTTCTTCGAGATGCCACGAGAGCCTGTTTAGGACCGCGTGCTCGGCTACCTTGCCGACGCAAGACGTCAGCGAGATAGGTCTGAGGTTATTGATGTTGGGCGCCTTGCCAGGCTTTGGGATGAGCACGATGAGGGCCGTTTTCCAGTCTTCGGGTAGTGCTCCGTTCCTCCAGATTTTGTTGATTTCCTCTGTGAGAGTTTCGATTGAGGTTTCGTCGAGGTTTCTAAGTGCCTTGTTAGTTACGCCGTCCGCCCTTGCAAAAATTTTTATAGAAAGTCCATAGACAGTCTATAGACATTTGTCTATTAAGTCTATAGACTGTCTATAGACATTTCTTTAGACTAGTCTATAGACAGTCTATAGACTTATGGCCATACACTTTTTATAGACTAGTCTATAAAAAGTCTGAGTCTATAGACTGTCTATACACAGTCTATAGACAGTCTATAGACTTCTGGCCATACTTTTTATAGACTAGTCTATAAAAAGTCTGAGTCTATAGATTGTCTATAGACTGTCTATAGACTTATGGCCATACACTTTTTATAGACTAGTCTATAAAAAGTCTGAGTCTATAGACTGTCTATACACAGTCTATAGACAGTCTATAGACTTCTGGCCATACTTTTATAGACTAGTCTATAAAAAGTCTGAGTCTATAGATTGTCTATAGACTGTCTATAGACTTATGGCCATACACTTTTTATAGATTAGTCTATAAGAAGTCTGAGTCTATAGACTGTCTATAGACGGTCTATAGACTTATGGCCATACACTTTTTATAGACTAGTCTATAAGAAGTCTGAGTCTATAGACTGTCTATAGACTGTCTATGGACAAGTGTATAGGCTTACAGTTCTACTTTTGTAGACTGAAGTCTATAGAATGTCTACAGATGAGATTTGTCCGTAGACATTTTATACACTTCAGTCTACAACAGTAGAACTATATATACAGTTCTACTTTTGTAGACTGAAGTCTATGGAATGTCTACATACAAATGTATATAGATAGTCTATAGACATTCTATAGACTTCAGTCTACAAAAACAGAACTTTATAGTCCGATACACTTTTTTTCTATGACATTCTGCAGACATTTGTTAACAAATATGAATTTTTTTTAATCTATACGCACTCTATATACACAGACATCTTATAGACAAGTCTACAAAGAGTGTATAAGGCCATAACTCCATAGCGGCTATCTACAAGTTAGTTTACATTTTTGTTTACATGCGGTAGCAAAAAGTTTTGAATGTATTTATGCATGTGCACCTGTTCCTTTTCATCTGCACTTATGCATTACCGTTAGTAGATTAATAATGCTTCTGAACCAGCTGTACTTTCATATATGTTGCATAAACAGAAAGAATTTATATAGTGCTGAATCATGCAGTGCGAAAAATAAAACAAATGCACCAGCAATGCATTCACCGTTTTTATTGCTCAATATAATAGATGAATTCCTTAAATTCATGTCGTATGCTATTATGGAAACAGATTAAATATTTACACTACTCCTTGGCAAGCATGGTCGCCAGGCTGGCCTTGACCTTTGTGTCATTAGTCCCAAAGGTGCTGCAGGTGTATGCTGCAAATAAGTAGATGTAGCAATATGAGGCAAAAATAACAAGTGTATATTCTTTGTGTGTTCATTAAGCAGCTTAATATATTTGCTCAAACCATCTAAGTCAATACTTAATGCGGTTTAACTATGACTAATGGCTGCTTGTCAATACAAGTCAGCACCTTTATACAATGTTTTACTGCATGGTATGGTGAACAATTAAACAGTCACAACTGCTGCTCGTGCCAGCAACAGTATGTTCCCTTTTATGACAAGTTCATATATGATGCATTATTGTACTTATCCCAAATGGTCTCTATATTTATTGCTGAAACGTTACCCAGTTGGGCTGTCTGTACATTTTTTTTGGCTGGTAGTTAAGTATGCCCGTGCAGAGGGATATCTTCAGAAGACGTGACTGGAATATTCACAGTATCATGCCTAAGATTGTAATTTATTTTGCTTAATACACATTTAAATATCTTTCTCATACTTTTAAATGAATGGGTGATTGGCCATAACTTCAACGGAAGGCAGATGGGCTGATTGTATCGATATGGTCACTTAATTTGTTACAGGTAATGAGGCCTCTTGGGCGTGCTAGCAGGTTTCCAAGTTAGGTATACCACATGAGCACCCGAAATACCACACGAGCACTTTGTGTCATGGCACGACAGATATGCACCTCCTAGGAAACAGAACTGATAGTATAGTTCGAATGAATTCTATTACAGTAAATTATTTAAGGTGCTTTGAAAGATGAAAATTTTTTCTAGGCTATCGAGGTTCAGGACGTTTAGTTAACGCAAAAAAAAAACACATATTGAGTAACAAATGCCTTGTCAGTAAGCTTGACTTTCTTTTATTTTTCAATAAATGGAACCAATTTCCTTCAATTTTTATCAGGTGAAACGTTTTAAAAAGATATTTAACTCAGAGATTGTCTGGAAACTTTGTATGACATATAACAAGACAGCATACCTATGTGGCCATTTTAAAATTTCCCGATCTTCTTCCAAGCCTTCCCTGGCTGTTTTCATGAAAATTTTCTGGCAATCTATGACGCCTGCAGCTTAAGCGTAATAAAAAATATATTGTGGTTTAATGCTTGCCAAGTACTGCCAGTCCATAATATTTAGATAAAACGAATAACACGTCAGTGACTTGACATGGAGTATTAGAATCAACTGACTTGAATCCCTTGATTAATAAAGCTGACAAGGGCTTCGGCAAGTTCGTAATTGATGGCCACACGAGTACAGCACGGAAGACACAGAGACACACATAAAGCAAATGCAACAATGTGAGGAAAAACTATACAATGAGTTATACAATTAGTTATTTTTACGGTTCAATAGTAGTTTTCAATATAATTTGCTCTCATCACTTATGCCTCTAGTTAACTTTGTTTACCTCTGACTAAAGACTACATGGCAATATTAATCAGTACCATTATGATGTTTCGTTATACTACAGTATGATAAGCAGTTAGACAACCGTAATGGTCGCCGGTGCCAGCAACGGTACGTTTCGTTTTAAGACAGGTTCATGTGACACCCAGTGTACTTATAAAAATAAATGAAATGCGAGAATCCCAAACGATTCCTATAATAATACTTGTTGAAACAAAGATACCCGGCTGGCCTGTGCACATTTTTCAGGTGTTAATGCAATATGCCCGTGCCGAACGAAAATGCTCAGCATACTGACTGCAGTTTTGAACAATCACGTTAAGATTTGCAATTTATTTCCGCTTAGAACAGTCTGCAATGTCTCTTTTCTCATACTTCGACATGAATACATTTGCCACACTTTCAGTAGAATGCACATGAATGGGGACGTACTGATCAGGTTACTTATCAACTAAAACATGTTACGATCTCTTAGGTGTGTTGATAAGGGTAGAACAAATGCAATGCCCACTGAATTATTTGAATAATCTGTGCGTTATCTACTTAGAAAAGACCACCAAATTGATAATCTGGCGCTTTTTTCTTTTGTACAGCGCATATTGTATGCAGTCTGTCCAAGACGACGGCACTACATGCAACAGTAATGAAAACCGGAACACTTATTACGCACGACAGTGGCTTCATACCATGCACGATTAGCACTGCGCCAGCAGCTGCCTTGTGATTAAGAGCACGTAAACTGCAGAACGCCGAAGCATCGGAAGCCGCTTAACGCTTTTCATATAGCTCGAAAGATAACTTCTGCTGCTAAATTGTTTAAAAAAGAGACAAAAAACAAATCTTCCAACTACCGTCAAACACAATGCCTTCAGTTTGAAACGTGTAAAGGTGTTCCCGGAGCGACTAATTTATTGTTCTCTAATTTTTTCGGCTAAGTTGCGAAGCTGCAAGTGACTAAGCTTATCGCAGGTTTCATGCTCCAAAAGCGTTTGTGGTTGCATATAAATAGATTGGGTGAATCTAGAGATTTCTACTAAATATTTCTTCAAGTCTCGTGTTTTGCTTGCTGTAACTTCCCAAAATTATTTAGATTGGTTGCCAGGAACCTTAAAAATACTGCTACTTTTAAACTATGCGAAAACGGCAGCGCACACACTGCTGATGCATGCCCCGCAAACACGGCCTTTCATCCGAGTACGCTAGCAGTTATTCAACTATGCCTGTCTGTTTGAAAATTCTTGATGCTAACACAATTTCGAGATATATACGTAAAGCGTGTCACGAGAATTTCACTGCACATACGGTGCGGCATTCATCGCGGCCGGATCAAGCGCCACTAAATGAGATGTACCACACTGGCTGCCCAACACACACAATCCGCTTAGTGGTAGCTCAGTATCAAGTTAAAACATGGTGTACTTCCTTTTTTACGCACCTAAGCTATAATGATAAAATCAACAAGCACGAGCGATCGCTCGCCGTAAAACATTCCGTATAGAAGAAGCGAGAACAAGAGCGCGTTATCAAACCATGTCAACGACAAACCGACATTATACCGGAGTCGCCTGCGCTACATGCAGCCGGTTCGCGCTACGAAATGCGCTCACATAATCATGAGGTATTGACGCAAAACGTCTTTGATAAAGCTTACCATTCAGTGTAGTTGACGTGTGATGCCACAAAGAAGACACGCATACACAGACACCAAGGTTCAGGGAGACACCGCACACCGGCACAACCGTTTACGTGCCTGGCGCACTCGTTGAGACGGCGCACAGCCGCGCATGCGCAAGAGCTCCGAGCATGCGCAGGAGCTCCACGTGGGAGGGCGTGCGCGCTCGGAGGAGTGTGAGCGCCTTTTCCTCCTTCATTTTTTTCTTTGTCTCTTTCTCTCTCTCTGCGCGCCATGCGCGCCGGAACGGGTGGCTTTTCTTTTCCGTTATGCATTTTTTTCGTGGACGAAGGATATGCGCTGGCAGGTTGTATGACAAACGCTGTGGGCTATCGTATGAGACTGGAACGCTAACATGAATGCGCTGTTTGTAAAAGCCGTTACGGGGCTCTTCAGACGTTTTAGACGCATTACTGCCAGCGTCGATGAGTAATACAGCGTATTTGTAGCATATCTTCCAGCGTACCGCCAAATGCGATGCCCGCACGTATGTTAGTGCTAATTTTCGGTTCCGATGATAGGTCAAAGCAATCAGTACAGCATTGAGGTACTCATATGCGTGGCTGCGCAGGCATACCGCCGGCGAAATACTGGGTGGGCTCAGAGAATTTGGCACCTATTTTAAGTGAATGAGAAACTTTGATGAGTTTATAGTGCAGGATATTAGGCAACAAAAGTCGCCCGATGTTAGTGACGCAGCCGAGATATGAAGACAATGTGAAAAGTATCCGAGAATCGGACGACACACAACGCGAACACCACATGCGCGACATCGGTTCATGGCACATTCACAAAGTCCGCGTTGTCAGCTACAAACATTACGAGTGTCTTTGCTGTTAGCTTGATGCCTGTTTCGAATCCACTTGTATCTGAAGCTGGCGTTCATAACATATATTTTAACAATTGGATCGGCGTTTTGCTTCCGTTATTCTACTGCCGCAAAAGTGATGCGACAACTGTGAAGACTGTCTTGGTATTGCCGAGAGCGACTACGTAGATCATATGTGGTCAACAAATGCGGAGGTATACACTATGTGTATACTAAAGTCTACAAATAGGCTCTACAGCAATCTCAGCAGTATACAACTTTAGTGGCTTATATCAAATGCAGCTATGTATTATCCACCGGTACCTGCGCTTGTTTACAGCGTACACGGGTTGGGCCCAGATTAACGATGTTTGTCTATTGTTAATCTATAGACATGCAAGACCACGACAATTCAGAGGTGGTGAATTCACCACCTGGTCTGCGGGCTTTCGCCACTTATTCACCCCCTTTGCCACATCTTCACCATCTGACCTTCACCACCTGGTCTTCGCGAAGTGTACGTCCGGGAAGCAGCCAGGTTTAGGGCCTTCGGGTGCCTGGAAGACCTTGGTGACTCGGACGGTGCCTGCTCCGCCGCGATCCTCGTTCGGTGCAGCTGCACCGAACGCAGACTAGCAGTCTGCACGGTTTGCCCGCCGCGCCGGGGTTGCGGTGCCGTCGTGCATGAACCAGTGCCATATCATCGCGTTCGCAGAGGGCGGGGGGTATGGGAACTCGGAATTACATATTATCGACTTTCTTCTATAGACATTCAATACACCAGGAGTAGAGAAAAAATAGAAACCTTGTCGACTATTGTCCATAATATAGAGAGTCAACAGACAAAGTATGGACAAAAATAAATAGAAACTGTATCGGCTTTCGTCTACAGGTATTCCATATAGAGAGGAAGTAGACAAAGAAGAAACAAACTCCTTTTCGAATTTTTTCTATAGACCGTCTATAGACTGCGAGTAGACAAAAAGAAATAGAAATCTTATCGACTTTCGTCTACAGAAAGTCTATATACAAAGTATATGGACAAAAATAAATAGACACTTCGACGTTCGTCTAAAAGTAGTCCATAGAGGGGAAATAGACAAAAAGAAACAAACACCTTATCGACTTTTTCTATAGACCGTCTATAGACTGCGAGTAGACAAAAAGAAATAGAAACCTTATCGACTTTCGTCTATAGAAAGTCTATAGACAAAGTATGGACAAAAATAGATAGAGACTGTATCCACTTTCGTCTATAGGTAGTCCATAGAGGGGAAGTAGGCAAAAAAGACACAAACACCTTCTCGACTTTTTTCTATAGACCGTCTATAGACTGCGAGTAGACAAAAAGAAATAGAAACCCTATCGACTTTCGTCTATAGAAAGTCTATAGACAAAGTATGGACAAAAATAGAGACTGTATCCACTTTCGTCTGTAGGTATTCTATAGAGGGGAAGCAGATAAAAAGGAAACAAACACCTTATCGAATTTTTTCTATAGACCGTCTATAGACTGCCAATAGACAAAAATAAATAGAAACCCTATCGACTTTCGTCTATAGAAAGTCTATAGACAAAGTATGGACAAAAATAGATAGAGACTGTGTCGACTTTCGTCTGTAGGTATTCTATAGAGGGGAAGCAGATAAAAAGGAAACAAACACCTTATCGACTTTTTCTATAGACCGTCTATAGACTGCGAATAGACAAAAACAAATAGAAACCCTATCGACTTTCGTCTATAGAAAGTCTATAGGCAAAGTATGGACAAAAATAGATAGAGACTGTATCCACTTTCGTCTGTAGGTATTCTATAGAGGGGAAGCAGATAAAAAGGAAACAAACACCTTATAGACTTTTTTCTATAGACCGTCTATAGACTGCGAATAGACAAAAAGAAATAGAAACCCTATCGACTTTCGTCTATAGAAAGTCTATAGACAAAGTATGGACAAAAATAGAGACTGTATCCACTTTCGTCTGTAGGTATTCTATAGAGGGGAAGCAGATAAAAAGGAAACAAACACCTTATCGAATTTTTTCTATAGACCGTCTATAGACTGCCAATAGACAAAAATAAATAGAAACCCTATCGACTTTCGTCTATAGAAAGTCTATAGACAAAGTATGGACAAAAATAGATAGAGACTGTGTCGACTTTCGTCTGTAGGTATTCTATAGAGGGGAAGCAGATAAAAAGGAAACAAACACCTTATCGACTTTTTCTATAGACCGTCTATAGACTGCGAATAGACAAAAACAAATAGAAACCCTATCGACTTTCGTCTATAGAAAGTCTATAGGCAAAGTATGGACAAAAATAGATAGAGACTGTATCCACTTTCGTCTGTAGGTATTCTATAGAGGGGAAGCAGATAAAAAGGAAACAAACACCTTATAGACTTTTTTCTATAGACCGTCTATAGACTGCGAATAGACAAAAAGAAATAGAAACCCTATCGACTTTCGTCTATAGAAAGTCTAAAGACAAAGTATGGACAAAAATAGATAGAGACTGTGTCGACTTTCGTCTGTAGGTATTCTATAGAGGGGAAGCAGACAAAAAGGAAACAAACACCTTATCGCCTTTTTTCTATAGACCGTCTATAGACTGCGAATAGACAAAAAGAAATAGAAACTTTATCGACTTTCGTCTATAGACAGTCTATAGACTTTATATCAACAAAAGTCCAAATCTATAGAAAGGAAAGGTCGTCTATGAAAAGTCTATAGACTTTCTATAGACAGTCTAAAGTCATTTTTGTAAGGGCGGCCCCGGCGCTGACTTGCTTTTTAGATTCTGAAGCGCCGTGCGTATCTCTTCGGTTGAGAAGTCCCGATCTAGCTCTGGGTTGGCTTTGCCGCGATATGCTCGGCGGTCGTGCCTCTGGTATTTTTGGCCAGCGGGAGGTACTTGTCGGCGAGACAGTCAATGAGCTCATTTTCCGTGGTAATTTTGAGTTCCTCGTGCATGATCTTGTTCAGCGTACGACCCTGGTCCGCTTTGGTTCTGGTTCTGTCTAAAAGATGTTTGAGCAGGTGCCACGTCGTCCCGCTGTTGATGCGGCCGTCCGCGGCGTCGCACACCTCATTCCATTGCTGGTTAGATAGTTGCGTGCAATATTCTGCAATCAGCCGGTTGAGGGAAGAAATTATTTTCCTCGGCTGTCGATTGTGTCTTTGTTCTTTCCATCTCCTGGTGAGCGATTGTTTGGCTTCGAGCATGTGAGCCAGTCGGCTGTCCATGCTTTGAACGGGGAGATCTGTCTCTATTTCCTTTGTGGCCGCCTTAATGTCGGCCTTAAGTTGACGTCCATTGTTCAATGGATTCTTTGCTTGTTCGGCGCTCGTGTCTGAACTCGCGGAACTTGTCCCAGTCGACGTACGTCCTTTTTCTGGGTTCTCTGGATGGGGTGTCAATCGCTGTTTTAACAATGTGATGATCGCTGCCCAGATCCTCGAAGAGGTTGTTCCATTGATAGTCTGGAACGTTGCGGACGAAAGTGAGATCTGGTGTTTTGTCGCGATTGACTGAGTTACCCGTTCTTGTGGGGTATTCGGCGTTCTTGAAGAGCGTTAGGTCAAGTTCATCGGCGTCGTTTAGTAAGTGCTTGCCCTTGGCTCTGTTGGCGACGTATCCCCAGGCCGTGTTAGGGGCGTTGAAGTCCCCGGCCACGATCATGGGGTTGTCGCCGGCACGGTTGCGGGCGAGCTGGAGAACTTGCCTAAATTTTTGTGCTCTGTGCTTGGGGCTGCTGTAAACGTTTAGGATGAATATGCTCTTGGCGTTCTTGGCTCTAGGGAAGACTTCCGTGAGAATGAATTCGCAATTGCTGCGGTCGTGATTAATTTTGTGTGTCGTGTGGGCTAGCTTGTTGCTGACCAACGTTCCGATACCTCTACATTTCTGTTGCGGTGTCGTTGCTGTCACGTCATAGCCGGATAGCGAGGGTGTAGCGGTATTTGTCTCTTGTAGGAGAATGACTTGGGGTTTGTCTTTTTTGGCTCGAATGTATTGTTGCAGGGGGGGCCTTTTTGCGGACGTAGCCCCTACAATTCCATTGCCAAAGGCGAAACGTTTCAGTTTGCACAGCCATCTTTGTTGTTGGCGTGGGGTGGCCTTAGTGAGGCCACGTTGTTGCTTTGTCTATCGAGCGATAACGCCCGAGTGGACTGTGACGTCACAGACGGGTGGTCTGCAATTTCTAGCGCGTTGAGCCTTGCCCCATGCATGTTGATCGTCTCCATCATGTGATTGATTTGTAACGTTATTCTGTCGTAACCTTCCTTGAGGGTTCCTACAGTCGTCGCAAGTTTGTCTCGCCCTTCCTTCAGTGACGCGATGGTAGTTGCAAGCCCGCCGAGCAGTTCCTTGATTTCCTTAATGTCACTGTCCGTGCTCGATGCATGTGTGTTTGTCACGGCTTTTCTCTTATGCGGATTGCGCGTGGATTCCGCGACCGGTATACTTCTACTACCATGGGTTCTGGTGTGGCTTCGGTTTGATTAGAGTCGGATGGTGGTGTCGTTTTGAGTTGTCTGATTTCCTCGACGAGTTGTGTGATTGTTTGCCTTAACTATTTGTTTTCGTGTTGTAGTCTTTTAATCGTATTTGCTATTTCTACTTGCTCTGGCCGTGCGATCGGACTCACCTGGCTGGCGGCCTGCTGTTGGTGCTGCTGTTCTTGTCGCTCCTGTTGTTGGTGCTGCTGAACTCGTTGGGCCCACGTCAACCGATCATCACCGCCAACTCGTGGGCTGGGGGCGAATCGTATTCTTGACGAGGATCTCTGGCTCGGGTTCCTGGAGCGTCCTCGCGATCGTGACGACAGGCGACCGCGGTTCCTCGATCTCAAGTGGCCCCGCTCGCCGGACAAGCGAGCATCTGCGTTGGCAGCCACGTTGTCATTGATGGTGCTACACTCAGCGTTCTTGAGCGGCGGGAACATACATAAGCGGACCACACTCTAAGAAAAAAAGGACTAAAAGGGGTAGGGAGGTTAGTCCTTTTGGGGACTAACTGATTTGCCACAACCATTAGTCCTTTTGGGGACGAACTGACATAGGATGAACTGTTACTCCCCATGCGCTTACTCCTTCGGGGACTAACAATTGCCCCTGCCCGATGGTCCTCAAGGGAGTAACTGTAATTCGTTCCGATGCTCCGCAGAGGTATAATTAATTAAAATAGGCATTTATTTTAGCAAATAGGCAGCAGCATTCGAACTCACGTCCTCTCGCTCACAAGTCAGGTACTCTAACCACTGCACCACGCCGCTTGCTTGGCAAGAGGGGCTATTTCGACAAGGTTAAGCATGGGAACGCAAGTGCGGCAATATAAAAGTGACTGTATTTTGTGCAAGCTATGCAGTCAGAGTCTAACGTTGAGTGTACTTGCAACCATAAGCGACTGCGAAAAGAAATCAGCCCGAGTATTTTTAGGGTGATTTAAACTGAGGCACTACGCCATGTATACGTGTAGCGAGCTCAAACGGGGCACCGAAGACGACAGAGAAGGGCAATTTCTCTGTCGCTTAGCGCGTGCCGTTTGAGCTACACATCGCTTCAGTTCGCAACCTCCTTGGAACGGAAGGAACTTAGGTACTATAGACAAAGAAAATCTAGCCGTCTATCAGTGACTTGCGCGTTTAATGTGTATCGCTCACTTATGGGGTGCGCACGAAGGGCATGCCTCTTCACATTCCAGTTTTAAGTTTCACGTAATTTTCTCACGAAGAGGCAAGGTGCTGCTTTGCATGTAGTTCAATAGACAGTGCACGAACTTCGGACCATTCACGATTTATAGACAATACCGTTTTCGCCGCATCGCTCTATGACACGGACGAAAACAGCGAAGTGCCTGGGGAGTAACTGTTGCCGTTCGTCCTCCCATTGCTCTCTTTCCGAGCAGGGACTAAACACTTACTCTCCGAAATTTGCACACGGCCCGCACATTCATGCAGTTAGTCCTTTGAGGGACGAAAGCGCCCTTTTTAGGACTAACGGCGCAGTTACTCCCGTTTTCCCCGGGATTTTTCTTAGAGTGCACTGTTAACTGGTAAGTACCTGTCGTCACTTTGTGTCTTTACAAGCGGACAAATGCCTTCATGAAAACGAAGTGGCGGTTCGGGTTATCAGTGTCATGGCGGTACTTGAAGTCCTCCGGCACGTCAGATGCGTGAGCCATTAACAGCCCACACCTCGGCAACGCAACATACAGCAGAGATTCCGAAAGACGCAAGACAAAAGAGTTTCGCAAAATTGCGGCATCAAAGGTTACCAGCGGAAGACTGTACTTTTCGAATGGCTTACGATTTGGCTTTTCTGCGCGAAATGAACGTGCAGAACTCATTCCAGGATCCTGCATGGTGGGAATCCATATAAAAAAATATGAACTTTGTTTCTGTTAAAGTGTTCAGGGTGCGCTGTTTGCGCAAGAGGTTTGACCTCCTGTTGGCGCAGTTCGTCGCAAATGACCGTGCCAGCCTCAGAAAGTGAGTACTCAGTTTTTATTTTTCTCAATATGATTCGTGTATTGTGTCCGTATTAAATGTAGCGTCATTTAAAGGCCTAAATATAGTCAGACGTAGCGTGAACGTGCGCACATGTTACGTCAAGTTGACGAGGACAACCGCATCTATAGTTCGACCGATGGTTCGACGCAGTGACAGACGCGGCCAACGCGCTCCGACGCGCCCGGCGTACGCTCGCCCGCTTATGTACGTAGGCATTTCCCAGTACTAAAAGCCCTGACGTGACACGCGCTGCTACGTTCCGCAAAGCGCTTGCGTCCTGCGCACGTATCGTCGTGGCGCAGTACTGAAGCTGTGTAATGTATTTAATATTTTAATGTGCTTTTCATGTGACCCGCTAGAACCATTTTGTGAAGTAGGAGAGTAAATTTATCAGGCAACATATTAAGGCCAAAGCCTTAAGTGGCTCATGGGTCAAAAAATCCGTTGCCCAGGGTGATCGAAAAATTGACCGTCCGGCATTATGGCATCAACATTCAGTGTACCTAAAATTGATGATGCCACCCACGACTTTTGGTGAGATGCGAACCCTCGACCTGTGGTGGGAGTCGAAACCACGACTTTTGGTGTTAATTAAAGCAAAGTTAATTAATGCACGTGAACCATCGACCTTTGGTGGGACGAAAATTCAATGCTATCAAAACTGATGGTGATACCATTGATGGCCTAACCCTCGACCGTTGGTGGAAGTCGAACCCATAACCTTTGGTGTTAACTAAGGCGAAGTGAATTAAGGCACAGCAAATTAGGACAACGTTAATTAAGGCCCTCGAACCCACGACCTTTGGTGGGAGTCGAGATTTCGACCTTAGGTGTAACCAAAATGCAATGGCACCAAAACTGATGGGGCCACCATTGATGGTCGAACCCACGACGATGGTAAGAGTCGAACCCACGATCTTTGGTGTTAATGAAGGCAAATTTAATTAATGCACTCGAGCTCTCGACCTTAGGTGGGACAAAAAATCAATGGCACCAAAATTGATGATGCCGCCATTGATCGTCGAAGCCACGACCATTGGTGGGAGTCTAACCCAAGACCTTTGGTGTTATTTAGGCACTCGAACCCACGACCTTTGCTGGGAGTCGAGCCCACGACCTTTTTTGTTTATTGAGGTACTCAGACCCACCACCTTTGGTGGGTTTCTAGCTCACGACCTTTGGTGTTAATTGAGGCACTCGAACCCACGACCTTTGGTGGGAGTCGAGCCCACAATCTTTGGTGTTAATTGAGGCACTCTAACTCATCACCTTTGGGAGTCGAGCCCACGACCTTTGGTGTTAATTAAGGCAAAGTTAATTAAGGTACAGTTAATATCAAGTTAATTAAGGCACTCGAACCAACGACCTTTGGAGGGAGAAAAGAAGTAATAGGAAGCAACAAAGTATTCGAATGAGAATGTCACGTAATTTTATTAATGTCTCGTGAGCGCGCAGGCTTCTCGCCTTTATCCTCTTTTAGCGTATGCTAAAGTGACTCTCAACTTATTTTTTCATACAATTCAGTGGCGGTTCTGCAGTAGTAATGGAGCGGCCGTATCCCAGCCGTGAAGTTCTTTGTTCAATACCAAGTAACGATGAGAATTTTCTTCATTTATCTTTATTGCCGAGGTGTTTCAGCGTTATGCTGCAGAAACAGCCGGATTTCGAGTTCATAACTGCATCATCATGGTAGTCACCATCATCAGCTTATTTTTCATGTCCACTGCAGCATGAAGGCCTCTCCCAGCAATCTTCAATTAGCCCTGCCTTGCGCTACCTGACTACAAGTTATTCCATCACACCCCCTAATTCTTAGCCGTCTTCGACTGCGCTTCCCTTCTCTTAGCATCCATTCTGCAACTCTAATAGCCCACCGGTTATCTACCCTACGCACTACGTGGCCTGCCGAGCGTCATTTTTTTCCTCTTTAAGTCAATTCGAATGTCGGCTACCCCAGTTCCCTCTCTAATAGACCCCGCTGGTTTCTTTTCTCTTAACGTTACACCTAACATTTTTCATTCCATGGTTTGTTGCGCCGTCCTTAACTTAAACCTTGCTAACCACCAAGCTTCTGCCCCCTGTGTTAGTACGGGTAGAATGCAATACTTGTACACTTTTGTTTTCAAGTATAACGATAAGTTGCCGGTCATGATTTGGTAATGGCTGCCGTATGCACTCCAACCAGTCTTTATTGTTCTGAATAGTTGCTTCTCATGATCATAACTGCATATAGCACCTTAAAGTGATCAGTTCTGTCGGGTTCACCCTAGAACAAACACAAAGGGGAGAGCGCTTAGAAAAGGGAAGGTGACCACAGCGAAGTTTCGGACGCACGGTATCCGTATGCGCGCTTATACCTCCTTTCTCCCCCCCCCCCCTTTTTTTTTTTTTTTTTGTGAACCACCACCTGGAAGTGGCCACTGCAAATATATGGACTGCAAGGCTGCTGGCGAGATCTCATGCCTATAATAGGGCGGCGTTGCTACAATGTGGGCAGAGGTACTATATCTACAGTTTTAGAGAAATGGTATGCCGCTGCCGGCTGCGCAGCACACCGCTCTACTTGACGTGGCGAGCATATAGCGTAATGAATATAGCCTCAAACTGGCAGCAGTTCGGGCTATATATTAGTAGAGTACCAAGAATACATAAAAAAAGGAACTTCAGTCACTTAGAAGGTGCCAAGAGGAAGCAATTTTTCATGAGGATATAGACTTCTAAACAAATACGGTTTGATGCTCTTCCCTCCTAAGCTGAAGCGTTCACGTTCTGAACTTTCTGTTTTCATGCCATTGCAACAGTGACCTTCTCAAGAAGATTTATTCCATGCCTCTTTGTGAAATTAAGTATGGCTAAATATTTTTCCGTGGTGTCATGTAAGTACTGATGAGGGTTTTTAATTAACTTTTTTCCATCGTTTATTTGTTCTTCTCAACCGAACGTCTATTCCTTCCCTTCTCCCGGACATTACGCTCAATAGCCTTAAGCAATCATGCCCTGCCGGTTTGAAAACTGCAGCTTTCAGGAAACCACCTATATACTGCCTTGATGTAAGCAAAAAAAAATTATGGGGTTTCATATGGCAAAATCACTTTCTGATTATGAGGCACGCCATAGGGGGGACTCCAGAAATTTCGACCACCTGGGGTTCTTTAACGTGCGCCTAAATCTAAGTACACGGGTGTTTTCGCCCCATCGAAATGCGGCCGCCGTGGCCGAGATTTGATCCCGCGACCTCGTGCTCAGCAGCCCAACACCATAGCCACTGAGCAACCACGGCGGGTTTGATGTAAGCAATTATGAGCGAATAAATACGTGGAGTTAGGAGCTTCGAGAACTTGGTAGTTTACAGCATCGTGGCTTGTTGCTCGACGTCAAGTAACATTCTAGAGCGCCTGGGTAATTCTTGTCTGCTAGACTACAATGCAGCCGTCGTGCTAAGGGTATGCTTCCTTTGCCCGGTGGCTGGGCTTTAATATCCTGGAGCAACAGAGGTGCGATTATCGACAGACGACGTAATGGAGGGTTCTGGAATATTTTTGACTATCTCGTGTTCGTTTACGCGCACCCCGAGCTCGGCACATGAGCGTTTTTGCATTCCATCCACACCTGAAAAATCTTTGATGTGATCTCGCCTGGAGCTCAAAACAACCGACGGTCGTCGCGTCCACCTAAGCACGAGTTCTGTGCTCGTTAGAGATACGACACACGAACGAAGACGCTTGGCACATTATAGCGACCAGCTTGAACGCCCTTCGAGCAGGCGAGGCGAGAGATGTGGGCGGCTCCAAAAGGCCCTTTTTTTGGGCTCCGTGCGAGCACAAAACAGGACAGGAAGAGTCATGTGAGAGCTTGTCAAGAGATGCCATCAATCAGGGGGAAGCAGCAGCTATTCTTCAACCGCCGAACAAGTAGATCAGGAAAATAAAGAAATGAATAAGAACTCGCGAAAAGAGCCGGCTTAAGCCTCGTGGGCGCTACGCGGTTCGACCTGGCATTTTTTGCGGGGAAACCCATTCCTGGCGGACGTGTCTCCTTTTCTTCCTTTGATCGGCCGGCTAATAAATCATAATGATGGCGCAGTTTAGCTTCGGTTCCCCAAAAGCGACGGGATCCCGGAGTGGTCAAAGGGCTCATTCGAAGCCCGCTTGTACCGCCCGCCCCTGTTCGGAGGGGAGAGCGCCGCGCGAAATGCGTCTCTGTCGATCGGAGCGGTCCCTCCCTGTGCGGCGAGATCCCTCTACAGCCACGTACTGCCATTCACCGTTGTCGATGGGCCAAGTCCTGCCTCGCCTGCCCCTCTTGGTGCTCGCACCATCATGCTAGTTTCTGAGCACCTCAAGGCGTAGGTGCGTGAGTGCGTCGCGGCTGAGGTGCCGACGCTAACGACTTCCGAGGCTATACTGATGCGCTTGGTATAATATGTGCGCTTACGTTGTGCAGGAGGCAGGGTCTGCATGGCGCTCGTCTCTTCACGCTGCTCGGTAAGAGAGAGAGAAAAGAGAAAGAAAGGAGAGGAAAGGTAGGGAGGTCAATCAGACGACCGTCCGGTTTGCTACCCTACACTGGGGGTAAGGGAAAGGGGGAAAAAGAAAGAAGAAGAGAGTGAGAGAGTGAGCTCGGCAGACTGATCTACATTATGAAAGCAAGGATGACTTTAATGATCCTCATCTACACGTATGCCAAGTCCTTTTGCACCTCACTATTAGTGAGAGAAAGGGGCTTCAAAATAATTTGTTCGTACCTTATATATATATATATATATATATATAGTGAACGGGAAGAAGGGAATCAAGGATTCAAGGGGCCCGGTTTTTCGTAGGTCACGATCAGATAACGCCAACCGATAATGACAACGACGAAAGCATGCGGGGAGTTACTTCTTTATTTAATTGAAAGAACGGATTTATAAATAAGAGAAAATGAAAGTAGCGGAAAAAACTGGCCGGTGGTCGTATACGAACCGAGATCTTCGCGCGTGCGATGCTCTTACCAACTGAGCTACCGCGGCGCTGTGCTCCCGGTCACTTTCCTCGGTATTTAGTTATGTGTACTACAGTTCCCTGGGAGTGTCAGCAAAGTAGAGAGAGAGAGAGAGAGAGAGAGAGAGAGAGAGAGAGAGAGAGAGAGAGAGAGAGAGAGAGAGAGAGAGAGAGAGAGAATATGGGAAGGCAGGGATATAACCGGTCAAGAGTCTGGTTGGCTACCCTACGCTGGGGGAAGGGAGAAAGGGAAGAGAGAGAAGGGAGGAAGAATGTGTGGAGACGTGTACGGATAGCAATTAAGTTAAAGCCGCTCGCGCAAGCCAGACGTTCTGAGAAAGCACAAACGTGCCTTCACTGCCTTGTGAGCCGATGATCGGTGGGGACGGTGCTCCAATACTGTCTGCTCACTCAGAGGACGATCATCTAATTTCCTTAATGTGTTGAAGAAACATTGTCTTTGTGCTTGAAGTTGAGGACAATGGCACAATAAGCGGTAAAAGTTGCAGTGCCTCGGCCTCGGCCCAACGTCTCGCGCAAGGGCACCGCTTTTATATTGTTGGTTTGGCGTAAGAGCAAACGCAGGCTTCATCAGGGGACAAAGAAAAGCACTTGTCCGGCGCGGAGTTCTGGTACAATAAATGACATTCGGGAATTAAGGATCCCTTTTAATGAGCTAGTGAGTGAAGTATATTTCAGTAGAACAGGGCCCTCAGAACTTACTCTCTCTGACCCCAGTGTTCCTTCCGATTTCCCATCCCCTTTGCCCACTTCTCGTTCACATAATGCTGTCTTTTTTTATTATTATTTTCGACCGCGGGAAAGTTCAGGTGCTACGTAGCCAGCACCTGAACTACCCCGCGGTCGAAAATTACGCTGCCTGCGGCCAGAGCCGTTTATTTTCTATACAGATCTACTAGTTTCCTTTCCAGATTTTCTTTTTGAACTTGTGCGAACATATAGTGAAATAAATAAATAAATAAATTAATTAATTAATTAATTAATTAATTAATTAATAAGCATGGTGCCGGTACCTTCGAACAAGGTGCTATAGTGCTGAATGCCCATGTGTGTGGCAATATTGCACAAAACCAGTGATGCAATCTCCTTTCCCAGAAATACTTGCCACCTTCTAAGTGGCTATGCTGTCCTTTACTGATAAGCTCAAAGTTGTAGGTCCCCATTCCAACTGTGACAGCTGCACTGGAATGAGGGGTGTAATGAATGGGAAAAAAAAGGAAATAAAAAAGAAACAGTGAGAGAGAAAACATTTTTTAATAACTAGTAATTAATGAAATGATGAAGTAATATTCATAATTTAATCAATTATGAACGAGGAATAAATAATTTATTGTTAATAGTTTATTAAATTATTAGATAAAATGCAGTAGTTTAACGACATTTCCGCGCAGTTTGTGGACCGACGGGTGATTAAAAACAATAACCGCTGAACTTCTATTGCGACGTCTTCATTTCGGCGCACTGGTGCAGCTTTGGTACTTAACAGTCAATAACATTGTCCGAAATTACCATTGCTTCATTATTATTATTTCAGCAACCCGCTGAAAAGTGAAGTCATTGGTCGCGTGGGTGTGTGCGTGTTGTTGGAAATGTCTGCCGCGTGCCATAGTGCCGCCACGGAGGCAAGAAAAAGAAAAGTCATGAAAGAGGGGAACCTTCGCTCTTCTTTCTTTCATTTCCCGTTATTAATTTTGTGCTGACGCCACTCATCGCTCCTAAGTTAAAGCATATACACCTATTTGCATTGTGTATGCAGACGATACAGCCAGCTAGATCGTGTGCTTGACCAGCGTTCATGACAAGCGCTGGACAAATACTGGACCAAACACTGGACAAATAAGAGAGTCGCTTCTCTGTTCCTCTTTACTTCTTTCTTTCTTTTTTTTTCGAATCGCGCTTATTGCGCTTAGCATTGATGTAGTCTGGCTGTACTACTAATATCCGTTGCAGGCGATGAGGTTAAAACATCTATCGGTTGTTGCCAAATGGAGCGAGGAATGTCGAATTCGTCGTGTGCCTCATACGAGGCACACGATGCATCGCTTTGTTGGGCGCAATTCTTGCAACGACCAAGTGCCGCTTTCAGAGGTGTGGAAGTCTCATCGGAGGGGCTGTCGCAACTTATGAGTCCTGGTTCGTCACACCCGTTGCTCACCTCGTCCTTACCACAGACTCTGTCAAAAGAAGTAGTGAGCAGCCGAAGTTCAGCGCACCCCATGCACGGCTGGTCACCACTGGCGCCGAATCCGCGAAGGACGAAGCGCGGCTGCGAGGGCGCCCCGTTGGACCCGTGGCCACGGCGGCGATGCGACAACAGCCCTCAGCGGCGGCCAGCCCCGCCCGTGGGAGTCCAGGCCGCAGGTTCCGCACGTCCACACATCCTCGGGGCGGAAGCCGCAGCGGCGGCCGGCTGTTTTCATTATCAGCGTTGTCGGTAACCCCCTTCTGATGGATGAGTGAAAACTGTCTGTTCTCCGGCCGCGGCCATCCATCCAGCCATTTATAACTGTCGTCTTTCGCGAGCACAACAGAACGCGACGGCAGCGCTAAAAACCAGGCTAAAAACGTGCTCCCGTTTGTCCCCCTCTTTTTCACGTCACGTGCGCCACTCTCTCCCTCCACAGCCCCCGTGCACCCGAATATGCGCGCGCGTACAACAAAGCGCCGCGGATAACACCGATGTAGGAAGCATGCACAACGGCGCAAAGAATGGGTGAAACATTTTGGTGTGATTACTACGTACGCCCGGCAGTCTGCGGCGTGCGCCGTTACCGAGACCCAAGTGGGTGGCGGCGCTGAACAGAGGAGAACCGATGGCAACAACTGCGCCAAAGAGAGGACCGACGCGTCGTATACAAAGAGCGTTTAGGCGTCCGTGCTTTTTACGCCCTTCGTGCGTGCTTCGTGCTCGGCGGGTGATGGGGAAGGGGAGAGCTGCAGCGCTGCGGTGCTGGCGCGCACGCAAGCAGCCTATGACCGATAGCAGCAACAGTTCCATCACTCTCATCAGACCGCCGTCTGTGACACGGAATGAGGCAGTGTCATGAGTGATGCCACAGCGACGGACATGTGCATGGCCTCGGATGCGAAGGCGGTGTGGAACACACCCACCCCGATGCAGTGGGGGGCTTCTGCGCGAGGCACAGCCCTCGGCTGACCTGGCTGTTCGTTGTTTAGCACCTGACGACAACGTGGAAAGCTTGGCTGTCAGAAAAGCGATGCAAGCCCACCAAGCCAACCGGGCGACCATTCGCGTTTTGTGCTTCTTCGCGCAGCCGAGTTCTGTCGAAGTCAAAAACAGAAAGAAAGAAAAAAAAGGGGGCACTTGCATGAGCTGGTTGCGGACGTAGTTGGTACACGGACGATTATGAGGCTATGCTAGCCCTCGTATGATCCGTTTCCCATGCTATACTGCAGCCATCACACTTTTCCAGCCTGCCGTGAAGAACACCCCCTATGCACTTACTTAAAAAGCACATTTCTTTCTTCAGGGTTTTGTATGCAGCTTGCAAGACTGTTTGGTTTGTTTCACCACAGAACCTGACTTCTGCAGTAAAACTTCTGTCAACTATGCCCTATTCTACCCAAAACTGCTATTACGATAACTCATTTCCACTTCGCGCGACCAGTGACACACTACTTCGTGAATTCCCTCTTTTCACCCTTACTGAATTCTTCCGCACATATTTCCGCCTCTTGTTATTATGCTACCAAACCATTGCACATCGCTGAAGCCTGCTTGGATATTTGCTGTAATGCCCACGACTTTGACTCTTCCGCGGACATGGTCGTTATGAACTCTGTCTGTTGTCTGTCTCCCTCTCTCCGCACATCCATCTCAACACCCTCACTTTATCCACTTATATATTCGGGGTCTTGGACCTCTTAGTATGTAGCACTGCTTGCCGCACCACAACTTATTGGCGGGTGCCTCTGCAATTTCTTTAGGGCGCTGATATTTGTTGATACGTTCCGCCATTATAACTTTCGCCTAGCAACACAGCATGTCGATCACCCATTTCTTCGGTCATTAAATGGTAGAAATTGTGCACATGTGTACGCGACAATACAACGTCGCAGATGCATTGTTCCACAAAGTAAGTTTTGCTCAGCAGAAGCTGAGTATCCTCCATGGTTGCTTTCCATTTCAGAGGTTTCAACCGAAATGCCTGGCATCTCTCGTAAATGTGACCTATCAGAAGTAAGTGTGAAACAACCAACACTGTGTCTTATCTACTATACCTTCAGGGATCACATTCAGAGTTACACAGGTGGCCCGTGTGAAAATTAAAAGTTCAGCGACCGCATTCTCACATAACCACTGCGAAGGAACATAGAATGTTCATGCTGCAAAACGTCAGCATAACGACAGCACAACTCTACTTCATAATGTCTGCCTTGACATTCACATGTTGACGCACACTCAAATGAATCATCCTCAGCGACTCTCGAGCGTCTTTATTGAACATTAACTGCGCAAGGATAAACAAAGGTCATCATGCTCTAGTATACGAAGTACAATGTATATATACAAAGAGGATAGACGTTCATCATAAAATTTCATTTCATTTCTACTCACTGCGGCATTCAAGGCAACAGTGGCTGACAGTTTAGCACGCGCGGCGTCCACTGAAAATGAGACCTACTTAATGCCACATGCAGAAAGCCATGCACGCAACACTTTACGTCAAATGTCAGTCCGAATGTTGAGGGATGGGTGGTTTAAAAACGGTGCTAAAAACTCTTCGGATTGATAAAAAAATACAAGTCAATATTCCAGTAACCGTCAGTCATTCTGTCGAAACAGTAATGCACAAATTACGCCTAAGTACTGCGTAGACAACGTGTTTTATTCTTCTCCTTAGAATAGGCTGAGCCCAAAGTACGATGGGCTTTTTCTCTGAATGAGAAGATATTGAAGACCTCAAGTTGCGCTGCAGTATTCATGCTTCGCATTAGAAAAAAAATTAAGCAATAACGTGTATGCTCTAAACAAGAGGCCGCTCAAACCTTAAAAAAAAATGTTGGGGCCCTATTCAACAACTGAACTGCAAAAGCATGCAATTAGTGCCTGAAAATAATTTCTGGAAGAGTCAAGAACTGTGGAGAGTTGCTACTGTAATGTAACACGTCCCTGTGCTGCAGTTTAGGTTTTCTGCGAAATGTGCCTCGATCTTGATAAAACATGCCGTACAACCTTGTATACAGGGTGTCCCGGCTAACTTTAGCCAGAGTTTTAAAATATGGGAATGCCACGTAGCTGTACAGAAACGAGGTAATGCTGTTTGCCTTCGCTTGGAGATTCTCAAATTATTTGTTTAATTTCGCCTAACTAGATAACTAGTCTTAATTAATCAACTTCTCAAATATTATAATTAGATCAAAAGCACCGATCATAAAATTGTAGAGCGACATAAAATACTCCCGATACGGCTTTCTGTTGCTCGATACGTGCTACATAAAAGCGCTTTTTCCGAGCGTGAAAGAAGCCCGCAAATGCACGCGAAATGCCTCGAGCGGCCACTCGCATGGCACAGTAAGTGTGGGAGCGTTACCTGAACATGCGAGGCACCGTGCGTCTCTCTCTCTCTCCCTCTCTCTCTGTCTCTCTCTTTCTCTCTCTCTGTGTGTGTGTGTGTGTGTTACGTGCGTGTGCGTGCGTGTGTGTGCGTGTGCCTGCGTGGCCGGGCGGGGGTATAAATACTTGGTTTCTGTTTCCATAAAGTGTTGAAAAGCGTCACATAAACTAGAATGTCCGTACACATGAGCTTTTTCTTTTACCTTTCAATGTTTTCTTATTATTGCTATTATGTAAAAATGAGTAGCCGTCAGCATTATAACGTAACTAAGCCTTTTTTCTAATATTAATTTCAAACCTTTAAGAGTAGGAAGGACTCGTAAATTGAAGTGCTAGTTGCGGACTGTATGGCATAAAATAAACATAACTTGCTCCGCATCACTGTGAGTGCACGTTTAAAAGCATACGTCCCAGTCGCTGCATTGTTAATTACAAGAAGAACAAGCACCACGTTGTATAGAATATCACAAAAAAGTGCAATGCTTCAGGACATAATAACACGTTTAATTCAAAGACTTAAAACATGGCGCCATTTATCGGTTTAGATCGTCGCGTCATAACCTAGCACTTATTTTTTCTTACCACACCTCTAGCTTTAAGTGCTCACGCTCAAAAAAAAAGAAAGAAAGTTGCTACAAAAAACCACCGCCTGCGGCCTGTCGTAACATATATGATGAGTAAAAAAAATTTAAAAAAAACACAGCCCGACCCCCCCACATTTGCACGCTTCATTTCCTTCTACCAAATTATCGTCGGCCATGCCTTAAGCAGTCTTGTGCCTTTGCTTGATTTACTCCAACGGTTGCAGGCGCTTAAATTAATATATTTTTTTTTCGCTCCACGCACTGTGTGGTTATATGAGCGCGTGCTTAAGATCGTGCGTGCTTGTCTGCGCAGTCTCGCGAGAGTTCAAGCGAAGACCATCTCCCTTTGACGTGATGCCGCCTTCGGTTTGCCTGTGATTCTGCGATCGAGCTCAACTGGTCGTAAGGAATTCGCGAAGATCACGCCCCCACGCGGAGATTCCTCACGCTCATTTGCCCGGCGCCCTTTCAGCGAAGTAAGCTTCGTGTGCTACGTCAGGTGAAACGCGTGCACGCGCTAAAATCTATTAGCGAAATTAATGGAAGCATTTATTACTTGTGTGCAGTGATTTAGGGGCTATGTATAACATTCTAAAGGGAAATGAAATTATGAAATGAGCAAAGTTACAAGGAGCAAAATTATTTTACACTTATTGCCAGTAAATATCATACTATATTGTTTGGAAGCCTCCAATATTGAAAATTACAGGTGGAAACCATGAGTTATTATTTATTTGTTTATTTATTTATTTACAATACCCCTGAAGGCCCTCGAAGGAGGGTATTACATAGGGGGGCTACAAGAAAGAACACAAGTGTACATTCAGGTACAGCATACATAAAAAGGAAAACATTTACAAGACATTTTTTTTTCTCTTTTTTCCGCTCAACAAGGCAGTGTAGTTATCATATTGAACCAAGAAACCAAAAAACAAAAAAACAAAAAGAAAGCAACGTACATAAAAACATCAGGAGCGAGCAACAACTCACAAAGCATCAAAAGTATTAGGGAAACACACTTAATAAGCAAACACAATATTTTTAACAGCGCGTCACAGTAGTGCAAATTGTTTCCTTAAATTTGGCTATGTCAGTTTCCACGGCTATGTATGAGGGTAAATCGTTCCAATCGATGATAGTGCGTGCTACGAAGGATTGAGCGAAAGTTGATGACTGACACAAAATGCGTTTCACTTTGTTAGGGTGATCGCGGCGAGGAAAGATAATCGGCGGTGACTGAAAAAAATCGTCACGAAGTGAGGCATGGTGGAAAATTTTATGAAATAGCGATAAGCGAAAATGTTTTCGACGAAGGCTCAAGGATTGCAAACTGGCACGTTTCTTTAAAGATGTAACGCTGGTGAATGTTGAATAATCTGAAAAAATAAATCGAACAGCGCGGTTCTGCAGCGCTTCAAGGTTAGAGGCTAGATATACCTCATGGGGATCCCAAATTGCCGCAGCATATTCAATTTTCGGACGAATAATTGTGATATATGCCTGTTTTCGTACGAGTGGTGGCGCTTGCTTGAGGGTTCGTTTAAGTATTCCAAGAGTACGGTTAGCAGCTGCCAGGGTTAAATTTATATGGCGATGCCACGTTAGGTCAGACTGGAAATGAAGGCCAAGATATTTGTAGGAAGTGGAAGACTCAATCGTGCTGTTATTAATGAAGTAAGTGTTTTCAATGCGAGACTTTCGGCCGTTAAATGTCATTAACCTGGTTTTAGAGATATTAAGCGACATTAGCCATTTGGAACACCATAAGGTAATTGCATTAAGGTCGGATTGCAAGCATTGACGATCGATATCAGAGGAAATTGTGCGGTAAACTACAACATCATCGGCAACATCATCGGCATAGAAGGAACCTCAGAAGACAGCCAAATGGCAAAGGAAAGATACTGAGGCAGCGCTTCTGCATCGTAGTTTTCTAGATGAATTAAACGAATCTGGCGCACGCGGTGAGTCACAGCGAGGACGTGAGTCGCGAAGTCAGAGCCGGCTCCATAATGTTGGTTCTGCATGTAAGCAACATGAGAAAACATTATAACCCACCGTACAGAACATCTGTGAAAACTAGGAAAACAGCTGTTTTCCTGAGCGCAGGATTGGTTAGCAACCCTGAGTGGATGCAACGAACATTAGCGGATCAGCGGAAATTCAGCGGAGAAATTAGGTGAGATTGAAGATTGTGGACGACCCAAACGTACGGTTACATAAGCTCTTCACTGAGCTTGACTGCGGCATGATTATACCAAAAGAGATTCGGCAAAGGACGATTGTTGTCAGAAACCTTTATTTCATTTTTTCAGGGACGGACATTCCGGAAGCGCTATCTTTCATCTCTTAAAATACCAATGTGCGGATGGAGCGCACGTTCACCACTTGCCACTTCCACATGGGGGCTTTACAATTTCGTGATCTACCACTCGGTGTGTTGATGTATAGGCTGTTTGCTTACTACCGTCAGCTGGGATACCCTATGCATACACTGCTGTCTGCAGCTGCCATGACTATTCGCATGTCGCCATTGACGTCGTGAACATTGGGGAGCTCTAGAAATAGCGCACCCGAGAGTATTCGCAAACAAAAAAAGAAAAAAAAATGCCACGACATGCTTGCGTTCTTTTAAAATAGAAAATTTATTAAAAATTGAAATTGAAAATAATAAATCCATGCGTAAGAGGCTTTAGCGTCATAGGAGATGCTGGTCACGCCTTTCTGGCTGAGCCGTATAGTGTAGAAAATAACGTTATACGGCAAATGAGTCTCTTAGACTAGCTGGCGGTGTATCAGTATTTATTTTTCAGTTCCGGTGAGACATTATTCTATATTTCAGTCAGCTTTACGTACAACTATGCTTGGCAATACTGGACGAAAGTTACATATAGTTAATGCAGCGCACCGATGTCATTTGCAGCAAAGCGGGGCGTCAAAGTCGCTGCCGAATTTTTAAAGCGAAACTTCCTTTGGAGAACGAAACCTCGCCAGGATTTCGCATGCCGTCGTTGGCTGTGTAAACTGAAACAATCTCCGAGGCTATGTAATCTCGCATCGTATTTCGCATGGCGTTGATCATCGTCATGAGGTAGGCATCCCATTCTGGGAGCAATAACAGTTTCTGGTTCTTTTTTAGCGCGCACAGCAATTGAGTGGAACCACCTTTCCGCAGACACAGCATCTCCTTTGGCGATGAAGTAGCCAACGTTGTACAGTAAACGTGTTACCTCAGTTTATCTTTATTTTTATTATTATTCACTGCAGTTTGTTCTGTTTGCTATTACTTGTATTTCTTTGCCCGCTCTACTCTGTAATGCCCTTAATTTTGAAGTTCAAGATTAATTAATTAATGAATAAGATAAACGGTGTGGGCCTCTCGTGACACCAGTGTGACCTCGCACTGGTCTCATATGCATATGCGAATATGCGTATTCGCAAGTGTTTTAATGCGGTCTTTTTTAACGCCGTCCGATCCTGGACGCAATGCACTGAAAGGCGTGGGTGGGCCATCCTGATAACGCTATCACATTGCAGTCACTCAGGTGTAGCCTGTTACCCTAGTTTGCTTGCTTCTTTCTCTGTGTTTGGCGCCGGTGTCTCACATACCAGACGTAACCGGGGATCGCTGAAACAGGCAATCTGCTAAGAAAGGATGAACACCTGTGACGTTAGCGTGGAAGAGCTTGTAGTTGACGCACTCGAGCAGTGGAGCTGGTTTATACGTCGCAAGTAGCGTCCGTATTAGCACGACTCTAAAGGACATTTACTAACGCCTCGACTGGGAGGCGCGATTAAGCATGTCGTTACAAGAGGCGTCGGCTTGTTAAACTTCAAGCGCTATATTTAGTACTTCTTGGAACGTACACCCCTGCTTGTAATTCTACCTGCACCACGAGTCCATTAGCGATTGGTGTGGAAATGGTGATGGGTGTCGTCGAGAAACTTCGCGTCCGCCGATTCCCACGGTCCGTGGGATCTGCATAAGTTCTTCTCTTGCTCATTTTTTTTTTTTTTACTATTCCTTTTTATGATGTTTTCACCGCGTATTATACCTGTTGGGCACCATTCGGGCTCCAGTGGATGCTCGTATATCGACGGCGGCCACGTCACTAGACCCTTTAGACTAGTGAAAGGTGTACGCGAGATTAAATAAATTATTCAATATAAATAAATAAATAAATAAATAAATAAATAAATAAATAAATAAATACTGTTGGAGCGGAGATGAATCACCGATGCGAGATGTCCTCGAATAGTGCAAATTACAGGCGAAACATGCACGGGAAGCTTGGAATATTACATTTAATGACGTTCAAAATAATGGGATGAAGTGGGGTTAGGGTGGTCTCCATGTCTTATTTATTTATTTATTTATTTATTTATTTTGCTTCATCGGACATAGGAAGCATTCATGGTTACAATTGCCACTGCTACTGTCCTTTTTTTTAATATTTACTGATTCAGTGGTAATGCATCAAACGCTATTTATTTTCGGTCTGTTTCCCAAAAACTGCTGCTGAATAAATTGTTCCCGTGCATGTTCAACGTCCATACGCCATGGTAAACATTTAGTTCATCTACAATTGTGGCAATCGTTGCTGAGTAAAATGGATACATCGTCTTACTGGCGTGCCTTGACATCAGTGGGAATTGGCTGTTACATCGAGTTAGTTGTGCAGTGCTTTATGGTGTAAAATAGAGGCTATGATCCGCCAAGCACAGTAAGAATAGAATGGAAAAATGCGCTGGGCTAGCAAACAACACAAAGCCACAGCAGCGATAGTGGAAAGAGCGAAATTCTGGCATTACAATACGTACTTGTGGCACAAATTTCAGGCCTCCGTGATCCTCGAAGCGCGATACGCGCCGTGCTGCATGATCTGCACGTGCTGAGAAAGTTTATCCTATGATCTATCTTCCTATGTCGTAATTGGTTAGAATGGTTTGTGACAGTAGGCCGAGAACTATAGCCTCTGGCCAAGATTGAAGCAGTTCGTGCAACTATATATGTTAGCTTAGTTAGAAGAGAACTAGATATCGGAAAAGTTACTTTAAGGGGACCCAAAAGAAGCAGCCAACTTAAAATGATTATTATATAAAAAATAAAGCTGGGGAATGTGTCTACTGGCTTCTGCTGACATTTTTTTTTCTCGGCTGAAGTCTACAACTCGTTTTGTATTTGTTTTCTATTATTCTTCTTGCGGGCTTTATTGCATTCTTCTTTTCTATGGAAGAATTTATGGCTCTAAATGGAAGCAGACGCGACACTTCAGGCCTACTTTGCATCAACTTGGGTTTAAGCTCAATTAGTGCTCTAAAATGTTTTAATATTATATCATTTCTTGCATATGTACAACCGACAGCCTGTCAAAGCTCGCATACCAAAACCTCCCAATACACCCACACTTACTAGCTGCCAGTTCCTGCTGAAATTGCTTACAATAGCGATGCAATTTTTTTTTCCTGAAGTAAACTTGTGCGATTTGCTGCCGAACAATGGACTTAGCTACAACTAACGCTAAAATATGACACGTTCGACGGGAATCCCACTCACCATTGCCGGCCACGAATTACTGCTGCAGCGAATGAATGTTAAACGAAATATTACGCATATCCGATTGCAATACAAGGAGGATGAAACAAGCCACTTGATGGCAAGCTGCTTTTACGAAGCAAGCAGCTTTGTGTTAACGCCATGCATCTAGAAGAGCGTGTCCTGCGGTTACTTTTCTACAATGCAATGTGTTATGCCAAACCTATCTCAAACAAACTGAAGTCTCCTAAGCAGTGCAAGTTGTGACATTCACAACCAGCTTCTTCATATTTCAAGCAAAGCTCCTTCTACTGTTGGTTACCTTGAAGGTAGCGATGCATACAATACGACTGTTTGCCAAGAATGAGGTGGTGTTCACGAAATCTAGTAACATACTAAAAACAAGAATTAAAAAAATGAACTGTAGGAAATTATTTCAGTTATTTGTTTTCCGTTATCTCCAAGTGTTTGAAGCTCAATCTTACAATGGTGTCATTCTCGTAAACTTAGGAATGTCGCCATGGCGGCCGTCTATGTATGTCGGAGCAGAACTGAAAGATGTAAAGCGCACACATTTCGGCACAAGTGCAGCTGCAATACCATCTCTCCAGCACCACGCCACCGGTCGTTTCTCAAAACCCTTGCGCGGCTTTTATGACGCAACACCGCGTATTCCCGTCTATTACTCCATTTTATAACTGTTTGGTGCGGTGTTGCACGTCTTCAGTGTTTTGTTGTTTTCATATTAGTATACTACACACACAGCTCGACCGCACCGCCTGCAAGAGAATACACAGAAGTTCTGAATCTTCCGTCTTACTCCTGTTCGATAAACAATAACATACGCATTTCAAGTGAGTTCCTTGTGCTGTACATGTGCAGCCACAGCGAATAGCATTTTGAGTCACAGAACGGCAAGTACACTGTGTCATCCGTGGGAGACACTGTGCTGCTTTCGATGCGGCGTCGTCAGGTTTCCAAGCAAAGAACGAAAGCCTTTTCCCGCCCTCGAGTCGCTGTCAGTGAATGTACTGCTCTTGCGAGGTGCCCGTTGCGGTGCCAGCGGAAAGTTGAAAAGGCCAGCACCTGAGCAGTGCTTTTATGATCACGTCGACAACACAGCATAAACAAGCGCGACTGGTTTATAACGCAGGGGCGGCCCGGGCAGCCGCTACCGTCATACTTCCACAAAGTCGCATTATCAGAAAGACAAGGCGCAGCGCGCAGGTGAAACAAACGACCGCGGAAAAGCCATCGTGCCGCGTGGCGCGTCGTCCGCGCGGCGTCCGCAAAATGAAACCAGCCTGACCATAACTCAAGACCTCCCAGCGATGCAAGGAAGCACGGCGGCGCGCATGGCAACTTTACACGCGTATGCGCTTTTACACCGAGCCGGCGTGTCGGCAGAGGGTTCCATCGTGGGGCCGTATTGAAGGCGGCCCCTCTTTGCATGGAGGCGGCCATAAAGAAAGAAACCAGGGGGGCCTGGCAAGGGCCCAGGGCCCGGCGACCAGAGAGCACCAAGATGTGGATACGGACAATGTTCTTGTCCCATATTTCAAACAGAGACATGAGCGAGCGACGGGGGTTGTGGTGCCGCCATGAATTTGAGGCCTATGGCACGGATCTCGGCTGAGTTATGGGCCGGGAGCGCGCTACCTTGGCGCTGCCCGCTTGCCGAAGGTCGTCCCGTTTTATCAGGACCGAGCACGTAGTTCTGCCACGCATCATCCACGAAGCTTTATCTACGAGGCTCCTGCCTGCAGCAGCAGCCCTTCTCCACACGCCCGGGAGGGGGCGCGCGCGCGCGAGGACTCCATTTCCAGACTCGGCGCCGCGCAATCGAACCTATACTCGGCTGGCGCTGACGCATCAATCGTGCAAGCCCCTGCAAACAGCGCCTCTGCAGAAGAAGGCGACTCATCGGAACGGCGCATTCTGCGGCAGTCAGCGCAACGGGAGTCGTCAAGATAGGCGGCGAAACGAAAACTACGCGCACCCGCCGTGGTGGCGGTGTGGCTTTGGCGCTGCGCTGCCGAGGTGGCGGGATCGAATCCCGGCCGCGGCGGACGTATTTCGATGGGCGGGAAATGCAGAAACACCTGTCTATACCGTGCATTAGGTGCACGTTAAAGAACCCCGAGTGGACAAAATTGACCCGGAGTCTCCCACTACGGCGTTCCTTATAGTCATATGGTGGTTTTGGCACTTAAAAGCCCAGAATTAAATTTTGTAAACCAAGCGGCTCCTATTTTTTTTGTCGAAACTGTGCTTGCCTTTTGATGATTACTAACCATTTTCTGTTTTCTGTCTAGCACATTCCTGCTATCCGTTTGGTACACTTGTGAAATGCGTGCCGTGTCTACGCTTAGTAAACGTCAGTGAGCTGCGCTTTATGCGTGCAGTATTAAATTCGTATAAAGACGGAGCGATTACGCCACCTGCAAGCTCCGCACGCCTCGGTACTGTCGCACGCTTCCATACAGCGTGAGTGTACGGGAAGGAGAGAAGTACGGTGGTGCACTTTCCCGGAGCCGCAAGGAGTAATAGCCCTGCACCAACAATAGCTGTGGAACATTCATCTTGGCGATAAGCTTATTTATAGCTCCACACCTTGCGGTGTTTCAGGGCAGTTGTTTCTCCCCTCACTGGGTGGCCCCTTCCTCGTGTCATTCGTTCGTCAGACGGGCCCGCTGTCCGGCACCGCCACTCCCTCTTTGTGTCTTCAGGCACACTCCCTCCGGTGTTGCATCCTCTCGCGGGAACACCGCTTCGAGCTCTGCGGCGTCAGCGCCTGGGCTAGTGAGCACGTCCGCGCGAAGCGCCTCCGGACACGCGCACCTTCCGCGTCGCTTCCTTCACAATTCGCGGCCTTCTTTCGCAGTGCAGACAAGGGGTCGGCCCGTCCGCGAGACAAACGTTTCGGCCTCGTAGAGGGACACCCGTTTTCGCCTGGTGTACCTCACTTTGAACAGGCTCATTAACGCTGCGTGCCAGAAAAAAAAATAAAGAAAAGAAAGCCCAAATCAGTGTCCCGTCGTGCTTCACTCAAGCGTGCGCACGCTTCGTCTCCGCGTATAAATTGTGTCGCTGCCCGGCGCTTTATAACGTGGCCTCCCTCGCCCCTGCGTAGGCTCGGAGAGACAGACAAATAGGATTGTTGCGTGCTGCAACTCTGCAAGCGCGCAAGCGTGCGCCTCGGCCGGGATGATCCCTGGCAGAGCTGCCGAGCACGTCAAGCCATTCTTCACGTCAGCGCTGATGGATAGCGGCCCCCCTCGGGCCGGTCCTCACAAGCGTCCATCGGATGCACTCCCCCTCGACGGCGCTCGGCGCTGCACCCCTTGCCACCCCCCTCCTCCTTCTAGCTGGCCTTTCTCTCTTTGTCTCCGCGTCACATTAAGAGCGCCACGACGTCCGGGGATGTGGAGAGGGCACGCACCACGTTTGGGCTTGCACGCAGACCCCTTCCCACTCCTCCCGATAGCCGCGAAGTGATCGGGACACCCGGCGCACTATGACCACGCGGCCAAAGGGGGCGCCCAACCGCGGCGCACTGCGGCTGTCCGAGCGGCGCTGCGATCGCCGGGGCGAGCACCTGATAATGACTGTTATTCCCGAAACAGACAAGTCTGCTGCTATGAGCCCGCAGGCTTAAAATAGAGTGAGATATTGTGGAAAACGCATTTGGACATCGCTTCAACGCAACCTCACCCTACTTCTGAAAAAAAGGAAGAATAAAATAAATTTAATCAAGGCTCACTTATGGCTGAGCTACTGAGCAGAGGTATTCATGCTTCCTTGCCACCCCGCACTTTTCTGAATATATATATATATATATATATATATATATATATATATATATATATATATATATATATATCCGTTCTGCCTACGCTTCAAGAAAGCCGCAAACGTTGCGTTGGCTTCTCGAGACGTCAGGCGGAACCGTTGATAACTCTAGCTGCAATAAGAGCGCCCCTAGAATTGGACACCGCCGCTGTACGCGTCGCCTGGTAATGGGCACTGTTCCTGGACGCCTGTTTACCGGTGTATGCGCGATTCCTACTCGAAAGGTGCGCCTTCTCATCAGCAGGCCGCTCACGTATCCGTGGCCTTCAAGTTGTAGCTGGAAAAAGAAATTCACGCAAGTTTGATCGAGTGACTGCATCCCAAAGACATCTGTCACTCGAAGAAGAAAAACAAGAAATAAGGGTGTCCAGGCGGCTCGTCGTGAGACGAGGAAAATTTTCTCGCCCATTCGGACGTTGTTTTTTTTTTTTCGTCTTTTCTTGCGCATATGTCTTTTTGAGCTTGTTGAGCTGCTTTTTTGCACACGCCCCGTGGCTAATTGTCGCGCAGTATGACGGGCATGCAAGTGATGGTTATATAACGACGTGGCCAAAGTGCGCGCCCGCGCGGGTCGTATTTTCAAAGCGATCTGCGATGTTCGCAGAGTGCGCTTATAGTGCCGGTATCTTCGTATGCGCTACGCTTTCAGCGTTTTGTTCGCGTTCAAGCAAGAGATGCACGAAGGTCAATTCACTCGCTGATGGTGCCGTGATTCCTCACTCCAGCGTTTTAATACATACATAAATTATGGGATTTTACGTGCCAAAGCCACTGTCTCATTATGAGGCACGTCGTAGTGAGGGGCTCCGGAAATTTGGGCCACCTGGGGTTCTTTAATGTGCGCCTGAATCTAAGTACCACGGGTGTTTTTGCATTTCGCCCCTATCTAATTGCGGCCGCCGTGGTAGGGATTCGATCCCCTGACCTCGTGCTTAGCAGCCCAACGCCATTGCCGCTAAGCAACCACGGCAGGTCACTCTAGCGTTTTGAGAACGAGTTTCCTCGCTTATCGAGCGAGATGTACTCCTGTTTACGTGTGTGCGCGTGGCTTCGTGCGTGTTGATTTAGGCAGTAAGCGAATGTTTACAAGCTTATATGGCCGATAAAACTACTATCATTACATCGTATAGCCATCTAATAATTAGCTACCGCAATCGGTGTTTCGCCTTTTGGGCGAAACTGCGACTTTTATTTATTTATTTATTTATTTATTTATTTATTTATTTATTTATTTATTTATTTATTTATTTATTTATCTTGTTGCTGCATATCTGTACTGCTCCAAGAATGGTCAAGTTTATCAGAGAGGCAAACCTTTTGCTTAAGGCTCTGCGTGCGCGAACAGTATCGGTTTTCATTGCTCGCTATCTGCGCTTCGTTTACTTTATCTCCGCTTGATTTTCTTGCGTCATATGCGTGGCGCTGGTCCAAGACGGACACTCTGAAGTTCCGGTGAAGATTTGATTCGTGGCATCCCAAAGCAACACAGGGACTGCAAGATACACCATAGGGCAGCTTAAGGATCAATCTTGACCACTTGGAGTTCGGTAACGTGCGTTCGAACTGTGGCATATACACCAGCGTTTTTTTTTTTTCTCATTCCGGCCCCGGTCAAATGTAGTCGCCGGGACAGGGAATCGAACCGGCGAGCTCGTGCTAAGCAGAAGAACGCCGCAGCCGCTAAGTCACTCCGGTGGGAGGTCATGGTCATGAAATAACAACTGATGGAATGAATGCAGCAAATCAACGACTGTGATTTCGTTTTTTGACGAGGCTGCGACTCACGTTCGCCGCGAACGGTATTCGGTAGGTTTAACGAGGACAGCGCTCAGTGGTCACTGAGACTTCCCGTATGACATCGGTAATAATCATGGTTACCTGCACTTGTCGGTGCTCGATAACGTGGCAGAGAGCTTCCCTGAAACATTCCCGGCAACATCCCCCTCTGCGCTATGAGACAGGCCGTCTTTAGCACGCTATAGCTGCTTGTTATCAGATATGAGAACAGGCTTACCTGCTTATATATGTGTTCATTATCGCGCGAAAAATAAATCAACACTAAATATAAGTGTTAATTTAGGCTGTATAAGTAAATTAGGCTCTTACAAGAGTAAAGCGCCCACTACTCTTAATATTATTGGGTTTTACGTATCAAAACCACTTTCTGATTATGAGGCACGCCGTAGTAGAAGACTTCGGAAATTTTGGCCACCTGGGCTTCTTTAATGTGCACCTAAATCTAAGCACACGGGTGTTTTCGCATTTCGCTTCCATCGAAATGCGGCCGCCGTGGCCGGCATTCGATCCCGCGACCTAGTGCTCAGCAGCCCAACACCATAGCCGCTGAGCAACCACGGCGGGTCACTTACTCTTACCCTCGCAGGAGGCGTGGTGAGTCAGAAAAGACAAAAGACTGGTGGTGACGCCCCCGCCCCCCTGCATATTCCACACCAGCACGTCATGACGTCATGAATTTTGAGAGCCTCTACTTAGGCATAATTAATTATCTGCCGCTAAAGAAGAACTTTATTGTATTCTAAATGAACCAAAGGCTCAACCTGGCACGTTTCAAATAAAAGAAAACGTTGATTGCGTCAAAGCGACATAAATACGAGAAAGTAACCTTGCAATTCCCGACGTGACGCTGACATACTGGTGAACAAAAAGGGGATATAGTACTGTTGCGTTTCGCCTGCGACACGTGGTTTTGCCGGCGCGACTGCGGCGGGGCGGCAGACATTTTGGCCCGATCGTCGTCGCCGCAACACTCATCGCCAGGTGTTTCCAGGCGCGACTGCGGCGATGCGACCGCATAGGGATCATCCTCGCATTCCAGTCATTGTGCCCGAAACAGGCGATGCCAAAGCAGGGACCATCCTCTCATTCCAGTCATTGTGCCCGAAACAGGCGATGCCAAAGCAGGGACCATCCTCTCATTACGGTCATTGTGCCCGACCGGCAGCGCTACAACAGGGTGCTACGAGATCGTGCTCGACAGGGTGCTACGAGATCGTGCTCGTCATGGTGCTACGGCATCGCTACGACAGTGTGCGTCACCATTAGCCCATTGTACATTCACGTGCTCGTCTTTTGAGGGGTTCCTTCTTGCCCTCAACTGCGAGAGTATAAAAACAGCTGCCCCCGGACGCAAAAGGGAGGGCTCCGATTTCTGCTGTTGAGTGAAGTGCTCTCCCGTCTCTCTACTTCGGTCAAACCTGACCGCCAACTCTTTGCGATGTTAAAATAAACAAGTTGTTTCGTTGTTACCAGTCGACTCATGCTTTGCCGGGACCTTCGGATGCTTCCAGTTGCACCCCAGGCCGCCAGGCCAACGCTACCCTTGGGGCTTGCGACCCAGGTACAACCACGGGCGTCAGCGCCGAGTTCCCAACAGATCGTACCAGCAGTCCGATCCAAACAGTACTCAGTGACTGCATGCTGCGTACTATTGCGCACTAGTGCGCCAGGTGCCAAATACGTCACAGAAGTTCCCTTTCTTTTTGCACTTTCCTTCGACTGATTTGATAGATTGAATTTTCCAAAGCAACTCTGGGGTTGTGGAAGACCCCGTATGGCGGAGGGCTCCGCAATGTTTTGCGCACCTGATGTTCTTTAATGTGCGCCAAAAGCACGATGCAAGAACATTTTCCTTTTTTTCTTTCTTTAGCCTTTCGCACTCGCTGGAATGAGGCCGCCGAGGCTACGAATCAAGCGGTGTAGTCGCACTGCTGTAGGCTCATCTACATGCGACCTCCTAAATCATTTCTTTCATCCTGAATGTCTTACTGGCGCTTACGTCCACTGTTGTGTGGGTCGGGCGCGCGTCAGCGGTGAGGGTCAAAGCAATAGTGAGCGGTTAAACGCTTTAATATCCTCCTCTTTCCATTTATGATACGGTCATGTGCATGCATGCTTGAAGAGGTTTTCCTTCTCGATCTAACGCCATCGGGGGTATAAATACGACGCCTTCTTTCATGGCTCATTGTCCCTGCGGTGCGCGAATGGAATCATCTGGAATATCGATGGTAGTGCGCTATACTGTCCCATTCGTGTTATCGCTGCTGTGGACAATGTTCTCGGCCGTGCACATATAGCGTGCCCCGCTGACAGTTGCTCCTGCAGAAACACTTTTATATGCAAGAAAGACAAAAGGAAGAGTAGAGAGCAGACGCTTCGCTATTGGTGCCGGCAAGACAAAGGCACGACCCCACAGGTGCGGCATGTGAACAATCGGCGTCAGCTGTTTATAATAAGAGGGTTTCTCGACCAAGCAAGATTTCCACTGAGCTCGGGTATGAAGAGTTTAATGTTTTTCGCCTTTAAACTATGGAACACGGTCGATCATACTGCTGCAGACTGTAAGTCTGAACTCTGAACGCCAGGTTACGAGTCCAACGGTCGAGAAGATTGAGCTTATTTGCCGATCGGGCGCCCCGTAATCTTTTGTCGCCCATGGTACTTCTACGTCCCTGTAGGAAGTACGACAAGCACGTGATCACACGTAGCAGTACCATCCAGCATGTCTCGCTATATCTTCTGCAAGACATGTTTACTTCAGTGCAACAAATTTATTTATTTATTTATTTATTTATTTATTTATTTATTTATTTATTTATTTATTTATAGTTGTCTCTTCATGGTTCAGAACAAAGTGCGATTGACCCGTAGGAGTAAACGGTCAGTCACCGGCTGAGCTGCGGTGCAAATAGGGCATGACTTCGACTGTCAAGTAAATCCCTGCATGCAGCAACCACGTGGGAAGTACTATCGCGCTCAGCCTGAGCTACAACGCGCCACCGCTTTGCCGCCCGCTTTAGCACTGTAGTAGCTCAGAGCGATAGTACGTGCCAGACAACGTCCTGCTGATCCGAAGCGATCACAATGCACGCATAAACGTTTCGAACGATGCAAAGTTTCTTCAGCGAGAGGAGAGAAGGAGATATGAAGAGAGAGAAGGGATGAATGTTAACCAGAAAAGCGTCTGGTTGGTTACCCTGCGATGGGGGACGGAAATGGGAATACAAAGAAAAGGGAGAAAGAGGAAGAAAAGACGACGTGAATGCATGCACACGCGCGTTCACACAGACCAGTCACCCTCAAGAAGCACAAAAGCGCCTTCACTACATTGTGGATTGATGATACTAATTGCTGCACAGGAACTTTGCGGCTACAGTCTGTATGTTATATTTACGCATTGGAAGTGCTTTCCCTATAAATTGGCTGGTTAATGTTTTTCTCTCTTCTGGTACTTCAACTCTTCACATTAGCTTGGCTGTGGTGCAGAAGCGTCATTACGTTATTGTTTCTCATTTTGCTAAATGAGTCTCAAGATTGTAACTAGTGTTTTTCAACTTTAAACTACGTGCCTGTGAGGGCTGTGGTTATGTGTCCTATATGCGGGCAAACAGGTACATTATTATTTGCTTAAGCAACGTTCAAGAGCACTTTTCGGCTTTGCTAATAACAAAAGGTCACTTTCTATTCTACTAATCGTATGCTTTTACGCGTCCGCCTCTCTTCTTTTGCGGAAAACTAGCACATTTTCTTTTCTTGTTTTTCTTTTTGTAATCTTTTCTTGGTGCGAGAAAGATAAGGCGTGAAGGGGGGGGGAGAGGCTTTTCCTTCTCAGATCCACGACGCGAGTAATGAGTCTGTCGTATTGTCGTATTGTATCCGTCTGTATCTGTGAATTAGGTACGGCGCTGACGTTAAGCACGACAACATGGACGCACACCGTGGTCAACTAAGGTGTCATAGACCATATACCTCCTATGTTGACGTTCGCAACACCATACTGGCACCGCTTCCTGTTTGAAAATTCTGGCTCCCTATCCCTCCTCCCTCCCAACTCCATAACCGAAAACTTCTTTCGCAGAACAGTGTACGCTTCTTGTGGAGCCGTCTGCTGCGCCGCCGTACTTCTTCAGGTTCTGCGTTTTGTTGCTCCCCGTGATCAGGACAAACGAGGTGCAAGCGTCAGGGAAAACGCTGCATCGCAGCAGCAGTGAGCCCCAGCCTTATTAATGAGTCATCATTATTCAAACGTGCTTTGTGTTTGCTGGGCACGCATAATTCATTCGCGATCGTCCGTGCTGTGCAGCAGCCTACTCTCACCAGCGCACAACAAAGGCATTAGTTGCGATGCAGCCGAGCGATTAGTCACGCTGAAGAGGACCCGTAGTTACAGCGTCGGTCTTTGCAACTCCGCAGTCTCTCATTAATTCCGCAGGCTGACCCTCCCACCGGTCACCTCCTCCACCTCTTTCCCGGCCGGCGTGGACGCCAAGTCACGTGTCCAGCATTATACTCAAAGCGGCTCGTAGCCCGTGCACCGCTGCTGCCTCCCTCCTTCCCGACGACGAGCCATTTGCTCGTTCGCCGAATTCGATTACTCGGTTTGTGGACCATTACCTGCTGCTCGGGCTGACGACGCTTGACAGCATGACCCCCCTCGTCTCGCCTCTCTTGCTTGCCGGCTGAGAGTCCTGAGGGCGTCAACGATGCGCCGAAATAGCTCAAGTACCGCGGGTTGGCCTCCCAGATCGCGGTGTAACGTAGCACTGTTGTCCGAGAGCGAAAAGCGGAGGTAGGAATGGCAGTGTAGAGAATTAAGCGCGAAGGATCGGTTTCAGAGAGCTTGGTCGGCGGCTCGCCCATGTCCAGAGAGATGGAGGGGGCGACGAGAGCTCACTCGCTTGGGAGCGAGTCCGCGCGCGGGTCGGAGTCGCCTGGCACAAAATGAAAAGTCCCCAGCGCCCGCCGCGACAGCTACCAAGAGCGATCGGTCGCAGTCGAAAACACTGCGTCGCCAAGCGGGCTCTCAGATACTTCAGTCCCCTTCAGATTCCCCCCCCCCGCTCTCTCTCTCTCTCTCTCTCTCTCTCTCTCTCCTTTTTTATCGTCAGTTCCTTTACGCGAGGTCTAGCAGTTGCGTGGTATACGATTTGGCGTTTCGACGGCTTCTCGTCCTTTGGATAATAGCAAGCTAACCGCGACCAAACAAGAGCACGAATCTCAGCTGAAAAGCAACCCACCACGGTGATCTCATGCAGTGGCTATGCCGATAGGCTGCGCAGCACAAGATTGAGGGTTGGGTTTCCAGGATGCCATTCTGGACATTGTCAGATTTCGCCATATTGTCAAATTCGCCATATTGCCAGCTATGATTGACCCAGAGAGCTGCTACGGCCTGTCTGATTAGCTCAAAATGCCCCCATTACACATTTCGATAATATGGGGGAATTCGCCGATGTCCATCAATTAGGGTCAATAAATCAGTATTCATTGTCCAGGAACAACCTATCGGTTGTTGTACTGGCGTCAATTTGCATTAGCTGATTATGGGAAAATATAATGATTATAAACAGATAAGACGACGACGATGGAGTTTTTTCTGTGCCATAAAAGATAAAAGACATATTGTACATAATTACCTATCTCTTTTTTCTGTACTATGCGTACGTGTGTGTGTGTGTTTCGACATAATTAACATGTACATATACGGTCACGAGGCGACACATGCTAAAGTAGAGAGAAACTGTCATAGGACAGGAGAGGAGTGTTGCTGGAAAGACGGCACAAGAGGAAGCACGAAGCTCGAAACTGAAAGAGCACAGCACGTTTTGAGAGAAAACAAAACGGAGAAGATGATTCTGTGGAGAGGCGAGTGTATCCTGAAAGAAGCAGGAACGTGGTAGGCTGTGTATATGGTCACTGGTAGTATTCTGCGGAACCAGTAGTAAAACAAAACCTAGTAGTTACGCGCATGTAAACATTCTGTGAATGACTTTATACAAAATGAGGACGTATAGGTACGACTATGCCTGAAGCTAAGTGGCGGAAGTGTGGGATAATTATCCAAGCTTGAAAATTTGTTACTGCCCGAGGTCAAGAAGCGATGTTTGTGTATATTCATATTTTTTTCTGCTCACGCTCAATTAGTATGCTGCTTGACTTGTGCCATTCCAGACCGCTGAGACATAAGCAGGTACTAGAGGAAAACTTATGGATGCGAACCTGAGGAAGGGAAGGAAGGTATACGGAAATACGTTGCAAGTCTGCAGACGAAACAGAGCGTAAGCAGGTCTCGTGTTGCTACGCGCTTAGAGTTGGCGGAGAATCTCAACGTACTATCAAAAAGCAATCCCATAACGTTTATTTCAACAACTCTGGTCAACAACAACAACAACAACAACAATAATGATAATAATAATAATAAGAAGAAGAAGTAAGACGCCAGTGGTGGAGAAATCCTCTTTAAGTAAAATTGTAATTATATTTTAATTCACCCTGTGAAGTTGGTGTGTTTCCTAATTATAAAGAATTTCTACTTTACCCTGACTTACCCTTTCTTTCAAGTCTCCCCTTCCCCCCTTCAATTTAACCACCGGCTTCTTGGCGAATTCCCCGTAGTGGGTAAGCGCCATGAAAGGAGGATCAAGTAAACAAGCAAGCAAGCCGCAGACGCCACACACGCTGCACGCTATTATATCGTATGTGTTAGCTGTTACTGTCTCCGCCGGGAATCGTACCGCCTCGCCTACTTGCAGTCGTATACTGCCTTGTCTACAATTAGCGCTCAGTCCTTTCGTATTGACAAAACTTGCCAACTTCGCCTGTTTTTGTTGTATGCTCTCTGCCGATATGACTCGAAACACCCACTTGTACTTTGATTTAGATGGAATTGCAGCAATTAGGATGTGCACACCTATCTTAATTCGATTTCTTTAAAAGAAAGTGTTGGCTAACCATATTCCTGGATCTGTTTTGTTAGAAAATGTGCAGTTAAGAGTGTTTATTAACGGGCTTTATTGCAGGCATGGAGGGATGAGCTTTATTACCGCTATGGAAGGCACTGGTCCTGTACATATCAGATAAATATACCTATATCCGAAGTGAGGCAGTATATATGACGAGATTCCGAGAAAGATCCTGGTCACCACCGGCCTCGTTGAAGATCAATGGATGTTCGAGGAGTGCATGATTATATGTAACGAACTATTAGCCGGCGAGTCGGTAGAATCCGTCCGAAGAGCTTTCAAGTGTCATTACTACAACCATAATAGCGTCCTTCATTACGAGTGGACCTTTGGCATCCGAACCGTTATTTCTGGCGAAGCGCTACGGGAGCTTACGTAACAGCAAATAAAGCATCTCAAAGCCTGTGCATGCCCTCGTTGTGAGTACGTCGTTTAAGAGCGCACGTATTTAGTCTCCCGAATACGAGCAAAAAAATTATGGGAATCGTGCGCCCAGGGAAAAAAGAAAGAAAGGAGTGCAAGAACTATGTCCGTAAAGGCGAACCCATCTCCGGGGAATAAAAAAGAGGAAAAGGAAAGGTGCTGCAGCCAAAGAGGTGGTAGTAGCGTCAGGAGAAGACACGGGGGGAGGGGGGGGGGGAGTAGTGAAGAAGAAAAAATGATCGTGAAACGAAAACGCCTGCTTTCATCACAGTGTGCACCAGCGCTGGCTGGCGACGGCGAGAGAAGAAGGGAAAAAAAAAGAAAGAGGAAAGCACACGGGAGCAGGAACAGGCGAACTGCAGCGAAAAAAGAAAAAAAGAAAGGAAGCCAAACTAATGCGACAAGTGCAGCGTAGAAGCCGCTGCCACACGGACAGGACCGAGGCAGCGCGCAGGAGCACAGCGTCGAAAACGGCGGCGGGAGCCGAGTCTTGCAGCAGCGGCCCGTGGTCATCATTAGTTAACTGCCACAACAACATGATAGCTTCCTCCCTTGCTCAGAGCGTGTCCCGGAGCGATATATCGATGATACTTCCGAGGTCTCGCTCGCCGACTGTCCTCTGCTGCAGCTGCGCGGACTTTGAGTTGTGTACTTCGCTTCGGCTCGACCTGCTTGCTCTGCAGCAGGAGACCGGTTCGATTTGTGCGTGCGTGTGGGCTCGCAGTGCCGGGTCCCCTCTGCAATTCGGCCAATTTCTTTCCCACCACGCCGAGTCGTCTGTTCGCCCCCGACCTGTAACTGCGCCCTTGAAAGGTCTCGAAATATTGTGGCAAAAAGGCCGCCCTTCAAGCTCAGTCGGTGTTCGGTTGCGGTTCGCGACAAGCTGCAATTGCCTTTATTTCTTCTTTGTTCGTTTTGCTGTAGTGAAAAAAAAAAAATACGCGCAGGTGTAAAGTTTAGCTTTAGTATCTACGTGTTGTCGGTAAAGTTGCTTTGTCTTGAGGTTACGTTGACTTCCTTCTTCTGTAGTGTAGTTTCGATTGTGCTTGCGAACCGACGAAAACTGTTTTTACTTGGAATTTAATCTAGCTTGACGGAACAAGAAAAAGTAGCACTTTTCTGACAACGTCTTTTTTTTTTTTCAATTCGCATCATATTACCGAATGTTGTATGCAAGTGCTCCCGAGTCCCAAGTGATCCAAAACCTTGCAGATGCCTTTTTTACGTCCAACCTGTTCATCTGTAGGAACGTATGGGGACGTTCTTAATGTGAACAGCCGTCATGTTAACGCCCTCCAATCTCCGACTATAAAGTTCACCACGTCTTAACCTTAGTTTCATTAAACAGGTACATGCCAATAAGTTTCACGTATACTTCACCGAGAAAGTTACCCTCCCTCAGTATCACACGGACCACTCCCATAGTGCCAGTCTCTCATTTTCCCGCTACAAAACTTGCACTTAGTAAATGGTCGATTATATGAATCGACTATGCGCAGTATTCGCCAACTCTGTGGCACTGTTCGCCTAGCTTTATTCTGTGTCGGGATAGATCAAATTTAAGAAAGGGACAAGGCGGCCATTAATATACTGTCATTACTACTAAATCAGAAAGAAGCGGTTGAAAGGGAGGTGGTCACATGTATTATTTTTCTTTTCGGAACTTGAAGTTCGAAGTAATTCCTTCTGCGGGCAGCGGAAGAGGGGCCTCGCTGCGGAGGGTCTCAGAAGTGATCCGAGAAGCTCGGCCATGTCAAAGCTCCGGGAGGCGGCACGAAGTACATAAAGCGACCCAGCCGGAAGGTTTACTTGTGGGCCGCGCGTGTCTACAGCAGATACAGCCATTCATTTGAAAACACAGCGAAGCCGAGGTGGCGAAACTTCACGCCCAGGCGCGCGGCGGAACAAGACCGCCGCCATTCAGGGCCGCACATCTCTCAAAACGATAGCGGCCAATGAGCTGGCCGGACAAACAGAGCGACACTCAACGAGGGCATACACGGCTTTTCCTCGCTGGTGCCCACTCGTCTTGGGCACACACGTTCCGAGCAGGAACACAAGGGAAGAAAAAGGACTCGCCGAGGACGGGGCGATAGAGGCTCTATATCGCAACCATATATACGTCTTGAGGGCAGGCACCATAACAGCGTGTCACACCAAGACATTTGTCTTCGGCCCGAGGGCTAAATTGCCAAAGCGCAAGAAAAGCAGCCAGCGGGGGCCTGCCGGTGATGATGACGATGCAACCGACGAAGAGGAGCCGAGATAGCCCTTATATCATCTACGATTTCGCTTCTCCCCCCCTCCTAGCGCCGCTGCTCTTGTTCGGCCGCGAGCAACTCTTTTGTCTTTGGGACGCGTCGCGACAGACAGGCGATTCGCCGGCCCCAGTCGTGGGGACTCTGCTTCATCATGGAAGATTAAGTCCCTTTCCGGACGGCCGTTTAATAAGGTCTCTTTGTTGGCAGGGACAAAGTCTTTTATAGAGCGGACCTCGTGTGATGCATGTCCCGCTGTCGTCCTCGGCTGTTTTTGCTGACCGAAGAAAGTAGATCTCCAATGCTGCGCGACAAAGCTCTCCGTCTCTCGCCACTGCTCTGGCCCTGATGTCCTCCGCCACTGCCTGCGGACGACTCTGCGCGCCGGGGACCGACCGTATGACGTCGAGCGTGTGATCTGATAACGGCGCCGGAGGCACATCTGTGCGCCTCTCGCGCCATCACGCGAGCGTCTAATTCATTCCTGCCTTTAATTTCGGACGGCGTTCTTCTTCTATCTTCGCAGAGCGTGCACTTAATGCCGTTCCCACTCGGGGGCAGCAGTTCGTTCCGCAGATCACGTTTACATAAGGGTAATGCTTCGGTATTATACTTACTACAATTGCTGCATAGAAGCTGAAGCAATCAGTGTCATAGTAAGGTAGCCGCTTCGAAAAAAAGAAAAGACGAGCAAGCATGTTTGCATGCTGATGTTGCATATCATTTCTGTAGGTGGTTCATTGTTAAATTTAAACGTAAAACTTATTCATATCTACAGAATAATAGTAAACAGCCACTCTTTTACACTGATTAATGGCACCAGCTATGCTGGCTTGGACACTTTCGTTATTTTTCGTTAGTTCAAAAGGTTGCGTCATCATTATCAAAGTCTACTGCAGGGGCGACACAGACTTAAATCCAGAGCCTTGCGTAATAACATTACAGATGCTGCAATATGATAAGTTGAACCGATGTTGGGGGGGGGGGGGGGGGGGAGCCTGCTTCGCTCCGTTGTGTTTTACTCCGAATGATACCAATTTCAGGCGTGGCATAGAATACACAAAGCATGTAAAATCGATTTAATATTACCATTACTTAACGTAAGGAGCGCCGGTGAGGTATAAATTGTGAAAATGCGCTCGTCTGTTTATAAATAGAGTTACGCTGTTTAGAATGCCGTAACTTTCATTTGAAGTTATAGAAAGGTATCGGTCAGTTTCATGACAATGATAATACGACTGCACCCTTCAGTCGTCATTGTTTGTGACCAGTAATTACGCTTCCTCAACCACCGATGATTCTGTACCTCTTAGCGAGCATGCACGTGGCGTCGTGATACAGTGCTTCAGTGACAATTAATTCACTCTTCAGCGTTTCTATTCAGCAGTAAATTGGCGCACGCGGTTCAATACGCCATGTAATATGTGCACTGCAGCTCTTCTTTTTTTAATGCGAAAGGATTACATGCCCCATTATGCGAAAATTTGGCATTGTAGTCGGCGGCATGACTGAATGATGGTACCAGCAATTGCCGACGGCAATGAGTAAAAAACACGCCAGAAATACTCGGATTGACATCAAATTTCTCAGGAAGGTTCATGTAAAGGAATTAAACTAATGCCTTTGAAAAGAATGTTACGTCAATTTCGGTCTGGGTGGGAATCGAGCCCGGGCCACCGGGGTGCGCGACGAGCACGCTTCCCCGAGGCCACGGAGTCTCCACGGTTTTGGTTGACTAAATGTGTACCTAGTGCGGGCATCATTGAGCACGTGGTGGCGCACACAATGGATAGGAGGTGGCGCCACGTCATGAGTGTGTAAAAAAAGCGTACAAAATAAAAAGCATTAATGTCCAATTAGGCGCCGCTGAACGGTGCTTCCAACTGTGAACTACTCGCGGGCAAGCGAGCGCGTTGACACGCTTGGCGAATTTTCATTTGGCCTTACCGGGGCGCAGTTAAAACGCGGACAAGGGACACGCAGGGAAAAAAAAAAATTTCACCAAAGGAATATAATGCTTTCGCATTCCCACACGTAAGCAGTCTTAAGTGTCTCTGCCGATTTTCTTTCTTTTTTCAGATTCAGCAACGAAGGACATTGTTAATTGCTGCATCCTGCTGCGTCTGTGTGCTAACAGATTGTAGGCCTCTGGCAATCCTTCTGTGGCTTTCAGACTGCACCTCTCAGCGTCGTTGCACTTTTTTGTGCTGTATGGGGAAATGAATTCGTGACTTTGAGGACTGAATCAGAATTTATGTCCGAGTGTTTAGGCAGTGCCAGCTAAATAATTTCCTCCTCATTTGGTGCATTCCCTATAAAAACTCGGGAACGACACTCAGTGATGCATTGTGGCAAATCTCCGCAGATGTGAAGATGCTTTTGCGTTAATGATCTCTCCTAATTAGTAGCTTCGTATGCGGTCTGATACCAATTCTCCCTTTAGGGTTGGTGCACTGTCGCACTATCTGTCATTTTTCGCTAGAACCATCGGCGATAATGAAAGGCTCCGATTTACGGAGGTTACTACTAAAGAAGCCAACAATCATTGAACTGAGATAGACACATGTGTGAAATCACGTGTTTTAATTTGCTGGTATTAACTGTCTTTTTTTTACATTTTTCGTTTTCAGATAAGTGACACACAGGAAAATAAACAGACAGTGGAAGAAAAAAAACCCGAACCTCTCAGGTCGGATTTGAACTGGCGTTCTTTCTAGCACTCGTGTCATAAACAACATTTCCATCTGTTACAGCGCCCACTTTATGACGAGCGGAAGCATAATGTATGCGTGAAGCCTAGAATTCTCAGAATGTGCATGCGGTCATTAAAGTCCATTTTTAGGCTCTGGGAAGAAAACGTTGCGCGCCATGTAGAACTCTTTTGTTAAACTAGTTAGCCTCGAAGCGCAGAGCGAATGCGTAGGACTTGCTTAACTCCTGTTTGTGTTCAAAGGACAAATGAAAATTTGCTGTAGCTCGTGGCTCTACGAGGACCGAAAAATAGTGGACCCCTTTGTTTCATTTTCATCTTTATCTCTCCATCAAATCATATCCCTTTGGATACACAAAGGCGCTGGCTTTTGTGGGACGCTGTGGGAATTAGCCGAGAAAACCGACTTCATTGGCCTTACCTGACCCTACCCGACACACCCAGAACCTTTGTCTCCACAAGCTCTTTATATTTTAATTCTAACCTGGCCATAGAGTTCCAATTTCTTGAAATAAATACTTTATTCAAACATTTAATTCCTTGGTGTCCCCTCATAATTACCTTTATTATTATTATTATTATTATTATTATTATTATTATTATTATTATACTGAGCGTGGATGAGTACGAATTTTAATTTGATTTGTTTTTTTTTCATCATTGCGCTTAACAGTGACATGACGTCATCCATCATTTAATTGGTTCTTCGTCTTTTTGTGCTATTACGTACTTTTTCTTTAGTGCTTTTCATTTCTCTCAGCATCTTAGCATATAAATAAGGAAACGCACGTGCAGTATGTATGTATGTATGTATGTATGTATGTATGTATGTATGTATGTATGTATGTATGTATGTATGTATGTATGTATGTATGTATGTATGTATGTATGTATGTCTTATCTTCCAGCCAATTTAACCACTTAAGTCAACAGTATTTGTTATTCCAGCAATATCTTGGTGTTTGTAAAATTTAATATACTAAGTAATATGTTGCATTCGGAAGTTTGGTACATCCAGTCTCGTCATCAGAATCCCTGGTCGATTCGATCATGCTGCCCACCTAGTGCCCCCGTGGCAGCCTTCGTCACTCGACGCGATCAGAATCATCGCGTTCTCCTTACTCTAGAAGTAACTTACTTAGGTTCACATTTGTAGCTTATTTCTGTTTTCATATGGCAAGGCCTCAGACACTAGCTCTCATATTTTAAAATTATTTAGCAGCGTGACCCACTGTGTGTGACCCATACTTTGTGTGTTCTTCTTTATTCTTTGAGATTTGTGATCTTTCTTTCTCTTTCTTTTTTTCCTCTTTCCTCCCTTTATTCTTATCTTCCATTTCCACGTTTCTGTCTCCTCCTTTCCGAAGAGTAGGAAGGTGCTGTGCCCCGTCCGGTGGCAGTTGCCAGCCTGTTCCTCGCCTTCACTTTCCTGGGAAGCGTGTATATGTTATCAAAAAATAATAATAATAATAATTCTGGCTCCGTTTTGGAAGCGTCAGGTAGAATTACGAGATGAACGAAGGCTTCTGCACATCTTCCTTCACTTTTCCCGATTTCACCAGATGAACCGCACCGTGACTACTACGATACGCGGAACACACACGAACACACTTGTGTAATCGGCCGCGGCCGCCGCATTTCGATGGGGGCGAAATGCGAAAACACCCCTGTACTTAGATTAAGTGCACGTAAAAGAACTCCAGGTGGTCCGAATTTCCGGAGTCCCCCACTAAAGCCTGCCCCTAATCAGAACGCGGTTTTGGCGCGTAAAACCCCATAATTTATTTAACGCTTTCGTAATCTGTGAGAACACGTGCACGGCTATCCCGTGCTATCGTGCCCAGTATGCGCTACAACTCGTGACCGCTTTGCCACGCGCTTTTGCATTGTAGTTCATACTGAGCGCGAAACTCTGGCGCAACCCTACGCGCACGCACGAAAAAAGAAAAGAGAAATAGAGGCGCGCGATTGGCTGCGCCAGCAGCGACGTCGTTGCTCTCCGTCGCAGCCAAGTGCGCGCGTAGCAGTCTCTGTCAGGCTCCGAAACAGGTAGGCCGCGCCTCATACGTACTTCTGAGGAGCAGGCAGCTTTCGATCAGCAACGCCGCGAGTAGAACCGGGAACGAGCTCGTCTACGCCGTGCCGGTGCTGCAGTCTGGGCACAAGAACAGGCTCGTGCAGTCGAGCGCAAGCAGCAACTGTGTACCGGGGATCCAGCAGCCTAACAAGCTGTAGTTTAATGAACCGTCCTGATTAACCCTGTGATAAGCACTGGGGTGCATGTTTCAGCTTCGCTGGTTAACTAACTGTACGGAGGGCTTTTTCGCAAGGCTGTGGCTGTCTTGGCTGTGAAAGAAATCGTAGTGGACACTTCAGAATTAAATGGTCCTCCCTGGGACGTTGGCTGAGGAAATCTAATATGCACAAAGCCATCAAAGCGCTAATGCGCTTTCACTATAGGCAATTGGACCATACGGTCTCTTGTGACTAAACGAGAGAGAATTAACACTGATCTATTCGTGTCATTGACTGTCCTTGTAACTTCTTTATTTTCCCATTTTCCTCTTCCCCACGTGTACGGTATCCAGCCGGGGGCGCCCACGGATAACCTCGCTCCCTTTCCTTCTCCCTCTCTCTCTGCGAATTATTTTCGACCAGCTTAGGTGCTTTAACGCCCACAAATATTTCAGCTCACGGGCATCTTCGTACTCTGTCCCATATGAATCCGGCAGCTGCGGCAGTGTATCGAACTCGCAACCTCGTATTGAGCAGCCTAACTTCTTCCCCACAGAGCCAGCATCGCGGACAGTTGCGAAAGTGCGGCAACATGTAAGTGACGTTATCGCGGTTTGAATCCTTGCTTCTAATAGTCGCGAATTCTTAGTTACAGGTTACAGTAAAACGTCAAATGTATCAAGAAACGCTAGCATTGGCATGCATATATAAGGCTACATTGAAGGCAGCCCGCTTTTAGGAAATTTGGAGCGCTGAGTAATCGGGCGAATTCTTTCTATTTCTTGTTCTTTTTTTTTTTGTTCTCAACACGTGATTGCCTCATATTCCTTCACAGTAATCAGTCGTAGTCAGAGAGAAGACACGCCAGAGAAAAGAAGAAAAGCAAGAAGAGTTCAGATCAACGTATACGCGAAGCAGCATTCACATTTCCCACTTCAGCAGCCGCGTGACTTAAACCTTTTTGTGTCCGCGGTCTTTTTGGGACTGCGCCGAACTTCGGCCCTCGTTGGTCGTGGCCCGCGCACGAATCGCACCTTCAAGCGCTGTCACGTGCGCGTCGTAATCTTCTGCTTGTCATTTTGCGCCGACATTAATTAAACGATTCACAGCGTGATGTCGCTGGCGACTTATCTTCCCGTCGCACTCCCCGCGCGAGCGGCCCGGTTTACTCCGATGCGTGGCGCGTCCTCGTCCGAGGCCTGCTTGGGTTACTCTCTAATGTGGCATGCGCACTTTTAACTTTTTGTTGCTTGGCCCGCTTTTTCCGAGAGTGCTGCGCGCAAGTTGCGAACCGCAAGCGTGCGCTCGTTATTAATGACTCCACGTGTTGCTGACCCTGTCCCTCTCCTAAATGGTACTAGACTTCTTTTACTAGTTACAATTTCGGCTCGCCGGGCGCGTTATTGTTGTGTGCCCACGCACTCGCCTGTTCTTCACTGAGCGCGCGCGGATGCGTATTTATAACACTGGCCTGTCCAATAAATCACGCGAAACAATGCAAGAACATCCGCGCGCCCGTGCACAAAGTTGGAGCGATGCATCACCAGAAATTTAGCGAGGGCTGCGCACGCGCCATTTTGTTGTAGATTGCGCACGCGCGCGCGGAGGCACGCGTTGAGCGATAAATAATTTTTCATTTAGCGTGCCAAATTAACGCGATTAGCGATCACTAAGACGTTCGTTTAACAAGGAGAGATCGCGAAAACGTCGATTAATTACGGAAATACGAAAGTCTGACTGGTGAAACGGCGCGAGAAGAAAAAAAAACTTTTGCTCCTTTGTTTCACCTGCGGCACGAAACACCAGCGTCTTCGCAAAGAAGCGAGGCTCGCGTGCTTCGGGATCCACGCGGGCCGTCCTCCCGTACGCTGCCGCGGTTGCATACGTTTGAGAATTGAAAGTCGCCCCTGATGCAGGGCCCCGGCCCTTCATTTATTACATCTCAAAGAGAGCGAGCCATACGGGCAACAGAAATATTTGGAAAATGTATTTACCTCCTCTTGTGCTGCAAAGTGCCGTTCGCTCACTCATACACGCACTTGAGCGGTGTGAGAGTCGTGTACGCGATAATTACGACGCCGCGGAAGACGGGCGGCCATACGTCTTCCTCTTCTTCTCCTCAAAGAAAAATATATACAGTAGAGTCATTATAGTCCCCTACACTTTGTCCAAAGTGCTCAGAATCGATTGCGACTCCCGGAAGCGCGAACCATCTTCAACGTGACTGGTCGCACCGGTGCCACGTACGCGCAAAAGCGCGTGCGCGCATAGAGGTGCGCGCAGAGAGATGCGCACACGCTCGCACTATAGACAGAACCAGCTTGATTGCTTTCAAATGTTCGCACTTTTAAGACTGAGTGAGGTGCCCCGCGGGCCAACGGAACCGCGAAGGCAGTATTTTTTTCCCCACCTTTTATGGCAACTGAAGGTTGCTCTCGAAAGCTATATATCATAAACTTGTGTAGCCACATGCGCTCGAGCAGGGCGTCCAAGTGACACATGCATGCAGCGAGAGCTCGACTGCATCTTATGCTGAAAAAGCGTACCCTGAACTCTAGCTGTCGATACTTTTACTCGTGAAGCTACGCCACTTTCACTTTGCGCCGGCAGTGTGACAAATATGTTAACGCCTTCCAGCACTGCTCGTGTCAGCAGGTTTTTCATTACGAAGCATTAGGAAAATCGGCTGCAGAGAACCGAGAGGCAAATGTCTGGCTCATTTAACATATTAGGTAGAGTAACTTAAAACTGTAGCTTGCTATAGTACAATTTTATAGAACTGCTTAACTCTTGTGATTTGAGTAGTTGCTGCAGGAGTCAAACAGTCGCTCAAAGCAATAAAATTTTTTCTCTATTTCTGTTTGCTTAAATTTTTGTGGCGTAGCAAAAAAAAGAAAGTCATAGTATCAACCCGCGATTCCACGAGACCGCGTCATGCTCTAAGTGTAATGCTGCAGCAATTGAGCCAAATTAAGTCACTGTCCTACATGAATACATACCTATATGTACTTGTGTACTCAATCTTGAGAGCGATAATCGAAGCTGGGCGTGGCATTCTGCCGCTGAGCAGCACGAAGTCACAGGTTCGACTGTCGACCGCGACGGTTGCATTCCAATGTTGTCGGAACGCAAAAACGTTCGCGTGCCGCACTTTAGGTGCACGTTAGAGAAAATCCCCGAAATGGTGAAAATTAATCCGGAGGCCCCCGCTACATCATACGGCGTCTCTCGTGGCCCCCGAGTTGCGTTGGCACAACAAACCCCATAATTTCATAATTAATGCATGTTTGAAAACAGCTAAACCTAATTAATTAGGCGTTCAGTGCACTGGATTCAGGGACAAAGTGGGAGTCCGCTCAACAACCTGGCTAACCGAATGGCTCATTCACCCTCTTTACCTGACAATCCACCAGCGCTTCCTTGGGACCGCGGGCTCTCCTACAAGTGCAGAAGTCCAATCTCCGCGACAGGACACCCGTGGACTTATACCTCCTGGTATCTGCTTCCTTCCTCGCAACCTTTCCCGGATGGAGGAAGTTTGTCTTCGAAGGCTTCGGGCTGGTGTGGCCCTGGCACCTGTGGTCACATGTGCCCGGGGATCCGCAAGTGGCAAACCTATGAATTGTCCTAAGTGCTCGGCACCTGTGTCCACTGCGGATCGTCGTCGTCTTTTTGCGGCTGCGTCCTAAAGCCAAACTAAAGCCGAATGTCTCAGATGACTTTACCCGTTGGATAAGGACAACGAGTGCGCGAATTCATTGCTGCAATACGTGCATGAAACAGGGCTGCACGCATTTATTTGACGTCTCTTGCAATATATATATATATATATATATATATATATATATATATATATATGTGTGTGTGTGTGTGTGTGTGTGTGTGTGTGTGTGTGTGTGTGTGTGTGTGTGTGTGTGTGTGTGTGTGTGTGTGTGTGTGCGCGTGCGTGCGTGTGTGTGTGTGTGTGTGTGTGTGTGTGTGTGTGTGTGTGTGTGTGTGTGTGTGTGTGTGTGTGTGCATCACGGCAAGCCCACAGAATAAAAAAAAAGACAATCGGTATGATTTATTCGGTAACTCTGAATTGAATTCTGCGGTTTTACGCGCCAAAACCGCGATTTGATTTTGAGGCACGCTGTAGGGGGAGTCTCCGGATTAAATTTGACCACCACGGGATCTTTAACGCGCCCCTAGTGCGCGGGACACACGCATTTTTGCATTTCACCCCCATTGAAATGCCGCCGCCGCGACCGTGATTTGACCCCGCGACCTTGAGGTTAGTTGCGCAGCACCATAGCCGCTAAGCCACCGCGGCGAGTATAAGGCAACTTTCGAGATACAGATGTAGTTTGAACTTCCCGGCTGTAGAACAGCTTGCTAGATCCGCAATCATCGCTCACGAGAACAGCTGCGCAACGCTTCCCGCACCTAATCGTCATGCGTCACAAGCCAGAACGATCGCATAACCATAACTTACGTGCACCGCGGCAATAACAGAGCAATGGACATGCTGCTGAAAAGCATCACTTAGAACTGTTTCAAATATCGGATGAATCAAATGTGCGCGAGGGATAATCTGTTACAGCATTGCCCTGGAAGCTGATAGAAGACATAGAAGAAAAAAAGAAGAGGGAGGAATAAATACAAAAAGAAAAGAGAGTGAGAAATAAAAAAAAGAATAAATTCTGCGTTAAAAATAACAGAAGTTCAAATTTTTCTTTCGAAAGTTCGTATTATCAGGCCACGAACACTACGAAGAAGGTGGCGTTTAGAACAAAGCGATGCGAGCACAATACAAATTTTTGATGCATGGTTTGAATTTCCCCACATTGAAAACCAACTGTAATGCCAGCCATGTACTTCTTCATTCGCATCGCTTGGGTTTTCTTTCTTCATCACATCAATATGTTCTAATAGTTTAGAATGATTGCCTACCCGCATCGGTGGCTTAACGGCTATGGTGTTGCGTGACTAAACACGAGATCACGGTATCAAATCCCGGCCACGGCGACCGCATTTCGATGGAGGCGAAATGCAAAAGCGCCCCTGTCCCGTGCATGGGGGGCACGTTAAAGATGCCTTGGTGGTCAAAATTAATCTGGCGTCCCCGACTACGGCGTGCCTCATAATTAAATCGTGGTTTTTGCACGTAAACGCCCAGAATTCAATTCAATGATTGGTCATGTCGCACTTATTATATTCACATAGTTCATGCTGATGGCTCGGCCAGGATCGGCATTCCCTGCGATATATCTGTGGTCTGCGTCACCATGTATCTGTACATTGCTGCGGCGCATGTTAAGTAACGTAGCTTCATCAAGAATGCTATGGTCGGCATCACAAAATATTGGTCGTGAGCAATGTGAGAGAGAATACCCAATTTGTTTTACAGTGAAGCTGTTAGGCTCTGGTTGGTCGGGATATCCGATGTTATCATGTCTGCAGGTTGTGTGTAAGTCGTACTTTCCGAATTTTCTAACGCATTTTACTTTAAGAAATTGAATTAGTTGAATAACGCATTGCGCTAGCCGGAGGGCCTACAAGAACGAGGATGTACGCTAGCTGTGCTCCTATCGGCCTCGGCCACTCAGACCGACTTCAAACCGCGGCTGTCATTCTGTTTTTGCGCAATATGTTTATGTGTTCTCGTATATTCGAATAATAATACGAAGGAAGAATGTCTGCAGCTTGTGTGTAAGTCATTCTTCACGCATTTTTCTGACGCAATTTGCAAGGGATACGCGAACGTACAAACTATTTCGTTCTGGCGTGTACCAATTCAAATGCCTGTGCCCGTCCTCCACGCTCAGGTTCGTTACATGGTTGCGAATTCGCTCCCTGTGGAGTCGAGGCGGCATATGTAGTAGACCATAACCGTGACCATAACAGATTAAAGAAAAAAAAAAAGAGCTCAACTGACTGTGGAATTCGGTCCCTTAATATAGGATATACTTGAAAAGGAAGACGTTACTCAAACTGCAAATCCCTATGCGCATTTAATAAATGAACAATATTGCCTAATAGAGTTCATAGTCCTCTTGGTTGTACTCATTTCAGGTTCCTATCAAAAGGAGATAGAAACTCTGAGCAGTGATCGGCGGCTTCAATTACGCGTTTGAAACTCTAAAGTTAATTGTAATTTAGTTAAACCGGACATCGTGATTTCTCGCGGAACGAACATCCGGACCTTCAAGTATTACACTTTAACAGGTGAAATGGCAAGATATTTCGCGATCGCTTTAATTGTAAGAGATGCGTGCAATTAAATATGCCGAGGCATTGTACGAACGCAAGACAACCTTCGAATCTTCAACGGGTACAGCGCCGATCTCGTGGTCGCTACTGGACAAAAGGGAGCAAGTCGGAATCAATGTCGGAATGACAGTCCGGCCTGAGGAAGAGCGGGGAGGCTTGCACCGATTAAGCAATCTCCTCGTATTCCCGCCACTGTCACCAGGTGCTGCACCTCCGGGGCACCCCGTATTCTTGTGTTCGCTCATTGCCACGGGCATGTGCGCGGCGAAGGAGCCAGATCGGCCTCGCGAGCCGCTCAAGGGCGGTCGCCGCAGGTGAGCAGGGTGTCGCACGTGTGGTGCCGCAGCAGCGGCAAAGCACCGCGCGCACTCATCGCGCCATGCTTCCGCGGCGCCGAGCGAGTTCTTGGGCGTCCCTAATTTGCATAAACAAAGCCGCATTTCCTCTAACTAATTACGTCGACGAGGTGCAAACAGGAAGGGGACTCATGCGTCATCCGTGTTCGCGCCTCATTTGGTGCCGGGCCGCCGGCGCCGCTGCGGCTGACGCGCGAGCGGCAGCCGTCCCCGGCGGCGGCAGGCGCTCTTTTCGCACGCCGCGCCTCATGCATGGCGCCCGTCGTCTGCTGTGCCACCGGCGACCGGACTCGCGGCCCCGACACGCACGCACCCTCCGCCCGCCTGCGAGCCGCCGGTTGAGCGCAGCTCGCCGGCTAATAATTCACCCCTTAAATCAGTCAGCCACCGAGAAAAGGACGAATGCGGCGCTTTCTGCAGGCTCGCGTTAATGATCCGGACAAGTGTCAGCCCAGCGGGCTCCGCTCCAGCGCCCAATGTTCTCCCTGCCCCCGCAGTTTTGGCGGACAATGGCGTTTGCGGAAAGAGATGCTATGCCAAGCCGACACGGAGTTTTGCAAGTGCGGTGCGGCGTCCGATTCGAGTGAAACGTGCAACTCTACTTGCTAAGCAATGCCGAGCCTCGCACATAATCTGTCCTAAGTGGCACCACTTTCTGGCCTATCGAGTGCGTTATTTAATTTTTATTTTATTTTATTTCATTTTAGGCGTGTGAAGGAGGACTCGGGCAAATGAAGTCATTTCTAATGCACTGAAAAGTGCTGAAATTGCGCCGCACATTTTGCCCATGTGGATGCAAGCAATGGGGGACTATCTCACTTGGGGCGATTTATTGGCGTGCACGTGTGTCAGCATGAACACTATATGGAGGGAATGTCGGCGAGCGTAGTCAGTGTTTGAATACAATTATGCCCTGCCGCGTCAATACAAAACATGCAGGTCTGTCTTGTGAGAGTGTAGTAAATATCGGTAGACTATAACTACATACTGAATATACAATACATACGCGGTATCTGGGGCCCTACTTGAATGTTGTACAGAGCGTCAAAAAGAATGCATATTTGCACGTGTATCAAAAATGAGCCACTGTTTTAGAAAATTTTCAATGCTGCAAGAAACGATTAGGAATCAGGAACACCAACAGCGATGAACACGCGGTTGCTTTTCAGGCGCAGCGCTTCAACGAACGGCACAGCGGGAGCCAAGGAATTAACGCGGTATCTGCGTAAGGGCTTGCGCACATGATGCAATGCGATTGAATGCTGCTCCTTGGTCAAAGTCGCGAAATATTTCCTTGATGCAGGAAAGTAGCGCAGCTGTAATTCGAACACGAACGAAATAATGTTTTGTGTATACCACGGAGATTTTTAAAAAATTCGCCTTCAATTGGCGATCACTGAGTGCAAATAGGCATGCCACACGAAAGCACCTCAAAGAATACCGCTTATTTTCATGATGGCGGAATGGGCCAATCTTTTCCGGTTTAGTTTTCTTTCTTTCTTCCTTTCTTTCTTTCCTTCTTTCTTTCTTCATGGAGCACGACATGCAACCTATGCTTTCCCGACGCGTACGTGCGCCCCAGGCACTGCACGTACAAAACTGTGCAATTAAAATGGGCGTAGCTTTATTTGTGCGTTTTATGATATACGTTGTTCAGCAACGCGCTACTGTGAACCGCTATGTCGCTGCTTGAAACGCGCGTGGGCAGGCCGTGAGGCCCACGTTCAGAACGCCTTTCTCTATCGTGTAATATGGCAGGCTACAGCGCTCCATGCAATGCAGCAACAGAGTAGCGCGTCCGTACACGTGCTCCGTAAACTAAGAGCTTTGCGTGTCATGACTCATTGCATCATATAGCTCCATTTCATCGTGAGTTATAATCTACTTGCTGCTCACCAACGTAAGCTCGCGGCAATGCGAAGCAAAACAAGTATTCCATGTGAGCAGAGTATGCGTCCCCGACGCATGAAATGGCTTTCAACTACGTTTCCCTATGATTTGAGGGCCATTTCCACCCGCTGCGAAAGCCGACTGCTGTAGCCATGCGCTGTCTGCCAGAAATGAGCTAGCTGTCCGTGCTGGGAATCCCAACGTAGACGCGGCGTTGCTTTCGAAGCATCATTACTCCTGTTCCCCCATTAGTGATCTCTGTATAAGGAGCGCTTTTCGAAGGAATGAAAGAAAAAAGAAAAACGTGTCTTGCGCTTCGAACGAGCTCTTCTTATCGACGACACGCTCGTCGTTTCCTCCAAAGGGGGCACGCATACAGTTGCTCCCTCGCGGCATCATGAGATTCAAGATGCATGCGCGCTCCTTGCAAGGAGACAGCATGCACTGATTCAGAGCCATTTCGTGGGGAACTCTTTGCCTCGCCGTCGCCGAGCGGCAGCGCCTCGTCGATGCCCGGCCAGTCATCACCGGCGGCGGTGCGCCCCTGTCGCGCGCTCCTTCTCTCTGGCGTCCACCAGCGACGCCGTGCGAACAGCGTGCTCTCGCACGAGCTTGGCTGAGCCCGATGCCGGCGGTTGCGATGAGCGAAAGCTGGCGCACGCAGCGTGGCGCACGCATGCGCGCCCCAAACGCAGGTGCCCCGAGCGTATCCGGACGCCGCTAATGGCCGGTGAATAATTGGATTAATTAGCAGCAGCTCAGTGTGCAGTCCGCCGGCGGCAACCGCCGCCGCGGTATGGCACGCGTCTCTCGGCTGCAGGTACGCAGCGTCGCGCCGCTGCCAGTGTGGGTCAAGCGACCCCGCCGTAAATATAAAGTCAGCAGCCGAAGCAGCGCCCCTTCCAGCCTCGCTGTCTCTCTCGGTGGCCACCACTAACCAAGTTTTTTTCACCCCCTTCCCGCGCTCAGCTGCCGATGGAACGTCCCCTCAAAACAGAGGCCTCTTAGTTTTGCGTGGTCCAGTGCTTGATTTATGCGCACGCTTCGCGGTGAACGAGAAGCTCGCTCTCAAAACTGCGTGGCTTTGAGCCCGCGGCGAAGGGAAACGCGCGTTGCGTTGGCTTCCTGCGCCAGGCAGGCACTAACTCAGCCCCGCGACAAGCGTGGCTAAAGCGCACCTCAAAACAAGCGAAGGAAACGGCGCATCCTAGCGCAGACGTGTTGCGAAAAGGGTCGTTACGGATCACTTATCTTCAGTCTGCTTTACTTTTGCCGATGATGCGCGAATAATCATCGATATCGCAACTTTTAGCGCGTCAAAGACAATGTGGTGCTTTTCGGGAGTCTTATAGTATAAGGCATGAAGTAATATCATTTTTACCGCTAGCAGTCCTTGTTTGCGTTTATGCTCAGATCGCGCACCCGTCGCGATGACTCATTCGTAATATGGCACCCTGGTAATGACCAGGAGTGGTGGTTTCGATTCCTGAACACGATGACCACTTCGCTGAGTGGTGAGTGCTACGAGCCGAAGCTGACAGCAAGTGGTACGAATCCGCGTTTCCTTCGCTTTTTTTTCTTAACCATATTGATAAATATCTAAGAACTTGAATAACAGTGATGTCTGTGCAAGATGACGTGATGCAGATTTTTTGTAAGTTAGGCTTGGCATGCATGCGCTCCAGTCTAAATCACATGGAAGAGACAGAGAGAGAAGGATGAAAAAAAAAAAAACTCAGTGCCCTTCCACTTTGTGAAAAAAGATGACCAGCGAAAGTGTGTATGTGGGCTCCTTAGTGGCGAACTGCGCCTCCGCCGCGGGTCGGCCCCCCGTCATTGCACTATGTTCGGGATCGGCCCACGTATGGGTAATGCTTAACGCCTGCTTCACCTTCGCCGCGGGCCGGCCCGGCATTGCACTATCGTCGATATCTTTTTCTACACGCGGACATGACAGTGGGGAAAGTAACCCTTAACAGCTTCGCTGTAAAAAATCTGGTGTTAAAAAAAAGATACGCTAAAACCAGTATTTAATTATGAGGCTTATAACGTAATGGGGGACTCCGGAATAATTTTGACCACCTGAGGTTGCGTAACATGCACCTAAATCTAAGTGCACGGACGTTTTGCATTCCGCCTTCATGGAAATGCTGCCTGCGCGGCAGGGATCGAAACTGCTACCTCGAGCACGGCGGCTATCGGAGCGGGTTCCAAGTCACTTGTTTCTCATTTTCTCGCGATAGTTTGGTTGCACGCCGATGCAAATGCTTGCTGTAACTGAGCCGCACGAAACACTGCCTTTTTCTATTATAGTGTGAATACTGCGGTACGAAACATACTGAGTATTATAAATACCGGGGGGAGTACTAATGCACTAGCTCTCGCTAGTGTCACTGTGTCGCATTTTGCGTGGAACTGCAAACAGCTTCTACTGCGAAAGATGCAAGCGACGTAAAGCAGGAAAAATGGGGTGGAATGTGCCGAGATTCTGGAGCAATGTACCACATCGTAATTAAGTTTCCTTATTGCCTGCTAGTACTTTGCCGGGATGATCAAAGAAAACTCGGCCATCATCGTAGCATTGCATTCAAAAGAGGAGAGTGATGTCATCTAGGACATTGTTAGAAGAAATGAGTTCAAGAAACAATAGAACCGCCCTAATAATAAGATTCACACCCCGCCGCCGCCGTTAGTTGCGTTGCGTAATTGGGAAGGCTTTGGCCAAGATTTTCGCTGAAACCATTCTAATGAAATCTTATCGAACCGTCATCGATCCACTGCCATAAACGGGGAATTTTTTTTTTTAGACCATACGGAATTTTTTAAGAATCGCCTACGGCAGCCTAGTCTAGTCATTGAGCTGGATTACCCAAAGAGCTGGACATAACTTGCACGAGAAATGGAAATGCATAATCGACTTATTAAGAAAAATCACTAACTGTATTTTCAATTAATTACTTTACGGCACACAATTAAATTTACGAATTGCATCCGATGACTTAGCAAGGCCTATCCGCTGAATGAATCTTCAGAATGATACCAGTTAGTAGATATACATTCCCAAAGTGTGCCAGAATATACATGGGCGTTTCAATTACTTTTGTGCTTCAATGAATAAAACGGCGGCATGGCAAAGTAGTAAATGAAACAATGGTCCACCTTTACCGGAAGTTTCAGTGCGCTTATCTCGAAACCTGTGCTGCCTTTAGATGTTGTTCCAAGTGCATATACCTGGAAAAGTCACCGGCTGCAATTGGTAAATTGCAATATGTGCCGTAAAGTAATTAATTAAAACGTCATTTTTTGTAACTGGTTGTTAACTATAGTCAAATATGCATTTCGATTTCTCGCGAGAGTAATGTCCGCCGCTTCGGGAAATCTAGGGAGAGAATTGCGCAATCATTCTACAGGCGACTTTGTTTTTTAAAAATTCTGCATGGCTATAAAAAAATGGTATAAGCAGTGCCTCGATGACCATTCCATAGTTTACACTATATAGTGCGAAATTTCTACGAGCGTCCCTTCTCTTCCTTTTATGGACTCTGGCACACTCGTAGTCGAAACTGCAGCTTCCCTGACCCTTCCTCTCATCTGTCCTCATAGCGGAAGCGAACGCAGCTTATGCAACACCCGTGATGTTCGACTGGTCATGCCCAGCGAAATCACCACCTGTCCATTGTATTTGGATTGTTTCATTTCACTTTTATATTCGATACAGTTTTCAGCCTATTACCGATCGACAATTCAGCCACAACGCAACTTACGTCGGCTATGGCCCGTAGTTGTATCGCTAAAATAAATCAGGACTGTCTAAAAAAATTTGGCGAGATTGGGAAGGAGCTTCCCAATGCCGCCAAATTTTTTTCGGCGAATAATGCGGGTCACCTAAAGCCAAGTTTGCCAGCCGCACGATACTTGTCTATTTTACTTGTCCCAACCTGCGCCTGTACCTGATGTTCACTAACCTATGTTTCCTATAGCTGGTCACCTATGGCCATATCGCGCTGTTTCTTTCTTTCTTTCTTTTTTTGTGGCGAAGCGGACAAAGCACCGCCACAAATAAATGTTTTCTTTTTCTTAGATGCCATTTTGAATTGTCGTGCTCAAGTTCAATTTGCGTTTACAAAGTGCGTGACTTCGGCGTTCATCTACTTTTTTCTGAAAAATGCTAAATCCTTCACATTTTCCTATGATGCATTTGTGAGCACTCTTTACTCTCCCGCAAAGAGAAACCAACCGGCCAACGATAGGTTCATCAGTGACGTAGGAGGACACTGTGTAACGATATAGTACATGACGACAGAAGTTTCTTCTAAATTTAGGAACTGTAACGCCCAGGTAAAGTTGTTTCAAGGCGGTGGTGGTGGTGGTGGTGCTGATGCAGGCGGGGTTAGCCTGGCATACATATCCGGCAATTGTTCCGCCTGATCCTCCTTCGAGTTGAGATCAGGGGTGTGTCACCAGGTGTCGATGAGCCCCGTGTCTCGCAGGAAGGCTATCAGCAGTCGTTGCGCTCTCTTCCTGAATGCCGCGGGCCCTCCGGGGAAAACAACGTCTTCAAAGGTCCTGTGCGTAAGACCGCTCTTTTGTAGGTTGTCGACCATCGCTTTTCTTTCTGTGTCAAACTGCGGTCATAGCCAAATGAAATGTTCGATGTCGCCAATGTCACCACAGAAAACACAGAGTGGGGAAGCGCGAAGCCCAGTCTTGAATAACCAAGCTGGGGTGTACGCGGAGTCCGTCTTGATGCGGTATAAAAGCGTCGCTTGTTCGCGTGTAAATCCATGAGTCACACAGGATCCGTGTTGATTCTTGTGCATCTCTCTCAAGTGAAGGCGGATTGCATCCTTAGGGTTTTGAAAAGCTTTTGGAGCTTTCACTTTTGGGACACATGTCAGCGCTAGGCGTGCAAGGGCGTCAGCTTCCTCGTTTCCATCAATTCCTACGTGTGATGGAATCCACTGAAACCTTATGTTAAATCCTTTGTTCGTGAGGTCGTCAATCAGTGCCAGAGACTGCCTTGTAAATTTCTCTAGAGGTAGGCCCTGATGTAATCTCTGTAATGCTGACTTGGAATCCGTCAGCACCACGACATCTCGTGCACAAAAGGCCTGTAGTTTCCGCAAAGCCGCGGTGATTGCGGCGTTTTCTACTTTTGTAGAGCAAACTACGCGATCCAGTCGGCCAGACCATGACACATCAAGGGATGGTATGCAGAATGCCGCTGCACGGCTATCTGTTTGTGCGCACACCGAACCGTCTGTGAACACTTGTAGATGGCTTTGAAACACAGTGCTCAAGTGGTCCAGCACAATAAACTTTGCTTCGGCAGTTGAAATGGTGCGTTTCGTCGGTAGGTGGGGCACATTGAGGCTGGAGGTAACGTCCGAAAAAGACCATGGTGGGTCAAGGCGACTTCGTTTAGGCCATTCCAATCCTGAAAATCGGAAGGTGTCCAGCGCCGCATGGAAATGTGAGCGAGTTCTTGCTCTTTGCCTCTGCACACTCTGTACAGGATGTCAATGCTGAGTAAAGTTTTACGCCTCCGAGCGACAGCGATAGGCTATCAGGCACGCCGTAGGGGTAGTTGCGGATCACTTTTGATCAGTAAGGCTTCGTTAGCGTGCACCAAAAGCTCAGTATACAAGCGCTCTTGCATCCCACGCCCGCGAAATGTTGTTGCCATGGTCAGGAATCGAACCCACGCCGTCGGGCTCAGCACCAGACTCGCAGTAGTCAAAAAACCGCCGCGGCGAGTTATTCAGCAAATTATGATCGCCTGTATACAATGATCATTAAAGAAACAAAGGAAACAAAACTACCTAGGCGCTAAATATCGCTATGAGTGAAACATGCTCATAATAGCCGAAGATGCGTTCAAAATCGTACGCACACGTATAATCAACTCTAAGTTGAGCACAGAAAGTTGTTCAGGCGCTAACTTCTATAGCAAGAGCATTGACGGGATTTCACGCACGGAAGCCCCTAAACTGCCTAAACCGGTCGCTGGAAAGAAAAAAAAAAAAAGGCGAGCCGCGTATGCGCCCGCTGAACGAAAACAAAATCTACCGCCACGCTCGTTCGCTCGGCACGCACGAAGTCGACCGGGCGAGCGGTCCGTGCTCCTGCCGAGCACGGAGCGGTTATCAAGCGCAAAGAAGACAATCGCCACCAGGTAACCGAACAGCGGAGTGAGCTTGGCGAGTTTCTGATAGTTGCTAGCTTCTCGCGCTGCGTAAACCGGCCTGGCCATTAGTTGCGCTGTGTGCCGTGATAAATTGAGCCGATGTGGCGCATTTGTTTGCACCTGAGGCTTGGGCGCGCGCGGCGTCGGACTTTTGTGGCGGCGATGCGCGCTGTCACAAGTTGCGGCGGCAGAACCGCGCAACTTGCGCTCTTCCCCCGGACCGCCGCTTCAGCCAACGGCTTTTCCCGCGAAGCGTCCAAGGTGAGTTATGATCGGCGCTCGCCAAGAGCGTCGGCGTCTCCCAAGCGGGACGTGGTTGGAGAGGAGGCTGGGCCCCAGCCAGTTGACGGGGAGAGGCTTGCCCCATTTGCTTCTGCTTCCTCCAGCAGCTCCCCCGGCGCTGACGACGCACGTGCGGAGAGTAGCCGGGCTGGATGCAATAATTGCACGCGCAGCCCTATCCTCGCCGCTAGGAGCTCGAAACGACTCGGACCGTGACAATGATGGCTGATTAATCGCCGCCCGTGCTCTCGGAGACGGCACCTCCTCCCCCTTCAGGCGGCGAACAACGAGCCGTTGTTCGCGCGCGATTCGCGTGCACACTGAAAGGGTGGGAATCATAGCTACCGCGTGTCGGGCGACCGGTGAATGCGAGCGGATGCGATCGTGAAATATGGCGCCTCAACGGACCCGGCCGCCTCTTCGGCGTGCCATCGGAGGCGCCGCCTTGCGAGCGCCAACGACGTCTTAATTGGGCCCCGGCGAGCGCGCCCGAAAAGCGCGCGAAGTGCGTGATTCGAGATAAAAGCTAACCCCGCGCGTTCCTGCTCATTTGCATCCGCGAGCAAAGTGGCTCTTTGCCAGGTGCGCTGAGGCTCTGCTCCGGCCCGTGAACTCATCCTTTTCTCCGGCCATTCCATTGAAGCCGCGCCACGGGTTTTCCCCAGTGGTGAGGAAAGCACGCGCGTGCTCCACTCCCCCCGTCCTTTTTTTTTTTTATTCTCTCCTCTCGGCCGAAGGAACAAAGGGAAGCCGTTTTCGAGGCGGCTGTCCCTAAACAACGCCCCCAATGTCCCCGCTGTTCTCTAAGCGCTATGCAACGGGCTAGCGCAACGCGGCGGAGATACATGCGCATCGGTCTTGCCCGTGAGCGGGGAAACTAAGGCTGTACATTTTGTGGATATAGCACGCGAGGAGGCGCACTTTAGAAGTCGTGCGCTAATCCTTCAGCAAGCTCCATGGCATTCTGTTTCTCTCCGGGGAGATAAAGAATAAATATACAAAGAGACTAATCCATCTCGTATCCACGTTGCTGTTTCACTTGATCTTGCTCTCTCTCTCTCTCTCTCTCTCTCTCTCTATATATATATATATATATATATATATATATATATATATATATATATATATATATATATATATATATATATATATATATATATAGTGCAAGATCAAGTGAAACAGCAACGTGGATATATATATATATATATATATATATATATATATAGCAGTTTTAGGTTTGATGAGCGTCAAAAACTAGGTTATAGGGAAATTTTAATTATTTTCGGTGGGTAACCACGCGAATATTAATAGCGGCAGAAAAGTAATTTTGGCAGATGTTTAACTAGTTGATAATGATTCTCAGTGGATAGCGAAATTCTAACTATACAAAAAGTGCCCCTAGTTAATGTTTAGCTTGTGTATATACGATAAATAACGATACGCCAAGGGGAATATCCCCATGTAGCCGTGCAAAGTCAATCAATTTTGATCAGATGATCCTCAGACAGAGACGGCTGAAGTAGCTAAAATTAGCGTCAAGGGTAGCGAGATGCTTTGGAGCTCGGATGAATGACGTGCACAGAGGATTTAGTAAGACCGTTTTAATGTCGCAAAGCATGCGGTGAGGAATGCACGATTGTGTTAACGTCGCAATTTGTTGGCTGGCGTCCTGATCAAAAACGTATGATTATTGAGCGCACCGACATGCATTATCCCCGTTCACACGAAGTGATTTTTGCGCTGCGATTTTTCGGAGCTGCGGTAGACACAGATGCGAACTTCGCATAGCCGCTTCACGTGCGCCGATCGTGGAGACCGCGTTTTTCGAACCTTCGAGGACCTAGGAGGTAAACCGAATTATCGTTGGCGTATGTTGTTTGCTCAGTTCGCTTCGGTGAAAAGAAATTAGAACAAGCTAGAAACGGTATTTGTGAAACTTTTTTTTATCGTGTTTAGTCTCAACTACCAAAACAAAACAAAAAAATAAGCAGCAGCGTCACCGTGACGTGTCGGATGATCCATGTTTGTTATTTGTTCCCTGTCTATGCCCTCCGGAAAAATTTTTAGGGATGTTTAACACTCCTGAACATAAAAAAAAAGTGAGAGCAAAAATTGCTGGCTCTCCCCTAAGTAGATGTAAGCATGAAATAGCTACCTGCAAAGCAGATTGGTTCTATATGATACTAGCCACAATCATAAAATAGGTGTAGTGCATGTTCGCAACGGCGCACCCCAACACATCACACCGCACCACGCTATATACTGTGCACTGGTTCATATGAACACAATAGTTTCCTGTCACAGACAGAACCTCATTGCAAATATCGTCTCGGTCAAACGGCCATCCACGGCACGCTGGACGCTGTCGGCTCGCACGCTGCCGGAAGCTGCCGGCGCTGCCGGCGCTGCCGGCGCGCCGCAGACGTGGCGGAACTCGCGGACCGCTGGCGTTGAAAAGAGCACTCAATGCCAAAAGATGACAATCAAATATATAGTGCCGTGCATCTGCCTTTTGAATGTCGCTATTGGAAATGATAAGTAAAGCTTCAGCGCACCAGAAGTCACAGATCGAGTGATATTGTGAACAAACATTAGGAAGAACTCTGGAGCAATAGTTTTTGTAACTTTTTTGGGGAGCAACTAGCCTATGTAATGCGGTCTTGACTGGTTGCGCGGTTGATCTCGTTTTGTTCTCGCAGCTTGCCGGTATGTTCTCGATTGAGTGCCCGGACAACGGCTCTGGCTTTTGGCTCAAGGTCACTTGAAGCTCGCCGACAACAGGAGCTAAAAGCATTTCATGCTTATAAACAATCCTTGATGATCATATACGTCGTGCCAAGCAATTCTAACATGCTTAGACGATGCTGGCCGTAGTGGGCACGATGGTACGACGACGATAGTGTAACGCGACCTACCTGAAGACCGCGAGGTGACGACGCTGGAGCAACGACGATGGTGTGACGACGATTGTGTGACGACGACTGGTTGACGACGAAGGTGTGATGACGGAGTGACGGCAACAACATGAGGTAACGACGCTGGAACAACGACGATGGTGTGACGCCGACGATGTGACGACGACAACGTGACGACGTCGGCGTGACAACCATGGTATGACGACGATTATATGACGACTAAGGCGTGACGACGATGGTGTGACGGATCTGGAATGACAACGACGGCATGATGACTGTGGTATGACGGCGATTCTATGACGACAGCGTGTCGGCGATGGCATGACAACAAAGGGATGACGATGGTAGAATCATGACGACGGCGTGAGGAAAAAGGCATGACGACAATGGGTGGATGACATGGCAATCTCTACGACAAAGTGACGGCGATGTAACGAACCCAACGGTATGAAGACTGAAGAATGATGACGGCGGTATGGTGACGAAGGCTCGAAGACAGCGTGATGGCGACAATATGACAACGCAGCGTCATCAATAGGATAAAAACAGTGAGAAGATGACGGGGACATGACAACAAATCATCACAATGTCAATGAAGGCAGTGAAATGACGATGAGGACATGAGAACGACGGCATGTTGGTGCTAGAGCTCGCGTCAGCTCTCGCATGCGTCACCTGCCCCCGCGGGTTGCCTTAATTCGCACTATATCCGATGTTTGTCTGCACTAAACACGGTACCAGCCACTCGGGCTGCCTTAATTGGCACTATATTCATATTTTTAGACTGCTTTATTCCGGGATCGGCCCACATTCATCCACATTAATCGACCCACAACGTAATCGAAACGTCACCGCGTCCTTGCGAGTGACCGTGCGCTTGCCTTGGCTCCGACGGGGTGGTGGCAGGCTGAGTGGCACGAGCCAAAAAGACGCTTCTGAATTATTTTTAATTTATTGCACTCTACATACTTCCCATACGCGCTGTGTAAAGCATGAGCGCTAATTAGGTTGGTCGTCTACTGAGATCCTGTCGCAATGGACGCCGCTACGCCTATGTTAGGACTGCCACTTGTGCCGATGCTGCATTTGTGATTGCACTAAAGATGCCTAAAATTGTAAAAATAGAAGAAAGGAATCATGGAGGAGGAGGAAGAAGGAAATAAGGAAGGAAAGGTAGGGAGGTCAACCAGACGCACGTCTGGTTTGCTATCCTACAGGGGGAAGGGTTTAAGGGATGAAAAGAAAGGCAATCATAGAGGAATGGCGTTTGATGAGAGACTTGGAACAGCCCCCGGGCATGTCCGACATGCCCTCTGGTGGGAAAGGGTGCTGCCCAACTGTTGGCCAATTGTAACGAGTAAAATGAGCGCTGGTTGAACTCACGTGTACCAACAATAGTTCCTCGCCCTTTTTTTTTCTTTTCTTTTTGTCCAATGTTACAGTGCTGCCGATACTATTGTTCTCGTGCAGTTTCGGAAAGCATTGGCCAATGTGGTGCCCATTGTGAACAGGCCTTAAGGGCTGAGATGCTCAGAGGTGAAGCTCCAATCCGAGGTTTTTATGCCCGGTGCTCATTTTCCTCGTTGATGACTTTAAAATTTATTTTTTTTTGCAATTACAAAATTATTTTTCCTACTGTAGCACGAGTGAAATTCCAAGTGATGAAGGCTGCAACATCACAGCGAATGTGAAGCCAGCAACTAAGTAAGCGACGCAACGCAAGGTGGGGAGTGCAAGAAAACGAGACAGTGCTTATGATTCCATCTGAAACGAATTGGCTCACATGTATGTCGTGAAAGTCAGTGAATATGAGGTGCGATAAACACATATTTCAGAAGCTCTCTGCAAATGGTGCTTGACACGCTATCCTGTTCGGGGAACGGCTCTAAATACTAACGATAGTCGCCGTGTGTCCTTTCGCATACTCGAAAACGTAAAAAAAAAAAAAAATCGATGGCCTCATCTTTGCTAGTGCGCTACTCTCGAAAGTTCATCCGAAGACTTCTTGTAGGGGGTGCACGTCCCCGTAAGAACATCTTTGCAAGCTTAACGTATGGCGTCATCACTTTTCCTTGAACCGGCGTATCTACCGACCGAGTAGAGCATAAAAACGCGTGATTAACCACGACCGGGCGCATTTTGCGTGTCTTGACGGTGCGGAAATCTTTCCGCTGAAACACGAGCGTGGGTTTCAGTGCTGATTATCACCTAAATCTTGACCTATCCGAAGTTCTCACCACCCGGGAGATCGCAATTTGCCGTCGGGGCTCATCATCCGAGCCAGCGCTGCAACGCGTCGGCCTCCCATCGGCGGCGCACAGGGCGGCGATAGCTGCTATTTGTGCTCCGACTTCGCCGGCTCCACATTACGGCTGCTCATCCCGGTGCACGCCCCCTTTCTGACAGCGCATCCGCTCCGCGCACGCCTGCGGCTTTAATCTCGCGAAGATAGCGCGCATCTCTTACGTCAGAAGCGAGTCATTTGGATAGAGCCACTGGGAGGCTGGCGCTGGTATCGGCAGACGCATTTGCCACTTGCCGGGCCGCAGCTCGCGAGCGCTCAGCTCGTAGACGCACTGCAAGACGGGTCGCCCTGACGCGCGTCTCTTAACTGTGAAAAATTGGTTTGCGAAGTACCCGCAGGCTAATGGGTTTTTAATAGTTTAAACGGGAACAGTCTCGTTTCTTGCATCGCGTGGCGCCGCCGCCAAAGCGCGCCGGGTCACGTGGCGTCGTTACTCGTCCCCAGACGGTGGACGGCATTCGCTAGCGCTGCCGGGCTATACTTAGTGACTCCGGGCTGCAGGCGTCGAGACTGATTAAGCAAGTTCGAGCGCTCTTAAGAATTAATATCGCGCAGGGCCTTCCAAAGGTGAGGAGAGCTTCGACGAAAGTGCGGAGGGGACTTTCGATTGGTCCCGGCGGAGACAAATGCGGCGAGCTGATTGGAGGATGCCGTTCCGGAACAGGTGCGGAAGATGGTGCGCTGAGAGCGCAGCCAGCAGGTGCCAGCAGCTTGAAGGGCACCGCGTAGGAGGGGCTTTACGTGCACCGCAGAAGCCCAGCGAGCGGCGGCGGCGGCTTCGATCGCGCTGGTGTCGAGACCCTCTGTTCAGCGCCACTGAGGTGAAAGACTGCTCGGGAGGGGGCCTTGTGCTATACAGGACGCCATTATTTTTTCACCTGTTGAGAAATGCGAGCAGAAAGTCGTGGCGAAAGCGCGCTCTCGTCTTTCGCGTGGCCCTACATTTTATTATCTATCGCTGCTTCAGAATACACGCGAAGAAATGTGGCACTGAGCTCGCCAATGGCTCCCTGAAAGAGTTCTTTGTCGTGTCATTAGCGCACATGTAACTGCATGCAATGATTCTACTATGCAGCCATCCAGTTCACAAAACTCTCTCTTCCCTCTTTCCAAGCCTTATTTACCTCGCCCCAGTGCAAGGTAAAAAAACCGGAAACTCGTCTCTGGTTAACCTCCCTGCATTTCCTGCACATATCTCTATTAATTGCTGTACGGTACCGGTGCAGCAATAAAGCGGTGGCCCTCACTGACGCTAGTACCCCATCACAAAAAGAAATTAATAGTTAAGAAAAGACACAACACAAAGAACGACATAAGTTAGAAAGCGTAAAGGAAACACAACGAGAAGATGAAATGTATTTAGAGAGTGAGGAAGGGACTTGTGCTGCGGGATGGAGGCTGGCTTGTTCTATCTATACAGGGTGTCGCAGTTAACTTTAGACATAGTTTAAAAATATGCGAATGCCACGTAGCTGGACAGAACCAAGGTAATGTTGTTTGCCGCCGCTCGGAGATACTTAAACTATTCTTTTTTCATTTCGCCTCATTGGATGATTAATCTTAATTAGTTAATCAATTTCTCAAATATTATAATTAGATGAAAAGTGTCAATGAGAAAATTGTAGAGCGACATGAAAAACTCCCGAAACAGCTTTCAGTTTCTCAATATGTTTTACATAAATATGTTTTTCCCAGCAGGAAAGCAGCCCGCGTATATATATGCAAAGTGCCTCGAGCGGCCAGTTGCGCGGCAATTTTGCGTGCATTTGCGGGCTTCTTTCACACTCGAAAAAACTTTTATGTCGCACGTATTGAGCTACAGAGAAAGCTGTATCGGAAGTCTTCATGTGGCTCTACAATTTTCTCATTTACATTTTTCATGTAATTATAATATTAGAGAAATTAATTAATTAAGATTAATTATCTAATTAGGCGGAATGAAATATAAAATATGTATCTCCAAGCGACGGCAAACAACAGTACCTTGGTTCTGTCCAGCTACGTGGCAGTCACCTATTTTTAAACTCTGCCTAAAGTTAGCTGGGACACCCTGTGTATATTCCGGTTATGATATTACGTGTTCCAACGAACCCTCCCCCAGCGTGTGCTTGACGTACTTGTGGCAGAGTGAGCTAGTATTCAAGAAATTGCAGCTGTGTGAAGTGATACAGCGTTGAAAGGGTTTGATAGGGGCTTCCTGTGCTTGAGGGCATGGCGAGAATGTATGACCGAGAGTACTCTGCGCATTTAAACAATCGAGGAAAAAGAATAACGGGCTGACCACAGCGTTCCTCGATCTGTTGGCTGCCAAAAATTGGCCCCAGGCGGGCCAGCTGTTTGTCATCCATAACAATGTGATACGGCTTGAAACTTGATGCGCACGTCGAGCGCCAGTGAGGAACGCCCGCCATGTAATACGCCTTGGGTTGGAAAATTTTCTGGAAATTGGGTCAGCTTTTTGTGCCTGGACCACGGCGCCAGGTATGTATGAACGGCTAACATAAGGCAAAAGAAAATTGGGCTCCAATCTACGCTGTCAAGGTGGTTGGCCAGCGAAGCTGTGGTATCACTTGATAATGTGCCATAGCCTTGAACTAGGTCCTGCCGAGCCTGAGCAAGACGCCGTTGTGCATATTGACGTTGATGTTCCTTTCATTGCTCATCGTATTCGCGATGCTCTTCAGGCGTCCTAACTGGGTGGCTTACTTTGGACAGGAGCCACTGCGTCCTGCCTTGCCTGAGCGCGACGCCGTTGTTCATATTGATGTTGCTGTTCCCGTCACCGCTCATCGTGTCCACGCTGCTCTTCAGAAGTGATAACTATACGTGGCCTTTCCATAGAGAGAGAGAGAGAGAGAGAGAGAGGGCGGAAGACGGAAAGGCAGGGAGGTTAACCAGACTGAGTCCAGTTTGCTACCCTACACGTGGGGAGGGAAATGGGGAGTGAAAGAGAGAGAGAAAGAACTTAGGTGTAGGATGTCTATAGTCGGGCACTCAAGTCTGTTGCCCTCAGGTAGCGAAAAAGCGCTCGAACTGCTTTCTGGGCTAATGAACTGTGAGGCCAGGCTCCCAAGATCTTCGCTTCCGTAAATGGCCTGTCATCCAGTCTATTTAAGGCACACTGGAGAGCCTCACGTTGATTATCGAAGCGAGAACAGTGGCACAGAAGGTGACTGATGGTCTCTTCACACTTGCACTTAGCGCAAATTGGTGAATCCGCCATTCCAATACGATAGCTGTAGGAGTTGGTGACTGCTACTCCTACCCACAGCAGACACAGCAGTGTTGCGTCATGTCGTGGAAGGTTTGCTGGTAATTTAAGTTTCAGTGATTGGTCGAGGCTGTATGAACAGCTGGTGTCACAAATCAACGAAACCTGTCATTGCGCTTCTGAACGAGGACATGATATCATATTTCAGTGGCTGCCGGGACATTGTGGCATCGTTGGTAATCACCTTGCCGATGACGCTGCCCGACGTGCCCAGGCTGGCTCACCGACACTCCTTATACCTTTATCCAGAGTCGACGCTGCAAGAGAGCTTCGCAGTCTCGCTCGTACCATCACGTTAAGTTGCTGGCGTACACCACAGAACTCTAAGTGTCGTTTATACAGCCTCGACCCATCACTGAAACTTAAATTACCAGAGAACCTTCCACGATGTGACGCAACACTGCTGTGTCGGCTGTGGGTAGGAGTAGCATTCACCAACTCCTACAGCTATCGTATTGGAATGGCGGATTCACCAATGTGCGCTAAGTGCAAGTCTGAAGAGACCATCAGTCACCTTCTGTGGCCTTTCCATAGAGCTACCAAAACACAAAGGAGATCAATTGCTAGGAGGGTTCTTCTTTTACATATAAAAGTGTAATGACGTCACCCCCTGCTTCGTATGATATAGTTGCCGCTTTCCCGGCAACTGCAGCTCATGCAACCGTAAGCTTTACAGGAAGCACATGCGAAGAACGCTATGCACGAAGGCCAGCTTTCTGGTTCTCTTTTTTTCTTTCCCCTGCACGTCCAGCGCCGCCGCTGCCGCGGACGCGCGGAGGCGAGTGCCATCTGGTGGTTCTGCAAGGAACTCACCGGTGCACACGGCGCGCGCCTCCAGCTGTGATCGGTTTAGTTTTTGCCCACGCACACGACAAATGCATTGGGGGTACAGGTATACCAGTTTCGGTGTAAAAACAATTCAACACGTTTGTAAACAACTGTACTACAGTGCAAAGCAAAAGTAGCAAAAGAAAACCAAACAGTGAGTATGAGAGCATAGGTTAACAAGGGATAAGCAAGTTGAGTGATTGAGTGAATTTTTCTCGGTCAGTTTCGTTATGTTTTCGGGGAAACTGTTCGAGAGATGAATGACACGTGGAATTGCAAGCTAGTTGAATGCTTCAGTTTTATGTAGATGCGCGTGGAGCTAAGGGGATTGTGTAATCTGTGTGACATGTGCGATGAAGTTTGCTAGGCATAGGGAGCGTTTATTAGTGTGTTGGGTGTATTTATGAAATAATGACAAGAGGGCTACGTCGCGACGGTTACTCAGCAGCTGAACTGAAATATGAAGTTCTATTTGAGTTACGCTACAATGATAGACATAATTCTGGGAAATTAAGCATGCAGCCCTATTTTGAATTGATTTCAGTATGTGAATTAAGTAATTTTGGTGGGGAGACCAGACCGGAGCGGCGAATTCAAGCCGTGTGAGAACGAATATTTGAAATGACAATTTACTGATAAGTTTATGTGCGTTTCGAAGCTTGCGGCGCAGGTAACCCAGTGATCGAGAAGCATTGACACAGACGGTGGTAATGTGAGAAGTCCAAGAGAGGTTTGTTGAAGGAGTTACGCCTAGATATTTAAATGATGAGACCCGAGATAATGGGACATTTTTGATCGAGTATGCATAGTCTGAGTTAGAGCGCTTGCGGCAGAAGAATATCACTTTACGTTTTGATGAGTTTAGACTCATTAGCCATGTGTCACACCAATTAGTAATTTGGTTAAGATCGTTTTGAAGGATCTGGTGGTCATCCTAGCTGATAATTGAACGATATAAAATAGAGTCGTCAGCGAATATGTGTATGCATGATGACGAGCTATTTGGTAGGTCATTAATGTACATTAGAAAGAGTAAGGGACCAAGAACGCTTCCTTGTCGTACACCGTAAGAAACATGGAAAAGGATCGAATAGAACCTGTTGGCGAAAGTAAACTGCTGCCCGTTTGAAGGAAGATTTCGAAGCCAGGATAAAGTTAGTGAATCAAGCTTTAACGATGATAGTTTCAGAAACAGGCGACAATGGGCTATGCGGTCGAACGCTTCAAAAAATATGCACCAAGGCACAGCCAGTTTGAAGGTTTAAGTCCATGTTAGAATGTAAATCTGTCGTAAATTCTAGCAGTTGCGTTTCGCACAACAAACCTCTCCTGAAATTATACTGATTATGAAAAAAGTTGTTCGTTTTTAGGGGATGGTAAGCATGAGATGCAATAATATGTTCCATCATTTTACAACATACGCACGTCAGCGATGTCGGTCAGTAGTTTTCAGGCAAGTTTTTGTTATCGTCTTTGAAGATGAATATGACTATAGCGGTTTTCCAATCTTGGGGAATCTGACCTGTCATTAAACATTGACGGAAATGTTGTATAAATACCTGCTAGATATTGAGACTGTATTCTTCAGCATTTTAGAATTAATATTGTCAGTATACCTGCTGCCTACCACGGCGGTAGGCAGCAAAGAACACCGGCACGAGCCATATGTCCGACAGCGCGTTCCTAGGCGCATGACTGCCGCAGAATCGGCGCCGCACTCGGAAGTGCCACAACAAGCGCCCAATGTCATCAAGCCGGCGACGCTAGTTTTCAACGCCGCCCTGCCTTCCAGCGCACCTTCAGTGATGGCTGAGATCAGCGACAGTGAAGCCAAGAAACCACGGGTTGACGACGACAAAACATCTACCTATGATCTAAGTGAAGATGAAGATATAGACTGCGATGAGACGCCGTTCTCCTTGGTAACGTATAAAAAGAAGCGGCCTGAGGGAATTCCAGTTGTTTTTCGACCATCACAGGAAGGACGCAACTTCTGGCAAGTGAATCCAAACCGCGCTGCGTCGGAAATTGTCTCTGCAGCAAAAGAAAAAGTGCAGTCTTTCCGCGTGAATAGAGATGGAAGTTTCTCTGTGAACGTTACTTCAGTCTCATCTGCAAGACATCTACTGTCGATGAGCGAAGTTGCTGGTTTGGAAGTCAAGCCATTCATTCCGGCGTCTTATACCAAGAATGTTGGCAAGATACGCCATGTGCCAATTGAGTATACGGAAGAACAACTGGTTGACTTCCTGAAGGATTTTGGAGTGACATCTGCCCGTCGTCAGGCGCGCTACACTCGCCAAGAAGACGGAGCGGTAGAATCACGCCCTCTGAGAACCGTCATCCTTCATTTCAGAGAAGACAAACCAATGCCGCAACGAGTGCATTTAGGTTTCACGAGCCACCCCGTAGAAGAATATCATGGCCTTGCTCTAAGATGCTACAACTGCCAGAGATTTGGACATCTATCGAACAACTGCCGCAGTCAGCGTTGCTGCAAGATATGCTCAGAAGACCACAACCATTCAGAGTGCAAGTCTGTGTGTCAACCAAAGTGTGCCAACTGTGGCGGAAACCATACAGCTTCCTACTCCGGGTGCCCTCAGAGCAGAGCTGCCTCAAGGTTACGCAGACATGAGTTAACATATGGAAGGCTGCCTTCTCGTAATGCACCCCCACCCAACCTTGATGCTGTAAGATGTGCGCCTCCAACTCCTAACAAAGAAAAAGAGCAAGGGGTCCATATGAGCTATTCTGCAGCTCTAAAGCACTCAGGTCGACAACGTTCTGACAGCGAGCGGCATGATCCACCTTCAGAGAATGCTACTCACCTTGCCCCGGCTTCGAGTGAAATTCGCCGACCTTCTCAGCAACGCCCTCAGCCATTGACACAGCAACCCCATTTAACATCTGAGCGACTACCTCAGCATTCGCCTCAACCACACCAGTCATCCCAGCGACCATCTCAGTCAATTCTTCAGCGACCTGCTTCGAGCGCGCCTGGAGCTTCAGCGTCGTTTGGTGATTACGCGTCTTTACCCGTAGCCCAGATGATCCTGCCCATGCTATTCACAGCTCTGCGTGCAATTCTAAGTGCCATTCCACAAGCAAACTACCTACCAGAGGTAAAAGCACTGCTCTCTATGGAATCGTTGGTGCTTCCACAACCACCAACAGCTCCACGGCAGGCTTACAATGAATAATCGTTACAACAATGTTTTCGTATTTCAGTGGAATGCTAATAGCCTTCGAAATAAGTCAGCTGATTTTCGCAAACTACTAGCTCAACATAACTTTCCTGTTTTATGTATACAGGAGGCAGGCGTAAGAGATGACTTTCTTCTTTCAAACTATGTTATATATAAATAATCGCGCATTGCTGGAAGTAGCAGAGCGATGTTATGCGTGAGAAAGGACCTGCCGTCCTATTTAATACAGTCGAGCGGTTTAAATATACCGGAGCTCGTAGCATGCAAGATATCTTTTAGAAATACAAGCGTCACAGTGATCAGTATTTATCTGTAATGTTCTAGCAAAATATCAGTAGACAGCTTGGTGAATGTGTTTGGTATCGCAAACTCACATGTGCTGGTTTGTGGGGACTTCATCGCACATAACGTCATCTGGGGCAGTGAATATAACGATTCCCGTGGAAGCATCATAGAGTCTGCCGCAGAAAAAAAGTAATCTTATCGTGTTAAATGACAGCTCCCCAACGTTCTTGCGGGGTTTCGTTACTCAAGCTGTATAGACGTCACGCTCTGCTCACAAGACCTTCTTGATGGCGTTGAATGGTCAACGGACATAGAAACGCACGGTAGTGATCATTTTCCGATCCTGGTAAAACATCGCCTCATACGGAGTGAGGGGACCCGGCGCTACTCAAAATATACTAATTGGCAAAGTTTTCGTCACCACTTAAGTAACTCATTGGGCGAAAATCCGAGCTTTCAAAGTTTTGCAAATATCTTGTGTGAGTCTTACAAGATCTGCACAAAGCAAGTCATTGTTCCAAATGAATTCGCTGCAGTCGACGGGGAATATGAATGTCTAAGAGCAATTAGAAGACGCGCAGAACGGGCTTACCGCCGCAGTGGAAAGCTGGATGACTACAAGATGGCACAGAAAGTTCGGTCAACTTCGCGCAGACGCTTACAAAAATTAGGTACGAGAAGGTGGCGAGAATACTGCGCGTCGTTGTGTCCCTTTACTCCAGTTCCCAGAATATGGTCAGTTGTCCGATCTTTTAGTGGTCCAGTTACCCAGAGCCATCCCTTCCGAGCCCTTGCCGTAACTCGAAGCACTCTGGAAACATCTGTTGCTGACGAATTCTGTCAACTTATATCCAGACCAGGAATTCCGTTTACTTGCCTACAATTTATAAGTTCGATAACACTAGCAGAACAGAAAGTTCGTGCGTGCTTTATGTCACAACATCCTCAGCTTGACTGTGAGTTTAGTCTAAATGAATTGAAATGTGCTCTTTCGTCATGCCGTACAAAGACAACCGCAGGCCCAGATGGTGTCACGTATATGATGTTAAAGAACCTAGGTCCTGTAGGAAGAATGGCTCTTTTGGAGATATTTAATGACATCTGGATAAGAGAGACTCTGCCAGATTCATGGAAATTAGCGCGGGTAATTCCAGTACTAAAACCAGGAAAGACTCCTCTTTGTCTTGACTCCTACCGACCCGTCAGCCTCACGAGCTGTTTTTCCAAACTAATGGAGAAGATGATAGACCGTCGACTGCAGTGGTGGTGTGAACACACAAATATGTTTTCCAATTACATGACCGGTTTTCGACAAAATCGGTGTACAATGGATTCAGTACTAGACATTGCCACATGCGTCGAACATGAACGAAGTTGCGGAAATGTGACAGTAGCAGTATTTTTAGACATTCAAAGAGCATTCGACACTGTAAGTCACATACACATCCTTGCTGGTATGTTAGAGCTTGGCCTACACGGTCGAGCACTACGATGGGTATCAAATTTCTTGAAAGACAGAAAAATATTTATGGAAACAATCGAAGGCGCGAGTAATTATCACAGCATCACACAGGGCGTTCCGCAGGGCAGTGTTCTAAGTCCGTTTTTATTCAACTGCGTCATGGCAGCCTTGCCACTAAAACTCCTGTCTGGTCTACAGTATTCGCTGTACGCAGATGACATCTGCATATGGGCCTCTGGATCTCATGTACAAGACATTCAAACAACGCTGCAAGAGGGTCTTGATAGTATCGACACCTTTTTAAAAGAAAGAGGCATGAGTCTTTCATACGCAAAGACAGCCGTACTTCCTTTTACTAGACGATAGCTGAATAATTTCCAACTTACGCTTAATGGGCAGACTTTGATGTTTGTGAAAGAGCATAAATTTCTTGGAATTATTCTTGACCGCCAGCTAACATGGGCTTCACACATCCGCGCAATTGAAAAGCAGACCAATGCAGTAATAAACGTACTTCGGCGACTCGCAGGCACAACGTGGGGGGGATCAGTCTCTTCGCTACTACAAGTTCATAACGCACTCATAAAACAAAAAATTGCTTACTCGGCACCTATTCTCCATGGTTTATCGCAAACTTCTGAGGAACGGCTTCAACGTTTACTGGCAAGAGGGCTGCGAGTGTGTCTTGGGGTTCCGCAGGCTACCTCGAGTTCTTTAGTAATTGCTGAAGCTCGTCACCCACCATTTCCAGTCATACGAACGGTTGAAACATGCCGACATATTTATCGCATCTTAACCCAACACGAGAATCATCCATTAAACCCCGCGCTTACCGAAAGAAACAAAAGCAAAATTCACGATGTTGTTCGAGAACATAAAGCATTATTACCAAGATTTGAATTATGCAAAGTGAATGTTTGTTACCCTCCCTGGATGTTAACATGTCCTAAAATAGAATTATCGGTTGACGGGATTATATCTAAGAGAGACATGTTCATAGTAGCCGCACAACAACTGGCACTCTTCCAAATTTACTCCTTACATCCCCAGTACATACACGTTTATACAGATGGTTCGTGTCATAAAAATTCCTCGACTTCAGCATTCGTCATTCCACGTTTAGCGCTAGAGCAAACATTTAAATTATCCCGAGAGACGTCTTCCACCGTGGCAGAACTGTTTGCAATCCTGTGTGCTTTGCGTTTCATAGCATCAAAAGAACATTCGCAAAAATGGGTTATCTTTAGCGATTCGCAAGCCGCTCTCACATTACTACAGAGCAATAAGAAAAATTCTTTGAACACTTTGCTATTGTATGAGACACTCAAAGAACTTACAAAAGCAAGCGCAATGAACCACGTAATTGCATTCCAGTGGATACCTGGGCACTGCAATATTCCTGGAAATACTGAGCGGACGCAGCTGCGAATCGGGCGCACAATAACGCGGAGACAACCAATCTTCCTCTATTGCGTAGTGAAGTCCTTCTGCTTCTGAGACAGATTTCTTGTCGCCTCAGCAAAACTACCTGGTTTGATCAGCAAACTAAAAACTCTGAGTTATACTTTATAGACCCATGTATAAACTTAACAATGCCGGAAAATCTAAGAGACAACAGAAAATTTGAAACATTGGTACACCGCCTGCGTCTTGGTACTGCATTTACTAAACACTTCTTGTACAGGATAAAACGTGTCTCTAGTCCACAGTGTTCTTGTGGCCATGCAGACGAAGATGTGCATCATCTTCTCCTCGAGTGCACTAACTACAATCCACAAAGAAAGGTACTGCAAGCAAATTTGTTGATATTAGACAGAAGACCATTCACTCTAAAAAAAATGCTTGGCCCATGGCCAACTGCGGGCCTTCAAAAAAGAGCGCTTCTTGCTCTGAAAAAGTTTTTAGAGGAGACCAACATTTTGGGAAAATATTAGGTATCAGATGATCCGAATGCGCTAAATGAGTAACATAAACGTTGTTCGTGATTCATAATTGGTTTATGTGGCGATCGCAACTTTTATGCAATATGTATAATTCTGTTCTGTACTTGCAGTGCATTACATGTGTTGTGTGTTATGGCTGTTCTAAATATCTGACTTTATGTATGCGTACGTGAACTGAACTAATGCACAGAACTTTGCGACTCATGTACTGTTGGACTGTATATTTTTTGTTCATCCAGTGTTCTACCGAGTTCCATATTTCGTGTCGCTATTCTCCCTTTTTACGCGAATTTGTTTCCTTTGCCAAGTGACAAGGAGTAGCCGGTGCCACCATAAAGGCGCCAACCTCTCCTAATATTCACTTCAAAAAAAAAATGCCAATAGGTTTCATGTACCGGTAATCTAGGTTTACTACAGCGGGAAAATTAGTGGGGCTTTCTTTGGTGAATACGAATGAAAATAATTTATTGAAAGCTTTTGCGCACTCACTATTAGGAATAGGGGTATGTTTTCATTGTGTAACGGAATGTCATTAGTGTGGCGTTCAGGAGATAAAATTTGCCATAATTTTCTAGGATTAGATTTGGATAGTGAAGGAAGTTCTTGGGAAAAGTATCTATTCTTGGCTAAACTGAGAGCGAAGCAGTATGCACTTAAACAGTTAAGATACCTTTCCCAAGCTGATGTGGTGCCGGTTCGTATTGCGGTTCTGTACGAACGTTTCTTTTTGTTTATTTAGGTGTAGGGACTTAGTGAACCACCGTTTGTTTTAATCGTCAGTTATTTTGGTTAGAGGAATGTGTTGGTCAACTAAAACGCATAATTTATCTCTGAACGTGACCCCGTTATCATGACTAGGCCTGGTGTGGAAGGAGGGTAGAAATTGATGTTTAAAGAATGATTCTACCTCTTTGTTCATTACTTCATAATTGCCCTTGTAGTCACGAACTGTCTTTCTTGAGACATCTGTAAATTCTAATGGGATACTGATGGACACATGAAGTAACCAGTAGTCACTGAAACCATCTGAGAATGTTACTTGTTCCATAGTCTCCGGGGCGTTCGTTGGTATAAGATCTAACACGTTAGAGCCACAGGTAGGTTGGTTAATGATCTGGAACAGATTATAGTCTAATGTTAGGCAAATGCATTCTGATGAAAAACTGCAGGATCACGACAGAGTGTGGCCAATGAATGAGTCACCGATAAGGTATGTGAATTCGGTTCGACAGAGATTGGTGGATTTAGCGGTGCTGCAGTGCACGTATATATATATATATATATATATATATATATATATATATATACAACGAGAAGAACGGGTGTTCCCACCTGCGGCAAGTTGTTTTTTCATCCACTTTAATTTCCATTATTTATCGTTTCGTTACTTCATTTATTAAGCACAAGTAATTTCCCCTATGTTGTCCTTGGTGTCAGTGTTTGTTGGCTTCTTATGATATATATATATATATATATATATATATATATATATATATATATATATATATATATATATATATATATATATATATATATATATATATATATATAGGGGTTTTCTTCAAAGTTCAGCACGCAGGACCCGACGTAAAATACGCAGGAAAGAGACGACGAACTTTTTGGGAGACTTCTTTTACTTAACGTTTTCGGCTGGTGGACCAGCCTTCGTCAGAGTACAGTAAACCAGCCTTCGTCAGTACTCTGACGAAGGCTGGTCCACCAGCCGAAAACGTTAAGTAAAAGAAGTCTCCCAAAAAGTTCGTCGTCTCTTTCCTGCGTATATATATATATATATATATATATATATATATATATATATATATATATATATATATATAAGAGAATAAGGGAAAGTGAGCGACCCGATATTTATTAGTCAAATTATACGGAGTCAACAATCAGTGACACTTATGACAACATAGGGCAATTATCTGTAGATCTGAATTGAATTAAAGAAATGATCAATAAATGTAAATGAAAGTGAAGGTAAAAACAACTGGTCGCAGGTGGGATACGAACCCACGTCTTCGCATTCCGCCTTCGCTAGTCTTACCAATTGAGCTAACGCGACGCCGTTTCGTCATACACTTTCTGGGGTATTTATGGTTTATCTGCGAGGATTAATCTTGGGAGTGTTAGCCAGCGCTAGCGCTCGCGACGGTCTCGAATCCGGCCACTTTGATGCCTTCAGGTAGCATGCGTGGGTTTAGTGATCAGTTGCCTTCGCCCAAACAGTTCTTGTGCACGTCACTTCGGCAGAAGGGATGTTCCACATCCGCCGCCAGGGCCGTGAGTGGTGGCGCTGGCTAACACTCCCACGGTTAGTTTAGTAGATAAAACGCAAATGCCCCAGAAAGTGGATGGGAAAACGGCGTCGTCGTAGCTCAATTGGTAACAGCACTGCATGTGCAATGCGAAGACGTGGGTTCGTATCCCACCTGCGGGCAGTTGTTTCTTCATCGTCAGCCTATTTTTATGTCCACTGCAGGACGAAGGCCTCACCCTGCGAACTCCATTCAGTCCTGTCCTGCGCCAACTGATTCCAACTAGCGCCTGCGAATTACCTAATTTCATTTCGGCAACCGAGGGACCTCAATAAAGTTATTCATCCATCCATCCATCACCCCACCTAGTCTTCTGCCGTCCTCCACCGCACTTCCGTTCTCTTGGCACCCATTCTGCAGCTCTAAGGGTCTACCGGTTAGCCATCCTGCGCATTACATGTCCTGCTAAGCTCCATTTTTTTTTCTCTTAATGTGAATTGGAATATGGGCTATACCCGTTTGCTCTCTGATCCACACAGCTCTCTTCCTGTCTCTTAACGTTACGCCTAACATTTTTCATTCCATCGCTCTTTGCGCGGTCCTTAACTTGTTCTCGAGCTTCTCGGTGAACCTCAAGTTTTTGCCCCATATAATAGTACCGGTAGAATGCACTGATTGTACACCTTTCTTTTAATTGATAATGGTAAGCTCCCAGTCAGGATCTGACAATGCCTGCCGTACGCATTCCAATCCATTTTTATTCTTCTGGAAATTTCATTCTCATAATCAGGGTCCCCTGTGAGTAATTGACCTAGGTAAGCCCACTCCTTTACAGACTCTAGAGGCTGACTGGTGATCCTGAACTCTTGTTTCCTTGCCTGGCTATTGAACATTATGTTTGTCTTCTGCATGTTAATTTTAAACGTCACTCTTACACTTTCTCTGTTAAGCTGTTCAATTATTTGTTGTAATTCGTCCCATGATGCTGAACAGGACAATGTCACCTGCAAATCGAAGTTTACTGAGATATTTGCCCTTTATCCTTACTCCAAAACCTTCCCAGTTTAATGGCTTGAATATTTCTTCCAAGCATGCACTGAATACCATTGGAGAAATTGTGTATCCTTGTCTGACCCGTTTCTTTATAGGTATCTTCCTATTTTTCTTGAGGAGAACCAAGGTAGCTGAGGAATTTTTGTAGATATTTTCCAAGATATTCACGTATGCCTCCTGTACTCCTTGCTTACGTAATGCCTCTATGACTGCTGGTATCTCTACTGACTCAAATGCCTTCTCATAATCTATGAAAGCCGTACAGAGAGGTTGATTGTACTCTGCATATTTTTCGATTACCTGATTAATGACATTGATGTGGTCCATTGTAGAGTATCCCTTCCTGAAGCCAGCCTGTTCTCCTGGTTGACTGAAGTAAAGTGTTGCCCTTATTCTATTGGAAATTACCTTGGTGAATATTTTATACAATACTGAAAGCAAGCTAATGGGCGTATAATTTTTCAGTTCTTTAGCGGCTCACTTTTTGTGGATTAGTATAATGTCTTCATTTTTCCATTTCTCTGCTACACTTGAAGTCGTGAGGCATTGCGTATAAAGGGCCGCAAGCTTTTCAAGCAGGATATCTCCTTCTTCTCTGATTAAATCGACTCTTATTCCATCTTCTCCTGCCGCTTTTCCCCGGGTGATGTCTTGCAAGGCCCTTCTAACTTCAGCGCGTGTTATAGAAGGAGGCTGTGTAGCCTGGTATCCTGTCCAATACTACTTCGAATGAAGGTAGCGTGGCCGCTCTGGGTACTGTACAGGTCAATATAGGATTCTTCCGCTGCTTTTACCATGTAATTGTTTTTCATTCACTTTCTTTCCATTTATTTATCATTTCTTTAATTCAGTTAAGAACTACAGATAATTTCCCTATGACTTTGGCGCTATTGTTTGTTTACTTTTTTATGATATGAACATTATATATATATATATATATATATATATATATATATATATATATATATATATATATATATATATATGTATATATATATTGCAGTGAAGGTGCTGAAGTCAGTTTCTCTCTCACTTCGCCATGGATTCTGCGTGGTCCCTTCGAGAAGTCAGGAGTATTATGCCATGCTCTGCGACATTGTGCCCGAGTTCTCCGACCTCAGATGCTTCTATCATGCGCTTATAGTTACCCAAGCTGCCACCCCGTTCCACGTGCTTTTTGAGAGCCTTCTTTCTTCTTTTACTCTTATTCTGAATATTCTGAGTAAAAGTGTCCGTGCTGGCGTCCGCTAGCCTACCTGTTTCGAAGCAGAAGACTCAGTGAGTCGTAGGTGTTTCTTTTCGGGGTTCGTTCCGAAGCTAGGACATTAATGTACTTTCTTCGCCTTTGACAGACCGATGATTCGACTGCGGGTTCTGGCCGTAGGAGTCGTCTTGCCAACATCATCTTGCCGCCGTTGTCGCTATGTGTTATCGGCTTCATTGTCCTCAATTTCGTCAGACCATCTACCGCAGTTTTGGGTAGCACTTGAGGCTTTTCCTTCAGCTGGCCCTCCATTATTTTAGTTGCGGAGACCCGAAAGGACAAGACTATGCCCGAAGTTGAAAAGCGCATAAATGACCTTCACTGCCCGCATATGCAGTCACTTCGGCTGCGCAACAACAAGAGCAGTAACAATAACTACGAGAGGGTAGGTGAAAAAGAAAAAGGAAGAAAGGTTCGGATCGTCAATGTCTGTCTCTCCACAGACAATGACCGAGAAGAAGGAAAACCGAGAGGCCCGAATTTTGTTAATCACAACCACATGAAACCAACAGTTAATGAAGTCAGGGAAAGCATTGGGAAATTATTTGTAATTTCAATTGAACTTTAGGAATTTTAAGCTGAAGGCAAATCAAAGTGGACGAAAAAACAACTTGCCACCAGTGGGTGGCAAGTTGGGTGGCATATATATATATATATATATATATATATATATATATATATATATATATATATATATATGTGTGTGTGTGTGTGTGTGTGTGTGTGTGTGTGTGTGTGTGTGTGTGTGTGTGTGTGTGTGTGTGTGTGTGTGTGTGTGTGTATGTGTGTAGGCGAACGTTAGAACCCGACAAGTTTAGCGACCGGACCTCCTGACCCGTGTTGAGGAGCGAGAGCGCGAAGCAGGGGGAGACGTCGTCCCCTCCAACCCCCCTAGCCCGCGCGACATCCGAGCAGGCGCGAATGGCTCGTTCACGCTTTCTGGCGAGCTAACGAAACAACCTTCATACGGGTCCCGCTGGAGCGCGCTAAATATAACGGCCTCTTATTTTCTTGCGCTTCATTTAAAAGGTCTGTCACCGGTGCGGAACTGACGGCGTCGTGACGGCCCCAGGCGAGCCGGCGCCGTTATCTCCTTCAGAACAGCCAAAGTTTCGAGCGACTGCTAACCGACATAATCTGTGAAAACGGACCTCCCCAAGGTGCCGGCCCAAGACAGACACATAGACGTCCACTAACGGGGAATACAAAAAAACAAAAAGCAAGAGAAAGCTGTCGTGGGAGTAAGTAACCCGCAAGCTTGTCGCGAAACAACGAGTGCGCTCCCTTCATGCTCGAGGCCACCGGCTTCTTTTGGGTCTGTATCGCTTCCGCCGTATGGCGCACTCCCCTGAAAATTTAGCGGAGAAAATACTTAAAACCTGAGATGACGTCTTACAAATTAACACTTTTAATCCTCTTTGTCAGCGGCTCATTAAAATCACTCAAGCAACGAGGGCTGTTCTCCTTAGAAAATTTTGTCGGCCCTGACGCCACCCACTGTGGGGTGCTCCCCGATATCCTCCCCCCCACCCCAACGCCCCCCCCCCCGTTCTTTTTTTCTTCTTACTATTCTTTTCTCCTGTTTCTGCATTTTCCGAGCTCGCGCGCATTTTAGCGGCACTGTCGAAAGCAGGAGGGAACGGTTGCTTTTCCTTTTTTGCCCATTTTATATTTCTTTTCCTTTGGAGTCCATGTTTCTGTCTTCTTCTGCCTTTTCCCCTTTCTATGTTCTTCACCGCACAACACTTGCCATCGTTGTGTCGCAACGTCAGTTTAGAGTTTCGCTCGAGCGCGTCAAGGCGTTACGGGTCGCAAACATGCACTGCCCCGTGTCTGCGACGCCCTCTGTTCGTCAAAGTCGATTACTGTATTCGCTGACTTGGTGTAATTACAGAGCGTCAGCCAGCGGCGACAAAACGGTGACAGATGTTGCGCCCAACCAGCAGTAAAAATGCCAGCCGAGCGGCCGCTCGGTAAACACAAGCACAGCAAAACAAAACAGATAGTCTGAATATCAAGCGCACCATAAGGACGCTCTGTGGTCATAATACACATGGTGTCGAGGGAGTAATTACAACACTGCGCAGCTCTTGTTTGGTGGGTCCTGGTGGCGTCAGTGTGCAGCGCGATTCGCTGCTGCAGAAAGCCTCAATCGCACGTGGTACTCGGTTATTTCATGCCCCCCCCCCCCATTTTTCATTCATCTCTGCACTATATTTCATGCATTGTGTACTTGTTTGTAATTGTTTTAATCAACCAACTTAAAGGTTGTATTAGGCACGTTTTAACGTCTCTAACTTGCCTCATAATCTCCCCGATCTTTTGTACCGAGTGCACGAAGTATTTTCGAAGACAGCTTCAGATCGCCATAGAAGTTAACGCTCTCATTACGGGTCTATTAGAATCCTGGCCAACACTGAAGCCAGTCTACTTTGACGACATTGAGGCAACCTTGAGCCCGTGTATTGGGACCCATTTGGAATGAGTGTCTGCGACTCGACGGCCTCTGGCAATTAAACAGAAACGAAAAAAAAACAATTGAACAGAAAACTAAGCCAAGAAAATGTTTCTGCTATATCTTAATTATACGTGTGCGAGCCTGAAAACACACACACGCACACATACACACACACACGCGCGCGCGCGCACGCACGCACGCACGCACGCACGCACGCACGCACGCACGCACGCACGCACACACACACACACACACACACACACACACACACACACACACACACACACACACACACACACACACACACACACACGCGCGCGCGCGCGCGCGCGCACGCACGCACGCACGCACACACACACAATGTGGCTGTAGCTTCCACGCAGGCTGCCCAGCCCTCCATCCAGTTTCGGCAGCAAAGACGCCTACATAGTTATTGAATGGGTTCCCGTCTTTGCGAAACTCTCTTCTTTGCAGGCCTCATCGGAATCGTAACAAGGCTCAAAGTGGCCGCTGTTTGCTTTGCTGTGTGTTCGACCAGCTACGGCGAGCGTTAGAACAAGGTCTATAGCATATGTCAATCTACTAAACTTTATCCACATCAACCCCTCTGTCACCTGGCACTTATGCCACGGGGTTTCTATTCTGACGCAGGATACGAAAACGTATGAAGCCGCTGTTTTCATAATCACCGGCCACATTGACTTAGAGATCGCCACATTCCTGAATGCGACCAGGTTCTCTGTTTTCAAGGTCAGAATAGATCTCATGACCTGTGGCATGTAATCACGAACAGTGGCATGTAATCTGTGGAAGATGTCGTCCGGGCGGTTGGTTTATTCAGTTATGTCGACCATTGTGGGCGAAAACCCTGGATAATCAATGATGACAATTGCCAACTCCATGTGGCCTAGCGAAACTTCAGGCGTTCTGTGCAGAAAAATAATAGGTATCAGTTTGTCTACGTGGTGGCTTTGTATACTCCTACGCGAAATGCGGGACCGAAGAGTGGCAACTGCGAACTCCCACTACCACATCTTACCCGACGCAGTGGTGCTGATCCAAAATTTAAACTTGTCAGGCTGCTATTCCTGTGCTGCCACTAAGATGAAGAATAACATCCCCGCTAAATGAAAACCTTGCTGCAGGTTGATATTGTAGAAAAAAAAATGTTAACATCGACATGCCCCACCTGATTAGAGCATGCAGTTTTAGAAACAACATATTTAGTCTAATGCACAATGTGTTGGCGGGCTAGTTGGTGCGGATCCATAAATGTAGAAGAAAGATAGTTCAGCACAATGTGTTGGCGGGCTAGTTGGTGCGGATCCATAATGGATATGGATATTTATGGATTTATGTTAATGGATATTTATGGATTTATTTTATGGATATTTAGTCTATTATTATCAAAACTGTCCTTTTGGTTCTTTGAGTGCACGTTAAAGAGCCCCACTGTAGAAGTCAATCAGGAGCATCTCAGCACGGCGTCTCATAGCTGGTGTGTTGCTTTAGGACGTTAAGCCCCGCGAATCAATGAAATATTAAGATAAATAACACTGTACTCAACCAGATTAAAACGGTGGCTAATGTGATGACGGTCGCTATAGAATTAAATATAGGCCCTGCTCAGCAAAAGTCAAAAAGAAAGAGGAGGGGGAGGAGGAAGAGAGCCAGGCATCTTTGAAGACAACGGCAGCAATCCATCCGGCAGGCTGCCAGTGCCGTAGGAACGCGTGCAACTGAAGCGTCGATGGTTTTTTTATTGCATATATATATATATATATATATATATATATATATATATATATATATATATATATATATATATATATATATATATATATATATATATATATATATATATATATATTCAATTCGAACAGTGGAACTGCACAAGCTGCAAATTTGGAGAATTAGCGAGGTACGGTAAACAAAGTGTAATTACAAGCGCATTCCATAGTTATTTCATGGAGTAGCAGATAACAGAAATGCAGGTCCCACGCGCTGTCGGCATCAATGTTAAGCGAGCCTTCTTGCAGGTAGCTGGTGTTGTGCCTGGCGATCCCTCGGAACAAAGGATGCTTCACCGGTAGACACGCTGCTGTCACAGATGCTGATCATGCCTCATCGCTCACTCAAGGCAATTCAATCAGCGTCACCTGGGTCTTACGGACAAGCAGTCATGTTCCAGATCTGCTTTTCAAACGCCCAGAAATGACAGCTCACTTCAAGACAACAACTTTGCCCTCCGACTACCAGGAAGGCCAGTCTCCCGATCCTGACAAATTTACCGTCACGAAGAAGTCACTAATTGATGACAGACTCATTGTCAAGGACTCCCGGGGAAAGGACGTCAGAAGCGGGTTCCCCGTTTGCCACGTGGTTGCCTCGCAGTGTGCAACGTTGGAGACAAGAGAGCCGGAAAAACAGTTGGATGTTGGAGACAAGTGGTAGTTCGGCAAAAAAGTGGGAATACTGCAAAGTGGAAGCACTGCAAATAAAGTAGGAGAGGCAGAGAGAGATAGCAAAGAGAGGAAAGGCAGGGAGGTCAACCAGACGAGCGTCCGGTTTGCTAGCCTACACTGGGGGAAGGGAAAGGGAGAACAGAAAGAGGAGAACGGATAGAGGGAACACTGTGTTTGCACGCAGCAAAGCAATTGGAAATAAGTCAAGTCCAAGCAAGTGCTCCGCCGATACGTTAGGCTGCCGTCATTCTACTGTCTGAAGCTAACCCTGGTGCTTCCCCATAGCTGGTGATGCACGTTGAAGTCACCAGTGAAGACCAAGGAGCCGGTGGGCGTCAGCAGTACATTAGAGTACGTGGCAGTATATTGTTAAGGTAAACCCCAGCCTTTTTGACTTCAGTGCAAATAGAATGCTACGGGTGAGCCATGATGCTCACTCAAGACTTGCAAGTACTGAATTGAAAGCATACCCCCCCCCCCCCCCCCTTGCATTGCATTGCGTTGCACTTCGCGCTGACGGAGTGTGCAGGTTATTTAGGAGCATTCGAAAAGTACTCATGAGAGACCGGTGTATCATAACCACTTGCCGGTCTTCTTAGGGCAATTTCTCAGGAAGCCGCGCTGTGCACTTTACAGCGGTGCGCAGCTGTATCACTTGATGTTGCTCCGGCTACGAATGTCGCATCGGCTGTGACATCGGCTCCGAGTGTGGCATCAGCTGCGCCACCGGCTGTGCCATCGGCTGTGGCATCGGCTGCGGCTTCGCTTGTGACTTCCGCTGTTGTTCTGGCTTTGCCTGTTGTTTTAGTAGTGCGGACCAAGTTGGTATTGCTCTCCGCCATGACCTAGTCAGATTTAGATTGAATTGCGCCTGGCCAAGGGTGCAGAGGAAGAGGCGTTACTTTTCACAGAGGAATCAGCGTTCTTTGAAGTCCGACGGCATCGAGTGCGTCGCTTTCTTACGGCCGCAACAGCTTCCCGACGAGACGAATGGTCTCTTTCCATATGCTTCAAGATCGCCTTTTTCTTGTTCATTTTGGGGCAGTCCTTTGGGGAAGCATCATGGGACCCAAGACAATTGGTGCATTCGAGAACCGTGGCTGCACAAGAGTCTGCAGCGTGAGGCTCGCTGCAGCGTGAACAAATTCTCGAGTTCTCGCACACGGATCTCACGTGTCCCAGACTCATACAATTGCGGCATTGGAGTGGCCTTGGGATGAATGGTCGCACAAGGTGCCTAAAGTGGGCCACCTTGACGTGCGAGCGAAAATTATTTTCACACAGCGGGATGTGCCGAGGCGATACACATGGGTTATGGCGACGCCATCAATGGCAGGCTTCACAAGAATGGGCAAGTCAGCGCTGGAGAATGAGACGTCCACTTCGTAGATGACACCAGAAGTGGAACCACTGTTGAGTGGGATGTACGAGCGGAGCTTAACGCCACCTATTTCTGTAACTTTAGTCAAATTTCTCAGCGCAGTCTCATGTGTGACGTCAATAGCCAATACATTTTTTCGTGTGTTGACTCTAACGTCTGCGGCCTGTTTTGACGAATTTTCTAGTGCACTCGTGAGTTTCCGCTTATGCGTGTTAATTACGACGAAATTCTATTTTTTCAGCGACCCCTTGGTCCTTATACTTTTGCTCACGGGTCTACATCATGAATGTTCTGATTTAAGTAGCCGAGCGCGCGTGATGCTTGAGCTGGACTTTTATTCATGTGGTTCTTCCAGAAAAAGCTGGGCGGCTGATGCACGCAGAGGTGCTTGTAGGACATGACACGAGATCTACGCTGCTGTCATTAAGGGAGCGGCTGAAATCGAAAATATTTTTAAGGTGAATATCATTATTTAGATTTATCAGTAATAAGCATCATTTGAGAACACTATTGAAAAGTAAGGCGAACTTCTGTTGAACGAATTTCCCAATAACTTATGCAACCATCAACGAAAAGACGAATAATAGAAGAGATTCATAATGGCGTGTTATTGTTGTACACTAAATATAATAATAAACGGCCAACGACAATACCTTGAAGGAGGAGGAGGAGGAGGAGGAGGAGGAGGAGGAGGGGGGAAAGACATTTATTAAAAAAAAGAAAGGACAAGAACACTGGTTGTGACATCATCTTGAGGAGGAGAAAATTATTTGGCGAACGTGAACTGCCTACGGAATGAAAGGAAATTCTTTACCGAGTGTAGTGCTGTAGTGATTCTATTAGTAGACAACGCACAACACAATCCAAATATATTGAAAAGTCAATAAATATGCAGACGCACAACAGATTAGCGCTGTTCTGTCGATAGCGCTCGTCTGTCGTCCCGTTTCTTCTGTCTGTCTGCGTTTTTCTGTGCTGCGTTTTTCAGTGCTGCGTACATTTTGCGGATGTGTTTATCTTCAGCCATGCAGGCTGCGATAGAAAAAGTCGTTGGCGTCCAAGTGCTAGGCAATATAAGGCGCAATCACGTGCTCAAGAGCTTTGCGTGAAACACTCGTTAACGACATCGGGTGGTAATCGCGAGCGCTTTTCTTGTTGCCCGATTTAAATAGGGCTATTGCGTTGCTAATTTGGCATTCATGCAGTATTTCGCCTGTTGATAAAGAATGCTAAAATATGTCGCTAAGTGTCATTCTAAAACAGTAGCGATGGGCTTACGTATTTTATGCTCATATCGTCAATTCCTGTGCGGGTCTATACTCGAAGAATTTATCAATTATGAAATAGCGGTGGTGGGTATGACAATGTGATTCCTGCATCTATAGTTCAGTTTCATTTATGAAATGCTGGAGTTAATGGAACTGGAACTATTGTGCCCCCTCTGTAAAAAATACACCAGTATACACTTTCATTTTTAAACGGAAATGTGCATTTGGCTGGTGTAGCTCGGGACCTATAATCATCCAGCAACGAAATATCCACGGCGGTGTTGATAGAAGAGGCTGTTCAATACTTTCCCGATTTATTGTCAATCAATAACAGCACGTCACAAGAATGGAACGTGTGCCTGGAAATACGAAAATTGCGGCAGCATATCTTTTCCGTGACCGTGTACTTCGCCAAAGACAGAAAGGTGTCTGAGCGTTTAGCAACCCTGAAGAGAGCCGTTTCTTTTTGATCCCGCCCTGTGTTTGCGGTCGAGGCTTGCCTCGTCGTGCTAGAGCACAACTACTCAAGCTAAGGGTTGGCTGTGCAAACGGGTGCGAACGTTCATATCGAGAGGGACATGTGGCGAGTCCATCGTGCACGTCTTGCTGTCGCTGCGAGACACTTCAGCACCTGGTATTGGAGTGTCCCGCTTTCACTGCGCAGCGCACGTCGTCCATGAGGGACTGTCGCCCCCTTGGCTTGCGGTGTACGACACTCGACGAACGTTTGTAGCCCAGGGGTTGTGCATCCCGACACAATCAGGCTCAGCGCACTCTCCTTACTTTTCTAGACGTAACTAACTTAGGTTCACGTTTGTAGCTTTTTTCTATTTTCAAATGTCGAGACCTCAGACACTATTTCTTCTATATCAATTTAGTAGCGGCACCTGCAGTGGCCGGTCCTACCGTGCGTGACCTGTACTGTGCATGTTCTGCTCTATTCTTTGAGATTCGTCATCTTTTTCTTTCCTATTTCCTTCCCTTCTTCCCTTACTCCATTTCTTTATTTCTGTCTCCTCCTTTCTGAAGAGTAGACAAGGCCCTGTGCCCCGTCCGGTGGCAGTTGCCAGCCTGCTCCTCACTTTCCCTTTCCTGTCAAGTGTGTATATGTTTTCAAAACTACTACTACTACTACTACTACTACTACTACTAATAATAATAATAATAATAATAATAATAATAATAATAATAATAATAATAAAAACGCAGTTTCGCCTGAAAGGCGATTGTGATAGCAAATTAGCAGGCAGTCGTACGATTTAAGGATAGTAGTTTTATTGGCCGTATCAATTTCTAAACATTCGCTTGTTAACTAAACTAATAAGCATGATGTCAGCGCGCGCAGGTATCACGAACATATCACACTTGATGGCAGCGGACACTCGCTGTCAGAACGCTGGCGTGAGGAACGCGGCGGCAGCAGCAGCGAGCGAAGTGACATTCGTGCTATCTATCGCTTCAACGCAAAGCGAGCGCCGAGGACACGCAGAACGCACAAAGCTACGAGCCGCCGACGTACCTGCCTGCCCCCAACGCTCTCGGGAAACGGCCGCGCGACCGCTCGCATGGTGGGTGGCTCGCGCGCGAGAGAAGACGGCGCGGCGCGCTTCATCTTCGCATGCATCGCTCGGGCAAGACTGAGCCGCCCAGATCGTCGGCTCGCCTACTTTGACTCGCACATACAGCGCAGGGCGCGCGGCGACGGTGACATCGTCCTTGGACTTTATAGGAAACCTCACGGCGACGACGAAGGGAGAAATGCGCTTGGAGTGTCCATATAATTGCTATCGCAATAATGGCTATCTATAGCACTGCTGTTTATAGAAATGTATTCTCAGTGGTATATGTGGTTGGTGCGCATGAATTAAGGCCGCTAACTTGTGTTTGAACAGTGACCAGGTCGGCAATAATTTAACTATTCTATTCTAATTCTTCTCCTTTTTTGGCATTTCGTCTGCGGTGCGAGTGGCTCCCCTCCTATGTTATCACCAAGATCGGCTGGTGGAGATCGGTATATGTTGAGAAAGGAATAGAATCGCGCGAAAGCAATTGCTGCTTTATTTATTTATTTATTTATTTATTTATTTATTTATTTATTTATTTATTTATTTATTTATTTGTATTACCCTCAAGGCCAGGGGCATTGCAGAGGGGAGTGGTATCAACAGTTTCAGAAGGTTACAAGAATGCAGTATGTTACAATGAAAAAGAAGAAATAATCATTGCTCATAATATACAATCTTCGCTAAGGTACAAGTGAAAGGAACATAAGGTCAGGTAAGGAAAACTAGACAGTAATAATGTTTTGCGAGTACAAAATAGCTGCTACTTATACAGCATTAGCTAGTGCTAGTTTAAAGGCATTGTTATCTGTAATAGTAACGATGTCTGGAAGAAGGCGGTTCCATTCCCGCGATGTACGCGGAAGAAATGAGAGAGAGAGAGAGAGAGAGAGAGAGAGAGAGTGAGAGAGAGAGAGAGAGAGAGAGAGAGAGAGAGAGAGAGAGAGAGAGAGAGAGAGAGAGTTTTAATGAGCACCAGCAGTTTAGTCGGCTGGGCCTAGGCCTCCCACGATGGGACGTCGAGGTCTTGCCTCTTCGCCGCTTCGTAGGCCTGCTGGGTCGCCCAGAGTTGGTCGTCGAGATGGCAGCTGCGCAGGGCGGCGTGCCATCTCGACGAAAGGGTCACGGGATTAAGGCCTGGGTATCGATGTATTCACTCCCATAGTATGTGGGGGAGTGTTGCTGATTGGAGTTTTACAGACCTTGCACGTCTGGCTCGGGTAGATGTCGGGGTATATGGTGTGATAGCGTGTGAGGGAGGGGTATGTATTCGTCTGTAGCAGGCGAAGGGTGGTTGCCTGTGCCCTGTTTAACTTGCGGTGAGGGGTGGGGAAGGTTCTTCTTGCGAGGTAAAATGACTTCACAAGGTCGTCGAATCTTGTAAGGCGGTCGCGTCCTGCAGGTGCACCTGCACCGTCTCCAGCACGGTTGACTAGTCCTCGTGCTACGGAGTGTGTAACGTCGTTGAGGTTGGTGAGGTGCGGGCGGACAACGCCGGCGTGTGCTGGGATCCAGACGAGGGTGATTTGACTTTCAGACGAATGTGGGGCGTGTTGTAAGATACGGAGTGATTGCTGAGAAATACGACCCTTGATGTAGTTGTTGATTGCTGCTCGAGAATCGCTCAGTATGGTGTGACAGGCTGGGTCAGGAGTGGCCAGGGCGATGGCCACTTCCTCGGCCGTCTCGGCATTTTGGGTAACGATGCTGGCAGCATGTCGGAGCAAGCTGCCTGCTGTGGCAACCGCCTCAAAGTGGCGTCCATCTTGGTCCTCAGCTGCGCCGACGAAGGTGACGCCCGCGGTGTTGGCATAAGCTTTGATGAGGGAGGTAGCTCGTGCCTTCCTGCGTTCTTTGTTGTTGTCTGCGTGCATGTTTTGGGGAATAGGGTCGGCGTGTATCCATTGCTGAATGTCGCTCGGTATTGGGTGTTTGCCTCCATGTTGACGGTGGTAGATGATACCAAGCTTGGTTAGAATGCTGCGTCCCGTTTCCGTGAGGGTAAGCCGCTCTAGTTAAGAGCGACGTTGGGCTTCGATTAGCTCGTCTAGCGTGTTGTGGAAACCTAATTGTAGTAGAAGTTCCGTGCTGGGTGTGGTTGGGTAGTCTAAGGCCTGCTTATAGGCTCCTCTGATGATGATGTCCAGTTTAGTCTTTTCAGCTTTGTACCAGTTGAGAAAGGGCGCAACGTAAGTAATGTGACAGATGATAAAAAACTGGACAAGGCAGATGAGGCTTTCTTCCTTCATACACCCTCGTCGGTTCGTCACTCGTTTCAGCAGTCTGGATGTATTAGCGGTCTGTCGAAGGATCTTGGAGATAGCCGTAGAGATAGCTCCGTTGGCTTCTATGGTCATACCAAGAACGCGGATGCTAGGCACCACGGGTATGGGTCTGCCATCCCTCAGGTGTAGTTCGATTTCCTCGCATTGGCGTTTATTCGTGGAGCCCCGTGGGGGGCGTCCAAGGAGTTTGAGGCGGTATAGAAGAAGCTCCGACTTTTCAGGGGAACAGTGGCGTCCCGTGCCTTCAAGATAATCTTCTACGAGGCCAATGGCGTCTTGTAGGGCAGTTGCGATTTTGTCGTCACTGCCCTTCGCAGCCCAGATTGTAATGTCGTCGGCGTATATGATGTGTTCAATGCCGTCGAGTTTTTGTAGTTCTTGTGCTAATCCGAGCATAACCAGATTAAACAGTATTGTGGAAATGACAAAGCCTTGCGGTGTGCCCGTGCTGCCGAGGGAGAGTTCCTCCGATCGAATGTCTCCGACCGACAGGAAGGTCTTCCAATTGGATGGAAAGTCTCTTACGTAGTTGTAATTGCGTTCTCCAAGGTTGAGCAAGGAGATGCGTTCGAGGATGGTGGAGTGCCTTATGTTATCGAAGGCGCGCTCGAGGTCGAGGCCCAAGGTCGCCTTCGTGTGACGGGATTTGCCATCTAAGATTTGATGCTGAAGTTGGAGCATAGCGTCTTGGGTGGAAAGATGCTGTCTAAAGCCAATGATCGAGCGGGGGTAAACAGATGTGTCTTCGAGGTGAGTGTTTACACGGGTTAGGATTGCGTGCTCCATGATCTTGCCTACACATGAAGTTAGCGATATGGGCCGGAGGGAAGAAATGACTGAAAAAAACTTTTGGTGTGACACGATACAAACCCTACTTTGACGGAATGGTCAATGCGATGAGAGACATAGATTCGTGGCGTAATTAAATGATTTCGTAGCACAGGGTGACAGTATAATTTATGAAACAGAGCTAGTAGGGGTATTTTTCGGCGAGAAGCCAATGGTGGTAAGTTGAGGTTAGTTTTCATAGTGCTTATGCTTGCATTTCTATTATAGATAGAAAGAATGAAACGAACCGAATTATTTTGAACAAGTTCAAGAGAATTAATTAGGTTAACTAGGCATGAATCGCAAACAGCCGATGCATATTCTAATATTGGGCGTATTAGGGTCGTATACAGCAGTAGTTTTAAAGTTGGCGGAGCGGAATGAAAATTTCGGCGCAAGTAACCTAACGTTCGGTTGACATTGTTAATTATGTAATTAGTATGAACAGCCCAAGACTGGTTAGTCGTAATATGAACTCCGAGGTACTTGTATTTTTCAACGGATTCAAGGGCAATGTTATCCAGGTAATACTTATGTGAGGCATGAGCCGCTCGAGATATTCTTAGTACTGTTTTGTTAATATGACTGCACGCAGAGACGTGCCGTAGCTCTCAGGTAGAACTGAAGCATTCACCGGTGAGTTCGCGCGATCATATTGGCGGTACCGTTGCTTTAGTGCCCGTTCTATAGCGGTAGCCTCCTTGGTGAATTCGACCACTGTCGTCGGTGGATTCCTCACGAGTCCGGCAAACAGTTCCTCCTTTACTCCGCGCAAGAGATAGCGTAACTTCTTTTCTTCGGCCATCTCAGGGTCTGCTCTGCAGAAAAGGCGGGTCATATCTTCTGCATACATGGCTACGCTCTCGTTTGGTTTTTGAATACGGGATTCAAGTAGGCGCTGCGCAGTGTCTCTTCTGTCGGTACTAGTGAACGTGTCTAGCAGCTGGGTGCGGAAGGCATCCCATGTGGTCAAACTTCGCTCCCGGTTCACAAACCACGTCCGCGCGCTGTCTTGAAGCGCGAAGTAGACGTTAGACAGCTTTTGCTGGGAGCCCCAGTCATTATAACTGGCGACACGCTCAAATTGGTCAAGCCAATCTTGGACATCTTCAAAAGCGTCGCCATGGAAGCTTTCTGGTATCTTAGGATTCTGCAGCGTCACCTGCGATGGAGTTGCAGTAGCCATGGCGGAAGTAGGTAGACGCGTTCCAGCGGGGTCCTGCCAAGGGTTGAATTCGGGCGTCAGGCCTAGCAGGCGGCGACTGTACCGGTGAACAGGAGTTTCGACGAACGAAGGTGATTCCGTTTTCGGGGTATGGCTCCGCGAAGGGGTGCCGAGCATGAGGCAATCCTACCCAGCACCTCCACCAGTGTCGCAGCCTAGTAGAAGACGGGAAAGCCGGCGTAGGACGTATGGAAGCACTTTAGCAGAGCAGTCAACGCGACGTCGTTGTCGCGTCTGTTTTTCCACTCGCGCGCTACTTCAGCGTCGTTCTCAATATTAAGTTTCATTAGCCATTTCTTACACCAGCTAGACCATCTTACACCATCTTAGATCGTGACGGTGACGAATAGGATTAGATTTTAGCACAACGGCGAGTCAGAAAACTATAGCTGATGCTTCAACGTATAGCGCATATCGTACAAACGAAAGGGCTGCAGTAGTTGTAATAAAGCTGAATAACTTGCTATAAATTAAATTTTGTACGGATCTCTGCACCAACTTGCAGGTATGATTATAAAGCTGGAGATTTTACGAAGAGACGGCAATTAGCAATTAAAAACTCAAAGCTCAGTGTGCTGCAGTCATGGGCGACTCCAATGCGAAAGTGGTGAAAAGACAGGTTGGCGAAGGGGCAATGCGAACTCTGGCATCGACTCCAATTGCAACAGAGCAAGTCTGAAGTTACAGCTTGTGGAAACGATGTAATGAATACCCTTTTCCCGAAACGCAGTAATTTGAAGTGCACAAAGAAAAGCCGAAACCGGTTAAAAAAGAAATGGCATAGACTAATAATTTACCTACGTATCTGACATTGTGCAGACACGCGGAAATAAACAGACACACGCGCACGCATATCGGGGCGCAGTGAAACACAAGCGCGCTCACGTGAGACGATCCCCACGCACGTTCATGCACGCGTTGACTGAAGGGCAGCAATGTTTGTGGACGTGCGAGCCAAAAAACGTGCGTGGCCTTGATAACATGCGTCAGTAGTACACAGCAGGTGTGTATACTGTATACAGTATACACACAGGCGAAATCTCTGTAGGGACGCTACATGCTTCAGTATACTGCGAAAGTTTAAGCTTCGAGGACATAGACATGACATTATTTGCATGGCTAACTTACTTATATGTGTTCCATCAGCTAGAGTTAAGCATGATTATGTGCAAATACCTTTTGCGGTGAGTCTTCTCGGGTTTTACGTCATGAAGCAATCCACCCAGACCTCAGCACTTTGTATCGCTGCACAAATCTTGTGACAAGAAAGAATGTCACTAAGAGCATGAGTGTTGCTAATGTCTGGTTCCGTCGAATCACGCCCATGTGACTTGAACTTGAATGCTCTGGAGAAGGGAAGTTCTCCCTCTCCAGAACTTTCCACCACAGCTCATGCAAAACGAGGAGGATAAAATTTGCAGCAGTCAGTGCGATCAAATAAGTAGTATTTCTGTGCAGTTGCTGCATGGCGACGACATGTTCATGTGTGATTGGCTAATCATATATACTTGACTGACTTTTTTTTTCCTGTTGCCGTATGCGCAGATGCACGGCGATATGTAACGCCTGAGCTGCATCATCTATGTCCTGCTACAAGTAATCTGCGGCATATTATGCCCGTTCTATATGATTTTCTCGTAGAGAGTGACTTGATGAATTCCTTGTGAATAGTAGTTTATGTAAATTTGTGATTTCCTCTATGTTCCCATGATCTGTCCATGCTTGTGTCGTTTTTGTAGCATTATAATGCTTTTTTTTTTCTGTCTGGTTTCTGCCTCATCCACGCACGTGTCCTTAGTGTAGTGCTATTTTGACAGTGCTTTATGTTCTCATCATGTTTTCGTTTTCTTTTAACTAAGCCTTGGGGATAGCTGGATTTTTCCGTGGCCAAACTGCCATGTGTAGCATCTAATAAAAGAAATAATAAGAATCACTTCAGTAAATATTAAATGAACTAGAAGGCGCGGAAACAGAGCCTCAATTTTTGTTAATCACGAACTTAAAGCCAGCAGGCAATGAAGCCAAGGAAAACATTGGGGTAATTAGCTGTGGTTGAAATTAAATTATAGAAAATAATGAAGAAAAGGGGAAACGAAAAGATAACTTGTCGCCGGTGGAGACCCAGCCCACAACCTTCGCATTACGTGAAGCAAGCCACGTGCTTGCTCTCCTAAGTTTACGTGTTACGTGACGCTATCGGGCAACAAAAAAAAAAAAAAAGAAAGGAAAAGAAAAGAAAAGAGAAAAAGGGTGTTCCACATAAGCCCGCCATGGCTCTGAGCGGCGCTGGCTAACACTCAAAAGGCTAGTACCGATAAATGCCCAAGTTAGTGGGCGGGTTGATGGCCGTTTCTGTAGCACAAGTGGCAGTACATCGCACACGTAATGCGAAGGGTGTGGGTTCGGTCCCTACCGGCGACAATTTATCTTTTTCGACCACTTTCATTTCCACCATTCCAATTTCAACCACAGCAAATTAGCGCTATGACTTCCTTGGCATCATTTCCTGGTGGCATTATATCGTCTGGAAATGTTAGTAACTTCCCCATCTCTATCTTGGCATGTGTGTCATGTGTTAACTAAAGACGGAGTGTTGCACTGAATATAAATAAGAAAACCGCTCAAACAGGCAGAAAAAGCCAGACTTACTCGCAAGTAATCATGCAAATAATGCAAGGCCAAATTGACAAAGCTAAATACTTTTTTTCGCTCTCTGGAAGCTTTCGCTAATAATATTCACAAAATCATTATTGAATGACATCTGCTCTTGAGAGCATTTGTAGTGTAAGAACATTTTGTGTATGTGGGCTGGGGGCCATCGTTCATGCTAAAACAGCGAATGACTCAAGCTTAGTAAAGCACAAAAGGTTTGGCTTGCTGTTCAGTAATAAGCTTTTACAAATATATTTTTTTACAATCACCTCGCACACTTTTCTTCCAGCACAGTGAAGCAGGGCGTAGTTTTAGCGAAGAACTAAGCAAAAAAATAAGCAAAGGAAGCGGCGTGGGGTGAGGGAACTGTTCCCAATTGGTTTTTTTTTTGTATTTTTTTTAAATATTTTTTACGTCAGTAGGGGGTGAAAATAGAGCAAGAAGGTACGGTACGCTGTAGGCTGGAGTAATCAAGAAGAAACCGTAACAACGTCGGTTCTTGATTTTAGAAACCCGCAACTCTTCACGCTTTCCTCGCAGCATCCACGGCTGGTGCCAGATTTACGCGCCAAAACCACGAGTTGATTATGAGGCACGCCTTAGTATGGGGCAGGGAATCCAGTTTTATTTTGACCACCAGGGGATCTTTTAACGTGCCCCCAATCACGATACGCTGGCGTTTTTGCTTTGCGTCCCCATCGAAATGCGGCTGCCGCGGCGTGGGTTTGATTCCGCGCTCTCGTCTTGCATTTGTAGCATTTTGGTTGTATTCCCAAATTGCGATCAAAATGAATGCGTGAAACTCGGCCTTAGTTATGGAAGGACATCTTTAGGACGGCAACAAAGGTATGACAGAATCGTCGTTCAGGAAATACGGATTCGGCGGGCAGTGTTAATTTTTGTGCTCACGAGGATATACTATATTGTCTTATTTTCAGCTCACGTCTGTAAACCGTGTTTCGTTGAAAATCGCAGCAATTGTTTCATTCGCTATCTTAAAATCACGGCTTCCTCAATATTGCAGTGCTTCGCGCGGTTTAATATCGTGAAATGAGCAATGCACGGCTTAATGAATGGCGTTTCCGGCCGCGCGCAGCGTTAGTTCTAACAAGTGATGCTAGATGGCGCCACTGGCAAACAAGCAGGGAAGCGCGCACGGCGCGCTATTCGGTTGCACGGCCGTACGCTACGCTTACTGCGCTCATTTTGTGGTCTTTTCGTGCTTCTTATTCGCTTCCATGTAGCACTTCGTGATCCCTTTCCATGCGGTGTTTTACTATCGCATACTATGCTGATGCGATGTGGCTTTTATGAGGTGGTCTGCACTGTATTTTCCATTCCGTCTCGCGCTTTAATAGTACTGATATCTCCATATGCTCCTGTTTCCGCTTTGCTGAAATGCATTAGAGACTGCAGCAGCGTTCAGCCGAAGTTGTGCGGCCCTCTTACCCACGACCTCGATCGTGGGTACATAGCCAATAAATACCATCACCATTACTATAACGCATTCACGGATGTTATATTGTCGAGGTGGTGTTGAGTGTGAAACGCGCAACGCATGCAATCATGAATTACATGTGTATAGAACAAGCTCGCCACATGAATCGTGACCCATTGAGCAGAAACTATTACGCATGCGTGTGGCACGGTGTCGCCGCGAAGACTTCCCTGTTGTGAGTGAAAGCCAGATAGGAACACTTCTAAGAGCAGTTGAAATTGAAAGCTTTCATCGTGACTGCTAATTACCTTTGGCACTAACAAACGGTTTTAACCAACAACGCTTTAAACACAAGGACGAATATCCGTAATACAGCAAAGGACGTTCAAAGGAATTATTATTATGCGCTTATTGTACACAGCTGCTGCGTATGTGTGTGCAAAGCAACACAGGCGAACGTGACTTCATAAAACCTGAGGTAAAAGAGAAAACACAAGAACTGAAGTGAGCTTAAACAGTGAGGCAGGCAGCATTCTTGTATTGACATAACCAAAAAATGATTGACAGAGTAAATGAACGGCGGGGGTAGACTGAAGTATGCTGGGCACCCTAATTGTGCGTTCTTTCTGGTCCCTGAATAACTGACGCGAAAATCGCAAAGCGGTATAGATGGGAAAAGTATAAGGCCAACGAAGTAAAAAGAAGCAATTAGGCGTAGCAATTATGCACCACATCCACGAGAAACCAGAAAATTTTTAAAAGATAGTCGCCTTTTAACCGTGGCGTCCATGCCGCTTTCTGAGCCAAAAAGAAAGTGCGTGGCGTGTTCGCAGCAGTCCGCAAGCGTATTGAACAAAGACTGTGCCGCAAAAAGAAACTTGCTCTGTGAAGTAGTTCAGTGATTTCTCGCCCTGCGTGTCTGGTGTTTCTAATGCGTTGACATTCTCCGAGTACTTCATGCACTTCGCAGGGGCTATCTATGTTTACATCTGTCTATGTATATTTGTATCTAACCGTTTTCTCCCACCTACCTGGGTCACTGGGTGGCCCGTGGTCGAATAGTTAGCGCATCGGTGGGCTGTTCTGAGGTAACAGAGTTCGAAGCAAACCATCGGACCAACATGGGCCACTGAGTGTGTGCCAATGTACATACGTGCCGCTCTTCAACGAACCTCTTTCGCACCAGCATGTGTTATTGCAGATGCTAGACTGGGTAGGCATTGCTGTTCGAAGAAACTCTTTGACACCGACTTGGACGACTGGGTATGACCCCTCGGTCTGTGCTAGTCCTCAATGAACCTCGTTGATGCCAACTTGGGTCACTGTGTATGTGCCACTGGGAGTGTGCCGCTCTACAATGACGAAAAAGATCCCTTAAATTCCACCGATGCTGAGCGGAATCTAACCCACGGAACAAGGGTTCCTCAAGGACAGCAAGCCGGCCCATCAGCAGGATACGCTATGAATACACCGGGTATGTGCCGGTCTTAAGTGAACGAACCTCTCGCCAACTTAGGTCACTGAGCACGTGCCACTGAGTGTGCGGCAAGTGAGGGAACACTTCTCAGCGTTCGCAGGCACCGGCGTGCCACACTTCCAGTCTCGGAAGCCACGTGAGGACCTCTCGGCAGTGTCACTAGATGGCGCAGCGTGTCCAGGAAGAAGTGCGAGAGAGGAGCTCGGTTGCCGCATGGCGCGTTTCTCGGCGTTCGCAGGCACCGGTGAGCCATGCATTTCGGTTGCCACCCAAGCCTCTGCGGTGGTGGCGCTAGATGGCGCGGAGTGTTCTTAGGGAAGCGCGAAAGAGGAGTCCCACTGCCGTACACGTCTCATGCATTACTCGTTTCGCCTGTAAAAATACACTGTATCGCTGTGTTGATTCAATGCTAACGCATTACTGTCGACAGTCATCATGAGATGGGTTCTGCCGATTTTTGCACAATACCTTTCACGTGCGATCGCGGGTATGTGAGACAACCTAGGGCAGTGGCGTAGCCAGGAAATATTTGGCTTGAAACGTCTTTCATTTCGGTCAACATAGGCGGTCGCTTGCTAAAACTGCAGGTAAGAAATGTAACGAAAGCATGTAACCCTAATATCGCTTAGGTATATTATCTTTGCAACCGTACTACATATGCGCCTTGGGAGCTAAATTTATCCTCTCACTCGGCTTTGAGAGAGGCGTATAGCTCGGCAGTACGTTTGTCGATCCTATAGCGGGAGTGATCACCTTCGAGGGCTCACTCTGCTGTTGTAAGTATAATCCATGGAACTCAAACCTTCGCTCACCAGGAGTTATAAGGTTTACAAGTGTGCAGTTTGCTGCAGAAATTTGACGATTAATTGCTCGGCTGTGGCACCCCCTGGTTCGACACGTAGGGTCCAGAAATGGTGTGAATAGACTCGGGCAGCAAGACAGAGAGATGCCGATTCGCGCCCACCGCCTTTGTCCATGGCGGGGCCACTACGAATAAGGAGTCAGCACGATTGCTAGACTAGAAGGTAGGACCCCCTCTAAGTGTACCATAAGTTACGCATGTGAGCTCTGTAATGCGTGAATAAATTTCACTTGCGTATCTGGTTACGCCCCCATTTCAGTACACTAGTGCCCATACACAGGATACACGCACATGACGTGTCATGTACCCCATGGCGGCTGCATTCCCGATACAGCCTACCCGAGAAATTTTTGTTCAGGAGGAGCGTGGTCAGGCGGCTGTTGGCACAAGTCATTTTATACCAGATATTCCGCGCTTGCGGTACTTGCGTAACATGGCAGCTACTCCAAGGAAGCTACTCCATGGAATCAAGGATGCGTCAAACTGGCGGAAGGCAAAGCACTACGAGCCGAAACAAGAAACGAGGAAAGCGGCCCACAACATCAGCGCCGTTTGCTCGCCTAGCAGGCAGATTCGAACGTCGAGTCGAGGGTCAACTCCTGTCGCGCGGAGCGACCGTGCGCCCGTTTGGGATCGCGTGGTGCTAGTGATTGCGTTTCTACGATAGTCTCGATAGCGTGGCCTCTTCATTCCACAAACCTGGTACACAGAAATTTGTGTGTGTGTGTGTGTGTGTGTGTGTGTGTGTGTGTGTGTGTGCGTGCGTGCGTGCGTGCGTGCGTGCGTGCGTGCGTGCGTGCGTGCGTGTGTGTGCGTGTGTGTGTGTGTGTGTGTGTGTGTGTGTGTGTGTGTGTGTGTGTGTGTGTGTGTGTGTGTGTGTGTGTGTGTGTGTGTGTGTGTGTGTGTGTGTGTGTGTGTGTGTGTGTGTGTGTGCGTGCGTGCGCGCGCGCGCGTTCACTAGCGATATGGAACGAAAAATGATAAGTATAAGGGACAGACTCGTACACGACGGTATATATTAGAGAGCAAATCGTTGTGATTGATTATTATAGTTAGGTTAGAAAGGAATAAATGGAGTCGGGCAGGTCATGTAATCCGTTGAGCAGAGGTGGTTACGTAAAGCCGCAGAATAAGCGCCAAGGGAAGTGAAACGCAGTCAAGCACGGATTGGATGGTGCGGTGAGGCTAGGAAACTTATTGGCATATATGATGGAATCGGCTGACACAATGCAGGTATCGCTATGGAATGGAGGCCTTTGTCCTGCAGTCAGCATAAAACAGGCTGACAATGACGATCACAAACAAATTCGAGGTTAAACTGTGCAAATTAGCCCTCTATGCCTTGCGGCATATCCTCTTGAATTAAAAGAAAAAACCGAAAATTTAACTTCCAATAGTGCACACAGCTAAATAATTCCATTAATAGATTGTACCAATAAATGAATGTTGTGTGTTTTACTGTTTTCTTTCCGGCTGAGTTCTTCTTTTCTTTTTCTTTACTTTCTTCATTTTTTTCCTTCTTTTTTAAATTTAATTGCGTTTTTATGACGTGACATCGACCTTCCACGCCTCGTCGGCAGACGTGTAGTAGATGCATATTTCAGCCCGTGCCAATAATAGCGCATCAGTATAAAGTCGGTGATACTTGTTTGTTACTTACCTTGGTCATATTTAGGGGATCGGGCGATCTTTCGAAGGAAGACGAAGGCGAAGTCAGCTGAGCAAGCGTAGCTCTTGCCTTGCTGCGTTAGTTTTGTCATAGTGGAGGCTTAGTTGTGCTTCTTGGGCGAGAAGCCGTCCGAGGCGATGACAGGCGGCACGCCATCAGTGCGTCGAGCACGCCTCTTCGCACTGCGTTCCCCATTGATAATGTGCAAGGCTTGGCACGTCGACATAGAGATGTCCGCTTCCTGTTTCTCCAACAGCGAGCCATGGACTCCGACAACGACTACACCGTCGTGGAGGGCAAGCGACTGGACAGGAAATACCGCAAGACGACCAAAGACGTGAGTGAGCAGGGCCCCAGCGGACCGCCTACTCCGACTTAACAGGATTGATTTTGTGCCTCTCGGCGTCCTTAAGAATTTAAATTCTGCACACATACAGATTCTCAACACCTACCATGGTAATGTAGCTCCGAAAGGGATTAACGAAGCGCGTTTCAACACCATGAAAAACAGTCACAGCGCAAGTAGCGACGCAGGCTGCCCTAGAAAAATTGAAAACCGTGCGCATACTAAGACGCATAGAAGTTCGGTCGTTCATTGTGCACGGTGGCCGCACTAGGGCAGACGGTATTTCCTATGTCGTGATAGACATCAGCGACGAAGAGTTACGAAGGCTTCAGGCTTCAACAGTGAACGCTATCGACTTTCATCGCTTCAGTCGCTCGACGAGCGTCAAGCTCCTTTTCTAGGGACACACGCTACCTTATCATGTAAACGTGGGCTACGTGAGACACCCAGTGCGTCTTTATGTGATCCGATCACTGCAATTTTACAAGTGGCTAAAGCTAGGCCATGTCTGCGCTGTCTGCTCAGGCTAGACGGCACGCCTCCGCTGTGCCGGCAGCCATGGCATATCTTCATGCACAGCAAAGGAAATAAAATGTCTGCATTTGAATGGATCCTACGAGGTCAATTCCAAGGACTGTCCTGAACAGAAAAAGGAGATAAAAATGCTGAACCAAATGAGCGAAACAAGTAGGTGCCACAGAAAGGCGGCAGCGTCAGCGCAACACCGGACGAAAAGATCACGTCGTCGACGTGGACAAGCTGTAGGTCCAAACAAAAGCCCCCCCAGCACCAATTCCGCAAGGTCCAGCAGAAGAAATCGGCATCGATAGAGCTCTCAGAACCGTTGGTTCAAGCGAGCCGCGAAAGCCAGGAATCGAATGTATGGCCACGCTTGCCGCCGCGCACACGGATCTTAGACTGCCAGCGCGAGCAAGGACAGTGCACTGAAAAGTCACCATCGGACTCTATCATCACAGCCATGCTGCGACAAATAATCAACGCCCTGCAGCTGCTACTGTCTGGTTTAAATACGGCAGTGGCGCTAACAGCGCCAAAAGTTATGAAAGCTATAGACAGTCTCCTAGCTACACTGCATTAACTTCTACCTCTGCCCGCGAAGATGATTGTGCTATGCTGTACAGAGAAGTGTGCAGGTACGCGTTGCACAATAACAGTATACTGTGGAGCCCTCACCATCATCATATACACCATACCACCGCCCTCCTTCCTCTTCACGTCCTTTCTCTGTTATTCCCCGAAGCCGTTACCTCAGCATGGAGCTAGCGCAGCAGGCTAGAGGCACTTTACTCAGGCCGACTTCTGCAACTTTCTGCCATTAAAAATCATCTCTCTCGCTCTGGTCATCCTCATTACATGCACTTCTGCTAGTGAGATTATGAAACCGTGCCAACTTGCCCAGTCATCTCTTTTCCTCAGCGCGATGAGAGGAGCCCGTACACTTATTGCAGACAACGCTAGCTGAAACCGTCTTGTTTTAGAGAACACCTCCAAGTGACGGTGCTTTAATTTAACCTAACTGTTCCACAATTCTATTCTATTTCTTTTTCATTTGTGTGCAGCGGCTAGGTACAAGATGAAAGCACCGCCTGTACTCCGTCTCGCACTCCACCATATTTGCTACCTTTTTCGTTCGACCTCACAGCTCAGCGTTGTTTGACGTTTGTCTTCAGGCTGCTACTCCACTGACATTGTCATCAAGTAGGCACAGAACAAGGCTGTTACGTTTCGGACAATGTTTTCGCACCCGCGAAGGCCATTCACTTGATTAAAGTGAATATGTGTATGACGTATCTTACGCTCCCCTGTAGAAGCGTGATGTCAATGCCGTCGTTCTATTACGAGCGGTTATATTTTTATGCTGTCAAGCTGTAACTGTTGCTTCATGCGCAATGAAATGGCGCTTTGTCACGTGTTGCGTCAAAATTTTATGCCGTGTCATTGTCGTTCATGAAAGCTATCGGTCGGTGAAAATGAGCTAGAAATTTTGGACTTATATAAGAGTAGCAGAATTTCCGACTCTAAAGGTTTCTTTTTTTTTTCCTTTCTTCTAGCTAAATTAGTACAAGTCGAATAGCAGCGACACTTAATTTCAATAGGAATCCCAATAGTTTTCGTACAACTTCAACATACTACCAAGATATTCGAACAGTTTGTGAATTCCATGGTGTTCTTTTATATTACGTTGAACACATAATAATTAAAATAATAATTGGTCTTGGCTATACGACAAACACACGGCTAAATGCTGTTTTCTTTAATAAATACAGCAGCCCCGTGACGGTCCATACACGAGTGATACATGACTAGCTCCTTTTCTTCTGTTATTTTCTTTCTGCTTCTTTTTTTTTTGTTTTTTTTTTCGCCTTCTTTACCAACTCATGTAGCAGCTAAACACTTATCCACCAACAGTGGTATCGCCGTTAGTGCAAAACTCTGGTCATTATTTACGAAACAAACACTAGCGTGGAACATATATATTTGACGCTAAAGCATCACGAATGAAGGTGTCGAATTCCGAATAATTTTTAAACAAAAAAGAAAATGTCGTTAAGCGTTGATAACGGCGTACATACAATTGGATCCTAGATGCCCGTCGCCTCGGTATTTTGACGTGGGCGAGCGTATCAGTTCCAGCGATGTCGCTCTTGAGATTTCGGAGGAGCCGTTGACGGAAGAGATGGAGTCAGGCGGTGACTATTCTGTAGTCAAAAGGGGGAACTTCAGAAAGATATACTCATGCACGCCTAGACTAAGAGAATATACGCACAGAAGGACAAGCAGCCGATGGACGTGCGTGACCATCTGCTGCTTTTTCTTTTTTGTTGCGCGATCTCGTGCGTATACCGACGATGATGGCGATCTTTCTATATAAATTCGTAAAATGGGCAGTCATTGTAATCTGAGCACGTGGGTCCTATGGTCAAGTTAATGAGGAGCGCCGCGGTAGTTAAGTGCCTGTCGCGTGCTCCCGCTGAGCACGAGGTAGCGGACTCGATTCCCGGCCACGGCGACCGCATTTAGATGCGAGTGGTAGCCATGGAGTCATCATCATCATCATCAGCCTGGTTACGCCCACTGCAGGGCAAAGGCCTCTCCCATACTTCTCCAACAACCCCGGTCATGTACTAATTGTGGCCATGTCGTCCCTGCAAACTTCTTAATCTCATCCGCCCACCTAACTTTCTGCCGCCCCCTGCTACGCTTCCTTCCCTTGGAATCCAGTCCGTAACCCTTAATGACCATCGGTTATCTTCCCTTCTCATTACATGTCCTGCCCATGCCCCCATTTCTTTTTCTTGATTTCAACTAAGATGTCATTAACTCGCGTTTGTTCCCTCACCCAATCTGCTCTTTTCTTATCCCTTAACGTTACACCCATCATTCTTCTTTCCATAGCTCGTTGCGTCGTCCTCAATTTAAGTAGAACCCTTTTCGCCATGGAGTGCAGTAGCCTAGACCTGTAAAAACGGGTTGCGATGAGCGCGATCCTGTGCCGTGGTAGTGTGCGGTGATAGTGTGTATGTGTCCTCGGACTCTCTCTCTCTCTCTTTCTCTCTCTCTACTTTCTTCCTATCTTTCTACCTCACCTACCCCGTCCCCCAGTGTAGGTCAGCAAACCGATTTTGTGTTCTGGTTTACTTTCCTGTCCTTATCCTTTGCCCTGCTCTCTCTCTCTCTCTCTCTCTGGTCATTATATCCTGTAATTAAAAAAAAGCAGAATGAACTTCGCATGAGCACTCGGACGAATATAATAACAGTAGAAAACAGCATGCAGACATTTTGGAGACACTCAAAGCAATTCAGAGATAAGAAAATATCCTTATCTAGTCCTTTTCCCACGGGCAAGGAACAACAACCGGTGTTATGTCCGATGTAGACCAAGAGAGCAGGAACAACAGCAAACACGCAAGATCATCAAACCAAATGTTGAGTAAACATAGATTTGTACGTTTCCAGTGCATCGAACTAGCTTTTGCGTCTGATACCTTGTCAAAGCATACTAAGGTTGGAAATGTGAGGCAAACGGTACGGCTTCATGTTCGGAGACGACTGCAGTTCGATAGGTGCTTGGAATAAGGGCATGTCAGAGCTGTCTACAAATGCAGGTATTTCCCTTTGTATTGTTTGAGGTGCCACATCCGCACCTTTCACAGAGTGTACAAATAAATTCGTCGCTTATGTGCTGGACCCCCGATTCGAATACCTTCTGCATCCCCTGCTGGCATCCGATACTCTTCTAACGATTGTACTCGCTGTTGCTGCTGCAGGTGTTCTTTTTTTTTTTTTTGTCACTGTAGTCTGGGTCCTTTTCGTATTATTATTTGAATTAGCCCTCGCCAGCCGTGTGCTCTCTTGCCAAATTAGAGGACAGATCGGGAGTTCTTGAATCATTATCCTCACACAATAATGTCAGGCAAATTGGTTTCGTCTTTCCCATTGCGAAAATGGCAATATGCGGAGATTTGAGCATGCGGGCGCACGTTTCAGCGAACATTTGAGAAGGCCAAGTGGTTGAAGTCAACCCTGGGCTATCAACTAGCATTCGTCTAATGTACTTCAGTCGGAACAGTCAATCAATCAACGAAACTGCAGTTCTTACAGCTGGCTGTATTGCAACCTGCGTAAGTGGCCGGCTCTGATTCTCCAATTGTAGCACGTGTCATAGTGTAATAAATAAACATTAAAGAGGTGAAGCTTTGCTGAACAGCTAATAAGAAATTACGACTCATCATGCATTATACGCTTCTTGAAGTCCCCTCCCGGAAGAAGCCGAATTCCGCTATTCTGAAATAGCTAATTCCTAAAAAACCTGTCCGGACTGACTGATATAAAAACAAAGAAATAAGAACAGGCCGTATGCTGCCTTCCGCGCTGCTGGTATGTGTTGGTGCTTACGCGGGTAAATATTGCCGTGCTGTACCACGGTAATGCCGTACACCTTCATTTTGTTCACACGACAAGGAGGGCGCATGACAGATTTTCTGGATCCACTGTTTCTTTCTATGTTTCCGTCAATCAAAGAAGCTATTCAGCTTGCGTTGACTCTTTTATTTACTGCTGACCATGTTAAACGCTCCGCAGGTGTGAGCGGTGCCACTCCAGATTCGCTTACTTTACATCAATTTCGAAGACAGCCCCGCTCTACAAAATCATGTCTCCTGCCAGATGGTAACACATGGAATATTCACAAACCAGCGAAACAGCGTTGACAGCAGCGTTCCTCACTGCTTTCGTTTGAATATCAACGATTCGGCTCAACCACCTCGAAAGACTACACCGCGCATCCCGTGAACGTCGTCCGGGGGATGTCCATTTGCAATGCACGCGGAGCAGCGCAGCGGGCATGCCGCATCAATCGCCCATGGTTGGAAAGATGGGTACGCTTCACGTCGTTCTTGTATAACATTGTAGTTACAACTTACTTTGGCAGAAAATAAGAAGCGAATAAGCAAAGCGTCGGTGTTTGCGATCCTCACGGGCCAGCAGCTCGCTCGACGTTCTTGCGTGCCGATTCTGCTTCAAAAGAGCCGCATTAGCCCGTGATTTGAGGAGGGCAGCGAGCTCCGTAGTGTCGCGCTCTGTCACTTTCGCAGTTGTTGGTTATTAGTTCCCGCCGGCTCCCTTGCGCTTTCTCGCGTAGAAGCTCCTATTTATGCGCGAGAGAAAGCATGGTGACAGTCGGACACGGCTGTCCGTCCCTGGCAGCGCCGCACTGTGGGAGACAAAACTGTCGGCGGGCGCCTCGCGGCGAGCGGCTTGACGTGTGCGTCAACGGGTGGCAACTCGGAAGCCGGCCGCGTGAGCCGTTGGCAGGAAACGGGCCCGAGACAACCGGCGTGCCATCGACCTCTGTTTAACGACTGGTGGCTCATGAATACTCGGACCGCAGTGGTCTTTCCCATTTCATTTTTACGACCGGGCGCCAATCGCCCGGCAGCCGAGATCTGCGCGCAGGCCAGATTAATTTTTGCCTCCCTTCCTTTGCGGGTTTTACGAGCTAAAGCCCCTTGATTAGTTTGCGCCCCTTTCTACGGAGGCTGCGTGATTAGGATGACGCCGCGGCGGCTGTAACGCGTCGGCCGCTGTTTTGATGCTTCCTGCTGCCGTGTTTGACTATGGGCCGCGGTGTCTTCTTGGCGCTCATGCTTTCTTGCCCCGGCCACCCTTGGGAAATAAAGCTCTGGAAGCGTGCTAAGGGACCAGGCCGGGCCGCTGTTTACGGCTGGTCGGGGCCGTCACGCGAAGGGCTCGCCGCGCGACCTGGGTCCCGGCGATTGGGCAGCGGCTGATTGAGACGGCGCATCGCTCTGCAGACAGTTGGGCGCTAAGGAGCGCCCGATGGAGCGCGCTGTACCGCGACCATGGAGCGCGTTCTGCCGACTGCTTTCAAGGGCTCAGCTGGGTCGGGCGCCGCGTTGCAGCGGCGATGCGGCACCTGGCAGCCTCTTGCGCTGTCCGGTGGGATCGAAGGGCTGCACCAGAATGTCTACAGCTACCTACAGCTCAAACTAGACGATGCGTTAAATCAACGGACGGACACAGACGCTGTTGTGCCGTCCTCTATAGCTATACGTTCAGCAGTACGCGGCGAAAAAACATGCGCTCAACATAATTTCAGTTTGGCTAGGTACTACTGCAAGAAAAAAAAAAGCGCTTTGGGCGCTGGCTACGCGAGGAACGTATCGGTTCGCGATGACTGTTTCCTCCTGGGGCTTGACGACAGTTCCGCAACATAATCACTTTTCAAGTCGGCTCGAATTACGGACTGGTATTTTACAACTGTGAAACGTTCTCTTTTTTTTTTTTTTGTTCAAGTGTCACTGTTAGATGCCATAAGCAGCATTTCGATGTATACATTGACAAAGTAACCATCTCCTTATGTTTCATGTTGTAAAATCTTTGTTTTCTTTGCATAGAGATGAAGATGCAACATCGTGGGGTGGGTTCCCATGGTGTACGCCGCCCTATAGATTTTCTTGTCATTTCGCGGTACTTGAAACGCACTTCATGGTTGTTTTTCGTCGTATGTGACGACATCCCGGCCTATTTCAAGTTTTTACCAGTTTTCTCGAACGCTGCCGGCAAGAAAATACTGAACCACATTCATACAGTTCGAAGTGCATCTGATATACTCTCCGCGGTAAACATTTTACGTAATCGCTTTCTAGTTGACTTAGATAAATAATGGAGGCAATGTGCCATATATTGGGCAAGGAATCCGAGGAGAATATCCTCCTCGGAAGTTATATAGTTCATAAATAGTTTTATGAACTATATAGCTACTTTGTGTACTATAGAAGCACTGGTGAAGCGCCAGCTTCACGAGTGGTGCATGTATCGTCTTGGTGGTAATATACAGACGTCTTCGCCAACACAACTTCATAGCAGACTCAGACGCGAAAGCCCGATTGCCGCCACTTCTTCGTGACTCTATCTCAGTCGCTCCAATACCTCGCAACATGCATGCAACATACCACAAAGACAGAAGACAAGCAAGAGTTAGAGCGCTGAGCAAGAAATACTCAAAGAACCCCAACGCGAGATATACAGATGCGGCAAAATACCCAGGTAGAAGAGCATACGCAATTACCGTGACCAACAACCAAGGGAAGGAGCTAATTGCTGCCACCATACCGGCCAGGAATCCAGAAACGGCGGAGGAAGTAGCCATCGTCCTCGGCATCGCCACATGCAAAGACACAGCAATCATCTTGAGCGACTCGCAAACGGCATGTAGAAACCTACGAAACGGCCGAATTTCTGCCGCAGCTGTGAAGATTCTAAAAGAAATAGCAAGACGCCAAGAACTACCCGACACCTACGTCGCATGGACCCCAGGCCACGAACACCTGGCAGGAAACGAAGCAGCACATGCTGTCGCCCGAGAGCATACCAGCCGGGATTTCCTGCCGCACGGTCTCCGGAAAGCGACGAGGGTGGAGGACATTCCCATCAACTACGCCGTAATATTGCAACATTACCGACTGGAAAGAAGACAATATCCTCCACCTCATCCAAAATTAAGCAAGGAAGAAGCCACCGCCCTCCGCAGACTACAAACAAATACGTATTTACATGAAATTATCATGCACCGAATGCACCCCACCAAATTCTCATACCTATGCCGGTACTGTGACGTACCAGACACACTCCCACACATGGTGTTGGTGTGCCCGCACCGGGAGAAAAACAGTGAAGATGACGCCTCAGAACCGCTACAAGCGATCGAAGAAACGTGGGAGGCAATGTTAAAGGCACAGAGCCTGGAAGATCAGCGAAGTCTGGTGGACCGGGCCCGGGCTGCAGCATTAGCCAACGGCTTTCAGGACTAAGAGAGCCGCCCACCTAGGGCGAAGAAAGGACACTTTCTCGCTGTTTCTTACAATAAACGGTCCTTCCTCCTCCTCCTCCTCTCCAACATATAGTGCGCACTGCATACTTTTGATCATTGGAAGAGGGTATCTGCTTCTGGTTTCGCATGTATAGATTACGTAAAAAAGTAGGGAAGAATGGACTGATTTCTTTTGTCTCTCTCACGGATTCATGTCTTGAAAGCTGTGCTCGACGACTGTAGGACTAGGCCGTCTTCTGCACACAAGTCATGGTTTAATCATAAAAGAAAAAAAAAGAAAAGGCAAATGCAATTTCTTTGTTGTCCTGATTCACGTCGTATTTTTCCATCCTCTTAGCACGTTCGGGCAGAGAAATCCGCCAAAGGCGCCAAAGTAAAATAAGTAACGTTCCGAGATCGTTACCTATTGCTTTTCTATGTTTGGCGAACTTCCACTCAAGGAGGGCTAGAAGGGGCAACGCAAGATTTTTAACAAGATAACTTTCGATTCTTACGAAGAAGAAAAGAAGAAGGCGGAAAAAAACAACAAGAAAGCGGCCCAATGACAAGCGCGCGCCGAGCTCGCGTAGAGAGAGTCGCGTGTGGCGCATTCACTTAGGAACACAACTTCTGACAAGGGCTGAGGGGTCCTGGAATTGGGAAAATAAAGACCGTTGTTGCGACGCACTCATTATTATCAGCTCGCCTTGCTCGCGCGCGTGCACCAATCGTCGCGCTACCTTTTCGATATCAAGTCGCGTTTGGCCCTTATTGCGGCCAGGTGTCGCAGGATAGTCCGGTCCCCTGCCCTCTACGGACCCTCGTCCTCCCTGGATGGCCGCGGTTGCGACATGTACGCGCTCGTGGAGCCAAAAAAGCGTCAGCAGCAAGAGTTTATGAATATGGATGCTTCTGGGCGGGCGAGTTGCGCGCACTTTACCCCCTTTCTTTCCAGTGTATTTTTTTTTCTCTCTTTCATTTCTGCCCGCACCGAGGGGCATCCGCGGGGAAAGCAACCGTTAGCTTTGATTTTCGGGACCCACCGGCCGCGTGAATAAGTAATTCAATTGCTTCTGGGGCGCAACAGCGCGCAGGTAACTAACTCAGACGCCGGCGTAAACTCGACGCTCGCATTGTCGGTCCACTTCTGCTATAGAGGAGGCACCGCATTATGGTTAATGTCCAAAGATGTCTTCACAGTTGTCATAACAAAGAAACTTGGCCGCGCTACCTCGATCAGCGTTCTTTCGTTTTCCTTTCGCCGGTGCGCCTTCAGTTATTACTGTCATTATTTTCTATAGTTGCCGTTGGGAACGTTCTTTGCACACGATTCACCGAAGAATACAGAGAAATATTCTAGCAAGCAGCTGGCGTGAACAGAGCTTTGTGCGCTTATTAGCAATCATATTACATGCCCGAGCGTCACGAAACTTTATGACGTTTCTCGCATTATTATTGTATCACTTTAAATTGTCTAATTTTTTTTTCTCCTCCTTCAGGATTGAGTCTTCCTTTCCAACAGAAAACTTTAGAAACTTTAGAAAACAGCAAAGACAGGTGAAGCTGAATGGAGGAAGGGCCACCAGGAGACAGGAAGATGTCGCTGGGGTGTGGGTGCATGGTTTATGTACAGGCGGATTGCAGGAATGATAGGTATAGCATTTCGTTATATGCGCAAGCTTGAAGTACATTCAGAAATCTTTTTTAAACATATTCGTCCTTTGGCATGGTCGCTGGCCTCTTCTTCATTTGTTTATTTATTTATGTTTAACATTGCTTATTCTGCCATCACGATTGACTCCGGGGCTCTCCTTTTGATGCGACAGTGCAAAGGAAAATGCGTCAAAAAGAACACGGTACTAGATTATGGCAATATTGAGTTGCAATACACTGATTTAGGCTCCGAGTTCAGAGACAGCAGATAATACTCGATATGGTTGCGAGCGGCAATTTCCAGGGAGGGCTTTCAATCTATAGTGTTGGTATTGAAGCAAAAAAAAAAAAGCTGATGTAGTTCTTAAAACAATTGTTTGGTTGTCCTCATTGTGATTGTTTTGTTTGTTTGGTTGGTTGGTTGGTTGTCCTCATTGTCATTGTTTTGTTTGTTTGTTTGTTTGTTTGTTTGTTTGTTTGTTTGTTTGTTTGTTTGTTTGTTTGTTTGTTTGTTTCCTGTGCCATCAGAACGCTGCGGCAGAATTGTCAAGAAGATCCTCATATCGGTGCAGCTTAGCATGCCCGCTTATAACGAAGGTGGGAGTCATCTTCAGAATTGTGTGCTTCTGTTTTCTGCCAACTGCAATCTTGTGCTGCATGCTGCAGCGACAGCTTCTAACAACAGTACTTGGCAAAAAGGAAATATCTATTTGTTCTTTACTTAAGTTACATTAGCGGCAATGTCTATCTGTAGTAAACTTCTTTAGTGCGCCGTAGAAGGGGATTAGCTTGTCGAACAGGCGTAAATTCCTGTTACATGTATTGCGATTCCAGAATAAGTGGGATACGACCGCCCAGTCTATGTTAAAAAAGATATAGCTCGTAATTTCATTAAATAATTTTAATTGGCGTGATCTGGCGGCTATTTATTTCCTTGCCTCGACTTATTTCGTTACAGAACAACCTGCACAGCTGAAGCTTTGTCGAGTGCTCAGGAGACATATCAACGTTGTTTCTCTCGCTTACTTAATGATAGGTTGTCTGTATATACTGTGTGTTGCTGTCGTTTCTTTTTTCTTCTTGAATGTGCGAATGCGGATGACACCAAAGGGGAAAGCGTGTGCCTTAAACATGAAAGCAGGTTCTTCCTCCAAATGGCGAAATTTGTACCTTATGCACTTTGTCATCATTTCAAAGACGTCTTTCCTGCGCGCGTATAGGCAGCTCCCTGTCATGTCATGCTCAATAGTTAGCGAGTCTGTTTGCGAGAGATGCCTGACGCAGGAGATGTCTGAAGCGCTGACTTCCCTGTTGGGCAACGATCGCTATAAAAAACATCGCTAATACTAGATGCGAGAATGACAGTGGGAGTTCTCAGGAGCGGTCCTTGCGCAGCGCGCATCTTGTAAGAAGCACTTCCTCGACTCTCTCAGCACCAGCGTAGTACTAATATAAAAACGTTTATCTATCATCAGTGGTCTGGTCCTTACGAGGAAAGTCAACAATTCAGGATCTTACTTGAACCCGCCGCGGTGGCTTAGCGGCTATGCACTGCTGAGCACGAGGTCGAGGGATCAAATCCCGGCCACGGCGGCCGTATTTAGATGGGGTCGAAATGTAAAAACCTCCGTGTCCTGCGCATTGGGGGCACGTTAATGGTAACCTGGTGGTCAAAATTAATACGGAGTCCTCCGCTGCGGCGTGCCTCATAATCAAATCGTGGTTTTGGCCCGTAAACCACATAATTCCTTTCCTGCGTAAGAGATATCGGCGAAATAAAATGCGCTCTTTGTGTTATGCGCAGGAGAAAAGCGAGTGCGCGCTACCCTGTATAATCAAGAAGGTATAGGCATATAGCAGAAAGGGAACCTTTGGCTGGTCGAGACTTGAACCCACCTTACGACCAAAATGACAGGATCCCCACCTTTACATTTCGGGCAAACCGTCCGCCATGTGAAACAACTTCCTTACGGTTCTACAGGTACACAGGCCCACGACTGGAGGGCGCCGGAGGCATCTGCGGGCGGCCGGTGCCTCGTGCGCAACCGCTCCAAGCTGACCGCTGCTCACGAATATGTCGCGACGGCACGCCCACCAGTCTACAGCTGCGCGCCGTCAGCGGATCGGAAGCGATGCTACGAAACTGCATGCACTTCACACAGAAGACCGAGTCAATAAACACTGCCGAGAAGCTCACAGGGTGTCCGCGCCCCTCATAGACATGGCAGAGCGCATCGCATTAAAGAACGGGCGCAGACATGGGGAACAAATAAAGGAGATGGGAAAAACAGAAGCGGTGGAAGGCTGAGGCAGGCGTAAGCAGAAAGGGTGGTTACGAAGGATCCACCCGCTCTTATCCAATCAATATCGCAGGCAGACCTGTGTGAATACAAATTTTTAAAACGCAAACACCGTCATAGATGGAAATGCCTTCTCTGACCTTCCGGAAGAGACTTCCTGCGCTAAGTTCAAAGCAGTCCGCGCACTGAGCAGCCGAAGAACGTGAGCGAATTAATATATGCGATCCAACTAACGCTTTCTGCCGCCCATTAATAACGAATACAGTGAGCTGCCATTTAAAAAGGAGCCGCATTTCGAAAGAGAACTTTCTTTTCACTCTCCCTCTCTCCCGCTTTCTTTAGAGTCGCACTTCTGTTTCTTTCATTCATTCTCTTTTTTCCTTCCTTCTCATTGCGGGCTAAAAAAGATAGTCCTGGGGGACATTCCGTCCCGACGACAGTTTCAGAATGGAAAAGAATGAACGCGCAACCCCGCGGACCCGGGATCGGGGTGCAAAATGACAAAAATATGCCGCCAGCGATGGAGAAGAATCGACTTCATACATGGAAGGGAAAATAAAGATGGCATCATTAATTAAGAGACGTCCGATAATTAAAGGGAGCCGCCGCACGTATGGCAGGCCACAGTCAGACGGAAAAGAGAAGCGCCACACGGACGGGGCTCACTCGGCGCTCGGCCGACGAAACTGTATCTTGAATTCAAAGTAGATTGTCCGGCGCCAACAGCGGACGAGGCGAAAAGAAGCCGCCAGGACTAAGACGATCGCGAGTTAAAATATAAAAAAAATGGGGGGGGGGGGTGCATTGCTAGGCTCTGGCGAGATGCCCTTTTATTAGAGCGCGAAACGCACACTGCACTCGCACCCGCCAAGATGTGTATTATTTTTTTATTTTTTGGCCTCATTATTTTGTTAGGCGAAGCGCTTTTCAAACGCCCTGACGATCCCGAATTCATCCGGCACTCTCCCTCTCCCGGGGGAAAACAACGGGACGAAATAAATGGATCATCGGCCGCATCAACGTGCGCGCGCGAGAAATGTCGAGGCATACATTACGACGGCGCGCGGTGCTGTATGGAGAAGGTGATACAGCCAAGAGGTGGGCCGACCATCTCCCAGTGCGCGTACACTTTCTTCACTTCAGCCGCTTTTCCATTACTTTGAGAGAGCGCTCCGCGGAGACGGCGGCGGAGTTCATATGGCCGTCACGTTCGAGCGGCCAGCGTATATATGCGAGATGTAATGATCATTTCTCGCAATAATTGCGTAAGAGCGAGGTGGACGCTGTCCGCCCCGTGCAAGCTGGCCTTACTATTTATTGTATTTACGCTGTATGCGTTGTAGGGAAAGCATACGTCATTTGTCAGTCCTTTTGCACAGCGTTCCCGTATTGCGCACCATAGAGACCGAAGCTTACCTGCTCTGCGCGGCATCAGTACACATAAATTCATATATCTGGAAAGCAAAAAAAGAGAGAGAAAGATTTATATATTGCTTTCAACTTTATGCTGGCCAATTGACGGTGTGCTACACTGTTGCGAGTGAAGTAAACATAGTAAAACCGGCAAAACAAACTTTCTTATCTCCCCTTCAATCTTTTTGCCCTATAATACAAAAGTGGCTACTTTCGTGTGGGCCGAGCATAGAGCTATGCATATAATTTCGTTTCAAAGAACCGGCATCGGTCCTCCGTCGCAAAAGGAAAGGAAAAAGAACCAAGGAAAACGGCACATGGACCAAATCCACGGTACGATATACCTATACTTTACCGGTAAGGAAAATGAAGTATCTGGAAGCATTTTGATTTCCAACCACTCCGGTTGGACCCTTGTTAATTCTACCTATTATACGCCTTCCAGTCGATTCTCATTACGTAAAGCTCCTGCAGACCCTAAATCTCCTACACTTCCTATTATCTAATAGTTCATAAAATTCGATCTAAGGCAAAACCATTATTGAAGATACGAACAGTGGTACGCACCAAAAGTATTTGCGTTTCCGTTTTAGATGGCACCAAGTAACATCAGCTTACGCACGTTAAGCTGTAACGCGAGATCTGCGAAAGCGGTTTGACGTGCAGCAATCGTAAAGTTCTGAATCAACTGTGTGTAGCTGATTACATTGGGAACACGCGTGATTTGAAGACGAAACTTTCTTCATGAGTCGTGACTAAATTATGCAGTCTTCGAATGAGGGGAGAGGTGGCTTTTCGACCACCGTCGGCCGCACATACCGCTAAAGTCTAGCAGTGCTTTGTGAGTCGCGGAAAAAGAAAAGTTTGAATTAACGGAGTCATATTTCTGAGTTTAAAAGGCTTTAGAATGCTCTAAAAACGGCTCACTACAGCTGAAAAAAAATGTTTGTAGTCTTGTTCGGATTAACCGACATTTAGAATTATCCGAGGTGGAACTATAGCGACTTTACTGTGTACGCTCACATAGAAAGTAAGCCAACGCTCTTGAGCTGTCGCCGTAAACCCCTTATTGTTCAGGATCCATAGATCTGATGGTGGTTTCGTCAAGTGCCCTGCTCCTTACCAAGAAGCCAACCGTGGGCAGAATGTTGCTATCTGGGGAAGAGGGAGTCGGCAGATTTCTTCTGCGGAGGGAACGGCGTGATAAGAGTGAGAGTCTCCGATAATCAATTCACAGACGACGCGCAAGAAAACCAGCAGGAGCCTTCCATTTTCCATTTTAATTAGAGGAGCGCCGACGGACGCGCCAATTAATACAATTTAAGCTAACGTAAATTATCGAGCCTGTCGACGAGGGACCGAGGGACATCTGACAGTCAGTCTCTGTCGCTGCCTTCTTCTTCGCCGTCATCGGTTCGTGCTGCCGTGTTCCGCGTTTGCGGCTTAATTGCCATTTCTGCGCCGGCACTCGATCGTCGCACTGTCGCCAGCGTGAAGCCCAAGACGGCCCGCGCGGACCGCTCGATAGAGAAGTGGAACGCTATACGGCAAGTTACGTTAGAAATTATTTTTGCAGCAATGTCGTGAAGTGGCTAACAGAACGGCGCGCCACACGGAAATTTTGATAACTTTAATGTTTTTTCTCTTTACTTCAGTTAAAGGGAAGGGTCATTGTCGCGCAAAGTGGAGGAGCAGGAAGGGGAACTCAGTCTGGTACATCATTCTTCAGCACATACTTTTTGCTTTGCTTCTTCTTCAAATGCTTCTTGTTTTCTTTAACTTGATTTACAAACAAAATACGGCGTGCACCCTGGCAGGAGTGCTTCCAGAGCGCGTTGTTTGATAGGAAAACAGAGTGAGCAATAGTTTGGTAACTGCTGTCATCTGCTATTTGTTTCTGTCAACTTTTTTTATGTGCTTGATAGCCCTAGTAATAGTTAGGATGGCCGGTGAATTAGTAAAGACAACTACTTCGTCTCGCCCGTGGTCTCTTATGTTGTGCAATGACAGCAGCGGCTGATGCTTCTCATGTAACTCTGAAATAATGGTGCGCTCTGGCTTCCTGACAAGTGTCCGGAAGCCGGAGCAACAATGCACCATCCGGCAACGATGGTGTAGTGCGCCTCGAGCGACAAATAGTCATGTGCGATAAGCATCGTATGTGTCGTACATTATTAATTTTGATGATACAAAACATCTAACTACTGACTACTCCTCTCCATGTGCCCCATAAGTCGCAGCCATAAATCGCGATAGGCTTGCGATTGGCCCCCTCTTCAGCATATCTGCTCACAACCTTTGACACGAGCACAACAAAACCCATTCCTTTTTATGTGACGGCCTGTGAGGAACTTGGGCATAACCAAACGCGATGGACCTAGCAGTTAGGCGATAAACTGCATGTCAAGTTAACCACCACCACCACCACCACCACCACCAACACCACCACCACCAACAACAACAACAACGACGACGACGACGACGACGACGGCAATAACAACAAAAAGCAGACTTTAAGGCTTCCTTCTGCTTTGAACTTATTTACAGCGACATCAATTACTAGCACGCCCCGAGCGCCCCATAATGTCTAATTACTCATTGGATAACGCGTACAGCTGGAAACTGCAAACTGCAGCAGTGGTATGGGTTCAATTTCCAGGAGAAGTTTTGTTTATCATCGTCAAGTGGTTAGGGTAATCCTTAGGGTGAGAAAGACAAATCACGACTACGCCGGCGGCACGCCGCAGCATGGAGGCATGGGAAGACGGACAGGCATAGAAAACCCAGTCTCTAGCTATTCGTTTGCTGTCGCATTCGATCGCTTCAAAGGCACGTAGACGAGCAATTGTAATCTTCCCTAAATAATATACGTGCCTTGCGCCCGTCCTTTGCTTAACCATATGGTCCTCAACAAGTAAAACCACATAGAAAAGACCATCTAACCCTCCCAAAATTACAAGTGGGCGTGAAATTCTGTCCTCACATCATCAATGTGCACACCTTACTACCGCCATATTAGTAGCCTCGAACTAGCGACACTGACGGTAGAAAGTATTCTCTCCGGCGCTCTAGGCAAATGTGCCGGGGACTATTCACCTATGTGTACTAGGGTCGGTGCCAATTTCGACGCTCGTCAACTGTGTTATCTTTTCGTAAAGTCGATGAATTGGGGAAGACGTAGGATTTGCGCCAGTAGTGTATAACTGGTAATGATTGCCCATAATGTTCTCTTATAGGGACGATGGTTCCCATGGAAGTTCTGGTATTGCCCACCATGATTCTGGAATCTGCAGCTCTATGTAGAACATACTTTCCTTTTTTACGCACTTAGTGGCCGTGCGGGTTGATGTGCTGTCGTAGTTTATAGGTGCGAACCCCAATGCTCTGACATGGCCACATTTCAGTGAAGGAAAAAAAAAACTTAAAAAGCAAACTCCCTAGTGGCCATATTTAAGCCCACACATCCAGAGCGGGTAACGTATGTCCCTTATACTTGAAGGAAGCCGTGAGCCCACGGTGAAGCGATGAAAAATTACATCGAGATTTCAGCAGCTCCGTTGCTCGCTTGCCCTGCCACAACTATAGAGTTCAAACAGCCGAAGAGCACAAGGAGATTTACAGGACCACAGCCGCGAACCAGAGGCAAGAAAGAAGTTCCAATTCATAACAGGCAAATATCGAATCCGTCACCTCCCTCGAGCAGCTTTCTTTTTCTTTCCCGCGCCGCGCAGTTCAGTTATTAATGCCGGCGCGACCTTTCGCGGGCGGCAACCGCAGGCGGCACATGATGCGTCATGCGCCCGCAACCCTGACGGGATTGGCGAGTGTCTATCTGCGGCTGCGCGCGTAGGCCATTGTGAACTCGGAGCACGCAGCTGACCCGCGACATGGCGCGCCGGTGCTCCATCATGTTCATAATCGATAGAGACAAACTCCTCGAAGAGCCGTTCCAGAAGGGCGCGCGCATGGAAACCCGGACACAGGGAGAGAGCGACCATTACGCGGCCGCGAGGCCTATCCCCGGGAGAAACCTGTCCATCGCGAGCATTCGAAAAGAAGCCCCCAGTGACGGGAACTTGAAGCGGCGAAATTTATGGTTCTCCGGAACAACGTCGTCGCTCGCTGTCCGGTCGTACACAGGCGTCTCGCGTTCCCCGCGTCGCCTCCGCCAGTGGCGTGCGGCGGTGGCAGCAGCAGCATCGGAGAAAGAAGAAAGGCCAGCAGAAGGAGCGCGCGCAGCTCTACCGAGTTCATAAATCAGGGCGCCACACCCTTTTGCAGTATCCGCGCGGACCGAGCCACAAACGCACGCACAGAGAAGAGCGAATTCTTAACAGCACCTACTCGGGGACCAATAGCCCGAGCGGCTGCGCAAGGCAGCGATAGGCGTGTGCCGCTATCGGCGTAATGATTCTCTGTCATTAACAACGTCAAACGACGGCTGGCCACCGCTTTTTATGGATGTACCGCTCTCGCAGCCAGTGTATAAATACTCGACTACTGTAATGATACTGCGCGACACGTTGCGCCTCGTGCGGTAAGGCGAGGAGGCCGAAGCCTTGACATTCGCCACGCTGACGGACGGGTCCTGGGAGAATACCGCGCGCGGCCCGAAACATGCATTAACTGCTTTGCAGAGCAGTCATTTACGGTTATTATTTATCCGGCTGATTTATAGGATGCGCAGGAGGGCCAGAAGAGCCTTATTCCGCTCGCTCTCTTAATGAGAGGGTGTTTATTGCCGCGATGAGGAACGATCATGAGCCAGTAAAGCAATAAAACTAATTACCGGAGTGGCCCACGACCAGAATTTAACTCCGGGTGACTAGGGGATGTTAAGCGTCGGAGCTGAAGAGCAACCGCTCGTGGCTGTAAATAGATAAATCACTTTCGGCCAGTTCGGAGCGTTGCGCCGATAGACAAATGGCACTCTCCCGAGAAGGGGCCATCACAAAAGGCGCGTACTTAGCATCGCTCACGGGCCTCTCACTCCGGCGGCGGGGGGAGGTTTTTGAGGTCAAAACATTCGGCTCCCTCGGTCTCAAACAGGAACCACCTAGCCCCGCGGAGAGACAAAACACGCCGCGCGGCCCAGCAGAAAAGAGTGATTTGTGACTGATAATTGCGGGTCTCAAGCGTTCGGCCCGACAAGACGAATGTTTCGCGAACTTGCTGGCTTCTTAAAACGCTCGTCACTTCTGCAGCTCGTCCTCCTGCTATTCATCGTTTCTTTTTTCTTTTTTTCTTTTTCTTACGCTGCGCTCCTACCTGCGCGATCATTCTTTCGCTTCTGCAGGGCTCACGCGTGCGATTTCCCACAGAGCACAACAGGCCTCCGGATTTCTCATTCTCGCCTCCGTAAGGACGGGCCCGATCGGTGAAGGCACGCTCGGGTCTTCTTCCTCAATCATGCGTCTTGGTCCTCAGGTATTCTGCCGGCTTCTTTTACGTCGAAGAGCCTGCTGCACTCGAGTTGGAGGCGCCATAACGAGGATGCACGGTGGTTCGGGAGGACGATTCCCTCCCTCCCCAGTTGAACAACTCAAGTCAACATCAAGCTGCGTGGCTCGTATACCTCGCTTCGTCCGTCAGCGCCTCTGATCACCATTTACAACTTGCACGTCGTTGGTCAGCTTTGTAGGACGTTTCCGCGGTTCTCTACGCGTCAAAACTTTCCCGTGCTTGTAGAGAGAGGTGAAGCGCCAAAGAAAGGAGCGAGGAAATGTCCACCGGCTAATCTCCACCACATTTAGTCATTATTTATTTCTCAACGGGCCTCTGAAGACGCTGCAAGTCACTAGCTTCCTCGGTACTCGGCTGATTTAGCGGCTCCAACCACCCGGGGGATTCGAACGAGCGTCGCGGCCGTCGCGGCCGCGCACCTATAAAGCCGGCGCGCCTATAGCACAGATGCTGCGCGAACACGGGCAGCAGGTGCCCTCGCGAGGCGGTAGGAAACCTTTTTTTTTTTTTTCGGCACTTATTCAAGGCGAACAACGGGGCCCGGACTCGATTTTGAGCAATCCTACGGTGATAATCAGGAGTGCGCCCCGGCAGCGGCGCTGTTTGCTGGCAGGGGCGGACAAACGGCACTAATTGTGAGCGTCGCGTCGGCTTGCGCGCGGGCGCGCGTGCAGCAGCAAGAGCCCGCTCACGCAGGTCGGCCGAGAACGTCCCCAAGGCGCGTTGTTGCCGGCACAATCAGGCGACTGCACGAAATCCAAAAAAAAAAGGGGGGGGAGGGGGGGGGGACCACGGCTGCTCGGCCAATTTGCACTCGCCGAGAGTCGGCCGGAGCTAAACTTCGGCAACCTCACGCCCATAGGCCAAACTCAAATTAGCAGTGCGTCTGATGAACTGGAATAATTACAGTTCCACCGTGGCTTGCTTGCCCCACTTATCTTTGATTCGGCGCGAGCGCATCTTAAGTGGGCTCGTGTCGTGAGCCTCGCGCCCTCCCCCCAGGATAAGTTGGCGCGCTGCGTGGCCGATTGCCCGAGCCTGTTTTTCGCTCGTGGCGCGCGCGCCAGTCAAAGGACTCGCTCTGGCCGGCACAATCGACCAGCACGGTTGACTCCTTGGCCCCCGGCATATTTGCTTCTTACAGCGGTGCGCCACAGGCGATCCCCGCACGAGAAAAAGTTCGCGCGCTTTTTTTTCCAAACCCAATGTTACGCGGAAGAAAAATGGTTAGCAGAGTGTTGTCGCTCTAACTTTCAGTGTGAGCGTTTTCGAGAGCGCGCGGTGTTCAAATCGCTCGCGAGCGGCTATATAAAGCAGCAGCAGCAGAAATAATAATAATAATAATAATAATAATAATAATAATAATAATAATAATAATAATAATAATAATAATAATAATAATAATAATAATAATAATAATAATAATAATCTTATCCGCTGCAGGACAAAGGCCTCTTCCAGCAATTTCCACTCGCCCTTATCGTTCGTCAGCAGACTCCCTGTTGTGCCTGCAAATGACCTAATCTCATCACGCCGCCTAATTATATCTGCTGTTCTCTGCTGCCTTTCCCTTCTGGCATGCATTCTGTTGCTCCAACAGATCACCTGTTCTACGCGTTACATTACGTTTCCAAGCGCGCTTCTTCCATCTTAATCTCAACTATAGCGTATGAGCTGCCCTGCTCTTGCTTTCTGAACTTCTCCTCTTCCTGTTTCTTAACGTTGCACCTGCGTTCGTTGCGTCGTCATTAGTGTTCTCTTAAGTGTGTTTGTTCTTGTTCACTTGTCAAGATACTGCATGTCATCTTCGTCTTTCACATATTAATCCTCAAACGCACCCTTACACTTAACCGAACGTTATGCTGCTAAGCTCGTGGTCGCACGGTCAAATACCGCTTTTCCATGTGGGCGAAATGCATAAACGACTGTGTACCGTGCTTTGCGTGCAGGTTAAGGAACTTGACTTTGCCAAAATGATTCGGAGACCCCCACTGCGGCGTGCTTCATAATCGTATCGTGCTTTTGGCACCTAAGACCCCAGAATTAATTACACTTTACCGGTTCAAGTGCTCAATAATTTGTTGCATCTCCAACGTCGCTGAAGAGGACAGCATCGCTTGCAATTTGTAGGTTGCGGAGTACCCCGCTAATCATTAGCCCTAGTCTTACTCAATCTCGCGTCTTGAATAGTTCTTGTAAGTATACTGAATAACATTGAGTGATAATACTGAGTCGCTGTGTATCCTTGGCTAACAACGTTCTTCGCCTTCTTCGCCGGTATACTAAAGTTTCCCACTTCGCAAAAGTAAGAATAAATGTTGTGTGTGTGCGCCCGACAGTATAGAGTAACTGTAGACATATTTAGCAGAGCGTTTCTTCCGCTTCGCTCCGACCACATTTCACGCGCACAGGGGGGACGCATTAACTGCGTTGATTTCGCTTATTCAACAAGCGCGTCTCCCAGTTATACGCCCGCGACGCGCTGTCCGCTTTGGCTTTGAAACGACGACGAAACTAGCAAGTAGACGCACCCTGGCGCTCCGCTCAATCGGCTTCGTAGCAGAACGTGGGCCGCGTTTTACGTTCCGCTCGCATGCACGAGAGTCGTGCGCGCGCGTTTCCCGCCCTACTGCTGTGCGCGAATGTTTACGCCAGTCCGAGCGGCGCGAACCGTCAACACTCTGCCGAAAATGTCGACTGCTTCGCTCGCCCTGGTCGAGGCATGACATCAAAGGAACGCCGCGCATCGTCTCCGATGCTGCTACTGTGATATCGTAATTGAGGATATATATATATATATATATATATAAACAAGAAGAAGGTTAGCAGAGGGGCCCGATTTGTATTAGTCATATCATAACACGCCGACAAACACAGACACTAAGGACAACATAGGGGAAATTACTTGTGCTTAATAAATGAAATGAAGAAACGATAAATTAATGGAAATTAAAGTGGGTGAAAAAACAACTTGCCGCAGGTGTGAACCGAACCCATAACCTTCGCATTTCGCGTGCGATGCTCTACCAATTGAGCTACCGGGGCGCTGTTTCCCCATCTACTTTCTTGGATATTTATGTGTCCTAGTTGAACCCTGGGAGTGGTAGCCAGCGCCACCACTGACAAACCTTGGCGGCGGACGTGGAACGTCCTTTTTGCCGAAGGCGTCACGAGAACGCCACGACAATCTACTAGGACACATAAATACCAAGAAAGTCGATGGGGTAACAGTGCCGCGGTAGCTCAATTGGCAGAGCATCGCACGCGAAATGCGAAGGTTGTGGGTTCGGTTCCCACCTGCGGCAAGTTGTTTTTCACCCATTTTAATTTCCATTAATTTATCCTTTCTTTATTTCACGTATTAAGCACAAGTAATTTCCTCTATGTTGTCCTTGGTGTCAGCGTTTGTTGGCTTCTTATGATATGACTATATGGCTATATATATATATATATATATATATATATATATATATATATATATATATATATATACAACGCAGTTGTCGCTGCGGCTGAGTATACCTATGCACGAGCGAGTGTCAGCGTATCCTCTGGCGAAGCAGGATGTGTGATAGGCATGCTGAAAGCCCGCAATCTTCAAATTTCTTTTCCCGGCTGGGCGTATGCCGCCCATGTATAGAAGTGTGTATGTGGCGTAGGAGCAGCCGCAAGATTAGATGGAGGTGCCAAACGCAGGGGCATCTTTGTCTGATTTTCAGGTATTTTGTGTAAGCTGTACTGATTTTGAATCGCTGTTTTTGGTGTTTCCATGTGTAAATTTCCCATGTAATACGGAAAAAGAGATGCGGTTGTGGCACAATGTTTAGAGCATCGGGCTGCTGTGCAAGAGGACCGAGGTTCGATCCCACCATAAAGCGCGTGCTTCTTTAATTATTACGTTTGTGTGTGTGAGCTATGTGGCAGGACACAGCTGCAGCCATGGTCTGAAAAGTTCGGGAGGGTTCGCAAAGAAAGCTTCACTTTAAAAGCTACTGCGCACGACGCTGCGCAAGCTTAACTTAGTTCTATAGTCTGCTTTGTGGACCTAATTTTGCTCACGAATGCCATAGTGTAGACCAAAAATTTATCATTCTAGCTTGTTCCTAATAAAAGAACGAGATTCTCTGAGACACGGTGTAAGACGAAAAAAAAAAAAATAAACTGTCCTTCGAACGATCGTCATCATTGCAAAACACACATATATAAAATATACAAAATTAACCCCGCAGTTGCATTCACTGGACACTCTTACACAATGTGAGGAATAAATATCGCAAGATAATCTCTGATTTCTAAACGACAGCTTGTCTAAGTGAACCTTGGTACTGAACGCTCAGAGCTAGCAACCCTATAGGCTCCTTAAACATTACCCCCTGGTGTCCTATCAGCCCCACACGACATCTCAGTGTACCAGGAATCGGAAAAAAGTCTGAGCTGTCGTCGCCTGTGCTGAAAAAATGCCTCTGCTTCTTCTGCGCGAGAGGTATGCGGACAGTGTACGTATTTATGCGGACGGTTCCACAAACATCCAGTATTCGTCCGGTGCTGTGGTTGCCCCAGCAAGAGCTATTACCATCAGCTTTAGGACTGACCACCCAACGACATCGACATCTGCGGAACTAGCTGCTCTTCGCGCTGCACTTTGTTTCGTCAATCGGAAACCACCCTTACAATGGTCAATCTTCAGTGACTCAAAGGCAGTTCTACAATCTGTGCTATCAGCTGCGCGTCGCGGGCCGTACGAACAGCTCGTATTCGATATTAGATGCCCACTGCATACATCTTTCAGTGGCTGCCAAGTCACTGCGGCGTCATAGGAAACGAAGACACCGATAATGCCGCTCGGGCAGCTCTTGAAGACACACAGGAAGAGGCCATACCACTTTCATGGTCCGACGCAGCCAGCAAACTTCGAGTGCTTGCACAGGAGATCACGCTCTCTCTGTGGTGCACACCAAGCAGCCAGACCAACCGGAGCAATCGTCAATACCACCTGCCTTCTTTGATGCACCTCTGTATGCCAACTGGACTCCGTCGAAGAGAGGCCACTCTGCTTTATCGCTTATGGCTAGGGGTGGCATTCACGAAATCTTACTCATTTCGCATTGGAATGGCCGACAACGCCCTCTGCAACGCCTGTCTTTGAGAGGAGACGCTGGAGCACATTCTGTGCGACTGTCCTGAATATAATGTTCAGAGAGTCCCTGACGTCCGTTCTAGCGCACCTTGACCATAGACTATTGTAAGTTGAAACAATTTTCACATATCGCCGACAGAAGACATCGCAGCATAATGGGAGGAAGAGACTACTTTGGTTTTTGGAAGAGACGGGCTTGGACAAGCGGCTGTGACAGTGATGTCACGTACCACGCAAGAGTGACGGACTGTAACTGACGATATGTGTGCTGTGCTATGTGCTCTCTCTCTCTCTCTCTCCTCCCCATTTTTATCCCCCCCATGCCGCTCCCATGTGTAGAGTAGCAAATCGGTTGAGCTAAACTGGTTAACCTCCCTGCCTTTCCTTCTCCAATGCTTCCTTGCTTCCTTCCTACCCCAGAATTTTTTTTTGGCTAGCCTAGAATTATCGAATTTGGTAAACTGTTGTAAATGAACTTACGTAGCCGTGACAAACATTTGTATCGCTATAACCTCTTACCTAGGTAGCATCGAATTATTTCGAGCTCTTCTGAAATGACTATCAGGTAACATAGCGTCTGCGTCCACCTACTATGTCGCTGAAATAAAATGTTTATACATCTCCCTTTCGTTCCGTTTCTTCAGTAGAAGCAACGCCTCTTGACAGCCGAAGCCACCCATGTCTCGCGTTTTCGCTACGAAGCGCATGCCGAATGATCACCTGACTGCCACTTAGCAGCCGGTAGTAAATGAATCCTTTCATGGCTTAGCGTGCGTATGCGCGAACGAGTGTCGGCGTGCTAAAGTGGGCCGGCACGTGCGCCCTTCGGCCAGCGCCGGACGCTTGGTGATACTTGAAGCTTCGCGCTTGGAAATTTCACTGCGTAAAAATTGCAAGCCAGCGTCTCTGGGCGCCTGGTGCGCGCTCTCGTTCTACGCCAGCTATATAGCCCTCGTGTTCACCTGCACAGCGGCGTTGCGTGAACAGCCGAGGCCAAAATATAAATAAATAAATAAAAGAGCAGGCAGGCGTGAGAGAGAGAAGCGGGGGAATTGATGGCCGATTGAAGTGCGCCGGGCGAGGAGCAGCTGTTGGCGTCATCGCGCGTTGCCCGGAAAGCCGTCGATGCGCGGTGAAATGCGTCTGTGGGCAGCAGGATTGGCGAGAGAGCGCTGCCAATTAGGCGCGCGCCCGCATATCACGGGGCCCGGTGGCGCATTAAGCGGGCGCGTTTCAACGCCAGCAGGCAAACAGCGCGCCGCCGACAGAGACAGTTTCCATCAGCGCGGGGGCCTGCGAGAGGCCATAGCTCTCCTATTTCATAATTAGGTCCCAGATGACTCTGCGGACGCCGTCCGCGCGTCACCAGGAGCCTCACCGCACTGCCTCTCTCGAGTATTTAATTCCTGGCGTCACGAGGCGCACGCCGCCGTGCGACGACGGAAGAGAAAGAAGAGGCGCAGAAATGCGGGCGCCGCAAGAGGCGCGACCGAGGAAAGCGCGGAGGGAGCACCGGTAAATACCGAACTTCTTGCGCCATCAGATGGGGGAAACGGTGGCGCGCGGTCGACGCGCCGGGCTCGTCGGCAAAATGCAAGCTCGCCGTCTGGCGGTGACAGCGCGAGTTGGGCCTAATGGGAACGCGCTCATTTATCAAATTCCCTAATCGGCAACAAACACGACTTGTTTGGCTGCGCGCAGTTTCTTTCTGAGACGAGCGCAAGAAAATGCCGCGATTCCAGAATAAGGGGATGCCGTTAAGGCGAGAATAAACGCCTCCCGTGGCCACGCTGTTGTGCGGGCTGTCTGGATGACAATCCGGCGATATGCAAGAGTAAAACGCAAGGATTGCGCGAGGCGTGTTGAGTGCAAGACAGTACAAGACGCGCGGGGATGAAGGGATAGGAGGGGGGGGGGGGGGTGACTGCCAAAAACAACGGCAGCCTTTCTTGTTGTCCGCGTCCGACAGCGAGTTGAAAGTTTATTTGGGGGGTATTACGCGCCAAAAGTAAGTATGTTTATGAGGGGCGCAATAGTGGGGGTCTCCCGGATTAATTTTGACCACCTGCAGCTTTTTAACGTGCACCTAATGCACAATACACGGGCGTTTTTGTACTTCGCCGCCATCGAAATGCGGGCGCCGCCGCCGCCGCCGCCTACGTTCGATCTCACGCCCTCACGCTTAGTAGCGAAACGTCAAAACCACTACGCCACCACGGCGGGTGCGTCTGACAGTGAATATATGCACTTAAACATTCACCCGTTCTGTTCTTTCAGTCTAATTTAAATGCTGAGGTTGGGTGGTGCGGCTTAACTATAGTGTTGTCTATATACTAGAGCTTGGCTTAGCGGTGCTTATTTTGCCATCGGAAATGATTAGGGCGAGGAGGACGTACAGAAAGCTTCTGCAATGCTATCAATTTTTGTTGCGCGATCGCTCAACTATACATGTAAGCCGACGCCTCCGTACATCTCCACTGACTGGTACGTTCACATCTTTCTTTGGCCATACCTGGCCCTTGCGCCACTAAACAACCCACATCCATGCATTCAGGGTCACGTCTTTCACTGTTGCAACTTGTATCTGCACACGTAAGTGCCGCACGTTTTACGACATTGCGCACAGGCTAACCAAGGCAGCTAACTTCACTGTGTGGGACATAAGGAGCGCCACATGGAGATGCTCACTGAGGCACTGCGCGTCACGAAAGCGAGCTTGCTGCATTGCACTGTGTTTAGGAACTTGAATACCGCCTACCACCAGATAGCACCGTGTCAAAGTTTGCCTAGGATGTGTAGCGATACGCCTGCTACAGTATACCTGAATTGAGCGAGAACCAAAGCATTCGCAGCTCCTCGGATCTTTCGTTTTTGTTTGTTTTTATTTGTTGAATGTTAAAACGACGATTTGCAGGTTCACAAGTGTATTACCGAAACTTTTCTTTCCAATGGCTTCGTTTAAATGGTAAAGCTTCTTGCGCGCACAAGCGCGGCACCCGGAATGAAGCCCACCCTCCGTGTACTTCCTTTTCTATCCGCATGCGTGTCATAAGGCATAAGGCAAACTTTTTTTCAGAGCATTTTCGCCGCTGACTACACATGCTCTGGACGGCGGTCTGCACCCGTCAATGATTTCTTGTGCCCGAAAAAAAGAAATAGATAATACGCGAAGCTGCGGTAAAGGAAACGCGAGAGACAGTGTGCTTCATCATTTCGCATCGCGGACGAAGAAGAACAAGTTCTCGACTCGACCGCTATGCAGCGCAGGGGCTGAAAGAGCAAAACCCGCCAAGCACTTTGAACCTTATGGACCGTGCACACTTCGGCGGGTCTACGCGTGCGTGCTCGCCATGCATCATGAGTGGAGTGGCGCGGGCCTGTTTTGTCCCCAAGACCCCTGGAAAGAAGTCGCAGCCCCCCCCTCTCGCCGTCGTCCATCAGAGAAGCTGGCGCTTGCATACATACCAGGCGCGCTCTCTCGCCCCTACGCGGAAGAGTGTGTGCGAGCGCAGTCTGGCAACGCGAAAGGGGCACCGCGATCGAGGAAGCTGTGCGCGTGCGCACGAGACGCAGAGTCGGAAATTGAGACCAGCCACTGCCACCGCTCAAACTGCAAATCACGCTTGCGGAACGGTGCCCATTTTGTCACATGTCACCACTGGGAGAATAAAGGGTCCCGGAGTTCCCAGCAGCGCGGGCCCGGTGGCGCGCGCCGTCAGTCGCCGCCGACTGCGCAATGAGGAAGCGCGGCGAGCTACCTCGCCCCCCCTGCGGATATAAATCTGCTTAATTCGCCAGTACCCCGGCTCTGTTTCTGCGGCCTCCGCACGCGGTTACCGCGCCTGGTTCCTCGCGAAAGACTTCCTACTGCATCACTCCGCCATTTTGCTCGCCCCCGTCTCTCTGACTTATGCGCGAGCGTTGTTCCCGCTTCATCTCTTTCCGCGGAGCGTGTTAATGCTTCGTTCTTTTTCCTCCGTCTGCTTGGACGTCCTTCAAGCCGTTGGACTGACCTTTCTTATATTCCTCGGCTGTTGCCATTCTCTCCCAGACAGCTCTCGCGTTCTCGCTTGCTTCTTATTTTGCGGGCTTCCGGTTTTCGACCGGAAATCAAGCTATTTGGATATTGCTCGGACGAGAAATTAATCACCGCTTGGCGCCGTCTCCCAAGACGGCGGCGACGGGAACGACTGTCGCCGGAGATTATGCGACGGGGTGTCCCCATTAAAGCATGAAATACGCCAACGACGTGGCCGGTTCATCAGGACGGGCCCAGCCGCCGGCCACGGGCTGCCGCTGCTACAGACGGCCGCGTGAAGCGCATTTTTCATCTGCAAATCGACTTTGCCTTTCTTGGCGCGCTCTGAGCTAACGAGGGCGCAAAAACAAACGACCGCTCAAGTTCATCATGCATTCGATCTGCGTATGAAGAAGTCGGCCCTTCTGCATGCGGCCGCTCGTAGTGATGTCGTTAACTTCTCCACTCAGCTGCCGTCGACACTCACGCGTCTGGCGATTTATACGTGTCTGTGGCGCCCAAGTCTTCCTTTCGGTGCCCTTTTTGTATGGCGTAGCTGTTTCGGGAACCCCGTCTTTCTCTCGGCGAACGCATAAATTTTTCCGCGAAACGTTCAGAATTTTCTTTTTCTTGCGTCGCTTTCTCTCTCTTTTTCTTTTTCATCCCAAGTCACACGATAGCTCTACTATCAACATTGGGAAGTCGCAAAATGCTTAGATACGCAGATTTGAGCAACAGCAACAATCAAATTTGCGCCAGTAAAAACTGACGTCCAGCAACGCAAAGTATAACCGCTGCGTTATGCACGCAACATTCAAAGCTTCAGTGAAAGCTTGGTGACATGACTTTGCCGCATGTGCCGGTGCGTGGTCGGTGTATTCTAGAACATTAGAATTATAGCAACCGCTATCGTCTGAATGAAAAGTAAGTACGTCTGGCAACACAACACGTCCAAACAAAAAAAAAAAAAAAAAAGAGAGAGAGAGAGAGAGAGAGAGAGAGAGAGAGAGAGAGAGAGAGAGAGAGAGAGAGAGAGAGAGAGAGAGAGAGAGAGAGAGAGAGAGGAAACGTGCTCGCTATGAGCATTTCACCACAAATCCTACTAAAGAAGTTAAATTTCGGGGTTTTACGTGGCAAAACCACAATCTCATTATGAGACACGCCTTAGTGGAAAATTCCGGATTGGTTTTGACCACCTGGGGTCATTTAACGCGCACCTAAATCCAGTTACACGAGCGTTTGTACTATTCGCCCTCATGAAAGTGCGGCCGCTGCTGCTTGGATCGAACCCACGACCTGAAACTCCCGTAGTGGGTCATAAAATTGTATCTGTGCATTTTAGTGGCCATATTGCAACTTCGTGTCGTATTCAAGCACAGTTGAAAATGATATATATATATATATATATATATATATATATATATATATATATATATATATATATACGCTGAATCTGGATAAGAACAGCGCCAATGCCGTGACCACTGGCGTCTGTACGGATTTCAGTGGGTGCTGAAGGGTCAAAATGGACTAACATTGGGGAGCTCGTCAAGTGTGTGATGAGGGCTGTGATGGTCTGCCGCTGTCCCCACGCGAAAGTGACCTCGTGCTTTAAAAGCTCGGTGAGAGGGCGCGCAATGTCAGCCAAGTTTTGAACAAAACGACGAAAGTACGAGCAAAAGCCTATGAAGCTGCGAATGTCCTTAACTGAGCGAGGGCACATGAAAGTCTTGAACGGCGCGAACTTTGGCCGGGTCCGGTTGAATTTCATTGGCGTTTACAAGGTACCCAAGAACGGTTATTTCGTGACGACGGAAGTGACAGTTGGACGAGTTGAGCTGAAGTTTCGCAACGCGAAACACAGCCAGGAGGGTCGCGAGATGCTCGATGTGGTTTTCATAGGTTGGAGCAAAAGCGATTACGTCGTCGAGATAACACCGACAGATGGTCCACTTCAAGCCTCAGAGAAGGGTGCCCATCATCCTCTCGAACGTCGCTGGGTCATTGTAAAGCTCAAAGGGCATGACTCTGAATTGAAAAAGTCCATCAGGCGTAACAGAGGCTGTCTTCTCGCAATCCTTCTCGTCAACGGCAATCTGCCAGTAGCCCGAGCGGAGATCAATCGATGAAAAATGTTTGTCCCATGTAGACAGTCAAGTGCATCATCGATACGAGGCAATGCATACACGTCATTCTTGGTGATCTTGTTCAGATGGCGATAATCAACACAAAATCTCCAGATCTTGTCTTTTTTCTTGACGAGTACTACTGGTGTGACCCACGGGCTAGTGGAAGGCTCGATGATGTTCTCCTTCAGCATCTTCACGACTTCGCTTTGAATGATGCTGCGTTCTGTTGCACACACATGGTAGGGGCGGCGATGAAGGGGACTTGCGTCGCCGGTGTGAATCCGATGAGTGACTACGGCTGCCTGGCCGAGCGGGCGGCGATCGAAATCGGAAATGTCGCGGTAACTAAACAGAATGCGCCTGTCTTCAGTTTGAGCCGGAGAGAGGTCAGTAGCGATCATTTTATCGACGTCGTGGTATAGGGTGACGAAGCCGAACGGGAACACGCAATGATAGGGCTGACAGAGGCAGAAATAGTGGGCGTCAGCGGAGATGTACTCGTGCACAGGTGTCAGACGGGCCGCTGTCATGTTACCGGGAAGAACGTGTGCAACATAGCCAAAGGTGAGAACGGGAAGCCAAGTAGAATTATCGAAAATGGTGACAACGGTACGTGGGAGCGTGACGTCATGCTGTAGAATAACGTCGACAAGCGGAGAGACGATGTAGTCGCCATCAGGAACATGTGGTCGAGCGTCAAAAAGGTACAGTAGTTGCGCCTTGAGGCGGCAACCGGGCGAATTCGGCAGAACACAGGGACAGATGATGTGCATCAGAAACAAAGTAGCTGTCAGAAGTAAGGGCCAGCTGCACGACACCTGTAGCACAGTCTATTAGGGCAGAATGTGTCGAAGGAAACTCCAGCCCCAAAATCAGGTCATGCGGACAGTGCTCCAACACAATAAATAAGGCGCTGGTTTGATAACCGGCAATCGTTACTCGTGCTGTACACATGCCGACAACCGGTGGCGTACTGCCGTCGGCAACGCGTACTGTGCACGGTACGGCAGGCGTGAGGACCTTTCTGAGTCTTTTGCGAAGGGCGGCATTCATTACAGACATTTTTTGAGCACCGGTGTCGACGAGAGACTTCACTGGGACTCCATCCACCGCAACCTCTAATATACTTCCAAGGGTAGGCAATGTGATCAGAGGATTGGCAGGCCGGATCGTTGATGCAGCGTCACCTCCGGGAGCTGCACCGGCTAGTTTTCCTGTGGCACGAACGAGGGGGAAGAAGAGCGGCGGGCCTGCGGCGAACGAGACCGACGACTTAGGGGCGATGGTGACCGGCAAGGTTCGGAAGGTAGTAGGAACGTTGTCGGTATTCGTAGATGAAGGACGCGCAGAGGAACGGGGAGCACCTTGATCTGGACGGTCAAACGGGAAGCTCCATGCAGGGGGCGATGACCAATGACTGCGGCAATGACGGCCGATATGTGCAATACGCCAGCAATTGAAACAAATCGGCCTATCGTCCGTTGTTGTCCAGTAGTCCGGGTTACGACGGCGGGTTGGAACCGCTGAAAACGGCGAAGCAGTGGTTGGGCGGGGCTGGTCCTGACTGACAGCGGTATCACAAATAGGGCAGAGAGACGGGAGGCCTAAATTTGCTATCTCTTGTCTGACAACGGCCTGTATAAGCGATACAGAACATGCGTTGTCTGGGCAATGGCTGGGCGAAGCCAGACATGGCTTCGAGCTTGCGACGAATTAACCGCGTCAAAATTTCTGCTCAGGAGGTCCACGTGGCTCTTCTTCACACGAAGACGTCGAAGCTGTATCTGGTAGCCTGTTGAACTGCTGCGTAATTCGGCGACTCTTCATCAGTTCGCAATTACGGCACTATTTGATGATCGCCTCCACCGAGTCATAATTCTTACAGATAAGCAGGTTGAATGCATGAACTCCTATGCCCTTCAGGATGTGGCCAATCATGTTCATCTCATTCATGTCTTTGTCAGATTTACTACAGAGCGCGAGGACATCTTGAATATATGCCACGTAAGATTCTGCTGACGTTTGAGCCGGGGTCGATAGCTCCTTCTTCGCTGTCAGCTGACGGCCAAAGCACTCTCCAAAGAGGTCTAGAAGCTTCTGCTTGCAAACGTCCCGACTCGTTATGTCGTGTTCGCGGGCCTCGTGCCATGCTAGCGCAGTGTCTCGGAGGTAAAATATCACATTCGCTAGCGTTAGGGTTGGGTCCCACCGATTATTTTCGCTTACACACTCATTCCAGGAAATGCAGTCTTCAACGTGCGTACCATCGATGCCATTGAAGGTCCCTGGTTCTCGCGGCTGGGACAACACGACGGAGGTCAGAGTATGCGGCACCGGAGGTAGGCGGTCGGTCATTGTGGCGCTTTCGCTGTCGATCATTGTGTCAGGGCTCAGGTGGCGACCGCTGCGGAGCTCCGTGTTGGTACCCAGCACCTCCACCAAAATGTTGCGAGCCGGAGACAAGCACGAGTGTTGTTTATGCAAGGCAAATGCTGAAGGCACCAGCTGACTCTAAAACATGGCGGCCGAAGCAGATCAGCGACAACAACACTTCCTCTTCATCGTCTCTTGTCTGTATGCACGTCCTGTTCTGCATCGTGACAATATTGTTTGTGTGTTTAGAGGGAAGGAGCGGTACACGGGTTGTATGAGTATGGGGGCCGCGCAAGCAGGCTGATGCAAAAAAGAAATGTACATTGGTAATTTTGATTCGATAGTATTACTTGGCTCCTTGTGGGAACCCACCGTCATCAGAAAGCCGTGACAGAAAAACGGCACACAAATTACGTTGTCCTCATTTAACTTAAAGAAGTGGCCACGGGCGAGCATTGGACTCTCTGCCCGAGCGCGCTACCATTGCTCCATCGTTGCATTACGCCGGTGTTGCAACAGGCGACACTGATGAATATATTCGAGGCAGTGCACGTGACTGGGCTCTGCCGGGCGGGCAATCACTTGATGGCGCACGGCGCATTGCAAGCGCATGGCGTATCGGGCAGCATGCCCCATCAGCCTCGCCGCATGCCTCAACCTGAGTTTTCTACCGAAACACATGTACGACGTGGCGCACGATGTGAACGTCAACAGAGGCGACATACTTTGCCTCACGGAGACATGGATGAGGCCGGATGACAATAGACGGATCACGGGATGCTCGTTCATCTGCGCCGCTCAGCGACCCGACAACGTTGCCACCGGCGTCGCCATATAGCACGCCGAGCCAGAACTTCAACTACGACCTGTCCAACTCGGAGACTGCTTTGATGCAGACGGAGAGATGTGCGTGCAGTTCGTCGAAACGGGATTCGTGGTTATGTGCGCATACGTCGTGCCAAATCTGTCTCAAATTCACATTCACTCAATCACATTCACTGGCAAGGCTGTACCCTTTCTACGTGCGATACTACAGCGGTGAAGTACGATGCAAATCAGCCCGACCAACCACGCATTTCTGCCGCATCTGTCACCATGTCGGCCACCGGACCGATGTATGCCCAACTCCAGAAGCAAACGTACGCCCCCATTGTGGTACACGGAACCCCACTCAGGACCACCCCTGTCGCCTTATGCCAGGGGCCTCATCCTACGGCTTCCAAGGAGTGCCCTGATCGACTGAAGAAGGCATCCTCAGCATCCCAAAGGACCAGCCGCCGGGACTACTCCCGGTCGAAGTCTCGGTCACGCACAGACCAGCAACGGAAGCGTTCCCGCTCCAGGTCTCGCCCTTGCTCGCGGAACCAACAAGGAGGACCCGGAACCTCAGCGGACCTGCTGTACCGGGATCACAAGCGGTGAGCTGCTCAGCACGGCTTTTCCCCTCTCACACAGTCCACCAAGACAACACCCTCTCATCACGTCTACACACAGCACCCACCCCACACAATACTGATGTTCAACTGCAAATTCTAGCTGAACTAAAGGTCATCAGAGAAGAAAACAAACGCCTTCATGAAGAAAACAACAAACTTCGCACGCACATTGCAGAACTATACGCCACTCGTACTGCCACTCAGCATTCCACACCAATAACCGCACCCTCAATGCCATCATCTTCGGAACGTTCTGAACCCATGATTATCGCGGAATCAGTAAAACCGACAGAAATCGCACAAGTCGAGGAGAAAGTTGATGTACTGCAACGGCAGCTTCTAGCAATACAACAAAGCATCCAGCAACTGGCAAGTGTTATTGAAGAAACACGGCTCGCAAAAGATCAGCGACGCAAGAAAGTTAGAACACTGGTACAACAGGAAGTAGAGCAGGGACACTCTGCCGATCCACCCGTCAGCCAGGACGAATAGTAAAATCAACCACAGGAACGAAAACCCACTCATAATCTGGCAATAGAATTGTCGCAGCTACAAACGCAAGCAAGGATCACTGAGACAGTACTTAAGTAACGCCAAAACGACGCCAAGCGTAATCGCACTTACAACACACATACCACCACGCCTGAAAGCCGCGTGGCCACACTTACAGTTAAAACGCTCGCAACCACAAAACACACAATAGATGGCAATGACGTCGATCATAACCTAATATAGATCCTGCCGCTCCAACGAGGCCGAAAGAGCATTTTCATACTGAATATATACAGCCCACCCAAGCAGAAGCATGCCAAGTACGACTACTTGATCACTAAAGCGATTGGCATAGCCAAAAATAATAGTCGGCTGATTGTAGGCGACTTCAACGCGGCTCACCAGGCATGGGGCTACACGACAGCCACATCAAAAGGCACTGCACTCCAGTACACGATACAGCAGCACCGTCTCACCATCCTCACAGACCCCGCATACCCCACACTTCTAGGAAACAGCGTCTCCCGAGATACATGCCCTGACCTCACCCCCACTAAAGGGATGCAACAGGCTGCCTGGCACAACACGGAGGAAACTCTGGGCAGTGACCTCTGCATACTTGCCACCACATTGAACGTTACGCATGCACGCCACCCGATAAAAAAGACAACGCTCCCAGATTGGACAGCTTTTCGCAAAGAGCGAGTGGACGACTTTTAACGGGTATTACGGATATCGAGCAGTGGTACGAGAGCTTCAACAAGACGTAACCAGACATTCTAAACATACTCACCACAGACATACCGGCCGTAGACCCGCACCTTCTTCACATCTGGGAAGCACGTCGAGGCCTTGTTAGGAGATGGAAGTGCCAAAAACATAATGGTAAATTGAAACTACGTATAGCGAAACTCACGGCAGCCGCGGAATTTTATGCTGGGGAGCTCACCCGTCACAACTGGCGACAACTATGCAACAAGTTGCAGGGTAATCTTAGCACGGCCAAAACATGGTCGCTGCTACGCCATCGTGACCCCACACAAAGCAGGGCAATTAGCCAGCAAACAATCCAACGTATCCTACACAACCATCCGGGCTCTGGAGGAGTTGCGGGCGTGGTACATAGGCGATTTCGAACCCGCACAAGGACAACCTCCAACGTACAGCGGGAACGACAATTACGACCTCGACAAGCCGATCACTATCACTGAGATGCAACAAGCACTCCATGCACTCACACGAAACACCCCGCCAGGCAAGGACAAAATAAATAACAAGCTCCTGCGCAATCTGGATGATAGCACCATTCAATCTCTTACTGACCTCTTTAATCATCACTGGGAAGCGGGTACGCTACCAGCATACTGGAAGCACGCGGACATCATACTCATTGCGAAGCCAGGCAAACTTTCCAGCTTCGAAAATATGAGACGAATCTCACTGACTTCATGCCTATAGGCAAGCTTCTGGAAAATGTCATTCTGAACCGGATTCAACCTTAGCTAGAATCCAGTGACCTCTTTCCCGAAACAATGTTCGGATTCCGGCCCACCTTTCTACCCACGACATCGTTCTTCAGCTGAAGGAACAAGTCTTTGAACACATCTCACTGCACAACACCGGAGCGATTCTAGCACTCGATCGCAAAAGCGTTTTCGACAATGTGGCTAACCATACCATCCTTACAAACCTAAGCCTCACGAACTGTGGTCGTAATACTTACAATTATATACGCGCCTTTCTGAGCAACCACACGGCCACAATAGGCATTGGTTCACTCAGAACCCCGACGTTACCTACTCGCAACAAAGGAACCCCACAAGGTGCTGTTCTATCGCCCACCCTTTTCAATATTGCTATGATGAAATTACCTGACAAACTCAACGCAATACCAGGAATCAGGCATGCAATATACTTTGACGACATTACTATCTAGACCACCGCTGGTTGCGAAGGAGAGAAACAAGACGCCCTTCAACAAGCGACTGACGTCGTCTAGCAATATGCAAAAACAAGTGGTCTCCGGTGCTCCCCCGAGAAGTCAGAACTATTAGCCATTCGACAGAAATCACGAAGAAAACTCAGTGAACTACCCCACATCACTCTCACCCTCGACGACAAAGAAATATCCAAAGTAAACCGCGTCCGCATTCTCGGACTCCACATACAACAGGACGGCGGGGGCGCTTACACTATCCAACGTCTGAAGCAGACCACGTTCCAAATCATGGGAATGGTCAGTCGTATCACCACCAAACAATACGGACTGAAAGAAGACGACATAACACAACTCGTCCAGGCCCTGATAATCAGCCGCATTGCGTACGCTACCCCGTACTTGCCCCTCACTCCCAAGGAGATAGATCAATTAGACGTACTTCTTCGGAAAGCCTACAAGCAAGCGCTCGGCCTATCACCGGGAACAGCGACACTCAAGCTTGAAGCCCTAGGAGTTCATAACACTATGGGAGAAATTATAGACGCCCGCCTCACAAGCCAACGAAAACGCCTAGCCTTCACACCAACAGGAAGGACTGTCCTAGCGCGCCTAGGCTACCCCACACACGGCAAAGGCCACGAACAAGCAATCCATCTGGCCCCCAAATTTCGGGAGCACATCAAGGTAGCTCCTATCCCCAGAAGCATACACCCGGAACATCTTGCCGATCGTCGCCAAGCTCGCGCAAAAACTCTACAGACAAAATATGGCAGTCTCCCCACCACAGCATACACAGATGCCGCGTAGTACCCCCAAAAAGCAGCCATGACGGCCAGCGTTGTCGACTATAATCTACAAGAGGTGCTCTCGATGACGGTCCGCACTGCCAGCGCCCTCGTAGCGTAGGAGACAGCCATCGCCTTGGCCATCACCTCTAGTCTGACCAACGAGTACGTGACAATTATTACTGACTCCCAGGCAGCTTTCCGTAGCTACGCGAGAGGCAGAATATCTTCAATCGCCCACCGACTCCTCAAACAAGCCTCCCAATTCACGGACGTTGAAATAGTGTGGACTCCAGGACACGAGTCCCTCCTTGGAAATCAGCGTGCGCACGCTGTAGCCCGAGCTCATGCCTCCCGGGCGCTACAAGAGAGGGATACGGCCGCATCCATGGAACCAGTACCTTTACAATACAACGCCATACTACAACACCACAGATTGAATAGACGACAATACTCACCTCCACACAAGACCCTCTCACGTGAAGACGCCGTAACATGGCGACAACTACAAACCAATACATACCCCCCCTTTAAGCAGACTACACGCAATACATCCTACACTGTATTCATACAAATGTCCCCTTTGTAATGATTACGCCTCCCTATATCACACCACACGAGCGTGCGCCCAACGTGAAGCCGGCCCCGCAAATACCCAACCCCACACCCGAGCAGTGGGAGGCCATGCTGACTAGTTCGGACCCTCGTAACCAGCAGCAACTGGTGCGGCGGGCCCGGAAGACAGCAAGAGCCGCAGGAGCCCTGGACAAAGGGCGCCTCCCGCACAAGCAGAAAGACACCTGCTTGTCCTTTATTTTTTTAAAATAAATATTTCTCCGCCTCCTGCTCCTCCTCCTTCTGTCTCTAATGGGCGCGGCACTGTTCGTGGACACGAATCTGCATTCGACTCTACGCTGCGGCACGTCGACGTTCGTCGTAGGAGACTTCAATCAGGACGCACGTTCGACGCAGCAGCAATCAACTCAGCAGCATTTCGCCCTAACACTAAACTCAGCGACACATTACGCGACAAGTAATGCTCTCGCATTTGCACATATGATAAGAACTGCTTAGGTGCCCTGATAGTTTTTTTTTCTTTTTTGCATATCTTGCGCGCGGTCATGAACATGATGTAATACGCGGCCGCTACTGGTTCACAAGAAACTAGAAGCGTCTCACGCATAATATATAACCCTCCTAGCTGGGTAACACCCAATTCCCACCTACAAAAAAGAAAACCTAAAATTATAAAACACGGATGGCGTAGAAGATTTTCAGATTTGTTGCTCTGTATCGCCGTGTGCCGGTGCCCAAATAATCGTGCGTGTGCATTAGAGAGACAGAAACATACAAGGCTACGGCACATTCTGCAGCTTAAGTAGTTAATTTCGAATGTTCTGTTGAACAGAAGAATCGACACAACAGATTCACCGACGATTACGACACTCCCTAATGCGAAATTTGAGCGCAGCTCTATGTATGTTTTTATTTCGGGATATATTGGCTGGCTCGGATAATCGGTCTCGTGCGGCACGCTGCAAACGGAGCGAAGTGTGGCGCGACTGCCTCGCTAATCTGGAGAACGCGAGAGGCAGCAAGTGGGTGACGCTTGGGCACGTTTCACCGTAGCCGCCGCAGAAAGACCTCCCTGACGACGCGCGCTACTCTGGCGCCATCTCGTAGTCATAGTCGCCGCACTACGCTTTTCTTCTCACGCTTTCGCCATACCCTCCTACTCCGCTTTCCTCCTCGCGTATTTCATCCACCACTGCTCTTCGCGTTCGCTCTTTCATCCTTCGCTGTGCTTGTTCTCTTGGTTACGCCTACGCTTGCGCCAGAACGGGTGAATAAGAGCTACATGCTTTAAAAAAATTCCTTGCTGTACATCATGTAAAACACATGCATTTGTGCTGAGAGTTCCTCCAAGCCAGAGTCAGTCAATGCAGACATGAATGAAATGTAATACGTGGCAATCAATTCCCATTGCTTGCAGCAGACTGAAAACTTCTTATAGAACGCATTCATGTAGTTTTAAAATATTCATAGAACCTGCAAATGTCGAGAGAGCTTCTATCTGGTGCTTTATGATACTTCTGAGGTCCAATATGCTAGCTTCAGCGCAGGGTCGATACCGAAATCCAGTCTTACAAGTTGAGACTTTTTTTTTTGTGCCGAACAAAAACAATTCCTCTTTGTACACTAGCTTCCCTATACAAGTCACCTTCTTCCAGTATTCGAAACAGAGGTAACGTACTGATACAGCCTGGTCGCTCGATGTCATTAATTAGAATGCCAGCGTGTCTGCGTTATGCTCCAAGCACTTCACATTTTCTTCAAAGGATACGCGCTCTGCCATGCTCAGTCACCTAGACTTATCAGGATTACCTTCTAGTGTACATGGACGGTTCAGTCAGTGTCAATCAGGGCAGCTGCGCTGCTGAATTTTGATTCCTTTCCCTTACCACCGCGTGGTCTTGTCGCTCGGGCCACCTGGTCTTTACGAAGACTGCAGAGTACTGCTGTGGCACCTGCGCTACGCAGGTTGAAATGTCTCCTTGGAGTGGATGCACTCCCATGGTGGTATCCCTGGTAGCGAAGGAGTGGATGCTCTTGCAAAAAGAAAGAAAAGGTACTGTCAAGGCCACCAACAATTAAAGGAGCGATCACGTACCATTTCTCAAGAGAGGCCCAAAATAGGCAGCTCTCAGCCACTTTAGGTCGCTTTTCTGGCTAACATCCAACCTGCCGTGGTTGCTTAGTGGCTATGTGTGTTGGGCTGCTAAGCACGAGGTCGCGGGATCGAATCTCGACCACGGCGGCCGCATTTCGATGGGGGCGAAATGCGAATACACCCATGTGCTTAGATTTAGGTACACGTTAAAGAAGCCCAGGAGGTCGCAATTTGCAGAGTCCTCCACTACGGCGTGCCTCATAATCAGAAAGTGGTTTTGGCACGTTAAACCCCATAGTATTTAACCACTAAGAAGCTTATTCGGCTCGCGAAACAGCAAGTGAAATTTCAATTTCTTTTGTTTATATCTGGCGTTGGAACCTTTTCGGGCACCATATGTTCGCGAACACTTCACTTGAACATAGGCGTCTATTTGAACGCTAGCTATTTGCAGCACAAATTCCGAGCGCTCCCGTTAAGCTAGGCGTTCCTGCATTGAGTTTTATGCACAATTTTGATTACAAATGCGGAAATGCGTCATTTGGCCTTTCTTGAACAGTACTTTCCTCATAATGGTGAGCAATTAATATATGACGCGCGCTCGCTCCGAAAGTGGCGGCCGTGGGACGACTGCACTTCACGCGTTGTGTTTAATGACGCCAAGCGACGTTTCTCAGGGGGCGAAGAAAAAAAGAGAAAAAAAAGAAGGGAAGATAGCAAAATGAGGTGGTCCGAAAAGCAGATTGTAGCGTCGCGATGGACGTCGCTGTGAGAGATAACCCGCAGATCATTCTGCATTCACGCGCTCTTCAAAAAAAAAAAAATAATAAAGAAAGAAAGAAAAGAGGGGGACTGCAAAAAGACGCTCCGGTCATCATCATATTTTACGTGGCCGGCAATTTTGAAACGACGTGGCCGCAGTCTCGAACCTAGGAAAGAAATGCTTCCCACCAAGGGCATTCGAAAAGCAAAGTCCCTTGCACTCCACCCGCCGAGATCGAGAAACAACAGCGTCCCTTCTTTTCCTCGGTCAATTTCTGGGGGGCGATGAAGACTGAACGAAGTAACGGAACTAAAGCATTTGCATGACTAAGGGCGACGTGAAGACGTGAAAAAAAAAACTGAGTGGGAGACGGAAAATTTTCGCTCATCACTAAACAGAGGTTGCACGCGGCATTCATTACATGCTGCGCGCTTCTTCAAATGCAAGCCTTCGTCGCTTTCTTTATCGAAGCTACCCTTCCAACAACGCCATCTGCTTACGCAATTAAACGCATAAAGAAGAAATAAGAGAAACTCCCTTTCCTACAAGCAGCTTTCTACATATATTCTCTGCTTTCGAGCACATTTGTTTGTTTCCTCGCGCTCCCGTTATTGCTGCGGCAAATGCGCGGAATCTGCAGCATTTTTGCATTGTTCCCTTCACTCCCAAAGTTTCTTTTTCTGTCTTTTTGTTTTCGGTTTTTTTTTTCTTTCGTTCTTTGCGGCTGAAAATTGGCCCCATTATTCACCTGCGAGGAAAGAGGTCGTTACCAGAGAGACGCGCGAGGTCCCCCCCCCCTTTTATTTTTCTCTCTTTCTCTCTCATTTGTCCTCCGTTCCGCACCCTTCCTCTAAGAGAGCGTGGGGTGCCCAGAGATGCTCCTCACAACAGTGGCAGCAAGTAAGAGACAAACGCGCACCGCGACACGCGAGCGTGATTAGCAAGCCCGAAAAAATGTCAGGCAAGTGGAGCCGCGGCTTGGGTCGCGGGATCCGCGCGTGTGCCGCCCAGGGCGGCTATCATTTCGGAACGGGTATTTGTCGCGTGCTGTAATTGCTGGGCGACCCTCCGCCACCGCATGCGCTGTCGCTGCTGTTGTAGCGAGATGTGCATCTGTCTCGCTCTCTCGCGCCTTACACCCGAGTGGACCGCATCGAGCACCTTGCTTTATCTAAATTTCGCTTTATGACTAAATGATGCTAAAATCTTCGATTAATGTTTATGGTGATACCCAATGCATGTCTCGATGTAGTTTCTGTTTGTATTTTGTGTGCATATTGCTTTTCAATACTTCATATTATGTTACTCATACATTCTGTGACCTTAATTTGAAACTGTACAAAGAAAAACAGAAACTTGTCTGTATGCTCACTTTCTGCATGTATATTTGATGCTGCACGGGTGGCAAGAGCTCAGTCAAACTGCGACAAAGCAGCCTATATCAGTCATATGATGAGAGCAGTCATATCTGTTTGGATACCATCGCTTTATCACTTTTTTTTTTCTTGTATAAGAAAGACGACTGCCTACGTAGTATAATCATGCAGGCTCGGAGTTTGCGATATGGTTTGCGTACAGCGCGACTAACGAGTCTGTCGTGGAGAAAGAGAAAAAAAACTTTAAAGAGGATAGAAGAACATTTCCTGGTTATGTTTAACATGTTCGCATTTCACCGAGCGAGACCTGTCTCACCGGCTTCCACGATAGGATGGAGCATATTCGTACTCAACCACCTCGCGGCTAGGAAAAAATTTCAACGCACTTGTTGACCTCATGCTGCGGCCGTTAAGTGAGTAATGCGACGGCTTTAACATGGTACCAGGGCTCTCAGTTGTTCGGCATTATGTCCGGACTTGAAATGGTAGTCATCTTCGAACAAAAAAGTCGGCATATAATACAAACAAGAAGCCATAAGTGTATTTTGAGCGAATGGTCAGCGCGGTCATGCGCTTGCGAGTAGGCTGGCAAACTGTTCGGCTAAATATAACTATTTTGATGCGGAGAGCATCATTTGGCATAAAATTTTGAAAGTACACAAAACGGCACTAGCCACTTACGTACGCTGACAACCGTGGCCGTAATATTGAATGGTAGTTCCTTCGCTCTGAAATCATTTATTAGATGACCGCGCACCAGGGTTGGGCATGGCATACGAAGAAGACTAGTAAGTCACGTTGTGACTGTCGTGGCTGCTAAATATTACGTTCATCTACTGCGGAGAAACGGCTGAACATTAATACCAACGTCCGCGCGTCCGTATCTCAGAGCAGCCAGTCTCCTCCGTCAGCATAGAACGTACGCCACAGGTTTCGCCTACCACGTCACAGGTCCCGCTCGCAGCGCGCAAACAGCTAGGATCAACGCGACCACGGCGATTCCAGTTAAACGCGGAATACGCGAAACCGGCCTCCCCGGAAATGCACCGCACAGCCAAGGAGGAAGAAGGGGGAAAAAACGAGGAGGGGCTGCAACATTACGTAAACGTGACCAGGGCTGTCGGCTCCGGTATCAGAGAAGGTAGGGGAGGAAGGTCGCTTGAGGAAGCTGGTCGAGGCAATGGGAGAGAGCCCGCCTCCTCGAGTCATCGTCTCACAACATCCCCCCTTTCCGTCTATCCCTTCCATTACCAAACCCCTGTAAAAAATTATTTCAGCAGAACACGCCCTGAACACGCCATAGGCGGCGCTTTACAAATTCCAATGTATAACGAAAACTTCCAACTGTGCCTGGTGACTAGTCCTTTAAACAACCTTATACGTTATAACATCAGTTATACATCGCTGTGTTCACTTTCATGACCGTCGCTGTCAGCATCCTTGTGCCGCTAAAGTCAGTGGACGATTAATCCATTCACACTTCGGCAGCTTTTCTCTGTATCGTTTAAGTAAACCTTGCTCACCTGGCCGCCATTCTTTCGACACTGGCACCGCTTTTACACATATTGGTTCGTCAATTCCTTTTATTGCAGACAGCTGTGAAGGAGTTTCTGGACTCCAGCCTGTGGTATTGTAGGCGGCGCCAGCTACACGAATAGGTTAGCACGACCGCACACTCACAGACGACGCCACGGGCAGCGTATGCAAAAGTTATCAGGGCCTAGAAATATGATCACACCATCACAAATGGCACAACCGTCTGTGGAAGTTATAAAAACGGGGAACGAGGCGTATGAAACGACCAAGAACGTGGCGCACTTTTTATCTTCACAATACTAGAAGAGCCTGCCCACCAGAGTTAGTACACCGCAAACATGATCGTTTCACTAAGATGAAACGTAAACGAAGCCGAGGCTGCAGAGATACGCTGTGGCCAACCTGACTGCACAAAAATGACCGACTGCTGTTGTTTCTCGTCGCCTTAGTCGTGAAAATCTTAGCGAACGTGAGGCAGCGCCTTCAGCATCATAACTGTGAGGTAGACGCTCCGTAACTGTCCTATAGAAACTGCAAAGAGCAACAAGAATTTGAAGAAAAAAACCAGTCACAAAACACAAAGGACAAGAAGAGAGATTCACCCACAACGACTGGGTGTGAACTCTCTTCTTTTCTTTTGTGTTTTGTGACTCGTTTTTTTTTCCCTTCAACTATGTACAAACTGGGCCCGGATTTCAACCCTTCTGCAAAGCAACAAGAAGGCAGAGCGAAAAAAAAAAGAAAAAGAAAGAAAAGAAAGAGAAAACAAGATTGCAATACGCGCACCCAGTGTCGAGAAGAAAGGCGATCAAAACAGATATTTATTTGTAATTAAATGACATGAAATTGGCGGCAAGCTTACCAGCGCAACTGGGAATAGCCTCACTGTTTTTCTTCACTGGCCGTGTCTAGCTGGCATGGTTCGTCGTCACCGGTTTTTGTTTTATTTTATTTGCTAGAATGGATGTGGGGCCACACGATTTTGTCACATGTCTACAGCTCTCTCTACTACTACTCTCTACTGCTCTCTACTACAGCGATTTTTATAGAGTTCGAAATTTTCTAAAATTGTGCCCTTTCTCGCATATGCACTGCGCGATTCGCCAGCAGCATTGGCTCCGTTCAACAAGGTTGCAAGGCACTGATGAAATTTCAGTCATCAAGAGCGTTCAAGTCATTTCGATGATGTCACTGTACTGGCGCTGGCTCCTGCCGCGAGCCCCAGTATCCAGGACAGCCACAGCTAAATCACAGCGACGGAAAGAGTTTAAGGACGCGCCTGGCTGGCAGCAACAGCGAGCTGGGCCTTGAACATTGGGAGATTTTTTTTTTTCAAGCTATGCACCTGTGGTCTAAGTCGAAGTGGCGAATGTTATTTTGTACAACTTTCTTGTGGCATTGCCACAAGAACTCAAATCGACATGAATAACAGGAAATACGCGAGAGTTGAGCGCATATAGGTGCCTAACATACACATTTTTTTTCAATTTTTGTCGATAGTAGTATATAGCAGTTCATTCAGCTCTTTTGAGCACTTGTTAATTAGTACAGAGCCTGCGTTGTGTCAGCGTGCTGGTACGCTTTCTTTCATTTTTATTTATAACGTACTAACTCCAATGCATATAACATGCAAGGCAGGGACTGACTGCAATTTAGGTGACGGGTGTAGGAAACGTTCTGTTCCAATTTTGTCTTTACTCTCAGCTAAGTGCATTGCTTTTCTCAAGTCACCATCAAACATTATTTTTATTCGGCATCTCAGAACTAGTGTTCATCGGCGAATCAATTGGAACTTGCACTGACTACGTTATATACTCGTGTCCACAAAAAATAAAAGAGAGTGCATGCACCCGTTTCTGTCACTCTCGAATTCACGCAGTGGCCTGCGCCACGCCATGACAGCGGTCACGTCCACGGCAGCGAAAAGAAACGCCCTTGCAGCAGGTAGACCGTAAATGAAGCCAGCTGCAGCGCGGCTGTGGTCAGAGGGACATATCGTGGAGTCTTGAAGGTGTGTGTGTGTTTGTGTATATATATATATATTATGGCGTGCTACACTGCTTTCATACCAAAGGGGTCGGGTCCCTTGTCAAGCTCATCGGAGCTTTCTCTCCCGGCTCCTCCTCTCAAGGAAATAAAATTTCAATCTGAATTTGAACTTCCTGTTAGGTGACTGCAAGCTCTGCTAAGCTTTAAGGCAAACCTAAACGTATGATTCATCGAGTCATTGCTCTGCTAGCGACGGCCCTCAGTTCCTTTCAATGCCCTAACACTTAGAGAGAAAGTTTCTGTTCGTGCATGCATTGCAGCGCATCCTGATGTCACTGCTCTATAAAAACACCTCGAGTCGCACCACGGCGTTCCGCTCTCGCGTTTGTTCCTTATGATGCGAAACTCTTTTGCCTTGTTGCTAACGGCGATCAGCAGATGCTAAAAGGGAAGAGAGAGAGAGAGAGAGAGAGAGGAAAAGCTCCGAACGCGGCTTTGGTGTAGTTTACGGCGCTGGAGATTTTGGGCCGCACTCACTGATGGTGTGTTTGGTCTAATTCTAAGGGGACACCTGGGAGGAACGCGGAGGACCATGCAGAAAGCCAACGAGCGGCGCTGGCTTTCTCTTTCTCGAGCTCAGAGCGCCAGAACCCCGGCGATTGCCGGAAAATACGGGCAGTAATTTGGGCGACGTCAGAGTTTTCGATACGCGAAAACCGCTAAGTAGGGGGCGCCTCTCTTCATGCCACGCTCGAACCCACTTAATGCTCAGAGACAATGCCCCAGAGAGTCCCCGAGGTGCACCTTTTACAGCCCTCTTCTAATGAAGTCCATATGAGCTTCTGTAATGCTCTAACGCTGGCTTGCGCTCTGCGGGCGGTGAGCCATCTTCCTTTTTTTTTTTTTTTGTCCGTTTCGTTGCCTGCACACGGCTGCAGGGAGCAAACAGCTCCGGCCACAAAATGAGCCAACTTAACAGTGGCGACTCCGCTGGGTCTGCAGCTCGCGCTGCTCGGGTGGTGCGCGATGTTCGGTATCAGGACCCGTGGCTAGAAACATGAACCGAAGGGCCGCGTTGCGCTGGAACTTGTTTATGCCAGCATCGTAAATTAAACAGGCTCGTAAAGCAAGTGCGGCTTCGTTTGGTTGGCTGCCAGTGCTGCGCGCCTTCCCGGGCTCGAGGACACTTCCCCCATCACTGGCCCCATCTCTTATCAGCGCCCCGAGTGGACCAGCGCGAGTCATCGCCTGGGCGGTGCTGGTGGGCTGCGGACTATTTGCTGCTGCGCATACGTGCGCACTGTCATCCTTAACCCGAGTGCGCGCACTCGGAAAGAAACTTCGTGACTGCTGCGGCATTAAACGCATATCGGGCATCGGGCAGAGAGACCGCCGTTACGCTTTTTTGTATATAGTAGCCGTGCAGATAAAGAAGGAAGGGAGCACTGGTTGCTGCTCGCCGAGAGCCGCACGCTGAAGCGCTTAATTGCAGTCGTTGCTTTCATTATAACGGCGTGCTCTCTCCTCGCGCATCACTCCCGCGGTTCGCGCGTACGTCGGCGTTTTGTTGCACAGCTACGATTCGCTCGTTGTCTATGTGAAGTAGCAGTCCTGCGGAGAGACAGAGTTGGTACGATGTTCGCGCTTTTGCAGTTTTGATAGCATAGCATTTAGATAGTGATCGGGCACTCCTGATCGGGACAGATTAGCAGGATTCCAGCCACATAGGGGAATAGAACCTCGGTATGAAAAACGCATTTTGGCGCTTGCTTCGCGGTGAGTGATTGCTTGTAGACACCTTGTTTACCTATAGCTTTAACTGATTAGACAAGCGTGACCGCAAGGTACGCCCGATTGTGTCATATTTTGTTTTGTTAAGGTTGCTGACTCGTGAAACGGCGCGACTGAGAAGCAAAATGCAGAATTCAAATATGAGCGCGTGAAGATTGTCAGCCGCCGAAAAATAAAAAAAAAATAAAGAAGTGAGCCGATGTTAGCGAGGTCACTTGATACTTGAATGTCATATAGTTTCATTCACAGATGCCACTTCCTGCTTACCAATATCTTCCCCTATCTAGCGTCTTGAACACTTGTTGCAAGCATGCATTCAACAACATCAAAAAGATTGTGCGTGCGTGCGTGCGTGCGTGCGTGCGTGCGTGTTTTGCCTCACATCCTACTTACCTAGTAGTTTTCCGCTTTTTGATAATTATGGTTGCTGTGAAATACCTGAAATTACGTAACCTTTCTCTATCCCTTGACTATGGTGGCTAGAAGGGGAGGTGGGATTATCGGGACGGGCAGCACACAGCGCTTTGCTCCTGCAATGGAGAAAAAAGAAGAAGAAGGAGGAGGGGAAGAAGATGATGATGGGGATGATGATTTGCGAGCACTCATTCTTGAGCATTCGTGAAATAATGCCCCTTCGACCGCGGGTCCTGCTGCAGCGACTGTTCAAAGAACACCGCACTCCCTCAGAAACATCACCGGTATGGGCTAGAATAGTATACGACCAAAACGCAGACGAGTACATTTTGAGTTTCTGAATTGCTTCGCTTATCTCTTGCGTTGGGAGAGAGCGAAAAAATGGTTCATCTGCTGAAAAAAGAAAGAAAAAAAAAAGAAAGAAGCCGGCAACCTGAAGCTCTCATGCGCGGTGAATGGCGCCACTCATACCGACACGACACGTCGTATACTTTTTTTTTTTGTTCGGGGTGAGGGGGAGACTCGCTTATCATCCTCGCCCTAATATACTGCACACCTTTGTTCTATGTTGACTTATAGTTTCTGGCGACCAACAAGGGCTCCCTCGTAAGCCATTTGCCCGCCTCCGCCGCCAGTCGCACGCACATCCCAGCAACACGGTCAGCACCGGGCTGCGCTTTAAGGGAATATTAATCCTGCACTGCCGCGCCGCTCAGCATAGACACGCCGGCAACAAGATACACAGTTCGGAGAGCGCACGATATATTTATTCAGCGTGCGCAAACGAAACGCAATTCGAAAGGAAGCGACACCTGTCACAGCGCTACTCGACAACGTCGACAAACTGCCTCCCCGCAGTGGAAACCACCCCGCATTTAATTCTCGCGCGGTTGCGATAGAGCCAGTTCTTCAGCCTCAATTTCCGCCTCCCGGTTCTGGAGCGCTGCGGTAAAAAGAGAAGAACGAAAACAAAGAAGCAAACGAACACAACCACTCGAGTGAAATACAAAAGGCGCCTCAAAATGAGGACGACCAAGTTTTTTGAACGCGTGCCGGCGACAGACAAGGAAGAAATTTATCTTAGCCGTGCTCGGCGAGCGATTCATCTTCGGCAAACCCGAACTCCTCCGTCGAAGCGAGCTGTTCCCATTCCATAGTCGACGACGTCGAATTCTCCCAAATATTTCTTGCCGAGCTGGCTCGTTCGTTTCCCCCATCGGAACGAGACGAAATTTGAGAGCGTATTCTTCTCCAAGTGGAAACGTAATTAATACCAGGAAAAAGCGGCGAGGAAGGAACAAATGGCTCTCCAATTAATCTTGCCGCGGGTATTCTTTCGACGACACTGTCGGGAGCGTTGCTCTTCTCTCTTTTTCTCTTCTTTGTCACTTCAAAAGCCCGGTTGCTTCTCTTCGGCGTCGGCGGTCAGGCCACGGAACGGAGGTCGTCTCTCGCCCATAGTGCAACGCCAGAGCGCTAAGAGTGCCGGAGTCCTAACTCCACCCAATATACGTACCGCTAACGATATGAAGTTGTAATACCACTGAGTCCTCGTATGGCACTCTGTACGGCAGTGCGACTTTGCCCTTACCGACACAGAACACATGACGTCAAGTGTCGATCGATAAGAAAGGTGGAAAGTCACAAAAGCATTCTCACATAAGACTAATCATTGACTGCCGTAAGCCCGTTTGGTATTGTTCGTTCCGCAAAACATGCACTGGCCAACGGCAGAAGGTCAAAAAACAGCGTAAATATGGTCCTCGAATAGCATTAAACCTCTACAGCAGCGCATATAACTTGGCGAAATATTTCGCTGCTTATAAGAATCCTGTTTTTACATTATAGGAACGGAAAATTCGTTGCCTATTACACTCTTTAAAACGTTTGCATCCTTTGGGGCTTATCTTGTCCCACAACAATAATCGTCATTTGCCTTTCTTGCGTTTCCTTTCTTGAAAACTCAGCGCCCGCCACTTTCCTGTCGAGAATACTGTGTCACGCTGATAACGCGCGAGCCGTTCGTGACTGGGAAGTGCCGGGCTCGCAGCGTTAAAGAAAGGAAATGCAGGCAAGACAGATGACGATTATCGTTGTGGGACAAGATGCGCCCCAAAGGGTGTAAACTTTTTTTTAAGAGTGTAATAGGCACGCGTTTGCAGGCGGCAATATGAAACTGCGCATATGGTTATTCTTCAGCTGATCTATACAACTAATTCAACTATTCATTTCTTTAACTGAGTTGCCGTCCAGCAGAGCCTTTATTTCGTGCGCCTTTTGCACCAGTATGCCGGTAGTGCTACATGCCACTCCTCACATCGTCCCGCTTTCAACGTAGGACACACGTTGAAAGCGGTGCGATGTAAGGAGCTACTCATACCTACGCGCCACTTGCAAGAAGTTCAAAACTTCGTCTCAAACTCGCGGTAATTATTTAGTCGAAAAACATGAAAATGTGCAGCATTAGACCAGTAGAGATTTGCGTAATAGGGTGAGCAAAATTGAATTGCGATCTTACGCATTCATTGCCTAGCCTTGCTGCCATTTATGCGAAGTGTGTAGTGCGGTGAACGGCCGAGAGATGGCATTACGTGGCACATAAGTGCAACGCTGCGGTTCCTCAAAAGAAATTGGGTCTTTCAGGCGGCTCTTGGTGTCGAGCCCTAGGCCTATTACATTGTTATCATTCAGCGCACACTTGAGGAAGAGGGCGGGCGGTGACACATTTTGAGTTTTGAGTATTAAACAAAATATAAAACCACCAGAACGTGTAGGAGGAGGAGGAGATATTAATGAAGAGAAAAGATGTGAGGTCGGCCGGGGGAGCATGTCTCAGCCTGCTACTCCTTACTGGGGTAATACTCCCTTTCCACGGGCACTCTCAACCGCCATTGAGCTGATGGCAGTTGATGTCAATGGCAGTTTACCCAGTTTACACAGCAACTCCAACTGTCATCGACATCTCAACAATCGTTGGCCTCAACGGAGGTCGAGGGTCTGAGCTGACAGTTGACTGATCAGAGACAGCGATTTGAAAAGAAGGCAACCTCCATGGATGAAAATGTGCCACCCGCGGGTGCCAATGCTGTGAAGCGTTTCATGTGGACAAGGTCCCATGACGGACCTAGTGATAAATATCTGGGAGAACCATTTGCCGCAACTGCGCGCTCATAAGCATAATACGCACGTTTATGACACCATGAAGGAGCTTTTCAACACGGTGGCCCGCGGGACCTCTGCGACGTCAAAGCAGATACGCAACAAGATCGAAAATTTAGGGCAAAAGTACAGGTAAGACCATAATTTGCACGTGCGCGGATGTCTGTCGCGCTAGACTTTCGTATGTGCTGCTTGCCTTGCGCGCATCAATCCTCGTGCAACGGTGTAGGCCTCGTGGAGTTTGCGATGGGTTGACTACGCGCCGTAGTCATCACATTGTCGCATTAACGACCCAGCATTTTCGAATGCATATTTTGGAGAATACTACAGTCGTTCTACAATATTCGTGCAGTCTACGTTTAGGAAGCCGTGCTGATTAACTTGTGGCGTCAATGCAGCAGTACCACATTACCGCCACAGGTATGCACAAAGAGGATTTCAATTTTGCAGTTCTGTTTATGTGTTCTCTCCCTCTGTCCCCATCTTATTTGCGGTCAATATGATATGCAGTAAATACCAACTAGGCGAAAGTGAAGTTCTTCTGAAGTTCTAGAAGACCGGCGCTTAGACAAGATACACAAAAAAAAAAACGATACACACTATGCGCCGTTATTCCCATTCTTCTCTGTGTATCTCGTCTAAGCGCTCGTCTTTAAAAATTTGAACTATCTACCCTAACCAGCCGAAGTTTCTACCCTACTAATTTTGTGTCGCAGCGTACAGAAACGTCGTATGAACCAAACTCTGCGATGAACTTTTCAGGAAGCTAGGTTGATGAGAAACGCTGTAGTCACTCAGCCTTATAATTTGCTGACCCTTCTTACGTAAAACACGTGAAGGGTCTATTGGTATGGATTGAGCTTGAAATATTTCGTTTTATATGTTAAGTACAGGGAAGGACAGTAATAATAGTAATGAAATGTTAAAAAAATTGTTCGCAAGCTGTATGTACAGACCACATTTTTCGTACCTGTCAACTCGTCAATTGTTATGCAGGGTATTAAAAAAACTGTGCGAGAACTTTTGAATTCAGAGCAGTGTTTGGCATATCGCATCTACGCTTTTTCTCATTTTTTTATTCAGACAAAAGGGCAAGGCGGGCACTGGGTCAGCACCCGGGTGAGCTGGCTTCTTTACAACTGCCCGCATAGGTTTCTTGCAACCTTGCCGGCAAATGACCTCAGCCTCGTCAAAGAGAGCTTGCGGGTGAGACAATAATTATATGATGTAAGAAGCCTTGGGGTAATTCCTGTGTGTCGTGATGAAAGCACGATGCTCTAAAAATACGTACTAGTCATTGATGGAAGAGGAGGAGGATGAAAACGAAGGAAGGAAAGGTACGGAGGACAACCAGACGCACGTCCGGTTTGCTATCCTACACAGGGGAAGGGGTTTAAAGGAAGAAAAGAAAGGAGAGAGAGGGAAGAAGGCTTTATCGGTATGAGTGCATGCGGATGCCCATAACTTCACGCCTATAATCGCTCACTGAGGCCAGTCGCTTTCATGAAATGTATCAGTGCCCGCTTCGCTTAGTAAGCCTGCGACGCATGGGGCCATGGTGCGAAACTCTTAGTCTCTGAAAATGGTCTGTTATCTAATCGGTTTAACACCCTCTGCAGAACGTCGCGTTCGTTGTCATAGAGATCACAAAAACACAACACGTGCTCAATCGTCTCTTCACAGTTGCACGAGTCACAAATCGGTGTGTTGGACATTCCAATAAAGAATGAGTCATTCAAGACAATGTGTGCACCATATACATGCACTTTTTATATTATTTACGAATGCATATATGCAGCTCAGACGAAACAAGTACAGGAAGTTGGTTGGCGTAAGAACGCAGGTGACATTAAAAATAGAAGACGACCGTACAGGCGCCGATTTCAACGTTATGTTTATTCCAGAAGAAAAAAAAAGACATTTTTAATAGATGACACTATACCAAAATGTCACTATACCAAACGGATGTCACTATATCAACGCCACATGTCTTTGTCACGGTGACATGCTAAGCAAATTTTCCAAAAAGTGTAATTCACTGTTTAGTAAGGCTATTGTCAGTCATTATTCAATAACTTTGCCATGCCTGACAGAAAACACGTTGTTTATTTGCATCATCTTCCAAAGGGAAGCGCTCAAAATGCAAAGCGGACTAGGGCTTCTCTTCCAAAAACACAGGGTAGCGAGTCGAAGCTGCAAGTTATAGTCTCACATAGCAAACAACCGTTTCTAAATGCAAAGAGCTAATAAACTGCGACATAATGAGCAACAAGTGAATATGGAAGTGCTGGGATTACATTGGTACTCACTGAAGAGGTCCTGTGTTGCAAAGTATGACATATTTTATCTTTTCCGTTCAGGTGACATTCTGACCAAAGCCGAGGATGGGGCTCAAGTGATAGCCTCTTAGGAGTATGCACGAGCTGACACACCTCTTTGTGCAGCTCCACAAGATTATTCGGAAGCCTTGCCGGCGAGACCTTAAGCCACTCCAGAACAAGGAACAGATGGCAGTGCCCACAGGAAGCGGCCGCATGCATCTGCTATTGACAGAGTGGCTCAACTCTTTGAAGTTGAATCTAACCAGGCCAATAAAATGGCTAAGGAGCTAAGGCTTGCGAAGAAAGCACCGCAGCTGCAGGAAGAGTCTAATGATCTTCATCGGAACCTCGTTTCTATTCTTGGCAATCATTATGGCAATCTGCCGTAAATAAACAAAAAAGTGGTTTTTGAAAAATTTGCTGTCTCACAAAGTTTCTGCTTGTGCATACTGAGCTACTTCGGGCGCACAAGGAAGGACGTTTTCTTTGACTCTGAGAGCATGTACCTGCACGTGCATATGGCTTAAGACATTGGCAGTGCTTGAGTTTTTATTAACTGAAAATAATTAAACTCTAAATTAAATAATTAGATTTAACTGAATATTAACCACAAACACTATTAGCCACACACGGTAACCTTTTTTGCAGTACTGAACTCTGTTATAATCTATTATCGGCAGACACCACGCAACAAATGTTTAAATCCATGGCGCTACTCTTGCATTATTAACCAGCAATGCGACTTGGTAAAATTCAGTGCACTGTATTGAACAGTGCCGTGCCAGAGAAAACTACGCATTGTTTGCCGTTTTAATGCCCCATAGCGCTGCAGTAAAGTACTAGTAGGTTACCAAATTATAAACTGCGTATAAGAATACAACACTTGCGAAATTTAGAATTGGCACTCGATTCGCATGGGGGCGTAATCAGCCATTTGGCACATCAGTAGCCAACAATGGTCGACATGCCAGCTTTCAAAATTCATTCAGCTGTAATATGGTCAGACCGACAAGATGGACTTGTGGTCTTGAATGTCCAGTCAATACACAACTTTAGTCGGCTAAGTTTCCAGCTGGCTCTCGCGAGAGTGAGGAAGACAGGACCTGACAGAAAGATGTTTTTCTAAGGCATAACTCACTCTTTCCCCTCAAAAAACGGCAGCGTTGCTTACGCAGGATGGCTGGGACAGCAGATTAGTCACGTCATCATCGTTCCACTGCATATGGCATTGGTCACGCATGTCTTGACAAATATTGTGCAGCACACAGTACATGCGCAAAATACTAGCTGCGTTAGTAACATCACACTCGAGTCCTTTCAAGATTCCAAACCTTGCCTTCAGTCGCCCTAAGGCATCCTAAACCACACGTCTTGCCTTTGACGTGTAGTTGTACACTTGTACAGCTGGGTCATTAGTATGTCACTGGGAGTACGGTGTCATCAAGTTTGGCAGTAAAGGAAAGGCTTGGTCACACAATATTCTGGCCCACCAACTTCAACTCCTTCAATCACTCTTTTAAGCTTGGTGAAAAGGTCACTTTCGATTATCCTAGGCAAGCTTGAGCGATAGTACACTCCTGAGTCATGGTTCCGGCCCGGTAATCCAACATTTGCAAAAAAAAAAGAAACTTATAATTGTGGTCTACAAGCAACAAAATAATAATGCCATACCAGCCCTTATAGTAGTAATAATCTGGGCGTGCTCCTTTGGAGGTGGCACCTTTATGTGGCACCCATCAAGTGCACCAAACACTTGCTGGAATCTCAACATTGCCGAGAACTGTCGAATGTGCTGCTCCACATCAACTGCAGGCATGCCCACAAACTGTGATTCCACATTATCCCCGATAACAAAACAGAACTCGTGAAATATAATATTCATGGACGCTGCACTTATGCCAAAACGATTCGAGACTGACCTTCAGCTGACGCTGCTGCCCTGTACAGCGCCACTGCCACACGTTTATGCAGAGGGATAGCGTTCCGCATGTTGGTGTCTACCCTTTCCAGTGAGCGACACTGCACAGAATGTAAGAAATAGTTGGCCGGTTCACCCTGAAATTTCTTCAGTCAGTCAAACTCGGCAGTGTGGTCTCGTACCCCTACAGAGGAGGGAAGTGGCTTCATATCCTCTTTTCTCTCGATCACAGTGGAACAGAGGATGCCGCTAGTAGTCGACAACAGCTCTTCGCAGCTTTCCTTTTCCTTCTTAACTTTCCTTTGTAATTCCAGGGCCTTCAGCTGTCTGTTATTTGCCTCCAACTGAGACTGGTGCGTTGCGACAAGGAGAAGGAGGCTATCATCGCGATTATCACAGCTGATTCGCCGCCTCAATGACATTTCGTTGAACGTTCACTTGCCACACTAATTTAGAACCTCTTAACACCGGAAATCTGTACAAAAAAGGGGACTTGCGGCCAATTTCTTGCCCGTTATACGGTTCTGTTTGTACATTCTAGTTCACGGCATGCCAACTTTCTTCGTCGATACCGTCCTGGACCAGGTGATACCGCAGCGACTGTGGGAGCTGTGACTGATCATCAAGCTACACGTGCGATTACAGCGAGTGACTTGGCGTAATCTGCAGCGTGGTAAACAGAGCAAGCGCGTTCATCCTGAACGTATATATAGCGCCATCTGTGCCACTATATGAAGCCTTCACGACTACTACCTAGCGGGATTTGTGGCCAATTTCTTGCCCTTATACGGTTCTGTTTGCACATTCTAGGTGAATGTGTCAACATTTCTTGCGACACATCTATTTGTTCAGCTGCAGATCCCACTTGTGTGTCACTGTAGAAGTGTTTAGGTCAAGACATGGGTGTAGATGTTGTAACCTACCGCGTTCGGATCGGTTGCTTCGGTGGTCGAGTCAGAGTAGGACAGATGTATTTGTTTGTGTAGGTGCACCCAAGAGAGCTAAATGCAAACGTACGTGCAGGATGCAGGGTTACGTCGGTTTTATTTTGCTTGACACATCTCCTTCTTTGCGCCGAAGACACTGAAACCAACCCCGGCTCTGACTTGGTAGACCAACTGCTTACTATAGCCAGGGACCTAGCAACATCAAACGAAAAATTCCAGAAAGACATCCCGAGCAAGATGAAAGAAATTTAGACGAATGTTACGGACCTAAAGTGGCGCCTTTCTAAGCTAGAAGAATTGTCAGATGCTGTCAAGACCTTTTCTTACGACGTGAACAAAGTTGGAACAATGCTAATGGAATCCCAAGACAAGCCAAACAAAATTGAATCCAAACAACACGAGCAGTCAAACTTAGTCGTTGACGGTCTCAATAATCGAATGCGGCGCAATAGCTTGATCTTTAAAGGTATCCCAGAACAAACGTCCGAAAAATGGAAGGATACGGAAGAACTGGTAGCAGACTGCATCAAGAAACCTTGGAATACTAGTCGGGGAATATGAACGCGCTCAAAGAATAGGAGAGCGAACAGGGGACACCGCGTGTCCAATCATTGTGAAACTTCTGAATTTCAAGGATAACAATAACATATTAAAGAATGCATTCAAACTTAAAGAAGTACAATCGCCGCGTGTGCAGTTCATATGGAAAAAGCCCTGAGACATCGCTCGAACAGAGAAGAAACCTCAAGAAAAGTTCAAGCTGTTGTTTAATAAACTAATTCTTAGCAATGAGGTTTACACATTTGCTTAGTCGACAGACCAAATTACAGCACTTCCCAAGGCTGAGAAGCTACAGTGAAATAAAAAAGCGTAACCGAACCTAACCATCACCCCTCAGGGCAGATCAGCAGCTATATATCGATAGCCAATTAACTCTTCACCAGGTCCTGACTCCGGGCGTGTGCTAGATGACTGGAAAATCGCTCACGTTATCCCCGTACTAAAATCCCGTGACCCTTCAATAGCCTCGAATGACAGACCTATTTCGCTAACTAACATCGCTTACAAACTTCTAGAGCATATCATATCATCAGCAGTTATGAAACACCTAACGAAGCACGATTTTTTCTTCCATAGTCGGCATGGCTTTCTAAAAGGACATTCCTGTGAAACGCAGTTGTTCGAATTAATTACTGATCTCCATAAAGCCATACATTCTTTATCGGATGAACATGCCGGGTTTATACATTTCAAGAAAGTTTTCGTTAAGGTTCCACATATCCGCTTATTAAAGAAACTTCCACACCTAAACATAAACACGAAAATTCTCAAGTGGATAGAAAGCTATTTAACGGGCCGCTCATAGACAGTTTCTGTAAATCAACAGCTATCTCAATTAGCCCAAATCAAATCTGGGGTCGCCCAAGGAACTGTACTTAGACCCATTTTATTTCTAATATACGTGAACGACCGAAACTCTAACATATGCTCTACGGTACGATTGTTTGCAGACGACTGCTCGATATACAGACCGGTCACTAATACCTCGGATGTTGACAGGTTACAGGATTATCTAAACAAAATTACGAAATGGTGCGAAGTGTGGCAGATGGAAATAAATGTTTTAAAAACAAAAGCCATGGTATTTTCTACATCAAACACCGCAGTCGAATGCCGTTACACATTAAATAACACGCTCATCGAAACGGTGCCTAATGTGAAGTATTTAGGAAATAATTTGAAATCGGGTATTTCGTGCAATCGCCATATTGATGAGGTGGTTAGCAAAGCATCTCTCGCAGCCAGGTTCATTAGGCGCTACCTAAACTCTGCTAACACCGATACAAAACTACTAGCTTACACTACATTAATACGCTTGAATATAGAGTATGCATCTATAATATGAAACCCTCATCAATTATACCTAATCTACAAACTAGAATTACTTCAGAACAAAGCTGCCCGTTTTCTTGCAAGGAAGTACTCTCGAACATTTAGCGTAACGGAGATGAAAACATCGCTCAAATTACCTTCACTTGCATATCGCAGGCGTCAATCGCTGCTGTATTTTTCCAAAAACGTTGTCCCAATCATTCACCCTTCGCCACCCGTTACATCACGCCGGCTTATCGCGTTTTTTCTCGACTAGACCATTCCTTTAAAGTGCAGCCTATACAAGGTGTTTCAGTGAACACTTTCAAAAATTCTTTAATGTTGCCTGTGGCAGATAGCTCAATTCTAGTTTATAAGCCCGTCTACTTGAAGCGGTGGACACTACTTGCACAAAAAATTGAAATGCAAAATCAACTAATTAGCAAGAATTCACTCATTTCTTTTTAGCTAATTATCTTATGACCCATATTGCAATTCACAAATTCTAGCAGTGGACTTCGCAAGGCGGGTCCACTTGGAACGAATTCTCAGGACAACACCAGTTTCGAGATATAAATTCCCGAAGTTTGCGGAGAAACACGTTGGCGTTCCAGTTATTTGTGCGCTTCAGTGCATGAAACGACGTTTTTTTAACAAATTAACTGGAACGCCAATGGATTTCTCCGCAAACTTCGGGAATTTATATCTCGAAACTGGTGTCATCTTGAACATTCGTTCCAAGTAGATCCACCTTGCGAACTCCAAGCCTAGAATTTGTAAATTGGAATATGGGCCATAATGTAATTAGATAAAGCTTAATTAGTGAATGTTTATTAATTAGTCAATTCTTCATCTCAATGTATTGTGCAACTATTGTCCAACGCTTCCAGTAGACCAGCTCATGAACTAGAATTGTGACATCTGCCAGAGGCAATTTTTAAAGATTTTTGAAAGTGTTCACTGAAACACCCTGTATATGCGCGAACTAACCACTTTTTTTACTCGCCACTTCTTGTCGCTATCAGACACTGGAGTGAGCTCTCAGAAGGTGTTGCATGTCTTACCAATCATGATACGTTTGTTAGTCACGTAAAGAGCACATTCTTAAGAACATTACTGATTTTGTTTCCCACTTCTATCACTTTTAAATTCAGTTCACTTGTGTCATGTTACTTTATTTTGATTTCCTCTAGATTTAAATCGCAGATCCCCTCTTCGGTTCAGTGTACTTAGTGTCAAGTAAGTGGCAACTACAGGCCCTCCTATAGGTTATTTAGTCATTGCAATTCTCGCTCCGTTGTTTCACATTCACTAATATGTATAGGAATCTATATTGCGATGTTTGCACCATTGTGTATTTGCTGACAATTTTGTTAGCTGTAGTATGTACTAGATTCTTTGTCTTGTATCGCGCTTTCTCTTCCTCTTCTTTTTCTTTCCTTTGTTTTTTTTCTTTTTGTCGTCACGTAGTTATCTTCAATTCATCAAATTCATTTCAATTCAAATCAGTATTTTCAATGAGTTACAGTGTATCTCTGTTTTGATATTATTTCCCTCCTATGTAATACCCCCACCAGGCCTTGAGAGTAACTGAATAAAACGACGTAGAAACGTATGGCACGACGATAAGTACCGACGACACGAGTACCGGTGGCTACACATGTCTCGCCAACTGAAAATCCAACGGCTCCGAATGGATCATCTTGGATTCGCGTTTAAATTTTTTCCGCTAGTAATGTTTTGTAGTTTAAAAAAGCGAAATGTTACAGCGCAATAGTAAATAAAACATATTTTAAATACAATCATGCAAAAGTAGCGAGAAAATATGCAATAATTTATCGAATGTTACTCTCGATTGAGCACGCTCACGTGATAGGAAAATTTAACCCGAAAGGCCGTGTAAGCGCAGTTAAGAGTCGTTCACTTCAATGCCAGTTTGAAAGTTGATTTCAACTGCCGCTCACGGTTCTCATTCCTTGTAAGCCATTTACTCGCCTCCATCGCAGTGAGGGAAAGAGATAAAAAAAGAAGGCATTGATGTTATCCAGTCAAGAGTCCGGTTGGCTACCCTACGCTGGGGGAACGGAGAAGAGAAATATAAATAAGAGAGATAGAGAGAGGCGCTCACGGACAGCACAACGGGGTCAAATGCACTCGCGCACGCCAGACGTTTTCAGAAAGCACAAATGTGCCTTCACTGCCTTCTGAGCCGATGATCGGCGGGGCAGTTTTCTAGTATTGTCTGTTCACTCAGAAGACGATCATCTAGTTTTCTGAATGCGTTGGATATAGATTGTCGTTGTACTTCAAGTTGAGAACAGTGGCACAATAGGCGGTCATTGTTCTCCTCGCAGCCGCAGACAGCACATGCAGTACTGTCTGCCATTCCAATAAGTAATGAATCAGCTTTCGTCAAGGGCAACTCCCAACCACAACCGGCACAAAAGAGTCGCTTCGCGTCAGTGCACTTCGGCTGCAGGTCCGAGTTGAAGCCTTGTATGAGCGGTATTCCACTCAGCGAACGTGCTACGCAATTAGTCACTACAGATGAAAAAAAAAATGAAAAGAACGCCCGATCAAAGAATGGAAGCAAAAGCGAAAAAATGACGACAGAGTATACGATTGCACACTGTAATGCCCATTGCCTTTATGATCCATAGTAGTTGAGGTGAGAGAATCGCTGACACTTCGTCCGTGAATGCAGATGAACTGGTGGTGGCAGTGATGTCGTAAGGAAGGCTGTTCCAGTCTACAACTATACGAGGAAAGAAAGAAGACGAAAAAGTGAGAGTGCGCGTTTTGGAGCGAGCGACACTTAATGAATGACCAGTGCGACGTGATGTTCGTGCCGGCGGTGAAATGTATGGTGCGATGGCGAGCGGACTGTAAAAAAAAAATGTGAAATAATAAGCTGGCAATGGCGACGGCGATACGAAAGAGTTGGTAAACTGGAGTCTGGTTTTAAGGATGATGCGCTGATGTCGTAAGAATATGCTGAGCGAATGAACCTAGCAGCGCGATTCTGTACGGCTTCAAGGGGGTTAATAAGGTAAATTTAATGCGGGCATCAGATAGCAGAAGCGTATACAAGTTTAGGTCTGATGAACGATTTATATGCTAGTAGTTTTACGTGGGGAGGAACATTTCGTAAGTGGCGTTTAAAAAAAACGAGCTTTTTGTTAGCAGATGTTATAATGTTATTCATATGCGAACACCGGTCAAGGTCGTGAGAAACAGTGATGCCTAAGTATTGGAAAGACTTAACTGGTTCAATAGACTTATTTTTTCTATTACATAAGGGTATACGAGAGGATTTCGACGGCGGGTTACTGATATTGCTTTGCACTTAGAAGGACTTAGTAGCATTAGCCAGTCATCATAGTAATTTCGAATATTGTTTAGGTCGTTCTGAAGCAATACTTGGTCATTGGTATTAGTGATGGTGCGATAAACAGCAGAATCGTCAGCAATTACGCGGATAGACTAGAGACATTAAGTGGTAGATCATTAATATATAATAAGAACAGAAGGGGCCCTAGCAGAGAGCCCTGTGGAACGCCTGATGTTGCAGGAAGCGGGTTAGAAGTACTATTATTGATTTGCACAAACTGTGAGCGATTAGCAAGAAATTATTTTATCCATCTTAAAACAATAGGGTGAATATTCTACTGTGAGAGTTTTAGAAGCAGGCGTTGATGAGCCACTTTGTCGAAGGCTTTTGCGAAATCGAGGAAAATTGCGTTAGTCTGTGTATTATAGTATCGAGGTTTGATAGCAGATCATGAAGAAAGATGGCCAACTGGGTTTCACAAGAAACTCCCTTGCGGAAACCGTGCTGTGATGAATGAAAAAAATTGTTTGAGTCGAGAAAGCCCATTAATTGTGAGAAAATGGCATGTTCCATTATTTTGCAAGGGACGCTTGTTATGGAAATCGGGGGGCAGTTTAGTAACAAGTTCCTATTACCTGATTTGTAGATCGGACCGACCTTCCCCACTTTCCATTCGATCGGTATGTTACTTGTGGTTAATGGCTGGGAAAACATCAAGATTAAAAAAGAAGCGGAAATGATTTTAGTGTGTTTGAGTTGAAGTAATGTTGTCAGGGCCAGCAGACGATGACGTCTTGAGGTTTCCTATTATGCTGCAGATACCGTTTAATGAAAAAATGATGGCAGGCATTTCTGACATGGCAGGAGCCGAAATGCTTTGGATGGGCGTATCGGATTCCATGGTGAAAACTGAAGAAAATGCTGTGTTAAAAACGTTAGCGCAGTCAGCGTCTGATGAAGGATCACCCATTTCGTTTGGGATTCTGATAGAACGGGTTGTGTGGGGATTAGTGATGTGTTAAAATTTTTTTGGCTTATCAGTTATCATGCGGTGAAAGTCGTTGTGATAAAACGAGTGTTTATGTCTGCTGATAGCGTCCAAGTAGACACGCTCAGACTAGTAGTATCTTTCCCAGGTGTCGGGGCTTGATTTCATTCTTGCGGGTCGAAGAAGACGTTCCTTTTTGTTCTCAAGAGTTTTAAATGTTTTGTTAAACCATGGCTTGTTGCTTTTCATTGATGCTTTTCAATTGCCATTCATAAGGTCTCTTCACACAGATCACATAGATTGAACAGATCCTTCGCTGTCGTCTCGGCCTCTCGCCTCTGCCTATTCTTACGAACCGCTGCTGTGCACAAAAGCTATGTGAGTCCATGCCCCGCGGCAACATGAGTAGTAGTACCTGAAAGCCGACGGCCAGCAGACAATTGGTTACCCTCGCTGGACTCTCACATCTTCACCTACTGCGTATCAGTAACTGGTGCCTTTGATTACATCTCCTTCACTATAACAATTCATCCGCGTCCCTTCTTAAGCCTTTCTTGCTTACGAATGGCTGAGTGAATCTACGTCTTCATGCTGTGGCCAGGTCTGCTTTTTCTTTGCGGTGTGTCTAAGACTGGTCTCTTGTGACAGTTCTTTGAGTAGGACTGAAGTGCTACTGAGCCGCGTCGACGTTGGAGGCCACGATTTGTATACAGCCGGCCTATTGTACTAGGCCTGGGGTGCAGGCTGCACAGACACGGTATAGATATGGTGAAGATGGTCCTTGAAACATTTGCAGCCGCTACAAATGTATCATTTCATTCGCCGTACAAAGTTTTAAGTTTGAGTGACTAACAAAAACGATCCAGTTTAGGATCTCTGCAACATCAACAGATCAGTGCTTGCCTATGTGTCAGCGAGAACATAGCCTATAATGTACAGGTCACTGCAGCGCTGTGACCATGGCGTCTGGCTAGTGACAGCGAGGTTGAGCTTGGTTTCTGGTGGTCGCGACGGTCGCATTTCATGTCTGGGAAATGCGAATATAGCCGCGTGGCGACATGATAGTACACGTCGCAGAACTCCAGCTGATCTTATTTTGTCAGTTACTGGGCGCCGTCTTTCCTAACTGTTGGAGTTGTCACTATCATTTAGACTGTATGCTCTGGTCATAGGCTTTTCGCAGATAGGATTACGTGCTTCAACAGGTTGCCTTCCTATCACGTCAATATTGCAGACGCGAACATCTAAGTGGAGAACTGCAAACACTTACCCGTGCTTAAGTTCGGACGCTTTGGTCAGAGACCATGCTGTGTTTAATGCACCGGTAACACGGCCATGAATTTCAACGTCATCACATAAGTGGTTTGATATGTGTTTTGTTCTGTGCTTTCTGTCGTATTTTAAAGCCTGCATGTAGCTGATCATCTGGCGGAATTAAAAGGAATGCTGTACCGCGCAGCTCTTGTGCATGATAAAGAACAATGTTAGCACAATAACGTATGAAAAAACAATGTGCAACAGTTCTTTACAATTTGTTTGATGACTCTTGAGCCACAAAATCTCAATGGGCTCAATCTAGCTCTTCAGATTCGTACACTGTGCTTAACTATGAGTGTCCTTCGATCGATGACACATATGCTCCTTCTGTTTTTTTTGTTCATATATGGCATATGAAAGAGCGATGTCCACTTTAAGTAGTTTCAATAAAACAGCGCTTAGGCTTTGTGCATAAACCACTTTCGCATGCCGACACAATTGGTAGGGCACCATGCATGTACCAGACACTTCTTAATGCTTCTTTCTCTCTTGCGACTTGCCGGAGTATGTGGCCCTACCTCCATTTATGAACTACGCCAGAAGGCGAGCGTTGATGGAGTAGGTTCTAAGGGGTAATGAAGTTTAAACTTTTGCGGATCGCGTCCGCAGACCGTGATTCTGAAACTGTGGTAAGCAACACAAAACCAGCGCTGTCCAGTGGGCTGTTCTCCCTATCAAAGCCCTTCAATGACTATTCGCGTTTTTTTCTCTAGGCAAGTCGTCGTTTCTCCTGCTTGTTCCAGAGCAATGCAGGGTATTTCGTCTGTGCTAAAGCATAGGAAGCCATTCAGTTCGTCAACCCAAGAATTCCCGGGGTTTGTGCTCGGACTGTTTAGCCGTATTCTTTTGTAACGTCTCCTGCGCTGCAGCTAGCCGTATACCTGTACTCTGCGCACTGCAGTCTCGACATAAGGGACCATTCTACATGGCTTGCAAACACGCTTTCATATTGCATTCACCTCCGATATTTATTTTTCTTTGTCTTGCTGATGACGTCTCTGTATTAGGAAAACAGTACCTGGTACTGATGCAATGGTGAAAGCATTTGGGATCGTTCCTAAATTGGCTCTTGCCCTAATGTAACAAGGGTGTTCTTAAAAGGAGACTAAACAGAAAATTAAGTCAAGCTATATTAGTAAGTTACGCTTCTACAGTACCAAAAAAGCAACTTTTGGGACGCGTTCACACCGGCGCTTGAGAGATGTCTCGCTAGCGACCGCGGCTAATGAAAAAGGAGCGACTCGCGGCGGGCGGTGTTCACACGGACAAGCGCTACCTGCCTGCCATCGCCACACCGAAGTGTCTCGCGATTGATGCCCTTCACGTTGGTTCGCATCGCCATCGCCACGTAAAATAAGTATCAGCGCATGCAGACGTCCTGTTCTTGTACCGCTGATTGGTTCAGTAGGTTTGTGACTACAGTTGCGCGTCTGAACAATCGAACAACAAGCGACTGACCCAGAACAGTAGCTTTCAGGCCAAAGCGACCATTTGTCACTGTTTGTGAACAAATTGGTCGCACGACCTATGCGAGTCACCAGTGTGAATGAGCCCTTACTGTGATCGGAGGCATGCATGGTAAACCTGAAAAAATGCAGAAGCGACACACTGGTGGCGACGCCGCCTGGAAGTTCCCGCACCAGCACGCCGTCTGCTCCGCCCTAGTTAAATTTTTTATCGGCAAGGATTGACCAAATCGTATTTCAGTGTATCCAAACACTTAGTAAGTTTTAAGAGCTTTTATCGCAGGCACAATGACCCAAACACGGAAAATATAAGCGGAACTGTCCTGAATGGGAAGTGTCCAAGAGAGAGAGAGAGAAAACAAGGATATGAAAGGCAGGGAGGTCAACCAGAAGAGCATCCGATTTGCTACCCTACACTGGGGGGAAGGGAAATAGAAAGAGTAAAAAAGGGATAGAGTAAGCACTGAGTGCGTGTGGGAAGGACACTATACACAGGGGCACTATAAACGGTCTCTTAAGCCGGTGCACTTCAAGTATTGCACTAGTGCACGAATCGCTTTTCGAGCCAGTGATGGGTGCGGCCCCGGTCCGACTATCTTTGACTCGGTGAACGGTCTCGAGTCCAGTCGGTGTAAAGTTGCCCGCAGAGAGAGGCGTTGGACATCGTAGCGAGGGCAGGTACACAATAGGTGCTAGATGGTTTCCTCGTCCCCATGAGTCGCACATCGGGCTCTCGGCCATTCCCATACGGTAGGAGTATGTGTCCAAGATACGCGTAGCAATTGGCGGTCGACGTGGTGCGGAATGTGTTACGCGTGGTAATGATGTTTGAGGGCAGCGGGGAGGGGGGCGGTTGCTTATGTGGTATGCGGTATTTCTTTATATATGCATGAGTAGTACGAGAAGAGAGATGCACATATTTATATTGCCGAACATATACATTCTGCACCACGCCGACCTCCACATATATATTGCTACGCATATATTCGACAGTTCCCGTTCAGGGTGGTACCATTTAATTTTTTTTTTAAGCGGAACGGAGCGCGGCACACATGTGCCTATTTGCACCAGGTGAAGACCAAGAAAAGGCAGATTTTGCGAGCAGAAAATACACAAGTGCTCCTCTGTTATCCATACGTTGCACTTGCGTATTTCGCAATTGGGTAAATGCGCACTTGCGTATTTCGCAAAAGTTATGACAAAACTATGCTCGGGCGGTGAAATTGCAGGCTCCATTGTTAGGCGAGGTCCGACTATAGAAACAATCGACGTGACTTGCACGTTTCGTATTTACTTATATTCAGTGTCAATAACGAAAATAAATATTAGAAATGCGTATAGTAGTGAGAATATAGCAGACATTTCTAAGTTATACGTTTTTATTTTTCATGAAATTTACTTTAGACAACTGGAGATAAAGATTATTGAGCTTTGAAAAGCGGAGTCGACACCCCCCCCCCCCCCCCTACATTTTATGGCTGATAATGCGTGTGCTGTGTGTATTCGCTAACAGCGACCGGTCGCGACCGACAGCTCTTATGCCTTTAGCTTGTTGAGTCGGATCCATAGTAACGAAGAAATACGTTCTGGTGGAAGGGAAATAAGTGAAGAGAGATAGCTGTCTTCCTAAATATACTTTTGAGCTATGTTACCTGAATAATCCAGCAGTCAGCGTGACTTGTATCGTCTTTTAGTATATGATTTGCGCAATGCAAACACAACGTGTTACGTAAGTTGGGCTACCAGTGAGTACTGAATTTCGAGTTGGTGGTTTCTATGCAGTGACCACACGCCCACATTGAGTTCAATGCAAGGCAGGTATGGCAAAAAAATAAAATTAGGGAATGCCTAGTTTATTTACTACGAGTTTGCCAAATACGCTAGAACTAAGTTTATGCAGTCGAAGGAATTTTACTTTGCTTACTAAGGTAATGTATTACTGTGGTGCTTCGTAGATTGTACGCGATGCTCGGGGGCGTGAAAACTATAGCTGGTAAGGCCATACGTTTTGTTCTGGGGCATTATTTTTGCTAAAACTCACCCGTACGTGCAACCTGCCTTAGCAACGTGTCACAAGCTCTCACAGATTCAGTGCAGGCAATTGGTTGTTTATATACGACTACAGGTATACTATGTCTTGGGCTGAAGTTAGCGGCTTCTGTAGTAGGATTCCCTGTCCCTTGCATGAATTTGAACGCTATAGCACCTGACAATGATTGGTTATCGCTAGTTTTCGACCGGAATTTTTTTCGAAAAGTCCTCACTCGTATAAGACACACGCTCGATCCCTTCGTTGTTCTTGCTGTCTTAAATGCCATCCTTTTCCTTCTAGTAGAGAGGAACAACGTAGCTTTACCACCATTAATTTTGGACTTGTTTATGATACGTGGCGAAACGGTATATTATGCTTGTGTTGGTAACCAGTTTGTTTGCTTGGTATCTTGTCACAAACGCCTAGAGGCCTGTGGGCCGTTAATGTGTAACTATGTATACGCAGTGGAAAAAAGAATGCGAACTAAAGAGAGCGACAGTCTAGCTTCAGCTCTCGATAAACAAAGTACAAGGTAGGAAATATGAAAACACTAGTTGCCTATAATGCACGCACGAAATGACAAAGCGCAACCTAGCCACACGAGGAAACAAGAAACTTGAGCAGATCCGTGAAACGCGCAGCTATCTATATTTAGACTCCCCCCTCCCTCACTCGTGCGCGTACGGCGTCGCAGCTGCGATCGTCAAGGAGAGCGCCCGTAACAAGGCATAAACGCCTCCGATGTTCCGGTCGAGCAAACGGCGTGCCTGCCGGCACTCGCGCACCAGACGCGCGCGGCCACCGCTGGCGTTCGAGCGGCGTCGCAGCAGTGTGAACCGTTTCCGATTAGAGGCGGCCGTGTCGCCGCACCGACCGGGCTGCAAACTGGCGCGCGCGCGGGCAGCAGTTGGGCTTGTCGTTAGTCGGCCGAAGCGCGGCCGGCGAGCGAGGCGGCCTTTGTCCAGCTGCAGGCTAAACACGAGGTCCAGTCTGCAGCGCGGATTCATTAATTTCGCAGACCGACCGGGGGCAGGCCATAAATCAACGTTTGATAGCGTACAGTCGTTTATTTAACGAAGACGACGTGCATACGCGAAATAAAGGCCGGGGCCGTGAACTCAGGTACGCCGACGGCCCCTCGAGCGGGGGCCCCCGTGCGCTGATGGGCGTCGACGGCCATTATGGGCCGGCACACTGGAACAGCGTCTCATATATCTGAAGCAAGGAACCGCGCGCGCTCTGATATGGATATTGGCTCGTTCAGCGCGCCGCGTGATTTATAGCCGCGAAAATGATGCCTCGGCGCGAAATGCCCCACTGTGCTTCAGCGCTAACCACTTTCCACGAGAACTGCACTTCTTCGCAGGGCGCCCAGAGAAGTGCGCGCGGCGTTTTGCAAGGCGCCCGCACGAGTGGACGACTAACAAAACGCGCTAAGCGGCGACGGCGCGAACTCGGTGCCAATCGCGGGCACACGGGGTTTCCCAGCGGCGCAGTCAGCGTGTCCATTTCGCTGATACACGCTTGATGGAGGAGATGAATCGACTGCGTCGCTCTTATTTCTTGCGCCGGCACTTCTTGAAGCGGCACCCCATTACCGCGTGCCGTTTGCGCCTCTTCAATAATACGCTGTTAATCGGCAAATCAGTGGACGGCCAATATCAAATTTGGTTATGGTAGTCGGGAAAGATTTCCTTGCAATTGGCCGTAGCTAGGTGTGTCGGCTAGAAGGGTTCCCGTTCATAATGAGTCGTTACCCTCGACCTCTTTTTACAGCGTAAGCTGTTAAGGGCTCATCCAGTAGCCGTTTCGGTTAGCGATGTTGTCTGCCGCCGAGGCCGCCGCCGCCGCTGCCGGTGTCCGTCGGAACCATCACCAGGAATGAGGGGAAAAAAAGAATTGGAGAACGCTTAATAAAGCTTCGCCTTTGAGTGGAACGCGATATCATTCAATGTTCCCTGACTGCTTCTAACGTTTCCGAGCAACTGCAGCTTATCTAAACGTAATGTTTACCGCAAAACGCTGGCGTCGAACGCTATGCACCAAGGCGAGCGTTCTTGTAGAAACGCGGCCCCTATGAACGGGCTGATCCCGGAGGTAGTGCACAACCGCGCCAAAAAATTTCATCACTTTCGGGTTTATGTTATTGTTTCGCACTTTTAATATTTAAGTCTGAGAATACTTAACGTAGAAGGCGTGCACTGTCCGTGTTTTCTTTCATGACATTTGTCTGTGGGCTGTCATTCTCAAAATTTCGAGGAATAACTTTGTCAAGAATGTAAGACACGGTATGATCAACTTTAGTGATAGAATCTTGTGGCAGTATAACCTGCAACTACCACATGTCATATAGCAAGGGGTGTATATATATAGGGGTGTATATATACACACACACAAATTTTCACTCATGGCATCTCCGCTGATGCCGACACCGGATTTTCTGCGACACAGGGCCCTTCATGCAGTCCACTTCCCGCTTCCCGTCGGGGCCGGGATCGAACCCGGTCACTCTGCGCGGGAGCCAGCCATTCTCCCACCCAACCGCGCCAGCGCCTTCTATACATATATATAGTTGCCGCGAAAACAAGCCCTATACACACGGCCTAGCTCGCGAGGAGTCACGCGATTTACACGTGATGTGAGATGCGCGTCGTGTAGCGTCAATACGTGAACACTTTGCATTGCAGTTGAATATTATCGTACCAGGTGGCACTCCGTGTAGCAGTTGCATAGGTAACAGTGCAAGGTAGATAGAGAAGCTTTGAGGAAGAAAAGATGATTGAGAAGATATACACAAAACTGCTAGAATGAAAAACACGTATACCGTACTTGATTAAATCAAGCAGATTAGGGAATACATTTCTCACCAACCCGTTTCAAGGGGGATGCCAATAAATCATCGTCATCAGCAGCAGCAGCATCGTATCGTGCCACTTGTCACACGATGTCAGATGCGCGCTGTGTAGCGTCGATACGTGCGAACGTTGCATTGCAGATGCCTTGTGTTCCACCAGGTGTCACGGCACGTAGCACTTGCATCGTATCGGGCCACATGTCAAGGGATGTGACATGTGTGACGCGTAGTCTCGATCTCCGTGTTTACTCTTCGGTATACGTTCTGGCCAATTTGCCAATAATTTGCCAATTCTGGTTAAATTCGAAATGTCAGCCATTACCCTTCGTGGGGCATGTCGCCACGATAGTAACGTCACTTACTATTGCCTGTTAAGCAACATTATGTCCACATAGAGAAACATTTAGAGACGGCGATTTTCCGCTGTTAGTAGCTGATTCGTCCGTTGTTGTTTTTTCCACCAAAGGGCATAACAGTAGCACAGCAAGACAACCGCAAATAAGGAAACGCACACGCGACACAGGTGCGAGCGTCTGTAGGGCGTGTCTGTATATAGGATATGTTTCCTTCATTGCGGTTGCGTCATGTCGGTACATTATATCCTTCAGCAAACATAAACTATCAGCCCAACAAAGTGTGCTCGTTTTTTTTTTCGGCGATTTCTCTTTTTCTTGAATTGGAATGATTTTATCTCTCGTAGCTGTTCGCTAATAAATGTTAGCTTTACGCAGTCAGGTGTGTCGCTGTGAACTGAAGTGACAGCCTATAATAACTATACCCAAAGAACAGTAAAATGATGGTGTCCTATGTAGTATATACTTGCGTCACAACTTGAACTTATAACGAGACTGCGGATGGAGGTCAAACAACGTCAAACGTGCGCACCTCTACAAAACTAAGCCCTAAGTGGCAAGAAAAAAACCTCGCAAACACATAACTAAAGAGAACACAACGACAAAATATGCGGTAAGTCCGGTTATATTATGTTCGGATGGCTGTTGCAGAACGTAGCCTAAAGAGACTCACGCCGGGCGAAAGGTAATGGGCAATAGTTTATTTTGCCTCACCAGCGCCGGTGCGTCAGGTCACGGAGTATAGAGGAAGCACCGAGACCAATCTGGCACGCTCTGCGCAGCGGCTCGTATGCAGGCGTGGCCGATGAGACCGTGGGGCTAATCAGTGCTCCTCAACTCAGCAACGAAACGTACTTGCTACTGCGGTATAATGTGGTTGGTAAAAGCGTATGTCATGGAGGGCGCTAATGTAGCAAAATACAGCAACCACATACGCGTGAAGTGAAAAAAAAAAAAAAAAACAGAGAGAATGAGGCAACCGAGCATCTTCTCAAGAGCAGCCACAAATAAATACTTTGCTAACGTTCTGTAGCTTAGTGCTGGAAATTAAGTCCATTTAGTAAGGATCTTATTGAAGGTAAACGCGGCTGTCAAAATTATTTTTGAAGGTGCATAGTATTCGCGCGCTAATCGTGAACGTGTGGATGTCTACGGGAGCGCTTAGTGCCATACTACTGATGTGATTTAAAGCGACCACGAAACAACACACATCCTATCCATAAATTTGTTAACATATGTTTTGCCATTTGGGTCGCGTTAGGACTGCAACGGAGAATGGCAGCCAGCGCTTACTGGTTTGAAATTATGGGGTTTTAAGTGCCAAAACCACTTTCTGATTATGAGGCACGCCGTAGTGGAGGTCTCCGGAAATTTTGACCACCTGGGGTTCTTTAACGTGCACCTAAATCTATGTACACGGGCGTTTTCGCATTTCGCCCCCATCGAAATGCGGCCGCCGTGGCCGGGATTCGATCCCGCGACCTCGTGCTCCGCAGCCCAACACCATAGCCACTGAGCAACCACGGCGGGTGCTTACTGGTTTTCGTCTATGGACGAATGCAGCGCGTTCAGACCTATTATTGAAAAACCATATAAAGTAGCTACAGCAAGGCTATATATGCCTGATCTGCTGAGTATCGCAACCACTGCATGTGGCAAACAGGGTACATCCTTGTGCCATCTAGCGTGATTGCACTGACGAGAAGATAGTCCGAGAGACGAAGAACGTTGATAAGATTACTCAGTTTCTCTTCTAGTACTTTTACTTGCACAGCCTATGACAACCGCCTGTCAAATACGACGCCCCATAAACTTGTGTTGCCGCACGTCATCCAACCACTGAGAGTCAAGCACTTACGGTAACTTTGTCAAGTGTATTCTGGTGAAAGAAAGAACAGCAGTTTTTTTTTCTTTGAAAGGCCCATGCTTCTGCTTTTCAAGAACTCATCGGCAATGCTTAAGCCCTCTTGTAGGCCCTGCTGAATGATTTGAGCATTAGGACCATATGCGCCAGCCGTATGCGCAAAGTGAATAGTGCAAAAAAGGAGGCAAGATATGGGGCAGTTCACCCATTACACACTTAAAAAGAAATCGACTGAGTACACTTCCTTCTGGAACACCTTGGCTCACTTTTTCTGTTTTGCTTCTGCGGAAAGTTGCACATTATATGCGACATACCCTAACATGTAATTCACTACACCTACCAAAAGAAACCGCTCGATAGAAACAATTCATAGACATCGGATTGACACCGCCTATACCAAATGTTCCTTGTACAAGTTAGGAAAAACCTACGGTACTGTGTGCTCTTGTAAAGAGGCTGAGGAAGACATATAACGCCTGATATTACACTGCCAAAGTTATTATACTCACAGTGCGAAGCTTTTTGCGAAGATACATGCTATGGATAGGAGGCCAATAACACAAGATAATATCCTGGGTACATCTCGTTAACCTCCCTACCTTTGATTTGTCATTTGCTCTCTCTCTCTCTCTCTCTCTCTCTCTGGGTACATGGCGATAAGAACACTTCCAACACAGTGTAGCACGCGAATTGGTACAGTTTCTTGAAGAATAGGGAATATCTGAACGTTATTAAATATTTATTATTGTAACTTTGATCACGACGCTGTGTTTGTCAAAGTGATCCTTTCTTTTTTACAATTTCATATATACGTGTTTCGCGTATTCGCTCATATTATCGTGTTGCTGTGGTTCTGTGCGTTTTTGTGTGCGCTGTGTTTTTCACCAACGAAGGCCGCTGTGCGTACGTCAACAACCACTCAGAGACAATTCTTTTTGGTGTCACAGTATGAGAACGTTAGAACTGTTGCCACTATAATATTTTCTCTATTCTTCTACTTTTTTTTTTTTACCTCAGTAATGAATTAGGAGAAGAGGAGTGGCCGGTGCCGTCTTTCCTTGCATACAGTTATTAAAAAAAAATAGTCCGAGAGAGGGAGGATCTGCTGCTGGGAAGAAAGTTTTCATAATATATGTTTGAGGTAATGTTGCTGCCCAACGCCCTTAATGATAATCACGCAAGAAGACTCAGATTTGCACTATAAAATAATTTACATCCTCAAAAGTGAAAAAGGATGTAGATGTGTCTAACTCACACCCTTAGTGTGTCGGTTATATAAATCACACCCCAAGGGTGTGAGTTATAGACACGTGTACACCCTTTTTCACTTTTAAAGGTGTAAATTATTGTATAGTGAAAGTCTGAGTCTTTTTGCATTATTTTGAGTGTCTGTCAGTATTCATAGGCAACGAGAAAATGTTCGTAGGAAATGTAAAGGGAAACTAAACAAACGTGTACGCACGTTACGCAGTTCCTCTTTTATCATGGGAGCAACATTGTCTGCGGGGCTTTAGGTATATTATGAAGAGCACTGGCTCACGGAGGAAGAGTCTGGGGAGAATAAAGAAAAAAAAAAACAGAGCCAAAATTAGAAAGAGGAGATGAACGTTGTCAACTGTGGGAGCGTCAAGAAGGGGACAAGGAGGAGCGCGCGTTGTAACAGAGGCGTGCATTCCGGGGACGGTGCCAAAACCCCGAGGAGGCTCGGTGCCAGCGGTGTCAGAGCGTTGTCAAGGCAGACAGACAACCAGCAGAGGGGTGTTGGTGTGGGGTAAGCCGAGTGCCGGCTGCCCGTTGAGCTGTCCGCGTTATCTGTTACAGCGTTTAGATGGCCCACAACATCGTAGCCATCGATCACGGCGCAGGCCGACGTCGTCGGGAGAGAGAAAGCGCGCCGCCGCTGCTGACGCCCGACGACCGCAGCCGGAGAGCGTCAAGCGCCGTCGGCGGCGGCCGTCTCGAGGACGTGCGCCGCAGGAGCGCGCAGGCCGACCGTGAGCGATGGCCGGCTGGACGACGCCCGGCCTTTCCCGGGTCCCGGCTTTGACGGAGTAGTGGTGGCCCCGTCGGCTACGGCCGAACAGTGGACGCCACCCGTTGCGGCGGCACCCACCGCGCAGTGAGTGTGCGCATGCGTACACCCTGCTGGCACTTCCGCCCGTCCTGGTCGAGGAGACAATGCGCAATGCGTGCCTTGACCTGAGCCCAAGGTGGGCGTCGGGCTTCAGAGGCCAGGGTGCGTGCCCGCAAACGGTCGCTTGCCACGGCAGCCTGCCTTCAGCCGAAAATTATAGCGGCCTATAGCACTACGTGGGGGGACCATTGGTTCTAGGAGCTCGACGCAACGCAAAATTTGGTTTCCGCGCAGGGAAGCCAGTGAGGAATACCCCTGCTTAACCTCTCTGCATTAACATACATTATTCCTCTCCCTAGACATACGGGTTGGTCGATTCCACAAGCGCGAGCGCGAAATCTACATATAACCGGTGTGCGCCGATATTTGACACTTCCTCTTTCTGCCGGCTGCATAACACACGACGCTCCGTTTTCAAAGCATCGATGCAGTTCCTGGAAGTAGGCGCGAGAGAGATGGCACAACCCAGGTAGGAATAAACAGATACGATAAGGAACGTCAAGCTAACCTCGAAGATGCCGACACAGACGTGTAAAAAGAAGCGAAATGATTTCTGCGTATACCAACCAGCTGAGAAGTGTGAAGGAAAGGATTAAAGGTTATAAGGACACTTTTCGAGCTCAGCAAAAATGTGTAATACAGGTGTCACGCGTGCATTCTCTATGTTCTTTGAGAGCTCTTACTGAACTTGTGTATATCTCCTCCCTGAAATTCTAAAATGGCAAGCCTTGAAAGAAGTAACTTGCCTGCAGCCAGCGGCGCTTATCTCCCACTCGAATGCGGCTAAACTACCACTCAGTCTAAGAGAATCTCATTAGTTACGACGACACGCTCAATGACATTTGAGGCTTCATGTATAACAACGGTAAAGCACTAAAAATAGCGGCAGCGATTTCTACTAGACTGAGTTACGTGTATCGATAGGACATTTAATCTATGCATAGCGTTCGCCTCATACATTTCTTCTCAGAGAGGAGGGGGAGAGGGCACAGCTGGCAGAAGGTCTAAATTCTGGTAATTGGAGCTAATAACATCGCTTAATCATCCAGAAACTGTATAATCGCTACTGATCGTGCCATACAGTGTTGCGAAGTTACTACTCTGGATTATAATGACTCCAGAATTATTTCCCATTTTCGCGACCCCAGAATGTAATGGCGACAACGCTTGGAGGAATGGAATGGAAATGGAATTAAGCGCATTTTACCTGAAATGGAATGGAAATGGAATTACGTCATTTTTTTCAAAAATAGAGCCCTTTTTCGCCTGCGCGCTGTTTGTTGTCAAATTATGCCGAAGAACCAACCAGCCCACATTCAGACATTCGCAAGTCTGGCTCGAATTTACAATAACGCAGTATTTTTAATATGGCTTGGCTGATTACAAGAACGGTACAGTTATAAGCGACACGCCTACTACAATTCTGTTCTTAAATAGACTGAGTTGCTCTGAATTTTGTCTCGATTCTTCGCGTAACCGCGACTCTGTTCCGTCGGTATCCGCCATTCGAAACTAAGGCGGCGACATATCCTCCCCTCCCCCCCCCCCCCTTTAGGCCTTGTAATTTTTTTTTCACCTCCGCGGCACCTTCGCCCCGGCCGCCTGCTGTCTTCCCACCCTTCACTTCTTCGTTTTTTGCTTCTCTTGCCGTCGGCGACTCGGACGCATATCCGAAAAAGCGCTTCTCTGAGTTTTGATGCGTATTGACTCTGGCGCGATGCTTGTGTTCACTGCAAGCTTTCGCATACCAGCTTGCGCGCCGTCTCACCTTGTACTCCTCCCCCCGCCCCAACCCTTTTGCAATACTGTCTCCCCTGCCTAGACACACGGACGCCTTTGCCCGAAACCCAGTCCACGAAGGCATGCAGGTCAGCGCAGTACACAGTCGTACACGATGTACTGTGCACCCTCTCCCTCCATACAGAGAGAGAAAGGGAGGGACGGAGAGAGAGAGAGAGACTAAACTTTTGGAAGTATTGGTTCGGGAAGCCAGCCGAAGCAGGATAGCCCACGTAACTGCGGCCACGGCGGTGCCTCCCCGAGCGACGATTCGCGCCAAAGAAAACCCGTGGTCGCTCTGTTCAAGCGAGCTCTGTTCTACTGCAAATAAAAAGCGCTTCCATAACGCTCTGCCACAACGGCTCCTGCGTCCAGCGGCTCACGCACGCAGTAAGCCCGCCAACATGGCACATTGGAAACAATCTTTTTTATATTACCCGCAAAGAAAACAAACAAGCTGCACGCTGCAAGCACTGCTCCGAAACTCTACATGTTGTAGTCTAAGTTCCATCTAATTTGATTAGGCACCTAAAAAGAAAGCACGAACGTGAGTACACGCAACAAGAGAAAGGGCTGGCAAGTCACCCGAAGATAACGTCGGCCTTCACCGGTGGATGCAGCTCTGTGCCTGTTCATCGAAAGGCTGCTCTTGACGACGCCATAATCAACATGATTTGCACTGACATGGAGCCCTTTCGTGTTGTCGAGAAGGAGGGATTCAAACAATTCGTGACGGTAAGTTTGACATTATTATAAGCTGCCTTTCATCAAAGTAACTGTTTTCCATTCTTTCAAATTCAGGTCGCCGTCCCGGGGTACAAGTTGCCATCGCGGGATGACCTCAGAGAGAAGTTCCTGCCCGGGAAAGTATCAGTGCTGCAGACCAAAATATCATCGTCTTTGGCGGGAGCGGAGTACGTCTGTATCGCACTAGACGTGCGGACGTCGCGGTCTACGGAGTGCTTCCTGGATGTCGAAGCAACATTCGCGGACAGTGACTTCACGGCCCACACGTACCTCCGCAGTTTCACTCGCCTGACGGGGAGCCACACCGCTGCTCGGATCTGCTCCGAATATGGCGCAGCGTTGCTGCAATGGAACATCGCTGACAAGATGAAATATGTATTTTCGCACAATTTCGCCTGCGTTAACTGTTTTATTTCTTCCAGGTCCTTCGCATAGTGACAGATAACGCTTCAGCATTGATAAAGACATTCGCATTTAGCGGGTTGGAGACTGAAGAGGACGATGATGATGACAATTTCTACGACTGCCCGGAACGCTTAACCAAAGAGCTTTTAAGCGAGCTCCATCAGTTGGAGCAATTTGGATTTGACTGAGCCGGCCACAGCCTGCAGCTTGCCATAAAAGACGCCATTCGGCAGGTATGCGCTATTAAATAACATAGTGGTTTCATTTTATCTGCATTGATACATCGTTCCTTTATTGATATTTGCATGAATTGTTTGGCCCAAGCTTTGTTAAATAATTTGCCATAAATGCATAGACAAAGAATGTATAAATATAATAATTACAATTTGAAAGGTAAAGGCAGACAACTGTACCTATTACAGCGTCGGCGCTTAAAATATTTTTTATGCAACTACCCGCAGCTCTTGTATAGCCGAATTTTCGAGCGTGCATCTCTTTTTAATCTTGCGAATTCGTAGTGCATTTGCTGCCATGGCCGAGATTAAAAACTCTGCTTCCCATCAAACAGTGGCTGCGGATCATTTTTCTGCCGCAGGCCAGGCACCAAGCTTACGCGACTTCTAGGTGTGCTCTCATCACGTCAATCAACGGTTTTGAAATACCTCTAAATACAAACAAAAGCAAAACTGTCACACATGTAAAGAACGCCCATGGCGTCCCGAAGTGACATTTTAAAAGATTTGGATTGGGTTTATTGCTTGTTCAAGCTATTTTTGTCTTATTGTATTCTCTACACCCTGTTACTTTTCTTCTTTCGTGAGCTCGCTCTCCTTTTTCTTCACTACACCCCCAGCCCCCGCCCGGGAGAATGAAATGCTGCGTACCTCACTCCTTCTAGTACAAATCGCTCTGCCCGTAAGCACAGTAGCCTTGTATATAAGACCAGTGAGAGCTGTGCAGAGGTCATGTCTTTCGTTTTGAAAAGATGGGCAGTAGCAAAGTAGATGTTCTATAGTTTCCTCGGCACCGCAGGCATTACAGTCGGCGCTATCAGTCATTCCAATCAAAAACGTATATGCATTGGTGAATGCGACGCCCAAGCGTAAGCGGCACAGCATTGTTTCCTCATTTCGCAGAAGTACTGGTAACAGCCGCAGTTGCATAGAGGGGTCGAGGGAATGCAATCCTTCATGGGTGAATTCAGGTGTGTGCCACTTCTCTAATGTCATACGGTGTGCTACCTTGCTTAGGTGTTGGGCTGCGTCGGTCCGCAATAAAGGTACAGAAACAAGGGTTGCTCCTTCGTGTGCTTTCCTAGCAGCTTCGACAGCGAGGTCGTTGCCGGAGATACCGCAATGGCCAGGCAGCCACTGAAACACGACGTCGTGTCCTTTCGCTATCATACGATGGTGCATTTCTCGTATCTCCGACACTAGTTGTTCACACGACCCGCGACGAAGAGATGACAGAAGACATTGCAAGGCCGCCTTCGAATCGCAGAATATTGCTCACCGATTAGCGGGTTGGTTGTTAATGTAATCAACGGCACCTCGGAGGGCAACAAGCTCCGATCCGGTCGATGTTGTCATGTGAGAAATCTTGTATCGGACTCTAATTGATCGTGATGGTATAACCACTGCGCCGGTGGAGCTGGTCTGAGTGGAAGAGCCATCCGTATATATGTGGACTCGGTCAAAGTAGAAAGTGTTCAAACAATCCAGAGCTGCTTGCTTCAGGGCCAAGGTAGGCAGGTCGGTCTTCTTTCTTATCCCTGGAACCGTGAGACGCACTTGAGGTTGTTTTAAACACCACAAAGCTGAGGTTGAACGTGCTGAGCTAGATAGAACACCGTTCACCTTGAAGAAGATCTTGGGACCATGGCCTCGCATATCGCAGCTACAAAAGGCCACAAAAGCTCTGCTGCGATATTTGCAGGCTACTGGATTGAATCAGCGTCTGTGATCTGGACTGAGTGACCGAACGATATACCCAGTAGACTTTCTTTTCTTCTTTTAATCTTTCCGTCCCCTTTTCCCTTTCCCCAGTGTAGGGTAGCCAACCGGGCTCAGTCCTGGTTAACCTCCCTATCTTTCCTTTATCATTTGCTCTCTCTCTCTATATAAGACCAGTCAGCGAGGCGGCAGCCTGCTGCTAGGATGTTTATTTAAATTACGAAGCCCATTTCATTAAGATAATACCGGCCGTAGTTCCGTAGCCATGCACTACGGGCGCGACATTTATTCCTGAAGAACAGGAAGATGCAGCCTATGCATTAATGTGCACTCAAATTATCGCAGGGCTGGAGAAAACGGCTGTGCCTGTCCCCACTTTATTTTGCCTAATGCAGTCCTCAAGAGTGTCAGTGTGTCGCCGACTGCAATACCATGCGATTACATATGTCATCATTCTCTTTCTGAAACTCTATTGCATTGCAGGCTTGCTGTTTGCACTACCTGCACCTGCAGTGGCAATATTCACTAATTGTCGTCCTCGCTTTATTTAGGACCCAAATGCCGAGGAAGTCGTACAAAAATGCGGCGTCATCGTTGCATATATACGTAAGCGCACCGTCGACACGGAAGAAGTGTTGAATGTTGCCGGTCTTCATTTGGAATATGTCACAATGCGACGAGGTGGAACTCGCAGCTGCGAATGGTGAGAAAGCTCGTTACCACTTTTTCGAGTCATCCAGGCCTGACGGAAAGTCTGCACGCGTGCAACAAGGCTCAACTGTCTAAATACGAGCTGAGGCTGGCGACAGACTTGATTGAGCTTCTCTCCCCTTTAGAGCAAGCCACGGAGTTGCTGCAGAAAAGACACGAGACAGCCGGTCTTTTGCTTCCTGCTTTGCGAAATATTGAAGTTTCCCTTGAAAAATCTTAAGCAAATGCACACTCCTTTGCAAAGAGGCTGCTAAAGGCCTACAGCGTAGCCTGGAGAGGTAGTTCGCAAGCACGTGGACTGACTCTCTCTATTTTTTTTTATTTTTTATGGGCGCCCTTGTAGACCCACGGTTCAAGTCTTCTTGGTGTTCAGCTGCAAAAGTCGAGCAGATGCGTTCTGTTGTGCTGAGAAGGGGCACTCTTTTGTTAGGGCAGGAACGTGCCAGCGCCGTCGCGAACGAAGAGTCTGAAGCCGGGCCAAGAAGACTGATGTTTAAAAACATCAAGCAAAATGAAAATGCCCACCAAGCTAATATGCCTGGATCAATTGCAGGGGAAATTTCTCTTTAACTTACGGAGGAGACTTGCTCAGACACAGTTAAGCCCCTAACCTATTGGAAAGCGAACGCTAGCCGCTTTCCCTTGCTTTTCCGCCTAGCAAGGGCAGTTTTCACTGTGAATTCGATGTATACGCTGACGTGAGACGCGTGTTTTCCACGGCATCCCTGATAATGACAGCGAAGCGAAATCGGCTGTCAAGCATCTCTTTCGAGCCGCTCATGTTTTTGAAGCACAACACATAGTTAGGTAGAAGGCGACTGTTTTATCTCACTTTTTTATTTTTTTAGAACTGACCATTGAAGCAGCCGTCATTTACACTTCGGGTTTTGAAATCTAAACGGCGAAGCGCTCATTTAGTTCATGACATTTTGTTGCAATATTTCGATGAATAAAACCAAAATAAAGCTTCTTTTTGCACCTTGTACTACTTGGGACCTTTATTGCAACATTTAAATATCGCGAGGACACCTAAGCAAAAATACGCTATGTCGTCATTTTAGCATTAACATATGTAAGCTTAAACAATATTAAAACATCACAAGCCGTTAAAACATGCTGACCATGCAAATACTATAGGTAGCGGGAGAACTGCCCCTATGGGAATTAGTAGGGTGGTTGTACTGCACGAGATATGTCACCAAGCTACTATCCCTCGACCTTGGTAACGTATTTTGCATATTTTCGCAGTTCTTAACGCGTGTGATGACATCAGCTTTATGGTGCGTTCATCGGTAACTCGATAAAACTACCAAAATTCTTTCCTACGTTGAGGAATTACAGGAGTGGAATTGAACTGCCCGGCCATTCCTAGAGTGGGAATGGACTAATTTTTTTTACATTCCGAGGAATTGAAATGAATGGAATTGAGGCGAGTTCTAATTCCCCGGAATGGAATTGGAATGGAATGGGGTCCATTCCGCAACACTGGTGCCATCTAGTCACCACAGGCATGTCTACTGCGGTGTTCCCTCTTCATATTTTCCGTTTGGGGTTAAAATAAAACAAGATGTGTTGGCGAACTCGCCCATGTAGGCAACATAAAACAAGGCTATAATGCTCGCGCTAGGTTTTTCATACTTTGGCTCACGGCGCTGATCACAATTTCATGAAATGGCCACCATTTAAGCGTCCTCCTGCATGACGTCCTTAATACAAGCAGCAGCCATCTTGGTACACCGTAATGAGGTCAGGTGCGAATTTCCTATAATCAGAAACTAACTGCGACCGACCGAGTAGAGCGGAACACGTGCTAAATGCTGTAGAACATGCGGGCTTCAGTCTCTACTGGGCTTGAAGACGTAAGGCTTGCGAAATAGTGTCAAAGCTCCAGCTCCAGATGCCGTTTCGAACCGGGTACGACTGGCACGATATGCCACCGATAAGAGAACCCAAGAAGGCAGTTCATAGATGAGTTGACTGCTTTGTTCAGAACTTTTATTTCTTCCCGTGTTGCTGACGTGCAAGACGCGTTCCTTCTTACAAGGAAGGAAAATAATTTAGTGAGCCTTTTGTAGCAACTGTTACCTTGCTACCTACATACTCTTTCATAACATTCGGCAAACACGTCATCGCAACAGAGAAGCAAATTTTATTGAAAATAACAATTTTAATTTGAACTGAGAATTTAATGGCAATTAATCTTGAAAACTTTAATAAATGAATTTGTGAATGCATCTTCTAAACTATTTACAGCAATGCTGCAATAAGAAATGAAGCTAAGGCTGCGGAGCAATCTGTGCTGTAACCAGGCTGTCAAAGTAACTCTCATCATTATCACAATTAGTACCATTATGCTGGACACAGCTCTCTCGCAGCAACCACTAATGTCTCTTTTTTCCTTTATTGTTTATTTCACTGTCTGTCAAGAAGTGAAAGAAGTACACTAGTTCATACAGAGAGTATAAAACACACAAAAATAAAGTTAGAAAGCATCATTCTGAGACCGTAAACGAACACTGCAATACAGTTGCTAAAAGCATACCTGTGAGGCTATATTATATGTATAGGTTTTATATCGTGATATAAGAATGATGGGTGTAACATTAAGGGATAAGAAGAGAGCAAATTGGGTGCGGGGACAAACGCGAGTTAATGACATCTTAGTCGAAATCAAGAAAAAGAAATGGGCATGGGCAGGGCATGTAATGAGGAGGCAAGATAACCGATGGTCATTGAGGGTTACCGACTGAATTCCAAGAGAAAGGAAGGGTAGCAGGGGGCGGCAGAAAGTTAGGTGGGCGGATGAGATTAAGAAGTTTGCAGGGACAACATGGCCAGAATTAGCAGATGACTGAGGTAGTTGGAGAAGTATGGGAGAGGCCTTTGCCCTGCAGTGGGCGTAGCCAGGCTGATGATGATGTTGTTTGACTACGGAGAACATAGGGGCGCTCGCTCGCACTACTTCGTGGGACAATACATACATACATACATACATACATACATACATACATACATACATACATACATACATACATACATACATACATACATACATACATACATACATACATACATACATACATACATACATACATAAAGATCACGTCGAGCATATAGCAGAGTGTTAAGCTGGTTGAGGTGGAGGATTACCTGAAGAGGCAGACGTTACTTACGCGAGAAGAACCAATTTCCAGGTGGTTGATTAAGTGTCACTAATACAAAATTTTAATTACCCACTCTGACGTAAATTTCTGTCTAAATTGCCAAATTAAAACTAAGAAATTGTGAAGCTATGTCTACTTAGCAGAAATCATAGTAATAGCGCTACTTTCGAGATATTCACCTGCATACTCTGGCAAAAAAATTCATTACCGTTTCAGTTAAGATCATGCCCAACTGCTTGACGTAGGCTTTTTGAAAACTGTTAGCTGGAACACCTGCGTATTTCGTAGCAATCTTTGAGGCGAGACACCTCGAAAGTGTCATAGGATTTCTGTTAAGCAAACGTGACTTCAGTACTGTTCGACTTCAACTTCGCAATTGATACATGTGCCCTAAAGGAATCATGAAAAAGTTAATTAGGAAATATTTCAACAGCGGAGCTGTTTAAGCTTATAGTTCCGCCGTGGAGCGTTACCAGAAAACTCAGCCCAACTAAGCGCCGCTTTGCGTTGCCTAGCAACCATCTGCGAGAGCACCGAGCCACGTAACCTCCTCGCACCCCACGCGCGACGTCACAGGCGAGCGAAAGCTTGGAACAGCCTGCGCGGCGACACACCTCTCGCCTCCTCTGCTCCATGCGTACGTGCTGCTGCCATGGGAATACCGAAGAGAGTCCGGACGCCCGAAGAAGAAACGGCTTACAAGGAAGAGCGCCGTACTTCCAAGCGAAAAGCGATGCGTCGCCGCCGAGCTATGGCTGAGAAGTCGAGGATCCCGAGTTTCAGTCTAGGGAACGCGAGAGTCGGCGCCTGAACGATCGACGTCGCCGAGAAGGCGATCCCGGCCTGCGACTGCTCGAAAACTTCCAGCGTCAAGCCCACCGAGACAACAACTTAGCAAAACCTAGCATACCTCGCAAAACCTAGAAACAACTTAGCCAAGCCTACAATAACCTCGCAAAACCTGGAAACGACTTAGCCAAGCCTACCAACAACTTAGCAAAACCTAGCATAACCACGCGAAACCTACATACAACTTAGGCAAGCCACATAAAAGCTAGGTGATCACAAGCTCCGCTGTTGACGCCAGCCTTGTACCACCAGTGCGAGCCGCGCACGTTCTTTAGTTAGCTACTTGGACATTGCGACGGAGCAAGTAGCGTCCGCTTCATCGCCTGAATATGCAGAACAGTGCTGTCTGTAGCAGGCAATCTTTTTTTTATTTAATCACTGCGAAACGGAAAAATAACAACAAAAACTAAAACTAACAAACAAAAACTAGTGGTATATGTATGGTCGCTGCGCATTCGTTCACATGGCAAATTATCGATTGCAGGCGACGGGCCATATTCGATGCTGGTCATCTCAGCCATGATTTGCAGTCAGTTGCGGACACAGACCCATATTCGTAAACACTACAACTCTGTGTAGTAACAGTAGTTGGCCACTCATTAGTGCGCAGTTATCTACAGCGAAAGTGACCTGCGAATAACGAACACGGGCTGAATTCGCAAAATTATTTTGTTCGTAAGTGCTCGCTGCCATCAACCGGGTGCCTTCGTCAATAATGTCTCCAACATAATGATTGGCAGGAAGCTGCACTTAAAGGAAGATTTTTAGCGTAAAAAATTTTGTGGCTACGGGACCTTGATTAGTGCCGACGATTAATCCGATTAACCGAATACTGTTTCTTTCCTCCGTTTGGCTTAAGCGTTGAGACCTTCCCACCGTACAGGCGACCGCGATCATCAAAGGAACAAGTGCTGACCATTCGCCTAACTCTTTCATTTATTCATTTCCGTTATTGCCATACTTCGAGATACAAATCCAGCAGACGTTGGAAGACTAACAGTATCGCACACGAACGGTGATACTCGTTGAATTGCTTTGTAAAATCGACATAAAATAATTACGGTAATTGGCGAGTTGTTCCTCGCAATGCGAGATGGAAGTTGTGGCTATCACTTGCACTTACAACGTGTTCGTGTGGCCAGTTCAGTGAGTGGAATGACTAAATAGCGGATATTGATTGGTGTTTCATTGAACAACGGTTTCGAGCTTTCGATTTAGCGTTCTTTAGTCACTCCTCTGCGCTGACAGTTCACGAGGGAAGAGCGAGAAGCGTAAAGCAGGTGAGTTTTAGGAAAAGTCCCACGCCGACTTTCCGCCAAAGGCACCTGGCGCAGCATTCCACTTGGATGACTAAAGAAAGATATCAATGTTGCTAAGAAACCGCGATTTCTAAATGAATGACTCCAGTAGGCTGGTTGGCACAACGTGATAAGCTGTTAATGCCCGCGGCTGTCCTGCAGGTTATTTCCGCTGTACCCGCGTGCTTGTGGCACCCTGACAGACGCGCCATGTAAAGCCACATCACAGCACTGGAACGTACTGACTCCTGTGTGTTTAGTTGCTGGCACGCGACACTATCTTCTGCGTAGATCAAGTACCGTAAACAGGGCAACATCGCTTGGGACTACGGTGGCGTAGTTGTCGACGCCCTGGTCGCGGCTACATTTTTCTCAACCACACACGAAGAGCGAGCGGCGCTGTGCGCGAGGCCTGTTTTCCTTCGTAACTCGCGGCAGGCAGATGCCCGAAAATGAGCGTCACCGCGTCCCTCCGTTGCAGCCGTGGACGCCAGAAAACGCGAGGGGGGCTTGCAGAAAAGAGAGCGTGGGCACCGTGCCTGCAGCTCTAATTAAATGCGACGCAGAAATCAAGATTAATACACGGGCGCACTTGCCGAGGCCCATATTTTCGAGACAACTGGCCCGCGGCTATCCCTCGAAAGATAAAGGCAAGGCTTGTCAGGAGCAAGCCCAGTTGATCCATCACGGCGTCCTTTTGTCCCGTCTCTTTTCCTCCACGGGTGGGCGGGCCACTGATTCTGCTCTTGCTTCCTCACTCTTGGCCCTTCGACCGCGCGGCCAGCTGAGCGACGCTCGAGAATCTCACGGTCTCAGCGCGAGACCTGAAACAAACACAAAGGCGGCGGCGAGCGAGCCGACGAGATTGACCTGGCCCTGTGTAGTTTACGCAGAGCGGACGAGCCACTGGCAAAAGGCAACGCCGATACTGCGGACATCGCGGCAGCGAACGCGCGCGCGGGCTATATACGCAAAGCGGGGACCGCTGGAAGAAAAAACAAACCATGTCGCGCGCAAGCTCAAACACCAGCCTATATTAGAGCTTTGTAAATACAAAGAACGAAGTAGTCTGTCGCCTCAACGTGTCTATAAAGCCGTCCGCAAGTCTGCGGAGCACAGAAATAGCGGAAAGGAGAAATCTTTGTTTCTCTCATTATTCTTTCGGGACTTCGCCACTTGGTTTATCATATAGGTTAGAAAATCTGCTAGTCGCAGGAAGTGTTCAATGAACTTATCCTTTTGAATAAAGATGCATTGATTGCAACGACTTTTCCTTTTTTTTTTTTTTGGCTCCGTGCTTCGAAACCTTCTGCTGCTTGAGGTATTTTCGCCGCCCTACCTGACTCGGACTATTTATTTATTTGTTAACTGGATTTAAGAGGAAGCTTTAGCTCGGGTGCTCCTATCTAAATACATGTAAACGGAGAATTCATTTTTCTCGGCAACCACTGCACCAAATTTTACAAGGTTTGTTGCATTTAAAATAAAACCTTAAGATCTAGTGACTGTTGGTTTCAAATTTTCTATTTAGGTCGTCAATGTTTTATTAAAAATTGGCGAAAATTGCAAATTTTCACAAAGCGAAGCTATCAAGTTTACGACTCCGTAACTCAGCAAGAAAATATGATATCGCAATTCTGTGAATTGTATCTGATAGCACATCCAAAGCGGACAAATTTGACATCTTACACATGAATCTCAAAAAAATGTATGAATATGTAATTACAACTTTTGCAGAACCCTCGTAAACAACGTAACAAATTCACGTAAGATGTAAAATGACATATCAAATTTGTCCGCTTTGAATGATCTAATGGATGCGTTTACAGAACTGCGATATCTGTTCTTGATGTAGAGCTATAAGTTTGTAAACTTCGTGCTTCTATTTTTTTCAAACATGAATTTTTGAATATCTTTTTAACAAAATTCAAGCCCTAAATCAAAATTCCGCTTTCAACAGTCACTAGAATTTAACTTTATCTCTCAAATACAACAAACTTCAGTAAAATCGGTCCAGGGGTTATCTCAGAAAAACGTTTTTGCATTTTTACATGTATTTGAATAGGCCGCGTTGGAGTTAGGCCCGAGCTAAAGCTTCCTCTTAAGGAGAGGTTGGCGTCTACATGTGGCACCGACTGCTCCTCTTCTTTAACTTGATATTTGTATTCATAACGGACATAGTGGAAACAATGATTAAAAAAAAACACATAGACACATCACTTCTAAAGGTCGCGTGCACAAACTATAGATGATCACTAAATATAAACGTTCTTGGGTAGTTGACTCCCCCCCCCCCCCCTCAAGTGAGGTACTCTCCAGAGTTCCTCATTCCAAGCACAACCAGGAGCACAGATTTTTGGGCTAGTTGGTTCGTTTCAGTAATACGGGTCATAGCACTGGACTCACACGGACAAGAAAGACGACAGGACTAGTGCACGACGTGTCGTCCAACTTGTCCGTGTCAATTCATCGCTATGGCCTCAACTGCTCCAAGCAAAATACTCGCGTGCACTGACGCAAGCGCCACTGGAACACGAGAACACAAAGAAGCACGCCAACAAGAATATGTGCTATGTTAAAAGAACAAGAACGATACGAGCAAGAAGGAGTATTAATAAAGAAGGAATATTAATAAAGAAATCAAAGGAACCAATTATCTGATTCTGTAGCAGTTCGATGTTGCTTATTTCTCCCTGAGAAATATCGCAACAAATTGCTGCAGCGCAATAGTACAATTCTTGTGGCAACCAGAGCCGGGAAAATAAAACAATATTATATTCTCCTTCAATGTTTATTTTTATTTTTAGCATATTGTTGCTGGACCGAGCTGTGAAGCCAAGATGGACTGGTTCAGAGGGATCTATGGTGAGAGTGCAACAGAATCGGACGAAAGAAATTGTCCCGTTATACTGGCACAGGCTGTACAGCGAGGCTGAATATCAAGGATTCCTCGAAGCTAACACCGCCACTATAGCAACTAGGTGTATAGACGGTTTTGTCCCGATGCTTACGATCGAAACCGCAAATGCCAAACACAGTGTCTGCGTCCTCCTTGTATTTGTGCGTTGTTTGCTTTTATGGCCTTTTGTGACGAAAGAAAACTGCGTACGCAATCAGTGTTTAGGATGCGTCAATTACGATGCTGCGGGATCATTGTTCAGTCTCTTCCATCTCATCGTGGGATTTCATGACGAGGAGGATGTTGCTAGCTGCAGACGGAACTAGCCTTGCAGAGGTTGCCGGCAATTTCTCAGCCTCAACGAAGCAATTGCAACTACCCATCAAGCGTGAGACGGTCTGAAATACTTCGCAGTCCAGCTAACAAGACAAAAACAAGTTGATACGGAACCCAATACGTTGCGCGTTTTCCAAACCAGGACGACCCACTCGACTCGTCATTCACTTACGAACCCTGTATCATGGAGGAACTTCAGGAGGAGCCGGATTACCTCTCTCCTAAATATCCAATGTCCTCGCGGGATCATAATATCATTTACATTTGAGTGTAGTGGTGGCTTGTGCTTCAGTCCATCTATTACTATATAACGTTCTGCTTCAAATTCACGACACTTTAGTATGTAATGTTCAATGTCAGAAAGAGCTTGACAGCGCACACACGACGAGGATGGGCTAAGTCATGTCCTGCACCGCAAAGCTGGAGAGAGAGAGAGAGAGAGAGAGAGAGAGAGAGAGAGAGAGAGACAGACAGATGCATAGAAAGGCAGGGAGGTTAACCAGAGGCAGTTCCGGTTGGCTACCCTGCAGGGAGGGAAAGGTGAAGGGGGATAAAAGGAGAAAGAGAGCGGAAGGGGGAGGTAGCGAGAAATAGAGACGAGCACGAAAAAACCGCGTACACTACAAAGCGCTAGGGGGCGGCGTTCTTAAAGTCTATCGTGAAGCCCCTTAGACCGCAGGAACCTTAACAACGCAAGTAAGGCCTTCAGCGCGGATGTTCTGTGGGAGTACTGATATAAAGCTTTGAGTTCTGATAGTGGACGATTGTCCAACGGGTCCAGTACTCTGCTCAGCACTTGTCTCTAGGGACTATATCGCGGGCAGACACAGATAATATGTGCGAGCGTTTAATCGATGCTGCATGTGGCGCACGTGGGGCTGTTGGCCATTCCAATAAGGAAAGCATACGAGTTCGTAAATGCAACGCCAACCTGGAGGTTTCTCTGGTTCCGTACGGATGCGATATAGAAGAGCGGCATCAGTACTCTTAAATCCCTCAATAACACAATGTTGATGCGGTGGAGACCACAACTAGGGAAAGTGGCTTAGGATGGCCTTCATCATGCATCTTCTTGCGTCCTGGGGAGCCTTCTTCGTTGGTTTGAATTGCAGCGATTTGCAGGCCAGTCTTTCCTCAGCCTCACTGACTGCTACGCCGATATGGGAAAGTGCCCACTGGAAAACGATGGCAAATCTGACTTTCTGTAATTGCTGAACAGCATGTAATGTGTGCTCAATGCATGTCAATGGGAAAGCCGCGCTATAATAGTTGCCGTGCAGCCTTCCCGTCTGGAAAGATAACAGCAGGCTGAGGCTGATAGGAATTCAGTTTCCGCAAGGCGGCTGCAATTGCAAGGGCAATGAAAGTATCGCATTTGCAACAGGCAGGCATAATAAAGAATACCCATAATAAACAATTGTTGCGGAAACCATCAAAGATGATTGTCATAGTAAGCTGATAGCCATCTGCGGACTGCAGAAATCAAATCCACACACTAGCCATACTTCCGCATTATACTGCTGACGTCAATAAAGGTGTTAGGTGATGCCGGCACAAATTATCGTCAACATGTTTTGGTATACGGCATTACAACAGCAGCATGACGACAACAGTATGACGACAGCATGATGATGATAGGAATGCAGCGGCTGCGCACCTCCGCTTCTTTCTCCGCTCATTTACTCCACAGAGGCTAGATACTGTTCCAACCATTCGCTTTAAGATCATGCAGATCACACAGACTATGGAAGGAAGTCTAAGAGAAACTGCGGTGAGCCGCCAAGATGAAATGGCGCATCTCGAGAAGAGACGCGCCGCGGACTTTCGTGACGAAGGCGCCTCCGCAATCGTCTGCACAGGTGACGGAGAAGCGCGACATAGCACCACCACCGACCACATCATCTAAACCTTGAACTCGTGCGACGGCACGTACAGGGTCGTCCACTTTTAGATCGACCACGCTTAGCTTCTATGCGCGGTCGCGCCGTCTTCTCTGGCGCTCCGCGGAGCACGGCCACACTGCGCCGTATTCGTACCAAGAGTGGACGACCCTGTGCATCTCAAAGATGGCGTTCGGCGACGAATACGTCATGCAACGAACTGGGTGGCGCTAGAGCACGCGTCCTCTGCGGCGAAAGACACTCACGCTCGTGTGCGTTGGCATTTATACATGCAGTCGCCTGAGGCGCTCGCACAGTGCAATTTTATTTACCCGGCTATTTATTTAAGGATGACAGCAGTTTGTGCTACACAGATGTAGTACAGGTATAAAAATATATTAATAATAATAAATTGTGCGGGTTAACGTCCCAAAGGGTACGGTAGGTTATGAACCTATGCGGGGCGACGTGTGTAGGGGGTCTCCGGGTTAATTTCGACCACCTCGGGCTTCTCTGAAAAACAAAAAACAAAAACAAATTATTGAGTTTACGTGCCAAAACCACTATCTGATTATGAGGCACGCCACAGTCTGGGGCTCCGCAATAATTTGGATCACCTGGGGTTCTTTAACGTGCACCTAAACCTAAGTACACGAGTGTTTTAGCATCACAGGGTCGAAGCCACAGCCGGGTAGCTGCAAAATACTTCGCATAAGGTTAATTCACACAGTACGTGGGATCTGCATAAGTTTTTGAAGCAGCAACTTAGACGGTAAATCTAACGCAGCGAAATCTGCCTCTTGATAATAATCTTCAATTTCTTTTTCTATATATATATGCCCCTCCCTAAAGAATGAAGAGGCGTTGTGCCACTCTCGGTGGCAGTTGTCAACCTTGTACGCCCCTATTTTCCTCTCTGTCTATAATATATGTGTGTTTTTATACTAAATAATCCACAAATAGCCTGCACTTGTCCGGCTAATAATGAAATTAAATGTTTATTTCTTTCACCTTTACAGAGTACATTTAGCAAGGAATAGGGGGCGCAGGGCAAAACGCTGGGAGACCACCTGACGCCCTTTGACCATATGACAATATCTTTACAACAAGCGAGAACTCGATCTAGCTTTCGTATAGACTCAAGGACTAAAGGGTTTAACCGGACCAGGCTTGGGCGGTCCAATGCATGGCACTTTCGGGCTTGGGCCCGGCCTGGGTCTGAACGGCCAGTGTAGTGCTCTACCGTGGCGGGTAGTGTAAGTTCCGAAAATCCAAATAATAAAAAAATACATGAGAGCAAAATGTAATTTAACACATCTATGCACCAGTAACAACAAAGTTTCTGAACTTCGTTTCGATGTCAGGGTTACAATCTGTCGCTCAAGAGCTGCGCTACGTCGCAACGTCTGTACAGAATCTGCATCCGCATGTTTTCGTTCCTCGCAGCTTAACTGTTGTTGTTGTTGTTGTTGTTGTTGTTGTTGTTGTTGTTGTTGTTGTTGTTGTTGTTGTTGTTGTTGTTGTTGTTGTTGTTGTTGTTGTTGTTGTTGTTGTTGTATAGAGAGAGAGATACACGGGAAGGGAAAGGCAGCGAGGTTAACCAGATAAGATTCTGATTTGCTATCCTGCACTGGGCGAAGGGGAAGGGGAAGTGAAAGACAGAAATAACAGGCGGAGAAAAAAGCAAAGAAACGAAAAAAAAAATATAGGGAAGGTCGTGAACCTTCATGTGAATTAGTTTCTCCAGGAGGTCACTCGGACATAAAAATTTCGAGAATGCCTTCATTGTCTTGTGGTGTGACGACTGTGTAGGTCGGCGTTCCGGTACTGTCTGCTACGAAAGCAGCCGGTCGTCAAGACGCGCCAGCGCGGTCGCAAGGAACTGCCTGTATGCGCTGTATCGGGGGACAATGATAAAGAACGTGTCTAAAGTTTTCTGGTCGCCGCAGTGGTCACACGCAGCACTATTTTCCCGTCCGGTGCGGAAAGCAAACGACTTCGTAAATGCGACGCCAAGCCACAGTCGGCAAAATACCCTTGTCTCGGGTCGGGATAGTCCAAGGGGCGCATGAAGTTGCAGACAGGGGTCCAGTCGATGGAGACGTGTGTGCTGGAAACTAGGTGTGTTCCACAACAATTGTGAGACATCATATACAAGCACTCGAAGTTTCGCTGCTGCATCTGCGTGCCTACCTCTCCTTCGTATGTCCCTCCTTCCCCACCAGCGACATTCGGTCCTCTCTTTTTTTAATAAAGAAGAATTCAATCTTCTTCTTCTTCTTGACAGCAGGATTGGTTCCTGCACACCGCCTTCATAGCAGATCGAGCAGCTTCATCAGCCTGTCCATTGCACATTATGCCGCGGTTAAATGTGGCGTCGTGCCCTTGCTCGACGAGCCGATGAAGGAGCTCTCGAATTTCTAGCACTAGTTGTTTGTAGGGTCCACGTCGTAATTATAAGGCGGAGAGGAAGCAGGGTAGAGGTGCTTAGAGTCGTTGAAAATGCTCCATTTTTGAGGTGGTTCCTCTCGAACTATGTGCAGTGCGCTACGGAGGAGCAGAAACTTCCGTGGCTTCCGATGTAGAGTGATGTGATGTCTTGCACTTCAAGGCAGGGTTCGCAAGAAAATCACTGATCCTGCAGAACCGTCCACGGTGGTTAAACTATCAGTGTATAGATGGGTATGATCGTTGGTTTTTTCGTACATCAAAAGCAACGAAAGTTGCTTGAAAGCTGGAGATGAGAGTAGTGCTTTCGTTCAATTTCCTGGTACTGTCAGTCGAACTTGTGGCTGAGCCAAGCACCAAGGAGGAAGCAAAACTCTAGCGGCAGCTTCGGGCAATTTGTCAGGAACCCGCGCTGTGCACTCTACAGCGTTATGACGCTCCGGTCTCTGATGAATACTTTTCGAATGCTTTTGAATAACCTGCGGACTCAGTCAGCGCGAAGTACAATGCAAGTGCTGGATGTTCTCAATTCAGTGCTTGCAAGTCTTGAGTAAGCATCATGGCTCACTCGCATCATTCTATTCGCACTGAAGTCAAATAGGCTGGGGTTTAGCTTAACAATATACTGCCACGCACTGAAACGTGCTGCTGACGCCCACAGGCTCTTTGGTCTTCACTGGTGACTTCAACGTGCATCATCAGTTATGAGGAATCACCAAGATTAGCTCCAGACAGCAGAATGACGGCAGCCTAACGTGTCGGCGGAGCACTTGCTTGGACTTGACTGATTTCCAGACGCTTTGCTGCGCGCAAACACAGTGTTCCCTCTATCCCGCTTTACTCTTTCTGTTCCCCCTTTCCCTTCCCCCGGTGTAGGGTAGCAAACCGGACGTTCGTCTGTTTGACGCCCGTGCCTTTCCTCACTTTGCTCTCTCTCTCTCTCTCTCTCTCTCTCTCTCTCTCTCTCTCTCTCTCTCTAGCTGCAGCTGTGTAATCCGATGGCAGCTATGCACGTC